>NC_090815.1:88393464-89017431 GCF_000390325.3 Nicotiana tomentosiformis
GCGTACATAGCACCCACAATTATTAACAAATAACATTTTAAACACCTATGGGGTTAATTCCCTCTTATAAGGTTAGGCAAGAGACTTACCTCGCTTCCAAATCCACTATTCGGCCCTACAACCACACTAATTACCTTAAATCGAAGCCGAGCAATTTAAAACTAGCCAAAGGTAGTACAAACTAATCAATATAAGCTCAAAGGTTCATAATTCACCTATTAGAGTAATTACCCAACCCAAATCGGAATATTCCTAAAAGTCACCCCTTGGGCCCACTGCCCGGGATCCGAAATGTTTTTGTAGATAAATGTTACCCATGACCTTATGAACTAAAATATATAATTTCTACTCAATTCCATAACAAATCTCGTGGTCTAATTCCATTTTTACCAAACCCTAGGGTTTTTAACAAAATCTCATTATTTCTACAAATTTCTATGTTACAACTTACCCTTAATCTATGTATTAAACTCACATTAGGTAGGAATTATTTACCTTAGAATGCTAGGTGGAAAATCTCTCTTCAAAAGCTCCAAAATCGGCCAAGAAAAGTGAAAATGAGCCAATGCGATCGCGAAGGCTAACCCAGCCAAAGCACCGTGAACGCGAAGAGCAATGATCCACTGAGTCCAGCCCAGGACCAATCCCCTTCTATGCGATCGCGGACCTCTTGTCGCAAATGCGGACCTCTTGTCGCGAACGTAGACCTCCTGTCACGAACGCGAAGCCCATATATCCTAAACCTTCGCGAACGCGACCCATTGATCGCGAACGCGAAGAACAAAACACCTCTTCCCAAAACCTTCATCATGAATGCGAGTCTCACTCTGCGTTAGCGAAGAAGGAAAGCAGTAGCAAAAAAATCTGTTATTTCGGACATAACTCCGGGTGGTGTGAAACACACCCGATCCACCCGGGACCACCTCCAAATGCACCAACAAGTTCATAAACATGATATGTACCTTCTCGAAAACTCGGAACATGTAAACTATACAGAAACTAAAAATCTCGCCCTAAATCAAAATTAATTAACTTATGAACTTTAAACTTCTTCAACTAGCTCCAAAAGCGATTATTTTTCTTAGACAACTCAGAATGACGCCGAATATTTTGCAGAAGTCACAAATTACAATACGAACCTATTCCCGGGCTCAGAATCCCAAACATACTTTGATAACACCATAGTCTACTTCAAACCAAATTTATGAAACTCTAAAATTTTCAAGGCGCCAACTTTCAACATTAAGCGCTGAAACGCTCTTGGATCACCTGAAACTCAATCCAAATACACGCCCAAGTCCAAATCATCATACGATCCTATTGGACCCCAATCCTTAATCCACCACATGCGTATCAATATCACAACATATAACTGTCACGCCTCGAACCTAGGAGCGATACAAGCACCTGGTGCCTCACCTAACCTGGCGTACCAAATTGCGACTAAGGGACTCTGAACACATAATGTCATACTTTGGCCATGGGGCCACCTTGCAAGATAATTTGCGAAGCAAAATATAAAACTGAATGGAAACTAGCGCTAACTAAACATCAATATAAAGCTAGGCCGAAAAGGCCGTCATAGCTACTACAGCTGACAAACCACCAAATTATACATACCAGGCCTACAAACCCAACATACTGTACTAACCAACAGGATATGTCTACAAGCCTCTACTGATAGATGTACTATGATCGGAACAGGGCCCCGACCTACCCATAACATATATACAGATATACATAAGATGTACACAACACTCTAGACCTGGCAACTCCGAAAGACGTGGAGCTTACCGATCAGGCTGAACTCGGGAAACACCTACTGAGGAGATCTACTCGTCTGTCTATCTGAACCTGCATGCATGAAATGCAGCGTCCCCGGAAAAGGGACGTCAGTACGAAATAATGTACCGAGTATGTAAGACAATAACATAACTGAAAATCGAAACTTAACTGATAATATAATAACTGAAAGTAACTGGGAGTCAAAGATGATCTGGAGATATACTTACCTGCTGATACTGACTCAACTCCTTCAATATAGTAAGTAAAATAATTGTACGGCCTTATAAGGCTCGGTATATATAACTGCTCTGCCATAGTAGGCTCGCTCATAGGCGCTCGGCCATACTAGGCTATGTATCTCGACCATGCTGGGCTCGCTCATAGGCGCTCGGCCACAGTAGGCTCGGTATATAACTTTCCATCTGATCAGAGGTTGCCCAATAGGGGCCTGCCCATCGATTATAGCTCGATGGTAATGAAAATACTGTAATACTGTATATATAGGCTTGCTGCTCTCTTGACTGGAAGAAGACAATACTAAAATTGAATATAGAGTCTCGATAAGGAATAATATTGTAACTTATGAGACTAGAATAGTGTGAATAAATTCATGAATATGAACTTCTCTTTTTGTCTCATTACTAACACATGTAGCTACGAGATCATGCCAAAATGAAGGAAGGCTTAGCCTTAACATACCTTATCACAATCTTTCCAATCACCAAGTTGAACTCACCTCTTCGCACCTTAATCTACAAGAATGATAATAATACTATCGTTAAGTTATGAAAGGTACAACTATCGCACAACGAACGACAAACCTATTTTGTATTAAAACGGGCAGCATCTCCCCTATAATCCTTACTTCCTCCAAATTCAAGATAACACCAACAATACAAGAACAGAACAATAACAACATATATACATCATTTTCCAGCCCTATATACACCATCAAATACTACAAAACAGCCCAACACACCCCAATCTTTTCGTACACAAAACGACCACCGTAGTAGTGTCAAACGACCCGAAAATGTTATGACGAACGACCAGCCAACCATCCTACATTTATATGGTGTTTATAAACCCCCTTCATCCTCAAAAACTCCACAAAATAGTAGTAAAACACGCATCCCAACAGCAACACAAAACAGTCCACAAAACAGTCCGCTACAAGTGAATAACTCGAACTCACAGCTTCCGATCGCCGTCCCGTGAGTTCTTACAAGTATAGAACGACTTACCATGAATTTACAGAAGAAAAATTGGATGAAAGAGAGAAGTAAACTCACCTTATTTTTTGGATAACTCAGCTCTTATCTTGGTTCTTCAAACTCTAGGTTTTACCTCCAATTGGAACTTGAAAGGGAGAGAAAATCAATTAGGGTTTGTGGGAAATTTTTGGGAGGATTCTTTGCAGAGCTTATGTCTGGTTATTATGCTCTATTTTAAGTCTAATATATGAAGAAAATATGCCCTTAAAAGGCCTCTTTGGACGACCCGAAATGGCCCATTTTTTTGGGCTCTCATTTAAGCAAGTAGGTGACACACCTACTTGTCACCTAGCAGCTTGCGCAGTATCGCACAAATGCCCATATCTCTCTACTCCAATGTCGTATTGACAAACGGTTTAATGAGTTGGAAAATAGACTCATAGATCTTTAATTTGATAGGTAGAACACCCCATAACTCTAAGTATATTGGGAGAAAATCGCAGTTACATTTGACCCAAAGTTTCAGTAAAACTTATGAATGTAACTTGTGATGACTTTCATCGACTTTTGTTCCACAACTCTCTTGACTTCAAAACATAACACACGGATGTCATACGACTAATATAAATCATAACATAATCTCCTTATCATGTTAAGCACCCTAGTCTCACCCCAAAGGTATATGTTATAACATTCCCAACTTGTCGACTTTCGACGAAACATTATTTTCTTCAATTGCTTTATCTTCTGAACCGTCCAACCCTCTTTGTACTTGTTGTTCATGATCTTCAATATTTGTAACCTCAGAGGTAACATGATTAAATTAATTTATATACTTTTAAATATTATCTCATTTTTGGTCCTACATTAGTTTGCTTACGATGCATTTTTATGTACGAAAATATAGGGTGTAACATCATTCCCCCCTTGGAAACATTCGTCCTCGAATGTTTACTCTTAGAGACTTTGGAAACTTTTGCCAGAGTATCCTTCATACACTAGGTTAAAACCATCCTGTACGTAGCCAAAAAACATACTATGCATGCCACACATGGCCAATGTTTATAAATAGCAACACTTTGCCTCACCAACCGTAAATCATAAATACTAAAAGTGAAAAATAAAAGCTTACTTGCTGACCTGCTAGCCTGAATAGAGCTGTGTTGTAGAATCCCATCTCGAGCCATATCTTTAGTTTGAAATAGGTGGGGGTATTTAGACTTCATTTCTTCCTCCGATTCCCATGTCATCTCTTCTACATTCTTGCTCCTCCATAAAACCTTTACGGAAGCTACCTCCTTATTTCGTAGATTGCGGATTTGTCGGTCTAGGATGGCAACTGGAATTTCCTCGTATGACAAGTCCTCTGTAATCTGTACATCATCCGTGGGCACCACTCGGGTAGGATCGCCAATGCACTTCCGTAACATAGATACGTGAAAAACCGGATGGACATACTCCAATTCTGAGGGCAACTCTAACTCATAAGCTACTTGGCCCACTCTCCAAATGATCCTATAAGGCCCAATATACCGTGGGCTAAGCTTGCCTTTCTTGCCAAACCTCATCACGCCCTTCATAGGTGATACCTTTAAGAATACCCAGTCATTAATCCTGAACTCTAAGTCTCGTCGCCGCACGTCAGAATATGACTTCTGACGACTCTGAGCTGTCAACAGTCGCTCCCGGATAAGCTTTACTTTCTCTATGGCCTGTTGAACCAGGTCTGGCCCATATAACCCAGATTCCCCAACATCAAACCACCCTATAGGAGATCTGCACTTACGCCCATACAAAGCCTCGTACGGAGCCATCTGAATACTAGAGTGGTAACTGTTATTATATGCAAACTCGACAAGAGGTAGATGTTCATCCCAACTTCTTTTAAAATCCAACACACATACTCGTAACATATCCTCGAGCATCTGAATTGTGCGCTCGGCTTGTCCATCAGTCTGTGGATGAAAAGCTGTGCTGAGATTCACCTGAGTCCCTAGACCTCTCTGAAATGACCTCCAAAAATGTGCTGTAAACTGAGCCCCACTGTCAGATATAATAGAAACTGGTACTCCGTGTAGCCGCACTATCTCCTTAATATATAACTTTGCATAATCTTCTGCTGTATATGTAGATCTGACCGGTAGGAAGTGAGCTGATTTCGTGAGCCTATCGACTATCACCCATATGGAATCGAACTTACGATTAGAACGAGGTAAACCCATGATAAAGTCCATGTTTATCGCCTCCCATTTCCATGTCGGGATCTCTATAGTCTGCATTAGCCCTCCAGGCTTCTGGTGCTCTATCTTCACTTGCTGGCAACTAGTACATTGGGCGACAAACTCAACAATGTTCTTCTTCATATCATTCCACCAGTACACATCCTTAATGTCATGATACATCTTCGTCGATCCAGGATGGATGGAATACCATGAATAATGTGCCTCTGACATAATCCTGTCTCGTAGCCCTGCTACATCTGGAACACACAAACGACCCCTGTATCTGAGAACCCCATCTCCCTTGAGCTCTAACAATGGCTTCTTCTGCTGCGGAACTCGCTCTCTCAACTCGACCAACTCTGGGTCCTCGTACTGCCTTTCCTTGACTTCCGCTATGAGGGATGATTTTGTAGTGTTTTGGAGTACAACTCCACCATCCTTAGAATCTACTAACCGAACCCCCAACGAAGACAATTGATGAATCTCTCTAGCTAATTGTCTTTTCTTGGGCTCTACATGTGCTAAGCTA
Source organism: Nicotiana tomentosiformis (assembly GCF_000390325.3). NCBI lineage: Eukaryota > Viridiplantae > Streptophyta > Magnoliopsida > Solanales > Solanaceae > Nicotiana > Nicotiana tomentosiformis. The sequence goes on from NC_090815.1 coordinate 88,399,215, forward strand.
CCCATAGATCGACGACTTAAGGCATCTGCTACAACATTAGCTTTCCCTGGATGGTAGAGAATGTTAACATCGTAATCTTTCAATAACTCAAGCCATCACCTCTGTCGCAAATTCAACTCTTTCTGCTTGAAGATATATTGTAGGCTTTTATGATCAGTAAATACATCAACACGAACACCATATAAATAATGCCGCCATATCTTAAGTGCATGGACAACCGCAGCTAACTCGAGGTCGTGGGTCGGATAATTCCTCTCGTGCTTCCTCAACTGCCTTGAAGCATACGCAATTACCTTCCCATGTTGCATCAGGACACATCCTAACCCGACACCTGATGCATCACAATACACGGCATAACCCTCTAGACCCTCTGGAAGTGTTAGAACTGGAGCTGAGGTCAACCTGTTCTTAAGCTCTTGGAAACTCCGCTCACAAGCCTCTGTCCATTGAAACTTAGTTTCTTTCTGTGTCAACTTCGTCAATGGTGCCGAAAGGGAAGAAAAACCCTCTACGAACCTCCGATAGTATCCTGCTAAGCCTAGAAAGCTACGAACCTCTGTCGGAGTGGTAGGTCTAGGCCAAGATTTCACGGCCTCAATCTTCTGAGTGTCCACCTTTATCCCTTCATCTGATACAATATGCCCCAAGAATGCTACAGACTTCAACCAGAACTCACATTTAGAAAACTTAGCATACAACTTACGATCACGGAGGGTTTGGAGTACCGCTCGCAGGTGGTCCGCATGTTCATCCTCTGAACGGGAATAAACCAGAATATCATCAATAAATACTATCACGAACAGATCTAAAAATGGTCGGAATAGGCTATTCATCAAGTCCATAAATACAGCGGGTGCATTAGTCAACCCGAAGGACATGACAAGGAACTCGAAGTGGCCATATCGGGTCCTGAAGGCTGTCTTCGGAATATCTTTTTCCCGAACTCTGACTTGGTGGTACCCCGACCTCAAATCTATCTTTGAAAAGCATCTAGCCCCCTGCAACTGATCAAACAAGTCATCGATCCTTGGAAGTGGATACTTATTCTTAATAGTTACCTTGTTCAGCTGCCTATAATCGATACACATCCTCAGCGAGCCGTCTTTCTTCCGCACAAATAGTACTGGTGCACCCCAAGGTGAGGTACTGGGCCTGATGTAACCTTTCTCCAACAAATCTTTTAACTGCTCCTTCAACTCCTTCAATTCGCTAGGTGCCATTCTATACGGAGGGACGGATATTGGTTGAGTTCCTGGAAGCAAATCGATGCTAAAATCAATCTCTCGCTCTGGAGGAATACCTGGAAGCTCATCTGGAAACACATCTGCATACTCTTTGACTACGGGAATAGACTGAAGTGTAGGTATCTCAGCATCTGCATCTCTAACTCGCATAATATGATAAATGCACCCTTTTGCGATCATTTTCCTCGCCTTCAGATAGGAAATAAACCTACCTCTGGGTGTTGGTGTATTACCTACCCATTCAAGGACTGGCTCACCCGGAAAATGAAATCTGGCTGCCTTTGCTCGGCAATCAACTGTGGCATAGCAAGCTGCCAACCAGTCCATGCCCATGATAGCATCAAAATCCATCATCTCTAGCTCAACTAGGTCAGCTGAGGTCTGACGACTACAAATTGTCACCGTACAACCTCGGTAAACCCGTCTAGCAATAATCGATTCTCCGATCGGTGTAGATACCGCAAAAGGATCACTTAGTATTTCAGGCACTATACCAAACTTCCTCGCGACAAATGGGGTAATATACGATAAAGTAGATCCTGGGTCTATCAAAGCATAAGCATCGTGAGAGCAAATGGTTAATATACCTGTCACAACGTCTGGTGAAGACTCTTGGTCCTGTCGACCTGCTAAAGCATAGATACGGTTCTGATTACCACTTGAACTGGAACCTCTACCTCTGCCCCGACCTCTACCAGCCGAAGACTGAGACTCACGCCCTGAAGGATGCACGGACATAGATGATCCTGTTGCTGAACTCGCTGGTTGTGCCATTCCCCCCGAATCTCTATTTGGGCAATCCCGCATCATATGCCCTGGACGCCCACATGTATAACAAGCATCAGAACCTGCTCGGCATTGGCCCAAGTGTCCTCTACCACAGATGTCACACCGTGGAGGAAATGACCATGTCTGCGCAGATCCTCGCTGTCGCTGCAAACCCGACGCCCATGAGCTCTCACCTGGTCCTGACTGAGTATAGCGGTCATACCTGTAACCCTGTAACTGAGGTGGCGGAGGCCTAGGTGGCCGTCCGAAGTACTGGGTCCTATAACTACCCTGATATTGCTCCTGAGACCTGGGAAATCTCATCCTCTTACGTTGCCCTTGCTCAGCCCTTTTTGTACCCTGCTGCCGACGCCTACCCCTTTCTATATTCTGGGCGAATGCCTGAATCCGGGAGATATCCATACTATCCTGCAATGCAGCGGTGGCACATGCCTCGGTTAACTCTGGGGCTAACCCTGCTATAAACCTGTGAATCCTGTCCCGCATAGTAGCAACTATGGATGGTGCATATCTGGCCAATGAGTCAAAACGGAGACTATACTCTCGAACACTCATATTACCCTGCTTGAGGGCTAGAAACTGATCGACTCGAGCCTGTCGGATCTCCCGTGGTAAGTACTGGTCAAGGAAGGCATCTGAAAAATTCTCCCAAATAGCTGGAGGTGCATCACGTCCCCTGAACCTCTCCCATCCCTCATACCAAAGGATGGCTATATCTCGGAGTCGAAAAGCTGCTAGCTCAACTGCCTCTTTCTCCGTGGCATGCATAACACGAAAGATCCTGTGAAGCTGATCTATGAAATCCTGTGGGTCCTCCCTCTGATCTGTCCCCGTGAACTCTGGGGGACTCAAAGCAATAAACTCTCGGACCCTTGAACTCCCAGACCCCTCAGAAGTTCCTGCACTAGCTGATGCCCTAGCCTGTTGCTGGGTAGCTACCAACTGTGTCAACAAATGCACCGCACTCCTCAAGTCCTGATCTGATGGAAGTGGAGGGGGAACTGGATGTGCGGTTTCCCTAGGAATCTCCGTAGTTGGTGGAGGAGCCGGTAATGGCTGAGTAGGGGTCTCACCTTGAGCCTCAGACTGGGCCCCATCTACTGGGGGTACCCTGCTGGTCCCCTCACCTACTGCTGTATCTCTCCTCTGGCTAGCCGTAGTCTTCCTAGTCACCGTCATCTGTGCATGCAAACACCAACACATAAGTTTAATTCAAATTTCCTATAACTCAGTTCTGTAGCACGATTTAGATTTCAAAGAAGGGTAACCAACTCCTAAATGCCCTGTAGTGCCCTGCTTATATAATGTGGTGCACAACACATCTATAAACAAGACCCTACTAGACACGGCTTGTAGACTCCCTAGGACAGAACTGCTCTGATACCAAGTTTGTCACGCCCCGAACCTAGGAGCGATACAAGCACCTGGTGCCTCACCTAACCTGGTGTACCAAATTGCGACTAAGGGACTCTGAACACATAATGTCATACTTTGGCCATGGGGCCACCTTGCAAGACAATTTGCGAAGCAAAATATAAAACTGAATGGAAACTAGCGCTAACTAAACATCAATATAAAGCTAGGCCGAAAAGGCCATCATAGCTACTACAGCTGACAAACCACCAAATTATACATACCAGGCCTACAAACCCAACATACTGTACTAACCAACAGGATATGTCTACAAGCCTCTACTGATAGATGTACTATGATCGGAACAGGGCCCCGACCTACCCATAACATATATACAGATATACATAAGATGTACATAACACTCTAGACCTGGCAACTCCGAAAGACGTGGAGCTTACCGATCAGGCTGAACTCGGGAAACACCTACTGAGGAGATCTACTCGTCTGTCTATCTGAACCTGCATGCATGAAATGCAGCGTCCCCGAAAAAGGGACGTCAGTACGAAATAATGTACCGAGTATGTAAGGCAATAACATAACTGAAAATCGAAACTTGAACTGATAATATAATAACTGAAAGTAACTGGGAGTCAAAGATGATCTGGAGATATACTTACCTGCTGATACTGACTCAACTCCTTCAATATAGTAAGTAAAATAATTGTACGGCCTTATAAGGCTCGGTATATATAACTGCTCTGCCATAGTAGGCTCGCTCATAGGCGCTCGGCCATACTAGGCTATGTATCTCGACCATGCTGGGCTCGCTCATAGGCGCTCGGCCACAGTAGGCTCGGTATATAACTTTCCATCTGATCAGAGGTTGCCCAATAGGGGCCTGCCCATCGATTATAGCTCGATGGTAATGAAAATACTGTAATACTGTATATATAGGCTTGCTGCTCTCTTGACTGGAAGAAGACAATACTAAAATTGAATATAGAGTCTCGATAAGGAATAATATTGTAACTTATGAGAATAGAATAGTGTGAATAAATTCATGAATATGAACTTCTCTTTTTGTCTCATTACTAACACATGTAGCTACGAGATCATGCCAAAATGAAGGAAGGCTTAGCCTTAACATACCTTATCACAATCTTTCCAATCACCAAGTTGAACTCACCTCTTCGCACCTTAATCTACAAGAATGATAATAATACTATCGTTAAGTTATGAAAGGTACAACTATCGCACAACGAACGACAAACCTATTTTGTATTAAAACGGGCAGCATCTCCCCTATAATCCTTACTTCCTCCAAATTCAAGATAACACCAACAATACAAGAACAGAACAATAACAACATATATACATCATTTTCCAGCCCTATATACACCATCAAATACTACAAAACAGCCCAACACACCCCAATCTTTTCGTACACAAAACGACCACCGTAGTAGTGTCAAACGACCCGAAAATGTTATGACGAACGACCAGCCAACCACCCTACATTTATATGGTGTTTATAAACCCCCTTCCTCCTCCAAAACTCCACAAAATAGTAGTAAAACACGCAGCCCAACAGCAACACAAAACAGTCCACAAAACAGTCCGCTACAAGTGAATAACTCGAACTCACGGCTTCCGATCACCGTCCCGTGAGTTCTTACAAGTATGGAACGACTTACCATGAATTTACAGAAGAAAAATTGGATGAAAGAGAGAAGTAAACTCACCTTATTTGTTGGATAACTCAGCTCTTATCTTGGTTCTTCAAACTCTAGGTTTTACCTCCAATTGGAACTTGAAAGGGAGAGAAAATCAATTAGGGTTTGTGGGAAATTTTTGGGAGGATTCTTTGCAGAGCTTATGTCTGGTTATTATGCTCTATTTTAAGTCTAATATATGAAGAAAATAGGCCCTTAAAAGGCCTCTTTGGACGACCCGAAATGGCCCATTTTTTTGGGCTCTCATTTAAGCAAGTAGGTGACACACCTACTTGTCACCTAGCAGCTTGCGCAGTATCGCACAAATGCCCATATCTCTCTACTCCAATGTCGTATTGAAAAATGGTTTAATGAGTTGGAAAATAGACTCATAGATCTTTAATTTGATAGGTGGAACACCCCATAACTCTAAGTATATATGGAGAAAATCGCAGTTACATTTGACCCAAAGTTTCAGTAAAACTTATGAATGTAACTTGTGATGACTTTCATCGACTTTTGTTCCACAACTCTCTTGACTTCAAAACATAACACACGGATGTCATACGACTAATATAAATCATAACATAATCTCCTTATCATGTTAAGCACCCTAGTCTCACCCCAAAGGTATATGTTATAACATTCCCAACTTGTCGACTTTCGACGAAACATTATTTTCTTCAATTGCTTTATCTTCTGAACCGTCCAACCCTCTTTGTACTTGTTGTTCATGATCTTCAATATTTGTAACCTCAGAGGTAACATGATTAAATTAATTTATATACTTTTAAATATTATCTCATTTTTGGTCCTACATTAGTTTGCTTACGATGCATTTTTATGTACGAAAATATAGGGTGTAACACTTGACAATCTTAGGCCACTATTAAGGAACTAAGTGTTCCGAATTGAACCCGAATCTTTCTAAAACCAAACCAACCAGGGGCATATGTAGTGCATTAATGAAGGGTTCAATTGAACACATAAATTTTGACGCGGAGTAAAAATTTGTATGTAAGAATTCAATGAAATTGCAAAAATAGTTGATATGAACCTATACCATTAAAAATATAATGGGCTCAATGCGAAAAACTTTAAAAGTTGAACCCATAGAATTTAAATTTCGGATCCGCCTTTGAAATCAATAATCCCCGCAAGTCATAAAACAGTTAAAGCAGATACGAGGAGTCTAAAATGAGAGAACGGGGATCTAGAAAGCAAAACGACCGGTCGGGTCGTTACATTCTCCAACTCTTAAACAAACGTTTGTCCTCGAATTGGTCTAGAATCATACCTGGAGTGCTTAATAAGTGTAGACATATTCTCCACATGTCCTCCTTGGTCTCCTAAGTCGCCTCCTCTATTTGTTGACCCCTCCACTGGAACTTTACTGCTGAAATCTTCTTAGACCTCGATTGGTGGACCTGCCTGGCAGCAATTGCAACTGGCTCCTCCTCATAACCCAAGCTCTCATCTAGCTTAACTGTGATGTAGTCTAACACATGTGACCTGTCGGCATGGTACTTCCGGAGCATAGACACGTGAAAACATGGATGGACTCCTGATAGACTGGGAGGCAAAGCAAGCTCGTAAGAAACCTCCTCAACTAGCTTCAACCCCTCAAATGGGCCAATAAAACTCGGACTCAGCTTGCCCTCCTTTCCAAACCTCATTACACCCTTCATTAGTGAAACTTTCAAGAGAACTTTCAAGAGAACTTTATCGCCCACCATAAATGATAAATCACGTGCTTTTTGATCCACATAACCCTTCTATCTGGACTAAGTTGTGCGAAGTTGCTCCTGAATCAACTTTACCTTATCCAGGGTATCCTGTACCGAATCAATACCATATAACCTAGCCTCGCCAGACTCAAACCAATCGATGGTGGAACGATATCGCTAACCATATAAAGCCTCAAATGGATCCATCTCACTGTTGGATTGATAACTGTTGTTATAAGCAAACTCGGCCAATGGTAAGAATCAATCCCATTGCCCTTTGAAGTTAATCACACACGCCTGAGCATATCCTCCAAAATCTGAACTGTCTGCTTCGACTGCCTACCAGTTTGCAGATGAAAGGTTGTGTTGAGCTCTACCCGGGGTACCCAACTCACTCTGTATCGCTTTCCAGAAATGCAAAGTGAATCAAGGGCCTTTATCTGAAATGATAGAAATAAGAACATTATACAACCGAACAATCTTCTGAATATAAATCTAGGCCAACCTCTTAGAAGAGTACGTAGTCACTACCGGAATAAAGTGAGCCTACTTCATCAGCTTATCGACGATGACCCAAATGACATCAAATTTCGTCAATGTCCGCGGTAACATATTTAGGAATTCTATAGTGATGCGCTCCCACTTCCACTCCGGTATAACCATCTTTTGAAGTAGGCCACCTGGCCTCTAGTGCTCATACTTAACCTACTAGCAATTTAAACATCTCACCACATACTCTACTATGTCCTTTTTCATCCGCTGCCACCAGTAAAGCTACCTTAAGTTAGGATACATCTTTGTAGCACCTAGATGAATAGAATACCGTGAACTGTGTGCCTCGTCTAGAATCATCTCCATCATATCATCAATATTAGGAACCCGTAGGTGACCTTAAAGTCGCAGAACACCATCATCATCGATAGTAACCTCTTTCACACCACCCCGTAGCACCGTCTCTCTAAGAAACAACAAGTGCAGGTTGTCATAATAACGAGCCTTGATCCGGTCAAACAACAAATACTGAACCAAAACAAATGCAATAACTCGACTGGGCTCTGAAATATCCAACCTCACAAGTCTGTTAGATAAGGACTAAATGTTTTAAGCTAATGGCCTCTCATTTTCTGAAATGATTGCCAAACTACCCATACTCTCAGCCTTTCTGCTCAAGGCATCTGCAACTACATTCGCCTTATCCGGATGATAAAGGATAGTAATATCATAATCCTTCGGTAACTCAAGCCACCTTCGTTGCATAAGATTAAGATCCCTCTGCTTAAACAAAGGTTGCAAACTGCGGTGATTGGTGTAAACCTCGCACGACACCCCATAAAGGTAATACCTCAAAATCTTGAGAGCATGAGCTATCGCGGCCAACTCCAAATCATGCATAGGGTAATTCTTCTCATGGGGCTTCAACTGACGTGAAGCATATGTAATAACTCGCCCCTAACACCGGTGTTGCAGTCAATGTGGTCTTGAGCTTCTGAAAGCTCTCCTTGCAATCATCGGAGCATCTAAATGGAGCACTCTTCTGGGTCAATCTAGTCTAAGGAGCAGCAATAGACGAGAAGCCTTCCACAAACCGACGATAATAACTTGCTAATCCCAAGAAACTCATGATATCGGTCGCTGTGGTAGGACGAGGCCAACTGTAAACTGCATCTTCTTACCTAGGATCTACCTTAATACCCTCACTTGATACAACATGTCCCAAGAACGCCACAGAATCTAACCAGAACTCGCACTTGGAGAACTTAGCATATAACTTCTATTCACATAAGGTCTGAAGCACAACCCTCAAATGCTGCTCGTGCTCCTCCATACTACGCGAGTAAATCAATATTTCATCAATGAAGACAATAAAAAATGAGTCAAGATATGGCCTGAACATTCGATTCATCAAATCCATAAATGCCGCCGGGGCATTAGTCAAGCCGAAATACATCACTAGAAACTTATAGTGCCCATATCTAGTCCGGAAAGCCGTCTTCGGAACATCCAAAGCACGAATCCTTAGCTGATGATACCCAGACCTCAGGTCGATCTTAGAGAACACTTTAGCACCCTGCAACTGATCAAAGAAATCATCATTGCGCGGCAACGGGTACTTATTCATAATGGTAACTTTGTTCAACTGGCGGTATATAATGCATATCTGCATACTCCCATCGTTTTTATTCACAAACAATACTGGTGAATCCCAAGGTGACACACTCGGTTTGATGAACCTAATCGCGAGCAACTCCTCAAGCTGTTTCTTCAACTCCTTCAACACATTCGGAGCTATTTGATACGGTGGGATAGAGATAAGCATGGTGCCAGGTGCGAAATCAATACTTAAATCTATATCATGCTCTAGTGGCATTCCAGGTAGGTCAGAAGGAAATACAACAGAGAGCTCCCGCACCAGGGGAACTGAATCAATCGTGGGAGTCTCTACGGCAATATCCCAAACATAAGCCAGATAAGACAAACAACCATTCTCGATCATATGCTGAGCCTTTAAGAAAGAGATAACCCGTCTAGATGTACTGATAGATGAACCCCTTCACTCCAATCTAGGCAACTCAAGCATCGCCAAGGCAATAGCCTTGGCATGGCAATCAAGGATGGCATAGCACGAAGACAACCAGTCCATGCCCATGATGACATCAAAGTCGGTCATATCAAGCAACATAAGATGTGCTCTAGACTCATAACCAAAGAAAGTCACAACACATGACCGATAAACCCGATCCACAATAATAGAATCACCCACTGGCATGGACACATATACAAGAGAACCCAAGGAATCACAAGAGACATCTAGATATGTATCAAATAGAGAAGACACATAGGAATAAGTAGACCGTGGGTTGAATAATACCAAAGCATCCCTACTGCGATAGAAATTATACCTTTGATCACGACATCTGAGGCTACTGCATCGGGTTTGGCTAGAAAGGCATAGAACCTAGCAGGAGCACCGCCTGACTAGCCTTCACCTCTAGGGAGAGCCCTACCCACCTTCCCTCCGCCTTTGCGCCAGACGAATGAGCAGTGCGACAGCTAGTGCGATGATCATGGGCTGATGGCCCTGCTGTACTGACTTTCCCCAAAGCCTAGGCAAAACATCCTCATATGACCAAGCTCCCTGGACTCCTAGTAACCTCTCGGTGTGGTAGACTGTTGACCTTGAGCCTGGCCCTGGTGACCCGAATACCTATTGGAGGAATCCTTAATGGCCGGTGTACGATAGGTACTCTCCGGAATGGCGCTGAAGTGGGGCCGTGCCTGAGTGCCCCGAGCAGGCGGTGGTGATGAATATGTGGGCCTACTGGACTGACCCCTCATAAACTGACCTCTGCCCCAAGACGAGGTGCCACTGAATTCTCTAGAATGCCGAGTCCTCTTCTCCTTCTTCGTATACAATCGGACGTGGCTGCGGATACCCTCGATGCTCCGAGCTATCTCCATAAACTGCTCGTAAGAAGTCCTCATCTCAATCTCTCGGGCCATAGTGACCTGGATACCATAATGCAAGACTGCAATAAACCTCTACACCCTCTTTGCATCTTTGGGGAGTATCATAAGTGCATGGGGAGACAACTTAGAGAATCTCGCCTTATAATCGGTTACAGACATCTGACTCGGCTAGAGCCACTAGAACTGACCCCGTAGCTCTTCCCTCTGAGAGGGTGGGATATACATCTCCAAAAAGAGGCGTGTGAACTGGTCCTAAGTCAAGGGAGGTGAACCTGCTGGACTTCTACAAAGATAGGACTGCCACCATCCAACGGGGTGGACTTCACCATAAGTACGGACGTCTCTATATCGATTTTCAAGACTCTATTAGGCCTGCTCATGACTTGTGAGACCAATATGAATCTAGTGCTCTGATACCAAGATATCACAAACTCAAACCCACTATAGGCCGTGATGGCGCCCAACGTCGCCGTTGGGAACGCCAACGATGAACTATCAAATTAATTACTCATTTTATTACGTTTAAAATCATAAATTTTAATTAACCAAAAAACTAAGTATAGAAGGCTATGGTGATATAAAGCATAAATAAAACATAAGAGTAGAATGGTATTAATAGGCAAAAATCGATAAACATCTACTAGACTTTCCTAAAACCTAGTGTCACAAGTGCATAAGAAATCTAGTAGAATATAAGAAACTTCTCTAGCTACCGTCTGAAATAAAATAGACAGAAATAGTAAATACAACAAGGAAGAGACCTCGGGTGCTGCAGAACGTAGCATGGAAAACAACTCACTACTAAGTCTTCGGGTAATGGGAATGCGTGCCCGAATGGCCACCAAATGTATCTGCCTCAGAACATGCACAATTAATGCAGAAGTATAGCATGAGTACATAAACAACGTGTACCCAGTAAGTATCTAGTCTAACCTCGAAGAAGTAGTAACGAGGGGTCGAGATTGACTCTTAGTAGAGGTCAATAAATAAAGTGCAAGAATTTTAACTAAGCATGAAGTACAATAGTATAAATGGAATGACAAGCAATAAATAAGTGATTCTTTATCAAAATACTAATCTAACATCTATGAAAATCACATGCCAATTTAAACAAATATATGACATCAAATAGTTACATATTTTCGAGTCATGAAGGGAATATCAAGTATAATCGGACTCCTAGTGACATCACGCATGAGTTATGCCGAGGTTGTGCGGCCCGATCCATAATAATCGTGTACATACACTACCGAGGTCGTACGACTCGATCTATGATTGCAACTCATTATATATAAATATTACCGAGGCATTTGGCCCAATCCACAGGAATAGGAAAACTCTTCGGACTACGGGACATACATTTACAACACCAAGATAAGCACATAAAAGAGCATAAATTTTCTATTAACAAACGAATATTCTACCAAAACTCAAAGTAATGAAGCTTGGTCTAACGTAATCTCTAATCAAATTTCAATTATTAATAAAAGTAATTAAACTAACAAGTTGGGTTCAAATAATACAAGTTTTGCATGATAAAGTCCTTTGTCTACCCGGACATAACATGGTTTTAACTACGTACGGACTCTCATCATTTCGTGCGTACATAGCACCCACAATTATTAACAAATAACATTTTAAACACCTATGGGGTTAATTCCCTCTTACAAGGTTAGACAAGAGACTTACCTCGCTTCCAAGTCCATTATTCGGCCCTACAACCACACTAATTGCCTTAAATCGAAGCCGAGCAATCTTAAACTAGCCAAAGGTCGTACAAACTAATCAATATAAGCTCAAAAGTTCATAATTCACCTATTAGAGTAATTACCCAACCCAAATCGGAATGTTCCTAAAAGTCACCCCTTGGGCCCACGTGCCCGGGATCCGAAATTGTTTTGTAGATAAATATTACCCATGACCTTATGAACTAAAATATATAATTTCTACTCAATTCCATAAAAAATCTCGTGGTCTAATTCCATTTTTACCAATCCTAGGTTTTTCAACAAAATCTCATTATTTTTACAAATATCTATGATAAAATTTACCCTTAATCTATGTATTAAACTCACATTAGGTAGGAATTATTTACCTTAGAATGCTAGGTGGAAAATCTCTCTTCAAAATCTCAAAAATCGGCCAAGAAAAGTGAAAATGAGCCAATGCGATCGTGAAGGCTAACCCAGCCAAAGCACCGCGAACGGGAAGAGCAACGACCCACTAACCCCAGCCCAGGACCAATCCCCTTCTATGCGATCGAGGACCTCCTGTCGCGAACGTGGACCTCCTGTCGCAAATGCGGACCTCCTGTCGTGAATGCGGACCTCCTGTCACGAACGCGAAGGCCATATGTCTTAAACCTTCGCGAACGCGACCCATTGATCACGAACGCGAAGAGCAAAACACCCCTTCCCAAAATCCTTCATCCCGAATGTGAGTCTCCCTTTGCGTTCGCGAAGAAGGAAAGCAGTAGCAGAAAATCTATTATTTTGGACGTAACTACGGGTGGTATGAAACACACCCGATCCACTCGGGACCCCGTCCAAATGCACCAACAAGTTCATAAACATGATACGTACCTTCTCGAATACTCTGAACACGTAAAACAACACCAAAACTAAGAATCTCACCCTAAACCCAAATTAATTAACTTATGAACTTTAAACTTCTTCAAATAGCTCCAAACGCGAATATTTTTCTTAGACAACTCAGAATGACGCCAAAGTTTTTGCACAAGTCACAAATTACAATAAGAACATATTCTCGGGCTCAGAATCCCAAACAGACTTCGATAACACCATAGTCTACTTCAAACCAAATTTATGAAACTCTTAAACCTTCAAGGCGCCAACTTTCAACATTAAGCGCCAAAACACTCCTGGATCACCCGAAACTCATTCCGAACACACGTCCAAGTCCAAAATTATCATACGAACCTATTGGAACCATCAAATACCGGTTCCGAGGTAGTTTACTCAAAATGTTGAATCAATTCAAATTTGACAATCTTAGGCAACTATTAAGGAACTATGTGCTCCGAATTTAACCTGAATCCTTCTAAAACCAAACCAACCAGGGGTAGATGTCTTGCATTATCGACGGGTTCAATTGAACCCATAAATTTTGACGCGGAGTAAAACTTTGTATGTAAGAATTCAATAAAATTGCAAAAATAGTTGATATGAACCCATACCATTAAAAATATAATGGGCTCAATGCTAAAAACTTTAAAAGTTGTACCCATAGGATTTAAATTCTGGATCCGCCTTTGAAATCAACCATACCCGCAAATCATAAAATAGTAAAAGCACATACGTGGAGTCTTAGATGAGTGACAGGGATCTAGAAAGCAAAACGACCGGTCGGGTCGTTACATTCTCCACCTGTTAAACAAACGTTCGTCCTCGAATGGGTCTAGAATCATACCTGGAGTGCTGAATTAGTGTAGATATATGCTCCCTATCCTCGATCTCCTAAGTCACCTCCTCGATTGGTTGACCCCTCCACTGGACCTTTACTGCTAAAATCTTCTTAGACCTCAATTGGTAGACCTGCCTGGCAGTAATTACAACTGGCTCCTCCTCATAACCCAAGTTTTCATCTAGCTTAACTGTTCTATATTCTAACACATGCGACCTGTCGACATGGTACTTCCGTAGCATAGACACGTGAAAACATGGATGGACTCCCGATAGACTGGGAGGCAAAATAAGTTTGTAAGCAACCTCCTTAACTCGTTTCAACACCTCAAATGGGACAATAAAACTCGGACTCAGCTAGCCCTCCTTTCCGAACCTCATAATACTCTTCATCGGCGAGACTTTGAAGAGAATTGTATCGCCCACCGTAAATGATAAATCACGCACTTTTTGATCCACATAACCCTTCTATCTGGATTGAGCTGTGCGAAGTTACTCCTAAATCAAATTTTCCTTATCAAAGGTATCCTTTACCAAATCAGTACCATATAACCTAGCCTCGCCAGGCTAAAACCAACTGATGGGGGATCGTCGACCATATAAAGCCTCAAATGGATCCATCTCGCTATTGGATTGATAACTGTTGTTATAAGCAAACTCGGCCAACGGTAAAAATCGATCCCACTGCCCTCTGAAGTTAATCACACACACCTGAGCATATCCTCCAAAATCTAAACTGTCCACTCCGACTGCCTGTCGGTTTGAGGATGAAAGGTTGTGCTGAGCTATACCCGGGTGCCCAACTCACTATGTACTGCTCTCCAAAAATGCGAAGTGAACTGAGGGCCTTTATCTGAAATGATAGAAATAGGAACACTATGCAACCGAACAATCTGCTGAATATAAATCTAGGCCAACCTCTCTGAAGAGTACGTAGTCACTACTGGAATAAAGTGAGCCTACTTTGTCAGCTTGTCGACAATGACCCAAATGACATCAAATTTCGTTAATGTCTGCGGTAACGCAATCAGGTATAACCATCTCTTGAAGTAGGCCACCAGGCCTCTGGTGCTCATACTTAACCTGCTGAAAATTTAGACATCTCACCACATACTCTACTATGTCCTTTTTCATCCGCTGCCACCACTAAAGCTACCTCAAGTCAAGATACATCTTTGTAGCACCTAGATGAATAGAATACCGCGAACTGTGTGCCTCGTGTAGAATCATCTCCCTCAGATCATCAATATTAGGAACACGTAGGTGACCCTAAAGTCGCAGAACACCATCATCACAGATAGTAACCCCTTTCGCACCTCCCTGTACCACTGTCTCTCTAAGAAATAACAAGTGCAGATCGTCGTAATGATGAGCCTTGATCCGCTCAAACAAAAATGACCGAGCCACAACAAATGCAAGAACTCGACTAGGCTCTGAAATATCCAACCTCACAAGTTTGTTAGATAAGGACTAAATGTTTAAAGCTAATGGACTCTCATTTGCTGAAATGATTGCCAAACTACCTATACTCTCAGCCTTTCTACTCAAGGCATCCGCAACTACATTCGTCGTGCCCGGATGATAGAGGATAGTAATATCATAATCCTTTAGTAACTCAAGCCAGCTGCGCTGCCTCAGATTAAGATGCCTCTGCTTAAACAAATGTTTCAAACTACGATGATTGGTGTAAGCCTCGTACGACACCCCATAAAGGTAATACCTTAAAATCTTGAGAGCATGAGCTATCGCGACCAACTCCAAATCATGCACATGGTAATTCTTCTCATGGGGCTTCAACTGACGTGAAGCATATGAAATAACTCTCCCCTCCTGCATCAATACACAACCCGAGCTAATGCGTGAAGCATCACAATACACAATATACAACCCCGAACCGGAAGGCAGCACTAACACTGGTGCTACAGTCAATGCGGTCTTGAGCTTCTGAAAGCTCGCCTTGCAATCATTGAACCATCTTAATGGAGCACTCTTCTAGGTCAATCTAGTCAAAGGAGCTGCAATAGATGAGAAGCCTTCCACAAACCGACGATAATAACCTGCTAACCCCAAGGAACTCATGATCTCGATCGCTGTGGTAGGACGAGGCCAACTGTGAACTGCCTCATTCTTACCTAGGATCTACCTTAATACCCTCACCTGATACAACATGTTCCAAGAATTCCACAAAATCTAACCAGAACTCGCACTTGGAGAACTTAGCATATAGCTTTATTCTCATAAGGTCTGAAGCACAACCCTCAAATACTGCTCGTGCTCCTCCAAACTACGCGAGTAAATAAATATTTCATCAATGAAGACAATGACAAATGAGTCAATATATGGCCTGAACACTCGATTCATCAAATCCATAAACGCCGTCGGGGCATTAGTCAAGCCGAAGGACATCACTAGAAACTCATAGTGCCCATATCTAGTCTGGAAAGACGTCTTAGGAACATCCAAAGCCCGAATCCTCAGCTGATGATACCAGACCTCAGGTCTTAGAGAACACTTCAGCACCCTGCAACTGATCAAACAAATCATCAATGCACGACAACAAGAACTTATTCTTAATGGTAACTTTGTTCAACTGGTGGTATACAATGCATATCCGCATACTCCCATCCTTTTTCTTCACAAACAATACCGGTGAACCCCAAGGTGACATACTCGGTCTGATGAACCTCTTCACAAGAAACTCCTCAAGATGTTTTTTCAACTCCTTCAACTCATTCGGAGCCATTCGGTATGGTGGGATAGAGATAGGCCTGGTGACAGGTGCCAAATCAATACTGAAATTTATATCATGCTCTAGTGGAATTCCTGGTAGGTTAAAAGGAAATACAACAGAGAGCTCCCGCACCACGGGAATTGAATCAACCATGCTTGGCCATAAGGCGAGCCTTCAAGAAAGAGATAACCCGACTAATTGTACTAATAGATGAACACCTCAACTCCAATCTAGGAAACTCCGGCATCACTAAGGTAATAGCCTTGGCATGGAAATCAAGGACGGCATAGCACGAAGACAACCAGTCCATGCCTAGGATGACCTCAAAGTCGGTCATATCAAGCAACATAAAATCTGCTCTAGTCTCATAACCATAGAAAGTCACAACACAAGACCGGTAAACCCAATCCACAATAACAAAATCACCCACTGGCGTGGATACATATACAAGAGAACCCAAGGACTCACGAGGGACATCCAGATATGGAGCAAATAGAGAAGACTCATAGGAATAAGTAGACCTTGGGTCGAATAGTACCAAAGCATCCCTACTGCGGATAGAAATTATATATTTGATCACGACATCTGAGGCTACTACATCTGCTTTGTCTAGAAAGGCATAGAACCTAGCAGGAGCACCCCCTGACTACCCTCCACCTCTAGGGAGACCCCTACCTACCTGCCCTCTGCCTTTGTGCCGGTCAAATGAGCGGTGTGACAGCTAGTACAATGATCATGGGCTGATGGCCCTGCTGTACTGACTTGCCCCAAAGCTTGGGCAAAACATCCCCATATGACCAAGCTCCCCGCACTCCTAGCAACCTCTCGGTGTGGTAGACTATTGACCTTGAGCCTGGCCCTGGTGACCCAAATACCCATTGGAGGAATCATGAATGGCCGGTGGACGGTAGGTACTCTCCGAAATGGCGCTGAAGTAGGGCCGTGCCCGAGTGCGCTGAGCAGGTGATGGTGATGAATATGTGGGCCTACTAGACTGACCCCTTATGAACTGACCTCTACCCCCAGACGGGGTGCCACTAAATTCTCCAGAATGTCGAGGCCGCTTCTCTCCCTTCTTATACAATCGGCCGTGGCTGTGGATACCCTCGATGCTCCGAGCTATCTCCATAACCTGCTCGTAAGTAGTCCCATCTCAACCTCATGGGCCACACTGACCTGGATACCATAATGCAAGACTGCAATAAACCTCTGCACCCTCTTTGCATCTTTGGGGAGTATCATAAGTGCATGTTGAGGCAACTCAGAGAATCTCGCCTCATAACCGGTCACAGACATCTGACTCGGCTGGGGCCACGCGAACTGACCCCGTAGCTCTTCCCTCTGAGAGGGTGGGATATACCTCTCCAAAAAAATGCGTGTGAATTGGTCCCAAGTCAAGGGAGGTGAACCTACTGGACTTCTACAAAGATAGGATTGCCACCATCCAATGGGGTAGACTTACCATAAGTACGGACGTCTCCATATCGATTCACAAGATACTATTAGGCCTGCTCAAAACTTGTGAGACCAATATGAATCTAGTGCTCTCATACAAAGATATCACAACCCCGAACCCACTATAGGCCGTGATGGCGCCCAACGTCGCTGTTAGGAAAGCCAACAATGAGCTATCAAATTAATTATTCATTTTATTATATTTAAAATCATAAATTTTAATTAACCAAAAAACTAAGTATAGAAGGCTATGGTGATATAAAGAATAAATAAAACATAAGAGTGGAATGGTAATAATAGGCAAAAATTCATAAACATCTACTAGACGTTTCCAAAACCTAGTGTCATAAGTGCATAAAATATCTAGTAGAATATAAGAAACTTCTCTAGCTTCTGTCTGAAATAAAATAGACCGAAATAGTAAATACAACAAGGAAGAGACTTCGGGTGTTGCAGAACGTAGCATGGAAAACAACTCACTAATAAGCCTTCAGATGTATCTGCCTCAGAACCTGCACAATTAGTGCAGAAGTGTAGCGTGAGTACATAAACAACGTGTACCCAGTAAGTATCTAGTCTAACCTCGAAGAAGTAGTGACGAGGGGTCGACATCGACTCTTAGTAGAGGTCAATAAATAAAGTGCAAGAATTTTAACTAAGCATGAAGTACAATCGTAGAAATGGAATGAGAAGTAATAAATAAGTGATTCTTTATCAAAATACCAATCTAACATCTATGATAATCACTTTCCAATTTCAAAAAATATATGCCATCAAATAGTTACATATTTTAGAGTAATGAAGGGAATATCAAGTATAATCGGACTCCTAGTGATATCACGCACGAGTTATGCCGAGATCGTGCGGCCCAATCCATAATAATCGTGTACATACACTACCGAGGTTGTACGACTCGATCCATGAATGCATATCATTATATATAAATATTACCGAGGCGTTCGGCCCAATCCACAGGAATAGGAAAACTCTTCGGACTACGGGACATACATTTACAACACCAAGATAAGCACATAAAAGAGCATAAATATTCTATTAACAAACGAATATTCTGCCAAAACTCAAAGTAATGAAGCTCGGTCTAACATAATCTCTAATCAAATTTCAATTATTAATACAAGTAGTTAAACTAACTTGTTGGGTTCAAATAGTACAAGTATTGCATGATAAAATTCTTTGTCTACCCAGACATAACATGGTTTTAACTACGTGTGGACTCTCGTCATTTCGTGCGTACATAGCACCTACAATTATTAACAAATAACATTTTAAACACCTATGGGGTTAATTCCCTGTTACAAGTTTAGGCAAGAGACTTACCTTAAATCGCTTCCAAGTCCACTATTCGGCCCTACAACCACACTAATTACCTTAAATCGATGCCGAGCAATCCTAAACTAGCCAAAGGTCATACAAACTAATCAATATAATCCCAAAAGTTAATAATTTACCTATTAGAGTAATTACCCAACCCAAATTGAAAAGTTCGTAAAATTCGCTCCTGGGCCCACGTGCTCGGATTCCCAAAATATTTTGTAGATAAATATTACCTATGACCTTATAAACTCAAATATATAATTTCTACTCAATTCCATAACACATTTCGTGGTCTAATCCCATATTTACCAAACCCTAGGTTTTTCAATAAAATTCCATATTTTTTACAAATTTCTATTTTAAAATATACTTATAATCTACGTATTAAACTCACATTAGGTAGGAATTACTTACCTTAGAATGCTAGATGAAAAATCTCTCTTCAAAAGCTCCAAAACCGGCCAAGTAAAGTGAAAATGAGAGAAAATGAGCCTAAGTCTCGATTTTTAAAACATGTTCTGCCCAGTGGCCCTTCTTCGCGATCGTGAAGGCAAAATTACCAATGCTCAAAAAAGTCTCTTCGCGAACTCGACCAGGCCAATGCGATCCCAAAGTCTAAACCAACCATAACATCACAAATGCAGCCTGCTCTTCACAAACGCGATGAGCAACGACCCACTGACCCTAGGCCTAGTCCCCTTCTACGCGAACCCTGGCGAAGCTAATGTGTATAGGATTTTCTGGTCATACTCTGTCAAATTCTAGTATAGTTTATGATATCGTCCCATAGAGATTGGAGAATCTAAGCTACATACTTATAATATTTTGACTACTATTTGAGAGAATCAAATTGATGAAAGGTGTGTTTGGAATTATAAATCAAGACAAATTTCTTCCAAAAGGTTTATATTTAAAAAGAGTTGAGAATCGTTGAATTCACTTGATATATCATTATAATAAAATCTCAGTTTTATACGTATTTCTCTAAAGAATAATTACTTATTGCTAATACAATTATATTTTTATACTAAGAAATAAATAAATAATTAACACTCCGTGAGGTTATGTTAATCAATTGATTTAAAACTAGTGACGGTTAAACTGAAATATCTTGCCTGAATTATGCTCAAGTGTAGTAAAAACATCGTGATAATATTTTTACTAGAAAATCAATAGTCTTGCCTTCAACAATTCCTCGGTAAGAAATAAAACTGAGGAATGCAAGACTACAGACTTGAAATAATAATCTTACTAAACATTACTCTCACTCTAATATTCTATTCATCAGTTATTATATATTAATTTTGCTCTGTGAGAATTACAAAGTTAATATAAGAATAACTGAGTTGGGTCATCGTACTAGGCAAGCCGACTATTCAAACATTTCCAACACTTTAAAACTTTGAAAGATATGAAAAACAACTTAATTAAAGGATAACCTTTTAAAAACAGGATAGGAAGTCATAACTCAATACATAATCTCTCCCAAAATCGGGGAGTCACCGAGTACATTAGCATCTACATAAAGATAGAGTTTGGTATACCGTCTAGAAAATAAAACTGAAATAAATAACATGAAAGATAAGGGAGGAGAGTCATGGTCTATGAACACCCAACAACTACCTAGATGATCTCCGAATATCCGGACTCCGTAACTCAGTAACCGCCGCGACCGGAAGCACTCTGAATCTGCACACGAGGTGCAGGGTGTAGCATGAGTACAACCAACTCAATAAGTAACAAGTATAACATGTGGTCTGAAAGCAGTGATGAGCTCTAACAATACAGTAAGGATACTGAATTTAGCAATGCAGAAAAATAGACATGCTTCCAGGTTCAACAGTTAAGTTTAGCACAGGTAAAAGGAGGTCAAATGTGATTGATGATATGAAAATGACATCTATATGTCTACATGCCAAGGTGAATACCGTATGTGATGCAACACAGCGAAATCCCAAATACTCACTCTCTCAGAGCGCTCAATATGCCCGTCTCAATCCTCGCTTTCCACACTCAGTCACTCAGCACTATATATAGCCATAAGGCTCGTTGCGGCGTGCAACCCGATCCACACACACACACATACACACACACACATACACACACACACACATATATATATATATATATATATATATATATATATATATCCATAAGGATCGTTGCGCGCGTGCAACCCGATCCACATATATATAGCCATAAGGCTCGTTGCGGCATGCAACCCAATCCACACATACACACACACACACACACACATATATATATATATATATATATATATATATATATATATATATATCACTCACAACACGTCACTCATGCCCCAACTCAGTCACTAATCTGTCCAGTCTTTCGGGCTCACAACACTCATGCTAAGAAGCCCTAATCAATGATACGAGATGTATGATAACAGAGACTGAGATATGGCACGTAATGATGAATCTAACTAAGTTCACGACTGTAATTAAACAGATAACTCAACAATAAAGAACGACCACTGTGGGTCCCAATAGTACAAGCATATAGCCTAAACATGATTTCTAGCACGAATCACAACTCAAATGCTCTAACACATATAATACAACAAAATATTCAGATAGAATAGCTACGCAGTTCCGGGGAATCGACTAAATCACAATTTTTGCGGTGCGCGCCCACATGCCCGTCACCTAGCATGCGCGTCACCTCAACATAAATCACATAGCATGAAATTCGGGGTTTCATACCCTTAGAACCAAGCTTAGAAGTGTTACTTACCTCAAACAGTGCAAATCGCTACTCTAACACTCCTTTGCCTCGTGAATCAGCCTCCAAATGTCTCGAATCTAGCCACAAATAGTTTGACACAATCAACAAGAGCTAAATGAATCAATTCCATAAGAAAATACTAAGTTATTAATCAAAAGTCAACTCAAAAGTCGGCCCCCGGGCTTACATCTCGGAATCCAACAAAAGTCACAAAATTCGGAAGCTCATTCAACCACGAGTCCAGCCATACCAAATTTACCAAAATCCGACACCAAATCGTAACTCAAATCCCCTATTTAAACTCTCTAAATCCCTATCCTCAAACCCCCAAATTACACCTTAAAATCACACAATCTAGGTGGGAAAAACAAGGGAAACATAATTATCGGACAAAATAAGCCACAAGTGACTTACTTCAAGAATACCTTCGTAATCCCTCTCAAAATTGTCTAATCCCGAGCTTGGAATGTTCAAAAATGAAGAAAATCTCGGAATCCTCATTTTTAATACACTGCCCAGCCTTTTCGCTTCTGTGGATCACTTAACCGCACCCGCAATTCCACTTTTGCGGACATACCTCCGCTTCTGTGGACCTGTCTCACTAGGCCCCTATTTGCTTCTACGATACTTCCTCCGCATCTGCGAACTCGCAGGTGCGAAAATTCCCTTCGCACCTGCGCAACTCCCCCAGCTGGCCATACTCTGCTTCTGCACCCAATGCATCGCATCTGCGACCATGCCGGTGCGGAAAGTCACCTCGCACCTGCGACCACTGCCAATTTCTTTCCAGACCGCTTCTCCGATTCCCTTCTCGCTTTTGCGAGCTCGCACCTGCGATCAAAACTCCGCAAGTGCGATCGCACCAGACCTGGTGCTCTTCAGCAGTCTTTCAAATTCCAAATCTTGATCCATTAACCATCCGAACTCCACCTTAGGCCCCCGGGACCTCAAGCAAATATACAACAAGTCCTAAAATACGATACGAACTTAGTCGAGCCCTCAAGTCACTTCAAACAACATCAAATACACGAATCGCACCCCAATTCAAGCTTATTGAAACTAAGGGATTTCAACTTCTATAAACGATACTGAAACCTCTCAAATCACGTCCGATTGATCTCACATTTTGCACAAAAGTCACAAATGACACGACGGACCTACTCCAACTCCCGAAACCCCAATCCGAGCCCGGTAACCACAAAGTCCACTCTCGGTCAAACTTTCGAATTTCCAACTTTCGCCATTTCAAGCCTAATTCTACTACGGACCTTCAAATCACAATCCGGACACATTCATAAGTCTGAAATCACCTAACGGAGCTAACAGAACCATCAAAACTCCATTCTGGAGTTGTTTACACACAAGTCAATATCCGGTCAACCTTTTCAACTTAAGCTTTCAAACTTGAGATTAAGTGTCTCGACTCATTCCGAAACCTTTTGTGGACCTGAACCAACTACCCAGCAATTCACATAGCAGCTATAAAGCACAAAATGAGCGGTAAATGGGGGAACGTGGCTACAACTCTCAAAATGACTGACCGGGTCGTTACATCCTCCCCCTTTTAAACAAATGTTTGTCCTCGAATGGGTCTAGAAATGTACTTGGAGTCTCAAATAGGTGTGGATATCTGCTCCGCATCTCCCGCTCAGTCTCCCAAGTAGCCTCCTCAACTGGCTGACCTCTCCACTGCACCTTCACTGAAGCTATGTTCTTTGACCTCAACTTTCGAACCTGCCGATCCAAAATGGCCACCGGCTCCATATCATAAGTCAAATCACCATCCATCTGAACTACGCTGAAATACAAAACATGAGACGGATCACTGACATACTTCCGGAGCTTAGAAACATGAAACACTAGATGCACACTCTACAAACTAGGTGGAAAGGCAAGTTTGTAAGCCACATCTCTAATCCTCTAAAGTACCTCAAACTGCCCAATATACCGAGGTCTCAACTTGCCCTTCTTCCTGAACCTCATAACACCCTTTATGGGTGACACCTTGACCAGTACCTTCTCCCCAACCATGAAAGTAATGCCACGAACCTTCCTATCGGCGTAATTTTTCTGTCTGGACTGCGCCGTGCAAAGCCAATCCTGAATCAATTTAACATTGTCCAAAGCATCCAAAACCAAGTCAGTACCCAATAGCCTAGCCTCCCCCGGCTCGAACCAACCCACCGAAGATCGACACCGTCTCCCATATAGAGCCTCATACAGAGCCATGTGAAAGCTCGATTGGTAGCTGTTGTTGTAGGCAAACTCTGCGAGTGGCAGAAACTGATCCCAAGAACCCACAAAATCAATGACACAAGCGTGTAGCATGTCCTCCAATATATGAATAGTGCGCTCGGACTGTCCGTCCGTATGGGGGTGAAATGATGTACTCAACTCAACTTGGGTGCCCAACTCTCGCTGCACGACTCTTCAAAATTGCAATGTAAACTATGTGCCCCGATCTGAAATGATGGACACTGGCACACCGTGAAGGCGAACAATCTCACAGATGTAAATCTCAGCTAACCGCTCTGAAGAATTAGTAGTCCCAACTGGAATGAAGTGCACGGACTTGGTCAGCCGATCCACAATCACCCAAATATCATCGAACTTCCTCGAAGTCCGTGGGAGCCCAACTACAAAATCCATGGTGATCCGCTCCCATTTCCACTCCGGAATCGCTAGCCTCTGATGCAATCCACCCGGTCTCTGATGCTCATACTTCACCTAAGTTAAGGCACCAAGCTACAAATCCCACTAAATCCTTCTTCATTCTCCTCCACCAATAATTCTATCTCAAGTCCTGATACCTCTTCGCAGCACCTGGATAAATGGAATACCGCGAACTGTGGGCCTCTTCAAGAATCAACACACGTAGTCCATCTATATTAGGCACACAAATCCGACCCTACATCCTCAATACTCCATCATCCCTAATAGTAACGTCTATGTCATCACTGTGGTGAACCATGTACTCAAGGACAAGCAAATATGGATCATCATACTGGCGCTCTCTGATGCGATCATATAAGGAAGATGGAGAAACCACACAAGTTAAAACCCGACTAGGCTCTGAAACATATAATCTCACGAACTGGTTGGCCAAGGCCTGAACATCAACTGCAAGAGGTCTCTCACCAATAGGAATGAATGCAAGGCTACCCATACTCACCACCTTCCTACTCAAGGCATCGGCCACCACATTGGCCTTCCTGGGATGATACAAAATGGTGATGTCATAATCCTTTAATAGATCCAACCATCTCCACTGCCTCAAGTTTAGATACTTCTATTTGAACAAGTGCCGTAGACTCCAATGATCTGTAAATATCTCAAAAGACACACCCTAGAGATAGTGCCTCCAAATCTTCAATGCATGAATGTCACGCCCCGAACCTAGGAGCGAGACAAGCACCCCGTGCCTCACCTAACCTGGCGTACCAAATTGCGACTAAGGGACTCTGAACACATAATGTCATACTTTGGCCATGGGGCCACCTTGCAAGACAATTTGTGAAGCAAAATATAAAACTGAATGGAAACTAGCACTAACTAAATATCAATATAAAGCTAGGCCGACAAGGCCGTCATAGCTACTACAGCTGACAAACCACCAATTTATACAAACCCAACATACTGCACTAACCAACAGGATATGCCTACAAGCCTCTACTGATAGATGTACTGTGATCGGAACAGGGCCCCGACCTACCCATAACATATATACAGATATACATAAGATGTACACAAAACTCTAGTCCTGGCAACTCCGAAAGACGTGGAGCTTACCGATCAGGCGGAACTCGGGAAACACCTACTGAGGAGGTCTACCCGTCTGTCTGTCTGAACCTGCACGCATGAAATGCAGCGCCCCCAAAAAAGGGACGTCAGTACGAAATAATGTACCGAGTATGTAAGGCAATAAAATAACTGAAATCTGAAACTGAACTGATAATATGATAACTGAAATTAACTGGGAGTCAAAGATGATCTGGAGATATACTTACCTGCTGATACTGACTCAACTCCTTCAATATAGTAAGTAAAATAATTGTACGGCCTTATAAGGCTCGGTATATATAACTGCTGTGCCATAGTAGGCTCGCTCATAGGCGCTCGGCCATACTAGGCTATGTATCTCGACCATGCTGGGCTCGCTCATAGGCGCTCGGCCACAGTAGGCTCGGTATATAACTTTCCATCTGATCAGAGGTTGCCCAATAGGGGCCTGCCCATCGATTATAGCTCGATGGTAATGAAAATACTGTAATACTGTATATATAGGCTTGCTGCTCTCTTGACTGAAAGAAGACAATACTAAAATTGAATATAGAGTCTCGATAAGGAATAATATTGTAACTTATGAGACTAGAATAGTGTGAATAAATTCATGAATATGAACTTCTCTTTTTGTCTCATTACTAACACATGTAGCTACGAGATCATGCCAAAATGAAGGAAGGCTTAGCCTTAACATACCTTATCACAATCTTTTCAATCACCAAGTTGAACTCACCTCTTCGCACCTTAATCTACAAGAATGATAATAATACTATCGTTAAGTTACGAAAGGTACAACTATCGCACAACGAACGACAAACCTATTTTGTATTAAAACGGGCAGCATCTCCCCTATAATATGCCCTTCCTCCAACTTCAAGATAACACCAACAATACAAGGACAGAACAATAACAACATATATACATCATTTTCCAGCCCTATATACACCATCAAATACTACAAAACAGCCCAACACACCCCAATCTCTTCATACACAAAACGACCACCGTAGTAGTGTCAAACGACCCGAAAATGTTATGACGAACGACCAGCCAACCACCCTATATTTATATGGTGTTTATAAACCCCCTTCCTCCTCCAAAACTCCACAAAATAGTAATAAAACACGCAGCCCAACAGCAACACAAAACAGTCCACAAAACAGTCCGCTACAAGTGAATAACTCGAACTCACGGCTTCCGATCACCATCCCGTGAGTTCTTACAAGTATAGAACGACTTACCATGAATTTACAGCAGAAAAAATGGATGAAAGAGAGCAGTAAACTCACCTTATTTGTTGGATAACTCAGCTCCTATCTTGGTTCTTCAAACTCTAAGTTTTACCTCCAATTGGAACTTGAAAGGGAGAGAAAATCAATTAGGGTTTGTGGGAAATTTTTGGGAGGATTCTTTGCAGAGCTTATGTCTGGTTATTATGCTCTATTTTAAGTCTAATATATGAAGAAAATAGGCCCTTAAAAGGCCTCTTTGGACGACCCGAAATGGCCCATTTTTGGGCTTTCATTTAAGCAAGTAGGTGACACACCTACTTGTCACCTAGCAACTTGCGCAGTATCGCAAAAATGCACATATCTCTCTACTCCGATGTCGTATTGACAAATGGTTTAATGCGTTGGAAAATAGACTCATAGATCTTTAATTTGATGGGTGGAACACACCATAACTCTAAGTATATTGGGAGAAAATCGCAGTTACATTTGACCCAAAGTTTCAGTAAAACTTATGAATGTAACTTGTGATGACTTTCATCGACTTTTGTTCCACAACTCGCTTGACTTAAAAACATAACACACGGATGTAATACGACTAATATAAATCATAACATAATCTCTTTATCATGTTAATCACCCTAGTCTCACCCCAAAGGTACATGTTATAACATTCCCAACTTGTCGACTTTCGATGAAACATTGTTTTATTTAATTGCTTTAGCTTCTGAACTGTCCAACCCTCTTTGTACTTGTTGTTCATGATCTTCAATATTTGTAACCTCAGAGGTAACATGATTAACTTACTTTATATACTTTTAAATATTATCTCATTTTTTTGTCCTACATTAGTTTGCTTACGACGCATTTTTACATACGAAAATATAGGGTGTAACATCACTCCCCCTTGGGAACATTCGTCCTCGAATGTTTACTCTTGGAGACTTTGGAAACTTTTTCCAGAGTATCCTTCGTACACTAGGTTAAAACCAACCTGCACGTAGCCATAAACATACTATGCATGCCACACATGGCCAATCTTTATAAATAGCAGCAATTTGCCTCACCGACCGTAAATCATAAATATTGAAAGTGAAAAATAAAAGCTTACCTGATGACCTGCTAGCCTACATAGAGATATGTTGTAGCATCCCATCTCGAACCATATCTTCATTTTGAAATAGGTGGGGGTATTTAGACTTCATTTCTTCCTCCGATTCCCACGTCATCTCTTCTACATTCTTGCTCCTCCATAAAACCTTTACGGAAGCTACCTCCTTATTTCGTAGATTGCGGATTTGTCGGTCTAGGATGGCAACTGGAATTTCCTCGTATGACAAGTCCTCTGTAATCTGTACATCATCCGTGGGCACCACTCGGGTAGGATCGCCAATGCACTTCCGTAGCATAGATACGTGAAAAACCGGATGGACAGACTCCAATTCTGAGGGCAACTCTAACTCATAAGCTAGTTGGCCCACTCTCCGAATGATCCTATAAGGCCCAATATACCGTGGGCTAAGCTTTCCTTTCTTGCCAAACCTCATCACGCCCTTCATAGGTGATACCTTTAAGAATACCCAGTCATTAATCCTGAACTCTAAGTCTCGTCGCCGCACGTCAAAATATGACTTCTGACGACTCTGAGCTGTCAACAGTCGCTCCCGGATAACCTTTACTTTCTCTACGGCCTGCTGAACCAGGTCTGGCCCATGTAACCTAGATTCTCCAACATCAAACCACCCTATAGGAGATCTGCACTTACGCCCATACAAAGCCTCGTACGGAGCCATCTGGATACTGGAGTGGTAACTGTTATTATATGCAAACTCGATAAGAGGTAGATGTTCATCCCAACTTCTTTTAAAATCCAACACACATACTCGTAACATATCCTCGAGCGTCTGAATTGTGCGCTCGGCTTGTCCATCAGTCTGTGGATGAAAAGCTGTGCTGAGATTCACCTGAGTCCCTAGACCTCTCTGAAATGACCTCCAAAAATGTGCTGTAAACTGAGCCCCACGGTCAGATATAATAGAAACTGGTACTCCGTGTAGCCGCACTATCTCCTTAATATATAACTTTGCATAATCTTCTGTTGTATATGTAGATCTGACCGGTAGGAAGTGAGCTGATTTCGTGAGCCTATCGACTATCACCCATATGGAATCGAACTTACGATTAGAACGAGGTAAACCCATGATAAAGTCCATGTTTATCGCCTCCCATTTCCATGTCGGGATCTCTATAGTCTGCATTAGCCCTCCGGGCTTCTGGTGTTCTACCTTCACTTGCTGGCAACTAGTACATTGGGCGACAAACTCAGCAATGTTCTTCTTCATATCATTCCACCAGTACATATCCTTAATGTCATGATACATCTTCGTCGATCCAGGGTGGATGGAATACCATGAATAATGTGCCTCTGACATAATCCTGTCTCGTAGCCCTGCTACATCTGGAACACACAAACGACCCTTGTATCTGAGAACCCCATCTCCCTTGAGCTCTAACAATGGCTTCTTCTGCTGCGGAACTCGCTCTCTCAACTCGACCAACTCTGGGTCCTCGTACTGCCTTTCCTTGACTTCAGCTATGAGGGATGATTTTGCAGTGTTTTGGATTACAACTCCACCATCCTCAGAATCTACTAACCGAACCCCCAACGAAGCCAATTGATGAATATCTCTAGCTAATTGTCTTTTCTCGGGCTCTACATGTGCTAAGCTACCCATAGATCGGCGACTTAAGGCATCTGCTACAACATTAGCTTTCCCTGGATGGTAGAGAATGTTAACATCGTAATCTTTCAATAACTCAAGCCATCGCCTCTGTCGCAAATTCAACTCTTTCTGCTTGAAAATATATTGTAGGCTTTTATGATCAGTAAATATATCAACATGAACACCATATAAATAATGCCGCCATATCTTAAGTGCATGGACAACCGCAGCTAACTCGAGGTCGTGGGTCGGATAATTCCTCTCGTGCTTCCTCAACTGCCTTGAAGCATATGCAATTACCTTCCCATGTTGCATCAGGACACATCCTAACCCGACACCTGATGCATCACAATACACGGCATAACCCTCTAGACCCTCTGGAAGTGTTAGAACTGGAGCTGAGGTCAACTTGTTCTTAAGCTCTTGGAAACTCCGCTCACAAGCCTCTGTCCATTGAAACTTAGTTTCTTTCTGTGTCAACTTCGTCAATGGTGCCGAAAGGGAAGAAAAACCCTCTACGAACCTCCGATAGTATCCTGCTAAGCCTAGAAAGCTATGAACCTCTGTCGGAGTGGTAGGTCTAGGCCAAGATTTCACGGCCTCAATCTTCTGAGTGTCCACCTTTATCCCTTCATCTGATACAATATGCCCCAAGAATGCTACAGACTTCAACCAGAACTCACATTTAGAAAACTTAGCATACAACTTACGATCACGGAGGGTTTGGAGTACCGCTCGCAGGTGGTCCGCATGCTCATCCTCTGAACGGGAATAAACCAGAATATCATCAATAAATACTATCACGAACAGATCTAAAAATGGCCGGAATAGGCTATTCATCAAGTCCATAAATACAGCGGGTGCATTAGTCAACCCGAAGGACATGACAAGGAACTCGAAGTGGCCATATCGGGTCCTGAAGGCTGTCTTCGGAATATCTTTTTCCCGAACTCTGACCTGGTGGTACCCCGACCTCAAATCTGGGCCTAATGTAACCTTTCTCCAGCAAATCTTTTAACTGCTCCTTCAACTCCTTCAATTCAGCAGGTGCCATTCTATACGGAGGGACGGATATTGGTTGAGTTCCTGGAAGCAAATCGATGCTAAAATCAATCTCTCGCTCTGGAGGAATACCTGGAAGCTCATCTGGAAACACATCTGCATACTCTTTGACTATGGGAATAGACTGAAGTGTAGGTATCTCAGCATCTGCATCTCTAACTCGCACAATATGATAAATGCACCCTTTTGCGATCATTTTCCTCGCCTTCAGATAGGAAATAAACCTACCTCTGGGTGTTGGTGTATTACCTACCCATTCAAGGACTGGCTCACCCGGAAAATGAAATTTGGCTACCTTTGCTCGGCAATCAACTGTGGCATAGCAAGCTGCCAACCAGTCCATGCCCATGATAGCATCAAAGTCCATCATCTCTAGCTCAACTAGGTCAGCTGAGGTCTGACGACTACAAATTGTCACCGTACAACCTCGGTAAACCCGTCTAGCAATAATCGATTCTCCGACCGGTGTAGATACCGCAAAAGGATCACTTAGTATTTCAGGCACTATACCAAACTTCCTCGCGACAAATGGGGTAATATACGATAAAGTAGATCCTGGGTCTATCAAAGCATAAGCATCGTGAGAGCAAATGGTTAATATACCTGTCACAACGTCTGGTGAAGACTCCTGGTCCTGTCGACCCGCTAAAGCATAGATACGGTTCTGATTACCACTTGAACTGGAACCTCTACCTCTGCCTCGACCTCTACCAGCCAAAGACTGAGACTCACGCCTTGAAGGATGCACGGACATAGACGATCCTGTTGCTGAACTCGCTGGTTGTGCCATTCCCCCAGAATCTCTATTTGGGCAATCTCGCATCATATGCCCCGGACGCCCACATGTATAACAAGCATCAGAACCTGCTCGGCATTGACCCAAGTGTCCTCTACCACAGATGTCACACCGCGGAGGAAATGACCATGTCTGCGCAGAACCTCATTGTCGCTGCAAACCCGACGCCCGTGAGCTCTCACCTGGTCCTGACTGAGTATAGCGGTCATACCCGTAACCCTGTAACTGAGGTGGCGGAGGCCTAGGTGGCCGTCCGAAGTACTGGGTCCTATAACTACCCTGAGATTGCTCCTGAGACCTGGGAAATCTCATCCTCTTACGTTGCCCTTGCTCAGCCCTCTCTGTACCCTGCTGCCGACGCCTACCCCTTTCTATATTCTGGGCGAATGCCTGAATCCGGGAGATATCCATACTATCCTGCAATGCAGCGGTGGCACATGCCTCGGTTAACTCTGGGGCTAACCCTGCTATAAACCTGTGAATCCTGTCCCGCATAGTAGAAACTATGGATGGTGCATATCTGGCCAATGAGTCAAAACGGAGACTATACTCTCGAACACTCATATTACCCTACTTGAGGGCTAGAAACTGATCGACTCGAGCCTGTCGAATCTCCCGCGGTAAGTACTGGTCAAGGAAAGCATCTGAAAAATTCTCCCAAATAGCTGGAGGTGTATCACGTCCCCTGGACCTCTCCCATCCCTCATACCAAAGGATGGCTATATCTCGGAGTCGAAAAGCTGCTAGCTCAACTGCCTCTTTCTCCGTGGCATGCATAACACGAAAGATCCTGTGAAGCTGATCTATGAAATCCTGCGGGTCCTCCCTCTGATCTGTCCCCGTGAACTCTGGGGGACTCAAAGCAATAAACTCTCGGACCCTTGAACTCCCAGACCCCTCAGAAGTTCCTGCACTAGCTGATGCCCTAGCATGTTGCTGGGTAGCTACCAACTGTGTCAACAAATGCACCGCACTCCTTAAGTCCTGATCTGATGGAAGTGGAGGGGGAACTGGATGTGCGGTTTCCCTAGGAATCTCCGTAGTTGGTGGAGGAGCCGGTAATGGCTGAGTAGGGGTCTCCCCTTGAGCCTCAGACTGGGCCCCATCTACTGGGGGTACCCTGTTGGTCCCCTCACCTACTACTGTATCTCTCCTCTGGCTAGCCGTAGTCTTCCTAGTCACCGTCATCTGTGCATGCAAACACCAACACATAAGTTTAATTCAAATTTCCTATAACTCAGTTCTATAGCACGATTTAGATTTCAAAGAAGTGTAACCAACTCCTAAATGCCCTGTAGTTCCTTGCTTATATAATGTGGTGCACAACACATCTATAAACAAGACCCTACTAGACACGGCTTGTAGACTCCCTAGGACAGAACTGCTCTGATACCAAGTTTGTCACGCCCCGAACCTAGGAGCGAGACAAGCACCCCGTGCCTCACCTAACCTGGCGTACCAAATTGCGACTAAGGGACTCTGAACACATAATGTCATACTTTGGCCATGGGGCCACCTTGCAAGACAATTTGTGAAGCAAAATATAAAACTGAATGGAAACTAGCACTAACTAAATATCAATATAAAGCTAGGCCGACAAGGCCGTCATAGCTACTACAGCTGACAAACCACCAATTTATACAAACCCAACATACTGCACTAACCAACAGGATATGCCTACAAGCCTCTACTGATAGATGTACTGTGATCGGAACAGGGCCCCGACCTACCCATAACATATATACAGATATACATAAGATGTACACAAAACTCTAGTCCTGGCAACTCCGAAAGACGTGGAGCTTACCGATCAGGCGGAACTCGGGAAACACCTACTGAGGAGGTCTACCCGTCTGTCTGTCTGAACCTGCACGCATGAAATGCAGCGCCCCCAAAAAAGGGACGTCAGTACGAAATAATGTACCGAGTATGTAAGGCAATAAAATAACTGAAATCTGAAACTGAACTGATAATATGATAACTGAAATTAACTGGGAGTCAAAGATGATCTGGAGATATACTTACCTGCTGATACTGACTCAACTCCTTCAATATAGTAAGTAAAATAATTGTACGGCCTTATAAGGCTCGGTATATATAACTGCTGTGCCATAGTAGGCTCGCTCATAGGCGCTCGGCCATACTAGGCTATGTATCTCGACCATGCTGGGCTCGCTCATAGGCGCTCGGCCACAGTAGGCTCGGTATATAACTTTCCATCTGATCAGAGGTTGCCCAATAGGGGCCTGCCCATCGATTATAGCTCGATGGTAATGAAAATACTGTAATACTGTATATATAGGCTTGCTGCTCTCTTGACTGAAAGAAGACAATACTAAAATTGAATATAGAGTCTCGATAAGGAATAAT
This sequence comes from Nicotiana tomentosiformis, assembly GCF_000390325.3. Classification (NCBI taxonomy): domain Eukaryota; kingdom Viridiplantae; phylum Streptophyta; class Magnoliopsida; order Solanales; family Solanaceae; genus Nicotiana; species Nicotiana tomentosiformis. The sequence continues at coordinate 88,433,162 of NC_090815.1, forward strand.
ATTGTAACTTATGAGACTAGAATAGTGTGAATAAATTCATGAATATGAACTTCTCTTTTTGTCTCATTACTAACACATGTAGCTACGAGATCATGCCAAAATGAAGGAAGGCTTAGCCTTAACATACCTTATCACAATCTTTTCAATCACCAAGTTGAACTCACCTCTTCGCACCTTAATCTACAAGAATGATAATAATACTATCGTTAAGTTACGAAAGGTACAACTATCGCACAACGAACGACAAACCTATTTTGTATTAAAACGGGCAGCATCTCCCCTATAATATGCCCTTCCTCCAACTTCAAGATAACACCAATAATACAAGGACAGAACAATAACAACATATATACATCATTTTCCAGCCCTATATACACCATCAAATACTACAAAACAGCCCAACACACCCCAATCTCTTCATACACAAAACGACCACCGTAGTAGTGTCAAACGACCCGAAAATGTTATGACGAACGACCAGCCAACCACCCTACATTTATATGGTGTTTATAAACCCCCTTCCTCCTCCAAAACTCCACAAAATAGTAATAAAACACGCAGCCCAACAGCAACACAAAACAGTCCGCTACAAGTGAATAACTCGAACTCACGGCTTCCGATCACCATCCCGTGAGTTCTTACAAGTATAGAACGACTTACCATGAATTTACAGCAGAAAAAATGGATGAAAGAGAGCAGTAAACTCACCTTATTTGTTGGATAACTCAGCTCCTATCTTGGTTCTTCAAACTCTAAGTTTTACCTCCAATTGGAACTTGAAAGGGAGAGAAAATCAATTAGGGTTTGTGGGAAATTTTTGGGAGGATTCTTTGCAGAGCTTATGTCTGGTTATTATGCTCTATTTTAAGTCTAATATATGAAGAAAATAGGCCCTTAAAAGGCCTCTTTGGACGACCCGAAATGGCCCATTTTTGGGCTTTCATTTAAGCAAGTAGGTGACACACCTACTTGTCACCTAGCAGCTTGCGCAGTATCGCAAAAATGCACATATCTCTCTACTCCGATGTCGTATTGACAAATGGTTTAATGCGTTGGAAAATAGACTCATAGATCTTTAATTTGATGGGTGGAACACACCATAACTCTAAGTATATTGGGAGAAAATCGCAGTTACATTTGACCCAAAGTTTCAGTAAAACTTATGAATGTAACTTGTGATGACTTTCATCGACTTTTGTTCCACAACTCGCTTGACTTAAAAACATAACACACGGATGTAATACGACTAATATAAATCATAACATAATCTCTTTATCATATTAATCACCCTAGTCTCACCCCAAAGGTACATGTTATAACATTCCCAACTTGTCGACTTTCGATGAAACATTGTTTTATTTAATTGCTTTAGCTTCTGAACTGTCCAACCCTCTTTGTACTTGTTGTTCATGATCTTCAATATTTGTAACCTCAGAGGTAACATGATTAACTTACTTTATATACTTTTAAATATTATCTCATTTTTTTGTCCTACATTAGTTTGCTTACGACGCATTTTTACATACGAAAATATAGGGTGTAACAATGAATGATGACAGCCAACTCCAAGTCATCAACAAGGTCGTTCTTCTCATGGGGCTTCAATTGACGTGAAGCATAAGCAATCACTCTACCCTCCTGCATCAAGACACACCCAATACCAATCCGAGAAGCATCCCAATTCACCGTATAAGAGCCTGAAGTTGAAGGCAAAACTAGAATTGGAGCTGTGGTCAAGGCATTCTTGAGCTTCTGAAAGCTCTTCTCACACTCATCCGACCACCTGAAAGTAGCACCCTTTTGGGTTAATTTGGTCAAGGGCGATGCTATAGACGAGATACCCTCCACGAAGCGACGATAATAACCAGCCAAGCCGAAAATGTTTCGAATCTCCGTAGCTGAGGATGGTCTGGGCCAACTCTGAACTGACTCAATCCTCTTCGGATCCACCTGAATCCCCTTACTGGACACCACGTGCCCCAAGAACGCCACCAAACTAAGCCAAAACTCACACTTAGAGAACTTGGAATAAAGATTCTCCTCCCTCAACCGCTGCAACACAACTCTCAAATGCTGGGTATGCTCCTCCTGGCTACGAGAGTACACCAGGATATCATCAATGAACACTATGACAAACGAGTCGAGATAAGGCTGAAATACACTGTTCATCAGATGCATGAATGTTGTTGGGGCGTTGGTCAGCCCAAAAGACATCACAAGGAACTCATAATGACCATAACGGGTCGTGAATGCTGTCTTTAGAATATCCAAGTCCCGAATCTTCAACTTGTGATACTCAGACCTCAAGTCAATCTTAGAGAACACCCTCGCTCCCTAAAGCTGGTCAAATAGATCATCAATGCGCGGTAAAGGATACTTGTTCTTGATTGTAACTTTGTTCAACTACATAATCGATGCACATCCGCATAGTACCATTCTTCTTCTTCACAAACAGGATCGGTGCACCCCAAGGTGACACACTTGGTCTAATAAATCCCTTATCAAGAAGTTCCTGAAGCTGCTCCTTTAATTTCGTCAACTCAGCTGGTTCCATATGATACAGTGGAAAAAAATGGGCTGAGTGCCCGACACCAAGTCAATACCAAAGTCAATATCGATGTCGGATGGCATGCCCGGAAGGTCTATAGGAAACACATCCAGAAAGTCTCGCACCTCCGGAACATAGTCAATAGTATGAGTATCAGCACCAACATCCCTCACAAAGACAAAATATGACAGACATCCCTTCCCAACCATCCGTTGGGCCTTTAAATATGAAATCACTCTGCTAGGGAAAGAACATAATCTAAAGAACCTCTCCACTCGATCCTTGGCAAACCCTGCATCGCCAACGTCACGGTCTTAGCGTGACACGGAGACAACCAATCCATACCTAAGATCACGTCGAAATCAACCATACTAAGTAGCAAAAGATCAACTCTAGTCTCCAATCCCCCAATAGTCACTACACATGACCGATATACACGGTATACAATAATAGTATCGCCCGCTGGCATAGATACATGAACATATGAAACTAAGGACTCACGGGGCATATCTAGATAATGAGCAAATTACGATAATACATACGAATAAGTGGAACCAGGGTCAAATAATACAGAAGCGTCCCTGTGGCATACTGAGACAATACTTATGATCACTGTGTTTGAAGCAACTGCATCTGACCTGGCAGAAATAACATAGAATCGGGCCTAACCTCCACCTGATTGGCCTCCCCCTCTAGGGCGACCCCTAACTGCCTAAGCCCCACCCCGAGCTGGTTGGGCGGGTGGTGATATAACTGGTGCTGAAGTCATAGTCTGGCTCCTCTGCTGAACTGGGCCTCCCAAGAGGTGGGGACACTGCCTCCTGATATGACCAAGATACCCACACTGTAGCAACTCTGACCTGGCAATGGTGGCGAGGACTCGATCGGGCTCCAATAACTAGAATACCCGCTAAAAGAACCCGATGTATATGAACCCTGAACCGAAGGAGCATGGGACGAACTTTGAGCTAGTAGAGCACTGAGAGATGACTGGCCCGGATGTGCACTGTATGAACCATGGCTAGATGATGCACTACGGTGAACTGGACGAGCCATTTGAGCAGTCCTATAAGGACGACCCCTGTTGTGGTAAGATTGTCCCCAGAATGAACACCACTGGGACCACCCGAACATTGAGGCCTATTGTCCTCCCTCTGCTCACGCTCCTGACTACGAACCATCTCTATCTGCCGAGCAATATCAACCACCTCATCAAAAGCAGCACTAGATACCCTTTCCCGAGTCATAAGCAACCACAACTGATATGTGAGGCCATCAATGAACCTCCAAATCCTTTCCCTATCCGTGGGAACCAACCAAACTGCGTGATGGGCAAACTCGGAAAACTTTATCTCATACTGGGTCTCAGACATACCATCCTGACGTAGCTGCTCAAACTGTCTGCACAGCTCCTCCCAGCGAGACTGTGACACAAACTTCTCCAATAAGAGAACGGAGAACTCACGCCATGAAAGTGGTGCTGCACCGACTGGCCTGCGCCTCTCAGAAGACTCCCACCATCTGAAGTCAGCCCCAGTAAACTGAAAAGTAGTGAATGAGACCCCACTGGTGTCTCGAATATCTGCCGTGCGAAAAATCTGTTGACACTTGTCCAAAAAGTATTAGGCATCCTCAGACTCAGCCCACTAAATGTTGGTGACTAGAGTCTCCCAAACCTCTCTAGTCTCCTCTGCTCGTCATCAATCATAACGGGACCCACCTGGGCCTGAGCAAATGAAACTGTCTGGGCTGGTAGTACCCCCGGTGTTTGAAGTCCCTGCATCACCTGCTCTGGAGTACCTCTCCCGGCCTAAGAGGTGGCTGTCGTGGCCAGAACAAAAACCACCTGAGCAAGGTTGGTGCACACCATCAAAATATGAGCCAAAGCCTCCTGAATGTCTATAATCAGAATCCGACCCCGATATCAAAAATTCCACTACCGGTCAAACTTTCCAAAAATCATCCAATTTTCCAACTTTTGCCAATTAACGCCGAAATGACCTACGGACCTCCCAATCAACATCCGGACACACTCCCCAGACCAAAATCACCCTATAGAGCTATTGGAAACGTCGAAACTCCATTCCAGAGTCGTCTCCATACAATTTAAATTACGGTCAATTCCTAGAACTTAAACCTCCAATTTAGGGACTATGGGTCCCATTCCACTGCAAAACTCTCCCGAATCCAACACCACGCACCCTGGAAAGTCACAAAACCACAAAATGAAATAGAGGGTGCAATAAATAGTGGTTTGGGGCTAATACTCTCAAAACAACTGGCCGGGTTGTTACATCCTCCCCCTCATAAAACAATTGTTCGTCCTCGAACGAGTATAGAGACATACCTGAAATGGTGAAAAGATGAGGATAACGGCTGCGCATATCATGCTCGGTCTCCCAAGTCGCCTCCTCGATGGGATAACCCCTCCACTGAACCTTCACGGAAGGAATGTTCTTCGACCTCAACCTTCAAACCTGCCTATCCAGAATGGACACCGACTCCTCGTTATAAGATAGATCCTTGTCCTACTGGACTGATCTGAAGTATAGCATATGAGACAGATCTCCTTGATACTTCCGGAGCATGAAAACATGGAACACTAGATGAACTTTAGAGAGACTAGGTGGTAGTGCAAGTTAGTAAGCCACCTTTCCAACCATCTCAAGAATCTCAAAAGGCCCGATATTCCTAGGGCTCATCTTGCCCTTCCTCCCGAACCTCATAACACCCTTCATGGGCGAAAACCCGGAGCAAGACCCACTCCCCAACCATGAATGCAACATCGTTAAAATTCTGATCTGCATAACTCTTCTGCCTGGATTGGGTTGTACCCAGTCGATCTTAATCAATTTAACCTTTTCCAAAGCATCCTGAACCAAGTTTGTACTGCATAGCTTCGCCTAACTCGAACCAACCCACTAGAGACCGACATCGCCTACCATACAAAGCCTCATACATGGCCATCTGAATGCTTGACTGATAACTGTTGTTGTAGGGAAACTCCGCAAGTGGCAAGAACTGATGCCAAGTACCCCCAAAATCTATCACACACGCACGAAGCATATCCTCCAATATCTGAATAGTGATCTTGGACTATCTGACCGTCTGAGGGTGAAATGTTGTACTCAACTCCACCTGAGTACCCAACTCATGCTATATGCCTCTCCAGAACCGTGATGTAAACTGCATGCCCCGGTCATAGATGATAGATACCGGCATGCCATGAAGCCTAATAATCTCGTGAATGTAAACCTGAGCCAGCTACTCTGAAGAGTAAGTAGTAACCATAGGAATGAAATGAGCTAACTTGGTCACCCAAACTGCATCGAACTTCCTCTGAGTCCGTGGGATCCTAACAACAAAATCCATAGTTATCCGCTTCCATTTCCACTCCGGAATCTCTAGCTTTTGTACTAATCCACCTGGCCGCTGAAGCTCATACTTCACCTGCTAACAATTTAGGCACCAAGCTACATACTCCACTATGTCCTTCTTTATTCTCCTCCACCAATAATGCTACCTCAGGTCCTGAGACATCTTCGCAGAACCTGGGTGAATGTAGTACCGCAAACTGTGAGCCTCCTAGAGAATCAACTCACGCAAGCCATCTACATTAGGCATGCATAGCCTGCCCTGCATCCGTAATACACCGTCATCTCCAATAGTGACTTCTTTGGCATCATCGTGCTGAAACATGTCCTTAAGGACAAGCATATGGGGTCATCATACTGACGCTCTCTGATATGATCATAAAGAGAAGACTGAGAAACCACACAAGACAAAACTCGTCTCGGCTTGGAAACATCCAATCTCACAAACTGGTTAGCCAAGGCCTGAACATCCAAGGCTAAAATCCTCTCTGCTACTGGTAGATATGCTAAACTGCCCAAACTCTCCGCCTTGTGACTCAAGGCATTGGCCACCACATTAGCCTTCCTAGGACGATAGAGAATGGTGATGTCATAATCCTTATGCAGCTCCAACTATCTTCGTTGTGGCAAGTTAAGATCCTTCTGTTTAAATATATGTTATAGACTCTGGTGATCGGTGTAGAACTCACAAGGGACACCATACAAATAGTGTCGCCAGATCTTCAAGGCATGAATAATAGATGCTAACTCGAGGTCGTGGACAAGATAGTTCTTCTCATGCACCTTCAGCTGTCTAGATGCGTAGGCAATCACCCTACTATCCTGCATCAACACCGTGCCGAGACCAATGCGCGACAAATCATAATACACCATATAGGACCCCGAACCAGTATGCAACACTAACACTAGGATGTAGTCAAAGCAATCTTGAGCTTTTGAAAGAACTCATCACACTCCTCGGTCCACCTAAACGGAGCACCCTTCTGGGTCAATCTAGTCATAGTTGCTGCAATAGACAAGAAACCCTCTACAAATCGGCGATAATACCTCGCCAAGCCAAGAAAACTCCGGATCTCCATAGCCGAGGAGGGTCTGGGCCAACTCTGCACTACTTCAAACTTCTTCGGGTCTGCCTTGATCCCTTCATTTGATACTACATGACCCAGAAATGCCACTGAATCTAGCTAGAATTCACACTTGTGAAAATTTTGCGTATAACTTCTTCTCTCAAGGTCTGAAGCACAGTCCTCAGGTGCTGCTCATGATCCTCCCGACTCCCGGAGTATACCAGAATGTCATCAATAAACACAATGACGAACGAGCCAAGATAGGACTGAAATACACTATTCATCAAGTACATGAATGCTGTTGGGGTATTGGTCAGCCCAAAAGACATCACAAGGGACTCGTAATGACCATACCGAGTCCTAAAAGCAGTCTTCGGGATATCTGGCTCCCGAATCTTCAAGTGATGATAGCTTGAACGCAAGTCAATCTTAGAGAACACTTTGGCACCCTGAAGCTGATCAATTAGGTCATCAATACGTGGTAATGGATACATGTTCTTCGCTATAACCTTGTTCAACTGGTGATAATCAATACACATTCACATAGAACCATCCTTCTTCTTTACAAACAAGAGAGAAGCACCCTAAGGTGACACACTGGGCCGAATGAATCCCTTATCAAGCTACTATTGCAACTGTTCATTTAACTCTTTCAACTCTGCTAGGGCCATAAGATAGGGTGGAATAGAAATGGGCTGAGTGCCTGGTAACAAATAAATGCCAAAGTTGATATCTCTATCGGGCGGCATGCCCGGAAGATCCACCCAAAATACGTCTGGATAATCTCTCACTACCGAAACTGACTCGACGGTAGGAGTATCAACACTAACATCCCTCACATATGCCAGATACGTATCACACCCCTTATCAACCATCCACCGAGCCTTTATAAATGAGACAACCATGCTATGAACATAATCCAAGGTAGTCTCCACTCTAGCCACGGTAGACCTAGCATAACCAACGTCACTGTCTTGGCATGACAATCAAGGATAGAGTGATAGGGCGATAACCAGTCCATGCCCAAAATAACATCAAAATCCACCATACTGAGCAATAATAAATTAGCTCTGGTCTTAAAACCACTAAGAACAACCAAACACGACTAGTACACAGAATCACCCACGGATGTAGACACATAGACAATAGAACTCAAAGAATCATGAGATACCCCTAAAAACGAAGCAAAAGAAGATGACATGTAGGAATACGTGGAGACAGGATCAAATAAGACTGATGCATCTCTATGACAAACTGGAACAATACCTTAGATGACAGAATCGGATGCAACTGCCTTCGTCATAGCAGGAAGGGCATAATATCTGGTCTGTCTTACCCCTCTTTGGCGACCTCTACCTGTCCGACCTCTACCTCAAGTTGGCTGTGCAGGTGGTATGGTAGCTGGTGCTGCAAACCATAGCCTGAGTAGCACACAGTGCGTAAGTGGTCTGTGAAGGTTCGCCCCTCCTGAGTCTTGGGAAATTCCTCACCACATGATGCGTGTCACCATACTCAAAACAAGCTCTCGAAGGACATGGCTGTTGTGACTGGCTCGGGCCTGATCAGTTGGATTGACCACTAAAAGCACCCCGTGCAGGAGGTACACTAGATAATGGGGCCTAGGAGTGGCCGGAGTACCGCTGGCAGCTGGAAGTGTTGAATGAATAGGGCGACCCACATTGCCCCTACCCTGACGAGCTGCAGCTGGGGCATGAGTACCTCTATATATGCCAGACTCTCAAGACCTCTTGGCCTGCCTCTCCTCTCTCTCCCGAGTCAACATACCCTCCAATCTCCTAGCGATCCCTACCACTTACTGGTATGTGATATCCATCTCTAACTCTTCGGCTATGCTAAATCTGATACGGGGGTTGAGCCCCTCAATAAATCGAAAAAACCGCTCTCAAATAGTAGCAACCAAGGCTGGTGCATGCCTAGCCAAATCACTAAACCAGACCGCATACTCTGACACGGTCATAGAACCCTGGCGCAACTGCTCAAACTCTGCGCGCCATGCATCTATAAGACTCTAGGGAGCATACTCTCTCAAGAACATATCTGAGAACTATGTCTAAGTTAGTGAAGCTGCCTTGGCAGGACTACCCAACTCGTATGCTCTCCACCACTGATAGACCGCTCCTCTAAGCTAGAACGTAGTGATAAAAACCCCACTAGACTCCGCAACATCCATAGTACGGATGTAACGACCCGATCGGTCATTTTAGGCTGTAGCGTGTTGTACGGCAGTTTGAGGCCTTGAGTTGCTTTACTTCAGGTATTATGACTTGTACAAGTGGTTGGAATTGTATTTTGAGAAGTTCGGAATTGATTTGGAAAGAAACTTCTAATTTCGGAAGCTTTAAGTTTGAAGAATTGATTAAGGTTTGACTTTTGAGTAAACGGCCTCAGAATCTGGAATTGAAGGCCACAATAGGTTCGTATGGTAATTTCAGACTTGGGTGTATGTTTGGGTTGACTATCGGGTAGTCCGAAAGTATTTCGGCGCTTATTGTAGAAAGTTGGCATTTATGGAATTTTAGAATTTCAAAAGTGTGGTTTGAAGTGGATTTTGATGTTATCGATGTCTGTTTGGGGTTCCGAGCCTGAAAATAGGTTCGTATCATGATTTGGGACTTGCGTGCAAAATTTTGCATCATTCTGAAATGTTTTGATATGGTTCGGATGCGTTCGTCGCTGTTTAAAGGTTTGAAAGTTTAAAGAAGGGTTTTGATCATCGATTCATAGTTTTGATGTTGTTTGGTGTGGTTTGAGACTTTGACTAAGTCCGTGTCATGTCTTGGGATGTGTTAGTGTGTTTGGATGGGGTCCTGGGGGCCTCGGGATTGCTTCGGATTGAATCAGAGTGAGAATTTGGCCTTATGCAATTTTTTGGTGGCAGCACATCTGGTGTAACCGCACCTGCGAGGTTTTGGCCACAGGCGCAAAGCCTCAAAAGCGGCCAAGAGGGTCACAGAAGCGGTTCTGGGTGAGTTGGGCAGTGGCCGCAGGTCCGAGACAATTTTCGCATTTGCGATGGCACAGATGCGGCGTCCTTGAGCGCAGAAGCAGATTTCCTAAGGAAGGCTGGGACCGCATATGTGGTGGAGTTTCACAGAAGCGCAACCGCATCTGTGCATGAGGTGTCGTAGATGTGGTAGGCGACCTGGACTGGGTTCTCGCAGGTGTGAGATTGAAGCCACAGAAGCGGCTGTTGCAGAAGCGACCTGGGGACCGCATGTGCGAAAGTTCGCTCGGCAGCGTTGTTTTAAGAATGGGATTTGTCCCATTTTCTTTAATTCGCTCTTGGTTTTGGGTAATTTTTGGAGAGCTTCAAATGAAGGTTTTCATCATCTATGCCGACGTAAGTAATTCCCACGTAATGTGAGTTAAATACATGATTTATATGTGGATTAGGACATGGAAATTAGTAGGAATTGTGGGGGTTTTTGGTAGAAAACCTAGAATTTGATACTTTTGGAATTTCACCACGAAATTGGACATGAAATTTGGAAAAAATTATATATTTGAGTTCGTGGTGTTATGGGTAAAGTTTATCTTTGAAACTTTTTGAAATCCGGGTGCATGGGCCTGAGTGTTGACTTTGTTGGCTTTTGAGCGAAGCTAGGAAACATTATTAATTGTTAAATTATACGTATTGGAGTATATTTTGATTGGTTTTCACGTTGTTTGACTATTTTTTAAGATACGTGCATCGGGTTTAGGTGTTTGAGTAGCGTTGGAGCCGGTTATGGAACTTCAGAGCAAGGTAAGTCTCCTGTCTAACTTTGTGAGGGGGAAACTACCCCTAGGTGATTTATTTGATATATGCTACTTGTTGCGGGGGCTACGTACGCACGAGGTGACGAGAGTCCGTACGTAGCTAAATTCATGTTACTGTCCGGGTAGACCTACGTTCACACCATGCTATAACTGTACTATTTGAGTTGTCCCTTGCCTATTAAATTCCTTTGTTTTACATTACGACTTGAGACTATACTTGCGTAGAGTGATAGACTTGCTATGGTAGAGATTCGACGGGCTTCATGATTAGCCGCGAAATAGTATTCTTCTTACGAATTTCTTCTGCGTTATACGTATTCATCGAAAGGTTTTCCTTAAAATATATAACTCACACGTCTATTCGTGAGTAGAGTAAAGGACCCGTTAAAACTTCTTACTCTAATGGGATCGGGCCGTTCGCCTCGGCAGTATAATAGATACATCTATGGTTCGTGATGTTCGACCCTCGACAGTGCGCATATTATGATGGGATCGGGTTGTACTCGGCAGGATTATGTATCACACTCTCATAGGAGCGGGCCGTTCGCCTCAGCAATATAGTAAATGTATTTATGGTTCGTGTCGTTCGAGCCACGACAGTGCACATATTTTGATGGGATCGGGCAGTACGCCTCAACATTTTTATAAAATACTATTATGAAATCGTGCGTAATAATTGACTAGAAGCTAGTATATCTGCGAGTTTTCCTGATTTGAACTGTAACGACCTATCTGTGAGGTCCATTATATACACTATGACTGAGGAGGTAACTACTAGCTGAGAGCTTGAGTTATTACTGAGAGGAGAATTGTACCACGTATTTATACTTGTTATTTTATTTATATACTCTGACTCACATCTGTTTACCTACTGTATCTGTCTTGTTGGACCACTAGTAAGTGTCGATGTTGACCCCTCGTCACTACTTCTCTAGGGTTAGGCTAGATACTTACTGGGTACACGTTGATTTACGTACTCATGCTACACTTATTGTGCAGGTACATATATGTCTGGTGGTCTTTTGGCGCAGAGGCGCGGCTATTGCGGGGACCTTACCATGAGCTGCATTTCATGTTATGATCCGCAGTCTGCAGAGTCTCCATCAGAGTTATTTATATTCTCCTGTCTAATTTGTAATCTAGACAGATATTGTATTTTATTATATATCCTAGTTGATGTTCATGCACTTGTGACACTGGGTTTTGAGGGGCTCCTACAGGTTGTTTATCATTGTAATTCGTGTAAATAATATCATTCACCCTGTAAATTCTATTTAATTAATAAACATTATAATTTCAAATTACTAAAATAAGTAAGTAAGTTGATAGATTACCGTTGGCTTGCCTGACGGTGGTGTTAGGCGTCATCACGACCTTTAGCAAATTTTGGGTCGTGACGACGGAGGATACGGTGGCACTCCTCAAGAAAACCATGGGCATCCTCTGAAGCCAAGCCATTGAAAGTAGGAGGGTGGTACTTCTTGTATCTCTCGAGCCTGAGTTGCTCCTCCTCAGAAACTGTTGCCCTAATCTCGGGCTGAACTGGGGCTACCGACTGCATTGGTATGTCCTCCAGAACCTGATCGACCTGGACCCGCTGCTCTAGGGTACGGGCTATGGGAGTCTATGCTCCTCCAACGGCCTGAGATGTGGCAAGAGCAAGTGGTATCAATCCTGCCTGAGCCAAGGTGTTGAACATGCTCAGATATTGGGCGAGAGTCTCCTGGAGGGCTGGTGCAGTAAGAGGCGTCTCAGGTGTCTGCCTTCCAACTGGAGCTACTGGTGGCTCCTCAGTAGCAGCTCGTGCGGGTGCTTTGGCTACACCACGTGGACATCCTCAGCCTCTACCCCGGCCCCAGCCTCTCGCGGCTCTAGTAGGGGGCGCGGGTGTCTAGTCATCTGATCCAGCTGTATGTGTCCTCACCATCTGTGAGAGAATAGAAAGACAGAAATTTAGAATCAGTAGTCAAAAATTTTGCACGATAAGGAATCAAAGAAGCGAAGCTTTTCCTAACAGTTCCATAGCCTCTTAAAGATAAGCACATGCGTCTCCGCACCGATCCGCAAGAATCTACTAAACCTATTTGTGACTTATAACATCTATGAACCTAGTGCTCTGATATCAACTTGTCACGACCCCAATTTTCCTCCATAGGATGTCGTGACGTCACCTAGTCTCTAAGACTAGGTAAGCCTGACAATTTACGAAATAATTGAATATAAGCTGAAACTCAACCTCATCATCAGTAATGAATAAAAACTGCAATTCAAAATAGTTACAACTTCCAAAACCCGATAGAAATAAGTCACAACCTCTAAAGAGAAAATGCTAAGTATCTCTATACATCAAATTCTAATGAAAATAAACAAAACAACATAATAAAGGTAGAGGGGGACTTCGAGGTCTGCGGACGCTGGCAGATATACCTTGAAGTCTCCACGCACGGGCTAGCTCACTGATACCTGATATGGTAGGAAGAACCTAGATCTGGACAAAATGATGTACAGAAGATTAGTATAAGTATACCACAACGGTACCCAGTAAGTGCCAAGCCTAACCTTAGTAGAATAGTGACGAGGTCAGGTTAAGGCCCTACTTGCAATAATAGGAAAAACAAGGAAGGAGATATAGTATTGTAATTAGAATGACAGAGAGGTGTAACAATAGAATTTCACAGAAGATAACAACTCGGAATTCAAGAAGACAACTACAACCCGTAAGGAAACAAGAATCTTACAAGTTAAAAAAAAATAACAACAACAACATTACAACAATTTGAGGTAAACAACAGGGGCGCTCCCGAGGTACCGCCTCATAGTACAAAAAGTAAATATGCAACAGGGGTGCTCCAGAGGTACCACATACCGCCTCGTAGTACCAAAAGTAAATATGCAACAGGGGCGCTCCCGAGGTACTGCATCGTAGTGCCAAAAGTAAATATGCAATAGGGGCGCTCCCGAGGTACCAATTTGTAGTCCCAAAAATAAATATGCAACAGGGGTACTCTCGAGGTACCGCCTCGTAATCCCAAAAGTAAATTTACAACACATAACAAATGGGACAATGAAATTACAGCAAGGAATCCTACAGTTAATAACTGAACACAAAATTAAGGAAACAGGTAATTCAACAAAGCATGTTGCATATATTGCAAATAAGCGATAAGACACATAGACATGTGACACTAGGCTAAACATGATGACTACACGTGCTAGAGTAACTGAATTAAGGAAATAAAAGGAACTTTTTAGCAAAAAACTAGATTTTTAACATTTAGCCTTAGTACGCACTCATCACCTCACGTACACGGCCTTCACGTATTGCAAATACCATAACAGTACCAAATCCTAAGGGGCGTTTCCCCCACAGAAGGTTAGACAAGTCACTTACCTCAAATCTCGCTCAATCAATCAATAAGAATGCCTTTCCCTCAACTTTACGACTCCGAACGGCCATAATCTAGATAAAAGCAATTACATACAATAAATATAACTATAACAAACTAATCTAAATACTGAAATTATGACTTTAGCAAAGAATTGAAAAATTGCTCCAAAAAGTCAACCAGTGCCCACATCTCAGAACCCGACCAAAATTACAAAATTCGAACACCCATTCGATAACAAGTCCAACCATAAAAGAATTACTCAAATCCGACCTCATTTGGCCTTTCAAAACACAAAAATTCGGTCTAAGAACTTTCACCATTTTCTCCCAAATTTCTCAACCCAAATCCTTAAAAAAATAAAGAAATTAATGATAGTTTAGTGGAGATTAATAAAAAATGAGTGTAGAACCCTTAACCAAATGTTTTCTCTGAAAATCTCTCGAAACATCACCACAAACCAAGCTCTCTAGGTCCAAAAATCAAACTGAGATCAAACCCTCGAAATTAGGCCTTTGCTGCCCAGGACTTCCGCATCTGCGATAAAGTTGGCTGCATCTGCGGTCTTGCAGATGCGAGGCCTGCTCATGCTTCTGTGGCTCGTCATGCTTCTGCAAGAATCTGTCCGCTTCTGCGAAGCAGCTCCCCTTCTCCTATTTTCACATCTGCGGTTGGCCTGCCGCTGATGCGACTCCGCTTCTGTATCATTCATGCGCACATGCGGCCACTGCCACACTCAGCCCCTTTCTGCTTCTACGCTGCCATGCTCGCTTCTGCGAGCTCGCACCTGAATCCGACACCAAGCACCCTGACAAGTCACAAAACTATAAAATGAAATAGAGGGATCAATAAATAGGGGTTTGGGGCTAATACTCTCAAAATTGGTCGAGTCATTACAGTTTGTTGAATTTCAATTGCTCTGTATGGAGTAACATCTGTAACATTGTAAAAACCCATCCACCTATATTTTAATTTTTCTGTAAATAGCCTGAGTCTACTATTGTACAGAAGTACCTAATCTCCAATTTTGAAACTTTTTTGTCGGATTAAATAGTCATGCCATTTTTTTGTTTTTTCTTTAAATATTTTGGCATTTTCATAAGCTTCTATTCTAAATTCTTCCAACTCATTCACTGGAGAAAATCTATTTTTACCAGCAGAGGTTAATTCAAAGTTAAATGCTTTCAACTCCCAAAAAGCTTTGTGCTCTAATTCAACTAGAAGATGACAAGTTTTTCCAAAGACTAATCATTCTAATTAAACGCCATTCGATATGCCCATAGTGTGTCATCTAATTTTGAAGCCCAGTAATTTCTGGAGATTCCAACTATTGTTTCAAGTATTTTTTTTAATTTGCGGTTAGAAACCTCAAATTGCCCTTGCGTTTGAACATGGTATGGTGTTCCTGTTTTGTGAGTCACGTCATATTTTGACAATAATGCTGAAAATTATCTATTCATGAAATGAGACCCTTGGTCGCTAATGATGACTCATGGTGTACCAAACCTAGTAAAATATTTTTTAAAGAAAATTGCACATAGTTTGAGCATCATTTTTCCTTGTTGGGATGGCTTCAACCCATTCTGAAACATAATCCACAGCCACGAGGATATATTCAAAAGAATGAAATGAAGTAAAAGGACCCATAAAATCTATTCCCCATACATCAAATATTTCACACACCTGTATTGATTGCAATGACATCTCATCTTTCTTAGTGATATTACTTGTTCTTTGACACCTGTCACACTGTGCAACATAGGCACGAGCATCCTTAAAACATGTAGGCTACAAATATCCAATCCCCAGAACATTAAAGGCAATTTGATTTGCTGCAAAATATCCTCCAACTGCTCCATCGTGGCAATGATACAATATTTTGGTCATTTCTTCTTCTGGTACACACCTTCTGATAATATTATCTAGACTAATTTTAAACAAGTAAGAGTCATTCACAAATAATATTTAGCATCAAATATCAACTTTTTCCTCTGTTGGTAAGTGAGATTTTGGGGTGTCCATTTTCCCAACCAAGTAATTTGCTATGTCTGCAAATCAGGGTGGTTGAGTCACAACTGAGTTGATAGAAAAAATATGTTCATCGGGACACTCTTCTTTTATATCATACAATTCAAGTGGAGGGTTCTCTAATCTAGATAAATGGTCAGCTACCTGATTCTCTTTTCCTTTTTTATCTTTTAACTCGAGCTCAAATTCTTGGAGAAGTAAAATCCATCTAAACAATCTAGGACGGGCATTATTTTTTGCTAAGAGGTATTTTAGAGCCGCATCATCAGTAAAAATAGTGACTTTTGTTCCTATCATATAAGAGCAAAACTTATCAAATGCAAATACCACTGCCAATAATTCTTTTTCAGTGGTGGCATAATTTAGTTGAGCCTCATTCATTGTCCTGCTGGCATAGTAAATTGAACGAAAAATCTTATATTTTCTCTGTCCTAAAATAGCTCCAACTGCTGTATCACTAGCATCACACATGACCTCAAAAAGTTGGTTCCAATCAGGGGACAGAACTATAGGAACAGTTGATAATTTTTCCTTAAGTGTGTCAAAGGCTTTCATACAATCACGTGAAAATTCAAACGTAACATATTTCATCAAAAGGTTAGTCAGAGGTATTGAAATCTTTGAAAAATCCTTTATGAACCGTCTGTAAAAACCTGCATGACCTAGAAAGCTTCTAATGCCTTTAATAGTTGTGGGAGGGGGTAATCCTGCTATAAGATCAATTTTAGCCTTATCAACTTCTATCCCTTTAGCAATGATTTTAATGTCCTAAAATAATTCCCTCAGTAACCATAAAATAATATTTTTTCCAATTAAGAATTAAGTTTGTCTCTTCACATCTCTTAAGAACTAAGGTTAAGTGGTGAAGTCAATCCTCAAAACCTTTGCAGAAGAGTGTAAAATCATCCATAAAAATTTCAAGAAAATTTTCAGTCCTGTCAGATAAAATTGCTGACATGCAACGCTGAAATGTAGCAGGGGCGTTGCACAAACCGAATGGCATTCTCCTATAGGCATATATTCCATGAGGACATGTGAAAGTTTTCTTATCTTGATCTTCTGGTGTGATTTATATTTGGTTATACCCTGAATAGCCATCAAGAAAACAATAAAAACTATATCCTACAATTCTTTCCAACATTTGATCAATAAATGGCAAAGGAAAGTGATCTTTTCTAGTGGCATCATTGAGACGTCTATAATCTATACAGACTCTCTATCATGTGACGGTCCTGGTAGGTATTAGTTCATTGTTTTTATTTTTTATCACGGTCATACCTCCCTTTTTTTGGTACTAACTGAACAGGATTTACCTAAGGGCTGTCGGAAATAGGGTAAATAATACCTGCCTCCAAAAGCTTTACAATCTTGTTTTTTACCACTTACTGCATTGCTGGATTCAATCTCCTTTGGGGTTGAACTATCGATTTGTAGCTATCCTCCATGAGGATTCTGTGCGGACAAATTGCTTGATTAATCCCTTTGATATCTTCTACAGTCTATCCCAAGGCTCCTTTGTGTGCTTTCATTACATCAATCAATCTTTCTTTCTGTTCTGTAGTTAGAGAATATGAAATAATTACTGGAAATAACTCATGCTCAAGATAGATGTATTTCAAATGAGAAGGGAGAGTTTTGAGTTCAATTTTTTTGTTGAACTTCTTCTAATTACATGCCTCCTTCCCTATAATCATTTTCTAATAATTTTGCTTCACTTTCGATAGTCAGATCTTCATCTTGTGTGATGCCAGATTTCGCCAAACATCTTTCCATTGAGTCATAAATTAATTAATCATCTTTGAATTCATCTACAACATTATTAATCATGTTAATTGAAAAGAATGAATATGGTGTATCATCTTCTGAGAATCTTAGTATCTTTTGCATATTAAGAATAACTCTTTCTTCGTCAACTCTTAAAATTAGTTGTCCTTGTGTCACGACCCCAAATTCACTAGTCGTGGTGACACCTAACCCAACCCGCTAGGTAAGCCAACTAATAACTATCCAATTCCAATAATATAAATAGGACAATTAAGCAAAAGGAATTATCTGAATCTTATACATTTCTCAATGACTGGTAGTACAAATCATGAGCTTCTAAGAATAGAGTTTACAAAGCTGAAATGAAGTAAATACATCATCTGTTTCAATAGTACATAAACAGAGTTTTATAGATCTAAGGCTACCATGAACAAGAGGCATCTACAACCGGAACGCAGGTACATCTTCAATATTGGCTCCCATCGATCACAACAACGTCAGCAGTCAATATCAGCACACAAGGTGCAGAAGTGTAGTATGAGTACAACCGACCCCAATTACTCAATCAGTAACAAACCTAACCTTAGGTTGAAAGTAGTGACGAGCTAGAACAAAGGTCGGGTCCAATACCAATATCTCACAACAATTCATAACAACATAGTACAAGTAATAAAAGGAGTATCTCAAAAATAAAATGCTCAGCTCGTTCACAGTTCCAAAAAAATAGGCATGCTTTTCAAGTATCTCAGTGAAAATCCAATTCTTTTACCAAAATTGCCAAAAATATGAGTAAGTTTGAAAACTATGATTTTTCCCAAAAATCCTTTCAACAATCAATAAGATGTTTCATTTTCCTTTCAGATAGCAAGTGTAATATGTCTCTCTATGCCCATATGTCAAAATGTATGAGAAGCCATAAATGACATAATACTATACAGCATGAGAAAAAATGCATCTCTATGCCTGTCTGTCAAATGTGCATGCCAAATGCGATGCAAATCAGTGATAAAGACCATATGCATACTCTTAGAGTATCAATTCACTCAGTCTTCCCGGTCACTCAGTCCTCCCAATTACTCAGTCCTCACAGTCATTCAATCCTCCCAATCACTCGGCACTCACACTCAGTAGGTACCTGCGCTCATTGGGGGAGTGTACAGACTCCGGAGGGGCTCCTACAGCCCAAGCGCTATAATCTACATGGACAACTCATGTTTTGCACGGACAACTCGCTGCTATAGTATCAATATCTGGATCTGCACTGACAACTCATGTGCTATAGTATAATATATAGACCCGCACAGACAACTCACGTGCTATAATATAATATCTCATAATTAGGCCCTCGGCCTCACTCAGTCATCAATCTCTCCAGTCTCTCGGGCTCTCAATGTATGAAATATCAGCCCAAAATAATGATGTGATATATCAATATGTAGCAACAAAGACCGAGGTATGATATGAAATAAATGAACATGACTGAGTATGAAATTACAATATAAGCAAATAACTCAACATTAGTAACAACCTAAATATATCCCAACAGAGTAAGCACGTAGCCTAGACATGGTTTCTAACATGAATCACAGCTAAATAGCTCTAGTACTTAGATTTCATGGTTTCAGATATGATGAGGTAGCTACACAGTGCCACAAAAATAATAAAATTACAACTTACACGGCGCAAGCCCACACGCCCGTCACCTAGTATGTGTGTTACCTCAACACCAATCACATAACAGGTAATTCAGTGTTTCATACCCTCAGCACAAAGTTTAGAACTGTTACTTACCTCGAACAAGACGAATCCAAATACCGAGCAAGCCAAGCGATGCTCCAAAAATGCCATCTCGTGTGTTACGACCTCTGAACGGCTCAAAACTAACCACTAATAACTCAAGTACATCAAAACAATACTAAAGGAACCAATCTCGATCGAAAAAGATCAAATCTTGAATCAAAAGCCCAAAATCGGCCAAAATCCCAACCCATGCCAGCACTTCGGAACCCAACCAAATTTACAAAATCCAACAACCCATTCAATTACGAGTCCAACCATACTAGTTTCACTCAAATTTGACTCCAAATCGATGTTCAAAACTCAAAAATTCATATTATGAAACTTTAGGCCAAAACCCCCAATTTCCTTTTTGAAAATCATCAACCAAAAGCTAGAATCGAAGATAGAAAATGAAATACGATCAAAACCAAGTGTAGAACACTTACCCCAATCCTTGTGATTAAGATTGCTCCAAAAATCGCCTCAATCTGAGTCCCACATCTCAAAATATGATAAAAGAACCAAAGCCTCGATTTATAGCATTCTGCCCAGCATTCTCGCATCTGCGGCACGTTAGCCATTTCTACGGCGTCGCTTTTGTGACCAAAAGCACGCTTCTGCAGAGAAGAACTGGAGGTCTGCCTTTACACCTGCGGTAGAAACTCCGCTGCTGCGCACACACAGGTGCGAGTCCAAATTGCGCTCCTGCGCTGACGTTCGCTTCTGCTCCCTTTCACACCGCATATGTGCCTTTGCGGATGCGAATGAACATCCACTTCTGCGGACTCTTACTCCCAGCAAAACCTCCACTCCTGTGACTTTTTTGTCGCTTCTAAGACCATTGCACTTGCGTAAACCAACCGCAGGTGCGGTCACACCAGACCTAGCAGCAACCAACAATGAAAACATGAAGAAAATGATCTGAAATCAATCCTAAACACGTCCGAGCCCCTCGGGACCCCGACCAAGTATATCAACAAGTCCCATAACATAACACGGACCTACTCGAGGACTCTAAACACACATAACAACATCGAAATGATGAATCGTACCTAAATTCAAACTTGATGAACTTTGAACTTTTCAACTTCAATAACTCGTGCCGAAACATAACAAATCAACCCGGAATGAACCCAAATTTTGCACACAAGTCCCAAATGAAAAAGTGAAGCTATTCTAATTCCCGAAATCACAATCCAAATTTGATATAAAAAAGTTCACTCCCGGTCAAACTTTTCAAAAAATCCAACTTCCGCTATTTCAAGCCAAATTCCATTACGGACCTCCAAATCACAAAATCGACGTGTTCCTACGTCCAAAATTACCCAACGGACCTACCAGAACCATCAAAACTCTGCTCCAGGTTCAAATTCACAAAAAGTCAAACTTGGTCTACTCTCCCAATTTAAAGCTTCAACAATGAAATCCATTCTTCCAATTCGATTCCGAATAACCTAAACACCAAAAATAATGATTCACATAAGTCATAATACATTATACGGAGTTACTCATGCCTGTAAACTACCGAGTGAAGTGCAAATGATCAAAATGACCGGTTGGGTCGTTACACCTTGATGGACATCTATGATCGCCCTGCCTGTTGCAAGAAATGGTCTACCCAAAATAATTGGTTCATCAGGACACTCCTTCATTTCAATTACTATAAAATCTACAGGAAAAACAAATTTATCTATTCTTACAAGCACATTTTCAATTATTCCTTTTGGTCTCTTAGTGTAACGACCCGACCGGCCGTTTTGAGCTCTAACATATCGTTCGTCAGTTTGAGGCCATGATCAACTTTACTTCGGATATTATGAATTATACGCATTGTTGGAAGTGAATTTCGGGAAGTTCGAAGTTGATTTGGAAAGAGAATTCTAATTTCGGAAGCCTTAAGTTGGAGGAATTGACTAAAGTGTGATTTTGAGTAAACAACCTCAGAACCGGGATTTGAAGGTTTCACAGGTTCATATGATTAAATTGGACTTGGATGTATGTTCGGATCGGGTTTTGGATGACCCGGGAGCGTTTCAGCGCCTATTGTAGAAGTTGGCATTTTGGAAAAATTTAATAAATTTGGGTTGACGTGTATTTCAATGTTATTGATTTTCGTTTGGGATTACGAGTCTGGGAATAACTTTGTATGGTGATTCTGGTATTGGAAGCGCGTCCGGAAGTGGATTCATAGGTCAGTAGGTCATTTTGGGGTCATTTGGCGGAAGTTAGAAATTTGAAAGTTTATGAGAAGTTTGACCATGAGTGGACTTTTTGATATCGGGGTCGGAATCCGATTCTGGGAGTTGGAGCAGGTCCGTAATGTTGAATGTGACTTGTGTGTAAAATTTGAGGTTAATCGGACGTGATCTGTTGGGTTTCGACATCGAATGTAGAAATTTGAAGTTCTAAAGTTCATTAAGTTTGAATTGGGTGCGATTCATGATTTTGATATTGTTTGATGTGATTTGAGACCGCAAGCAGGTCCATGTTATGTTATGGGACTTATTTGTGCGTTTTGGATTGGGTCCCGGGGGCCTCGGGTGTATTTCAGGATGGTTTCGGGCTGTTTTGGACTGCTACTGCTGGTGTCCTTCTTTGTGAACGCGAAGGAAGTCCCGTGTTTGCGTAGAGGAAATTGTGAGGCTGCTGGGTTGGGCTTCGTGAACGCGAGCAAGTGGACGCGAACATGAGGCAAGAGCAGGGCAAGCCATCGCGAACGTGGCCAAGGCGACGCGAATGCGAAGAAGAAAGGAGAAGATGGGCCTAAGGCCATTTGGCCTATGCGAAGGCGTAGAAGGGAACGCGAACGCGAGGGGTCTGGGCAGTTGGCCTTCGCGAATGCGATCAGAGTGCCACGAACGCGAAGAGAGATTTTTGGGCATGAGGTTGTTGAGCCTCACGAATGCGAGGGATGTGCCGCGTTTGAGAAGAAGGGCCGCCTGGGCAGTGAGCTTTTTAAAAGACGGGATTTGGCCATTTTCCTCTATTTTTTCATTTTTTTGGGCGATTTTTGGAGCTCTTGGAAGGGAGATTTTCGTCATCTATGTCAAGATAAGTGATTCCCACCTAATGCAAGTTAAATACTTGGATTATATATGGATTTAAACTTGAAAATTTGTGAGAATGTGGGATTTTGAAGAAAAACCTAGAAATTGATATTTTTAGATTTTGACCACGGAATTGGACATGGAATTTGGAATAAATTATATATTTGAGTTTGTGGTGTTATGGGTAAAGTTTATCTTCAAAAATTTTCGGAATCCGGGCACGTGGGCCCGAGTATTGCTTTATCAATTTTTTGAGCGGAATTGGAAATTGTTATAAATTGATTAGTTATGAGTATTAGAGTATATTTTGATTGGGTTGCATCTTATTCGACTAGTTTTGGATTGGCGGACACTGGTTTGAGGTGTTAGGGTGATGTTGGAGCCGGTTTTGGAATGTCAGAGTGAGGTAAGTCTACTGTCTAACTCTGCGAGGGGTAAATTACCCCTAGGTGTTGTATATTGATGTGTGCTACTTGTTGTAGGGGCTATGTACGCGCGAGGTAACGAGAGCCCGTGCGTAGCTACATTCATGTTATTGTCCAGGTAGGCTTAGGTTTACATCATGTTGTAGCTGCACTATTTGAGCATTTTTTCGCCTATTAAATTCCTCTATTTTACATTCCTACTTGAGACTAGACATGTTATTGTAGAGACTTCACGAGTTCACAATTAGTCACCGAATAAATTTACTCCTCCTACGGTATGTTTCCGTGATACATATATATATATATATATATATATATATATATATACACACACACACACACACACACACACACACTTCATTGAAAGGTTTTTACTAAAGAAATTGCAACTCACACGTTTATTCGTGAGTGGGGTCAAGGACCCGTCCA
Source organism: Nicotiana tomentosiformis (assembly GCF_000390325.3). Lineage (NCBI taxonomy): Eukaryota > Viridiplantae > Streptophyta > Magnoliopsida > Solanales > Solanaceae > Nicotiana > Nicotiana tomentosiformis. The sequence goes on from NC_090815.1 coordinate 88,456,789, forward strand.
AGCTTCTTATTCTAATGGGATCGGGTCATTCGCCCCGGCAGGATTATGTATTTCACTCTTACGGGATCGGGCCGATCGCCTCGGCAGGATTTATGTACAACACTCTCATGGGAGTAGGCCGTTTACCGCGGCAGTTTAATGGATGTATCTATGGTTCATGCCGTTCGACCCTCGGTAGAGAATAATTTAAATCTTTATGTTGGATCGGTTTGTACGCCTCGGCATTTCCTATATCATATCCTCATGGAATCGTGCATAATATTTGGCAAGAAGTCAGTGTATCTGCGAGCGATTTGAGTTATGACAATCCATCTGATGAGATCCACTATATCTATATATATGCTCCGGTTAAGGAGAGAATTTCTAATGGAGAGCTTGAGCTCCTTGTAAAGAGGGGGGGATCTGTACCACGTGATTTACACTTGTTCATCTCATTTATTTACTCTGTCTCATATTTATTTACCTCTTTACTGTGCTTGATATTATTGGGCCACTAGTGAGTGTCGATGTCGACCCCTCGTCGCTGCTCTTCCGGGGTTAGGCTAGATACTTATTGGGTATACGTTGATGACATACTCATACTACACTTGCTGCACATTTTTGTGCAGGTACATATGTGACTAGTGGCCTTGTGAGATCAGAGGTGTGTATGCATGCGGGGACTTATGTGAGCTGCATTCCATATTACGACCCGCAGCCGGCAGAGTCTCCTTCAGAGTATTTATATTTCTCTTGTCCAAATTTGTATTCCGGACAAATACTGTATTTTATTTTACATTCCTAGTTGATGCTCATGCACTTGTGACACCGAGTTTTGGGGTGATTATGGGTTGTTCTATATTGAAATTGTTAAGAATATTATTATTTACACTGTGAATTCCATCTTTTACTATTTAATTGAAGGAAAATATGACTTCAAAAATATTAAAATGAGAACCAAATGAAGTATTTATTTTTGGCTTGCCTGACAGCGGTGTCTGTCGCCATCATAAACTTTAATTGATTTTGGGTCATGACAACATGGTATCAGAGCGCTAGGTTCACTTATGTCTCACGAGTCATGAGCGAGTCTAGTAGAGTCTTGCGGATCGTTACGGAGATGTCTGTACTTATCTTTGAGAGGCTATAAGGCTGTTAGGAGCATTTCCCTTCTTGATTCCTCATCGTGCGAATTGATTCTTTTGAGGCTTGTACGTTTATTTCTTTCCTATTCAATCTTATGCGACGTGAAGCGCTTGTTATAGATTAGGAATCGAGGAATTGTCATGGTACTACATAGGTGGTACAGGATGTCCATGCCTGCGTGTTTGATTGGGCTATTACCGTCACCTTGCAAAAGTTTGTCCCGTCATTTTAGCTCAGCATCAGTATTTCCTATGTTTTTGAGATTTGGCATTGATTGTTATGATGATTCGTGTATTGTTATCGCACCGTGTTTGTGTAATTGTATGATGCTTGTCTATGCGTCGAGGCAGTGAATGACTTGAAGGAAGGTTTTACTCAGTGCATAATTTAGAGGCTCAGTGTTTTATTTCCAGCAGATGAAAGGCAATCAGACTATAAGTGTTTGGGTTGATGGAGTAACGAGACTTGGTATTTTGAGCATGGTGGAGTTCTTAATTATGATGTGGTGTCATCGCCCTTGTTAAACGCGTTAAGGTTCGTCGGTGTTATGGTCTTCTTCAATTCGCCTTTGGGGTAGGGTATTGTGGAATAGTGCCGGGGAAATGGCTGTTAGAGATCACAGTGTGCAGTGGTTTAGGATTGAATCATTGTTCCCAGTGTTGATGGTTCGAGAAGGATGATCTTCAAAGAGGCTTTAAAGTTGGTAGCGATCTATTGGTTCAAGTGCTACAGAGACGGATTTTGATTTAAGGCAATAACTGGGCAGCGTAAGATGGGGAAGGACATGTGGAAGGTGTCTTGTGGTGGTTAAATTTCTGGGAGGCCAAGTGTGAGAAGAGGAGTCGAGTAGTTGCTTAAAGGAGAGGGGTTTACCAAATTAAAGAGTGGCAGAGTATCAAATGGGTTCTGTGGTAGGATAGCTACACATCGTGGGGAAAGTTTATAGTGATTTGGGATTTATGGTGGATAGTGACTGGGTCTACGGACTAATTTGGAATATTGGTTGCTATACTGAGGAAGGTTGGATACGACAGAAAGGAATTGCTTGATATGAAGAGGGATGCAACATGACTTCAGATTTGAAATGTGTTATCGCACCTTTAGTTGATGTCAATGGGGAGTGAGCAGACTTGTACAGCTGGTGAATAAGCACGGGATCAGGATGGTTTACTGATTTCGTGGTGTTGACGAAGCTTCTACGAAGAATTCTACTTTCTATCAAGTAAGAGGTCAAATATGTGAATGTGGCTAGTGATTCAGAATGTTCACGAAATGTTTAACAAGAGGATATCGTGAAATTTGGCTGGTCGATTGTGCATGCTCATGTCTATGAGGAAGGAGGAATATTGGTGGGTCCCAGGGTTATGTAATTGTAGCTTCAAGCTAAGTGGGAGAGCCCCATCTATGATTGGATTGCGTGGTTGTCTACTTGTTCGATTTCTGGTTATCGGTGTATTGGTGGGTTATTACGACTAAGGAAAGAAAACATCAGTGCTAATTTGAGCAAAGGATTTGGGGGAATGTGTGCTATATCTGGCCTTGTCGATTAGTGTTCAGGCTTTGGGAAGACTCAGAATTTATGCTTCGTATAGATGTGATGTACAAGGAAAGCAATTTAACCAGTTGCTTCTTTGAGAAACTGTTCATATGCTAGCAGGTCCTTGGAGTTTGATCATAATTGGGAACAAGTCAGAGTGGGTGACTCTCAACAATGGTCCTAGTGGGTTCAAAAATGTAAAGTGCGGTGCCTAAGGATTTTGAGTCCGTAATATGGTTAAGTATCGAGCTTTTGCAGTGGTTTATGAAAGGGGCTTGGAGTGTTCTACGTTATCTTCGGTTTGCAGTGTGGCATTGGAGGAATGGGAGAAAATAACTTCGGATTCATAGAGTGATTTTCAGAATGGGTGTACCAGTTGAAGATGCGAATATGCGCATAAGAAGGGTATGAGATGGTTCGTGGGTTTTGGAGACAATGTGGTCTCGTGGATTGGGTCACTCGGGAAAAGTGTTGTTGGGTTTCGTTACATTAATGAATGGAACTATTGTTATTTCTAAGGAAAGTTGAGAATAAATTAGAAGTTGAGGATCAAGGTTGCAGTTGATGTCGACAAGAATGTCAAGATCTCGGAGGAGCAGAGAAGAATTCAAATGTTTAGAGTAAGCTGGCATTGTCTTTAGCATCACCTCAGATCGGTGTCATGTGGAAGAGGCTTGGTGTATTGACTTACAAATTTTTGACTCACTCTACAAAATTAGAATGACTGGTGGTATAGATGTGCGGACCTTGCTACCTGAGCAGAATGGCCGTGGGAGCATGCCTCACAGGGAGATTTGTATAAGTGTGACATGTCACTCACTTGATTGTTAAAGATTGAGACCGAATGTAGAGGTCATGGTAATATCGCAAGTGCGAGAGTTTATGCCTGAGAGGCATTCTATTCCTTGGGTTGTGGACCATGTGAGGTCGTTTCGGATTTGACGGTTGTTCTTATGAGTCATGAATAGGTCATTGTGGGTCCTTGAAGGGTTATTAGCCCAGTGCGGTACGATCAGAATTGGCTTGAGGTCCGTGGATGGATCTAAATGTGAATGTGAGCTTTATATCAGGCCTGATGTGTTATTTTCAGCATATCATTGTTTTCGGAGGGGTCTTCGGGCCTTGGATGATATTTCTGTTATTGGCCCTTTCGTGTATTCTATATTATGCTAGGTGGGTTGTGAGGTGCTTTAATTATTCTCACTTGTATTGAGATCCCGTGTAATTGGTGGTGGTGTGAGATCAAGATGGCTCTCGAAATACATGTCATTTATTGCATCGTAGTGGTCCTTGAGTTTCGTAGCCTATGGCACTATCCGTCCCCCCAGGATTTGTATTATGCACTTCGCGTGTTTGTGGTCGATATTCGAGTATTTTGTAGTTATGGGCATTTTGTCTGGGTAAGTATTTTCTTATAGATTATTATGTATGGATCGGGTGGCACGCCGCCACGGGTATCATGGTTGGATCGAGTTGCACACTACAACGATATCATGGTTGGATCGGGTTGCATGCCACAATGGTATCATGGTTGGATCGGGTTGCACGCCGCAACAGTGTGATTTTAAGTACAGTATCCCATATTTTCTATTGTGTGTTTTGCTTCTCATTTTTCTGAGGAAGGTCCATAATATCTTTTTGGTTTTTTAAATTCGTTATGTGGGTTGAGAAATTCTTTTCCAGAGTTCGTTTCCTTATGTATCACATTCGAGTTTGTAGCTTGTTGGCACATTGTGGCATCATATGAGACTTTTGGAAACGTCTGAGGTGGCTTATTGCCTGAGTAGCTTGTACTGGGTGAGACGAGATCGGGTTTATATGAGGCACATTAAAGAGTAAATATCGATATTCAGTCCAGAATGAGGTAAGGGTTCTTGTCGGGAGGAGAGACTCCATGAGTTGTGATTCGGAATGTAGTTATCAGTTTCTACACATAATTTCTATCATGGCAGTGTTGCAAGAGCTGGGACGAGACTTATATCCTTCACGAGGTGCATTGCAGGCATCAGATTTGTGGGATTTTGGGTATTGTTGTCAGGGGATTTCATTATGGACATGTGAATAATGTGGTGCATGTGTGAATTCGGTAAGGGTATACAATCATGTATGGGTACATCGTGTAGTGATAGGTACGGTGTTCGTATGTTGGAAGTAGACCTGGTAAAGAATTTCAGATGTTGGAATTTGGCTCTAAGGCTTATTTGACTAGATAAAAGAGTGGATTTCCAGGTTTGCTCTAGCGGATGAGCTCAACAGGGTCGTGGAGGCACGGGTAGGTGCACGAGGTGTTAAACAGTGATTTTAGACAACTCCAGAGCAGTTCTTAGCACATTCGAGGACGAACGTATGTTTAAGTGGGAGAGAATGTAACGACCCGACCAGTCATTTTAAGCTCTAACGCATTGTTCAACGGTTTAAGGTAATAAACAGCTTCACTTCGGGTATTATGACTTGTACGAGTGGTCGGAATTGAATTTTGGGAAGTTCGGAGTTGATTTGGAAAGAGAATTCTAATTTCGGAAGCCTTAAGTTGGAGAAATTGACTAGTGTGATTTTGAGTAAATGACCTCGGAACTGGGGTTTGAAGGTCCCAACAGGTTCGTATGATGATACTGGACTTGGGCGTATGTCCGGATCGGGTTTTGGATGACCCAGGAGCGTTTCGGTGCCTATTGTAGAAGTTGGCATTTTGGAAGAATTTCATAATTTGGGTTGAAGTGTATTTTAATGGTATCGATGTTCGTTTGGGATTCCGAGTCTGGGAATAGCTCTATATGGTGATTCTAGTATTGAGCGCGTCCGGAAGTGGATTCGGAGGTCCGTAGGTCATTTTAGGGTCATTTGGCGGAAGATAGAAATCTGAAGATTTATGAGAAATTTGACAAGGAGTGGACTTTTTGCTGTGTGTCCTTCTTCGTGAACGCGAAAGGAAGTCCCATGTTCGGGTAGAGGAAATTATGAGGCTTCTGGGTTGGCCTTCACGAACACGAGCAAGTGGACGCGAATGCGAGGCAAGAGCTGGGCAAGCCTTAGCGAATGCGGCCAAGGCGACGCGAACGCGAAGAAGAAAGGGGGAGATGGGCCTAAGGCCATTTGGCCTACGTAAACGCACAGAAGGGAACGCGAACGCTGGGGGTCTGGGCAGCTGGCCTACGCGAACACGATCAGAGTGCCGCGAACGCAAAGAGAGGTTTCTTGGCATGAGGTTATTGAGCCTCGCGAACACGAGGGATGTGCCGCGTTCGCGAAGAAGTGTCGCCTGGGCAGTGAGGTTTTTTAAATATGAGATTTGGCCATTTTCCTCCATTTTTCATTTGGTTGGGCGATTTTTGGAGCTCTTGGAAGGGAGATTTTCGTCATCTATGTCAAGGTAAGTGATTCCCACCTATTGCAAGTAAAATACTTAGATTATATATTGATTTAGACTTGAAATTATGAAAATTTGGGATTTTGAAGAGAAACCTAAAAATTGGTATTTTTGGATTTTGACCACGAAATTGGACATGGAATTTGGAATAAATTATATATTTGAGTTCGTGGTGTTATGGGTAAAGTTTAACTTCGAACATTTTTGGAATCCGGGCACGTGGATCCAAGGATTGCTTTATCGATGTTTCGAGTGGAGTTGGAAATTGTTATAAATTGACTAATTATGAGTATTAGAGTATATTTTGATTGGGTTGCATCTTATTTGACTAATTTTGGATCGACAGACACCGGTTTGAGGTGTTAGGGCGGTGTTGGAGCCGGTTTTGGAACATCGGAGTGAGGTAAGTCTCTTGTCTAACTCTGTGAGGGGGAAATTACCCCTAGGTGTTGTATATTGGTGTGTGCTACTTGTTGTGGGAGCTATGTACGCGCGAGTTGACGAGAGCCCGTGCGTAGCTACATTCATGTTATTGTCCAGGTAGGCTTAGGTTCACATCATGTTGTAGCTGCACTATTTGAGCATTTTCTCGCCTATTAAATTCCTCTGTTTTACATTCTTACTTGAGACTGGACTTGCTATTGTAGAGACTTCATGAGTTCAATATTAATCACCAAATAACTTTACTCCTCCTACGGCATGTTTTCGTGATATATATATATATATATATATATATATATATATATACACTTCATTGAAAGGTTTATATTAAAGAAATTTCAACTCACACGTATATTTGTGATTGGGGTCAAGGACTCGTCCAGGCTTCTTATTCTAATGGGATCGGGCCATTCGCCTCGGCAGGATTATGTATTTCACTCTTATGGGATCGGTCCGATCGCCTCGGCATGATTTATGTACCACACTCTCATGGGAGCGGGCCGTTCGCCGCGGCAGTTTAATGGATGTATCTATGGTTCGTGTCGTTCGACCCTCGGTAGTGCACAGTTTAAATATTTATGTTGGGTCGGGTTGTACGCCTAGGCATTTCCTATATCATATCCATATGGAATCGTGCGTAATATTTGGCAAGAAGTCAGTGTATCTACGAGCGATTTGAGTTATGACAATCCATCTGATGAGATCCACTATATCTATATATATGCTCCGGTTAAGAAGGGAATTTCTAATGGACAGCTTGAGTTCCTCGTAAAGAGGGGGATCTTTACCACGTAATTTGTACTTGTTCATCTCATTTATTTTCCCTGCCTCATATTTACTTACCTCTTTACTGTAGTTGATGTTATTGGACAACTAGTGAGTCTCGATGTCGACCCCTCATCACTACTCCTCCGGAATTAGGCTAGATACTTATTGGATACACATTGATTACATACTCATACTACACTTGCTGCACATTCTTGTGCAAGTACATATGTGACTAGCGGCCTTGTGAGAGCAGAGGTGTGTATGCATGCGGGGGCTTACGTGAGCTGCATTCCATATTACGATCCGCAGCCGGCAAATTCTCCTTCAGATACTGTATTTTATTTTACATTCCTAGTCAATGCTCATACACTTGTGATACCGGATTTTGGGTTGATTATGGGTTGTTCTATATTGAAATTGTTAAGAATATTATTATTTACACTGTGAATTCCATCTTTTATTATTTAATTGAAGGAAAATATGACTTCAAAAATATTAAAATAAAAAATAAATTAAGTATTTATTTTTGGCTTGCCTGACAGCGATGTCTGATGCCATCACGACCTATTATGTATTTTGGGTCGTGACAAGTACTTTGATTGTCAAATTGAAGTGCAACGCATGTGTCTTTCATTTCACCAAGATCTAATTTTTTAAAAATAAAAAATGGCATCAATTTTATTGAAGCTCCAGAATCACAAAGTGCTTTTTCAATGTATACTCCTCCCAGAGTACATGGAATGGTGAAACTACCTGGGTCACCAACTTTTTGTGGTAGCTTATTTTGAAGTATAACACTGCAATTTTCAGTAAGCATTACCACACAAACTTCTTCCAATTTCCTTTTGCTTGATAAAATTTCTTTTAGAAATTTGGCATATGAAGGCATTTGCAATAAAGTATCAGTAAATGGAATGTTAATGTGAATTTATTTTAAAATCTCCAAAAATTTTGCAAATTGATTCTCAAGCTTTTCTCTTTGTATCTTTTGTGGAAAAGGAATTGTAACAGGGAAAGGAGTCAAATTTTTAGTATTTTCTTCTTCTTTTTTATTGGCTTCTTTCTTTTCAGATGGTTGAGAAGGTGTCTCAACATTCTCACCCTTGTCTACCTGTTGTTCTAATTGATTCTTTTCTTGTTTGTTTGCATAGGGTTCATCAAGAGTCGTACCTGACTGTAAGGCAATGGACTTAAGGTGTTCATTTGGATTTTTCTCTATATTGCTTGGTAAAGGACCTTGAATCTTTTCAGACACAAGATTTGCCAATTGGCTTAACTGAATTTCAAGATTTTTTTGGGCTGAATTTTGAATTTTCATTTTTTCATGAGTAACCTTAATGTACTTTTACAAAAGGTCATCAAGACTTGGATGGCCTTGTTGAGGCCTTTGCTGATATGGAGTTGCTTGCTGATAAGGCCTGAAATTTTGTTGTCCACAATTTTGATTTTGATATTCGGGTGGACTTTGTGCCTGTTGCTTTTGGTAGTTTTGAGAGTTTTTAGTACTATTTGTATTGCTCCATTGAAACCCTGGATGTGTTTGTGCTAATGGAATTCCAAAAGGATATGGCTTGTATCCGATGCCATTGACATGTTCATCATTTTGATTGGTTGCTTGATATTCGTGGTTTAGATATTTTCTCCACACATGTCACAAGCGTCGGACTGACTTGGTTGTTGTGTATTTACCTGAAAAGATTCAAACTTTTGTGCCAAAGAAATAATCTGTTGTGTTAGTGTGTTTAAAGCATCCACCTGATTTACTGTAGCAGCCTTCTTGATGATTACACGCTCAGATGGCCCACCGGATGGCATTTTCAGAAATTTCATTAAGCAATTGCAATGCTTCTTCTATGGTCTTTCCCATTATGGAACCTCCTGCAGTTGCATCTATTACATTTTTAGAAGAAGGTTTTAACTCATGATAGAAAATGTACAACTGCATATGCTCAGGAATGTCATGGTGTGGATATTTCCTTAATATTGCTTTTAATCTTTCCCAATCTTGATAAACTGACTCAGTATCAGTCTACAAGAAGTTAGATATATCTTGTCTTAACTTTGTTGTTTTAGTAGGGAAAATATATTTATTTAAGAATTTCTGAGTCATTTGGTCTCATGTGGTAATAGACCCTTGCGGCAAACTTCGTAATCAAGTCTTGGCCTCTCCTTTTAAAGAAAAAGGAAATAGCCCTAACTTAATTGTTTCAGGAGGTAATCCATTATACTTAGCAGTTTCAGCCAATTCTAAAAAGTCAATTAAATGACTATGTGGATCTTTACTTAGATCACCAGCGAAGATGCAAGATTTTTGAATTGTTTGAATCAGGCCTGTCCTGATTTTAATGTTGTTGGCTGCCACTGGGGATTTCCTGAAACTAGATTCACAGTTTAAGTGATCAGGTCTAGCATAATCCCTTAAGATTCTGTTTGCTGGTCTTGGCGCCTCTTCAAAAAATTGCTCCTCTACATGAGCTGGTGGTAGAATTTCTAGTGGATTGTTTTTATCTTCTAATTGGTGCTCCATTTTGTCGTAAGTTATGCTTTGAGACAATATTTGTCCTTTCCTGCACAATCGCAAAGTTTTTTCAATTTCAGGATCGAGGCCAACTTTTTTGTAGAAGAGCGGGTCATAAACTATCTGAAATTAAAGTAAAATAAAAACAGTTCCTAAAGTAGAAATAGATAATTTTTAAAAAAATAGTACGATAATATTATAATTAACTAAGACAATAAGTTGTAACTAACCGTCAAAAGATATAATATAATCTAATTATATTATATGGAAAAAAGAACTAATAAATAATAGTGATTAGAAAAAAAGTACAATGATTCATAAGTAAAAGTATAATAGTAATTTAACAAATTTATAAAATATAAAAAAGGCTTCAATAATAAATCAAGCACGCTGAAGGATTGAAGTACTGTCAATTAAAAAGATTGAAACAATAAAATATTATTCTATAAAAATATAGTACAAGTAATAGTAATATGAATAGTACAAAGGATACTTTTAGCACTAGAATAGTAAAAACAAGTACTTACAATTATAATACTAACAAAAATAATAAAATATACTAAAGAAAAATGACGACACAAAAATAGTGAGATGTGAATCACAAAACTATTATATTATACTATTACGTAGATGTTAGTACTAACAACGATAATATAATAATAAAATATAAAATAAAGGAGGTTGAAGTACTAATTATGAGGGATTGTTTTTTTAACAATATTATATAAAAATGCTTCTAATAATAGTAACAATTATGATATTAGTATTTAGGAGATAAAATTTTGAAAGAAAATTAACAATAATAAAAATAAAGTCTCAAATTAGTAATAAAATATTTAATCAGAATAAATGTGTGCCAATCCCCGGTAACGGCGCCCAAAATTTGGCGAAGCTAATGTGTATAGGTTTTTCTGCTCGTACTCTGTCAAATTCTAGTATAGTTTATAATATCGTCCCACAGAGATTGGAGAATCTAAGCTACAAACTTGTAATATTTTGACTACTATTTGAGAGAATCAAATTGATGAAAGGTGTGTTTGGAATTATAAATCAAGACAAATTTCTTCCGAAAGGTTTATATATTTAAAAAGAGTTGGGAATCACTGAATTCACTTGATATATCATTACAATAAAATCTCAGTTTTATACGTATATCTCTAAAGAATAATTTTTTTAGCAAATATACTACTAGGTTATTACCCTAGTAGCTATTATATATAAAAAATCCCCAACTGGGTAAAAATTACAAAATGTTTAAATAACCTATCAACAAAGCAAAGCAGAAGTAACGTAATAACGATGGAAACTACAAGGCTAGTAATTTGAAACATCCAAGTATTACTGACGATTGTGAATATACACACCAGTTGCCAACAATTTGTTGTAGCACCTACAAAACTCTCACCAGGCGCCATTTGTTGCAATCCAAGGAGTAGGTATGTTTAAATCCAGTAGTTGTCTAGCAAAGCATTTTGGACATTGTGTTCTTGGGGCTGAAAATTCCAACATCATTGTTGATACATTGAGCATGAATTTGAGATGAATACTTACTAGAGACAGAGCTGCCCGTTTGATACATGAAGACAATATAGTGTCTTTTTATCTCCAGATTGAGCATGCATGCACACTAATACCACTGGATAATGATATGATACTATACTGTCAATACCAAAAAACAGATGGAAGCAGCAGTTTTCCTTGTATTTCATGTGAGTAGGTATCCTTAGTTTGATATACCAGTACTAATAAATAATACACAAAGAGGCTGTTCATGTACAGCCATATAGTGTGTATAAATGCAATCACATTTAGTATAATCCGTATCTATGAGATGGCTGCTTGACTCCATGGTTCTGTATGGTGTTACACCACCCCCAGACTGAGCATGATAACATGCTAATACCACTGAGAGACGGTCTAACATCACATAAGTAATACACAGTAGTCAAGCTTAGGCCATGTGATAACTGTCTGTGTATATGCATCTGATTGATGTCCAAGACAAATTGCTTATGATGTATAGCAGGATAACTTCCATTTTTCTGATCCTGACTTTTACTGATATCTGTGTTATTTTTGTGTATGTACAGCAAATTGTTGACCACTTCAGTCGGATTGAAATGATCTGTGTAGCATGATTGGGAGTTGATGCTAGCACCAACAGGCATTAAAAGTTTTCAGAGGAGAAGCAAACATATGTTGTGTTGAACCAGTATTCTACTGATTATTTGTACTATCAACACCCCTCTGTATACTTGCCAAAGCAGTCTTATCCTGTCTATGAACTCTGCAAGATAAAGCAAACAAGTTAGGATGTAGTGTTGTGCTCCCAGGTTCCTGTGTGTTGAAAACTTTGAAGATGACTGGGTGGTGAATGGTGAAGAAAGGTAGTTATTGGTGATTGTTTGTGATTCTCTTGTTGGTTATATTTAAATCATTCCCACATAGCAAATTGTAACAGCAGTACTGATTCTGCTGAAGAGCAACCAATTTTGTGATAGACTTCTGTCCACAAGTAGTGCAGGTTGAGCCTCTATTTTTTGCCTCAGTTTTCTAATCCTGTTATTGATACTTGCAACATGAAGCAATCAAGTTAGGATGCAAAATTGTGTTCCCCGAATCTGTGTATGTTGATAGCTTTGATTGATGAGGGATGTTGTTAGTGTTGGATTGTGATTCTCTTGTTGGTTATCTTCAAGTCATTCCCACATAGCGCTAAGTATTGGCAACTCCAACTGGCATAGTAATTGGTTGAGCATTCTGCTGTAGCCAGGCATGTTATAGTCACCATTACTCAGGTATCTACACCCTTCAAGCATTGTGTATGTAAGCCCAGTAGACTGAGAGAAGACATCTATAACTAAACAAATATGGCACAGTTTTCTGATCTTGTCATCCTTTGGGAAGCAACAAATATTTTAAATCATTCCCACATAGCACAAGGCAGTGGCAACTTCAACTAGCAGCTAGACATTGAAGACCAATCAATTTTGTGATTGTTCTCTGTGCAAAAGCAGTGCAAGCTGAGCCTCTATTCTTTGCCTCAGTTTTCTGATCCTGTTATTGATACCTGCAACATGAAACAACCAAGTTAGGGTGTAACATTTTGCTCCCAGATTTGTGTGTGTGATAACTTTGATGATACTGAGGGATGTTATTGGTGCTGAATTGTGACTCTCTTGTTGGTTATCTTCAAGTCATTCTCACATAGCACTAAGTATTGGCAACTCCAACTGGCATAGTAATACTGGTTCTGCTGAAGGCTAATCAGTTCTTGATTGTCTTCTGTGCGGAAGCAGTGCTGGTTGAGCATTATGGTGTAGCCAGGCATATTACAGTCACCACTACTCAGGTACCTACACCCTTCAAGCATTGTGTATGTAATCCCAGTAGAGTGAGATAAAATAGTTATAACCAAGAAAATATGGCATCCTTTGGTATCTGTATGAGACTTGTCTTTGCCTCAGTTTTCTAATCTCGTTATCCTGCAAAACGTAGCAAACAGGTTTATAAAAAGTGTCTATGCTCCCAGATTATTGCATCTACACCCTTCAGTTGTCATGTATTCGACTTGCAGGTTCAACATTTGTTATAACCTCATGCCAACATATTATTGAGAGCAAAATGGTCACAACAGAAACATGTTTAAAACCCTGGAAAGTACAGAAACAATTTGACCATGCTATTGCCTCAGTTAGCTTACATAATTCAAGAATCTACACTCTTCAACTGGTGTATAGCCCAGTAGAGTAAGAGAGACAAAATAATAATCAAACCACTATGATTTTGTAGAGGCAGTGTAGGTCTTTGGTATCTGCAGCCAAGCATTTACAGGAGATTGCAACAGATCCCCTATAGTCTGGTGTTGTGCAATGCTAGCTAAAATTATAACCAACCAAGTATGTACATCATACAAGTGAGAACAACTGCATGATTAGGAATGCTAGTTGGTGGAGTTTTACTAGCCTACTTTTCTTTGAGATCTTGCATGTATTGTTGAGACACCATAATTTCTAAGAAACAAGGCAAGGTTTTATATGTTGATCTCATTAATCAGGTTCTCTTCTCTTCACAATCCTAATCCGAAGGTTAGGAATTTGTGATTTGTCCATGTTGATCAGTTTTTTTCTTGCACTTGGCAATTCATTAAATGACTGAAATATGTGTGTACCTGTAAAAGTGAAAGCTAGGTTAGCAAAAAAGTCAACAACAATGTTCCCTTCCTTTAGTACATGTTGAAAGACAACATTGTAGTTGTTCTTTATATGCTTGATCTTCCTTACTTCAGCACCTATACACCAAGGAGTTGCCCATTTGCCATCAATTATCTTCATCATTACTAAGGAATCAGTCTCCATAATCAGTGGGTGTAGCTGCCTTTCCACATAGTATGCCAACCCCTCCATAATTGCCTTTGCTTCTGTCACTAAGTTAGTTGTCTCTCCTATCTCCTGTGATTTTGCAAACACCAAATCACCAGCATGATCTCGAACACAAAACCCATATGAGCTTGGAACAGGATTGCCTCTTGATGCACTATCAGTATTGCATTTGAACCACCCTTCATAAGGAAGCTGCCATGTAACTGTCTTAGTCCCCACATATGGCTTGTAGCCTTCAAAGAAGCTGATCATATCTGACCATAGAGGAACAATTCTGGACAGCCATGGGTACCTCATCCTTGCTAGATAATGTAAAGTCTTTATACACTTCATGAATCACCCTATTGCAAGAAATTGCACCACCATACTTCATCGTATTTCTCCTCTTCCAAAGTTCCCATGTGATTACAGCTGGAGCTGCCTCATATAATGGCATTAGTTTAGGACAACACTTTGCATTCCACCATGTTCTTATTACTTGATGTACCTGTACCAGATTGACCACTAAACCTGCTGCTTGAAGGAAGTTTCTCCATACTCTAGTTGCAGTTTCACTAGTTAGGAACAAGTGTTGAAAAGTCTCTTCTTGCGGTTGCGAACAACACCAACACTTAGATACTACCAAATACCCACTTCTTCTCCACAAATCATCAGTAGGAATCTTCCCCTTCCACAATCTCCATAAGAAGTATGAGATTTTAAAAGGTAGACCTTTAGTCCATATCTTATTATAGTCAGGATTTACGTGATCTCTATGCCTCAAAATATTCCAAGCACTACTAATAGAGAAGCTTCCTGAGGGTGAAGGTATCCATATAGGAACATTTCAGGAATCGTCAGTAGTGCCAAATATGACTTCTTGCCTGATATGTTGAGCAATGTCCGCAGGGAAAGATTGCGCTAGAAGTTGCTCATCCCAGGTATCATCCACTCTCAATTCAGCTACTTCCTTCATATCTTCATTGATTGTATAGTCATTTGGAACAATATAGTACAGAGCTCCTAGACCAGTCCAATTCTCATGCCAAACATTAGTAGAACCCCTATTCATTTCCCATAGTATTTCGTGCTCCACCTCTTCCCTAGCCTCTAACATTTTCCTCCAAACATGAGATCCTTGTCTAAATTGGACAGTTGTCGGGATTTCCTTTTTACAATACTTGTTCCACATAAAGTTAGACCATAAGGATGTGTATGTCCTAAACTTTCACCACAATTTGGCAAATGAAGCTTTTGATACATCATGCAGTGATCTAAAACCTACACCCCCTTCTTCCTTTGGTAGGCATAGATTTTTCCATTTTGTCCAATGTCTACTCCTACCTTCTTCCTTGATACTCCAGAAGATTCTCGCAAAGTTTTTATGAAGGTGTTCAATTACATTTTTAGGAGGGTCAATGACAGAAAGGATGTGCGTTGGCATGCTCTGTAGGACACTAGAGATTAATGTAGATTTTCCCCTATAGGATAGTAGCTTCCCTTTCCAAGAGCGCAGTTTTGCCTTTACATTTTTTATCAAGACATTGTAATAATCCTTACTTTTTCTTGTGTAGAATATTGGGCAACTAAGATAGGTGAATGGAAATTCACTCTTTGAAAATCCAGTGATAGTACCTATCGAACTGGACACTGTTGAGGACACACTATAATGCATATAAAAGGAACTCTTTGTCTTATTGATCATTTGACATGAGGTGTGCTCATACTTGAACAAAACTTCTACAATTTTCCTTAAAGAGTATGGGTCAGTAGAGAAAAAGATTATAGTATCGTCTGCATAGGCTAAATGATGTAATGGATTAGTCCATTTAGGCATCCCAAAGCCCTTGAATCTCGTGTCTTCAAATAATTTATTTAACGATCTAGATAGAACCTCTGAAGAGAGAATGAACAGGGCTGGAGAGAGAGGATCTCCTTGCTTGACCGCTCTTGTTGAGTGAAAGAAACTTGATGCTTGACTATTAATCAAAACAGAATACCAGTTGTTGGAAATTAAATTCCATATCATGTTGATGAAGCATTCTACAAATCCCATTTTCCTCAAGACATGCATTAGATACTTCTATGAGACCCTATCATAAGCCTTTACCATGTCAAGTTTGATAACTACATTTGCGGATTTTCCTCTTAATCTTATGTCAGTAACAATCTCCTGTGTTAACAGAATGTTTTCAAATATACTTCTCCATTTGACAAATTCTGACTGATTGGAAGAGATCAAAGAAGGCAGTATTTTTTCCAGCCTATCATGAACAACTCTGGAGATAAATTTATTTACAAAATTTCTTAAGCTAATATGCCTTAGGTCGTTAAATGTTTGAACCTGTTGTTTTTTTGGTAGCAAGACAAGGTTTGTGTGGGTTATAGACTTAGGTAAAGAACTTCCTCCATAAAATAGTTTTAGCATCGCATGTATGTCTTCCCTTTTATATCCCAACATTTTTGAAAACAAATGCCTGTGAAACCATCTGGCCCACTTGCACTTTCACCTCTCAGTGCAAAAACTGCTTCCTTTACCTCCTCTATTGTAGGAATTCTACAAAGTTCTATGTTTTGATCACAAGACACCATTGAGGGTACATTGTTGAGGAGCTCAGACCTTGTATGATCAGCTTCTTGTGTGAACTATTTTTGAAAAAATTCGACTGCTGCGTCAGCCATCCGTTCTTGCGACTCAATCCAGTTACCATCATGGTTCTGGTTCTCTTCAGTTAGAGTTTATGCCTTTTACCATTGACATGGTTATGAAAGAATCTAGTGTTTCTGTCTCCTTCTGCAAACCAGGACATACCTGCTTTTTGTTTCCAATATTGTTCCTCTATGCTCGGGTATCTATTTAATTCAGATTGTGCCTTCTGAAGTACAATTCTATTCTCAACTGTGGGTTCTTGTTCAAACAATATTTCCTTTATTCTGACCACATCTTCCCTTAAATCTAGTTGCTTGAAGATGTCCCCATAAGTGAGCCTACTCCATTTTGAAAGAGCAATCTTAACTCTTTTTAGTTTCTGTTTGAACATCCAGAAGGGTCACCTGCGATGTCAGCCTGCCAATTCTGTCGAACCACCTCCTTAAAAGAGGTATGTTTTGTCCAGAAATTTAGAAATTTGAATGGTTTAGTAAATGTGGTAGTCGCATCACCACAGGTCATAAATAGAGGTGCATGATCTGAGCCTGTTCTAATAAGATGTTCGACCTCTGTAGTTGGGAATAGAGATTGGAATGGGGAATTGACAAAGATTCTGTCCAGTCTTTTCAATATGTATTCTGCATTTGGCCTCCCATTCCACCATGTGAGGGGACTTCCTTTGTACCCAGTGTCAAAGAGTTCACATGAGTTTACACAAAAGACAAATTCTTCATATTCTGGAGGGCAGACTGGAAGCCCTCCAATTTTCTCTTCTTCACTCAAAAGCACATTAAAATCCCCTCCAACTAGCCATGGTAGTTTCATATCACTTTCAAGGTAGTATAAACTGTCCCATAATTCTAGTCTGTCCAGAGCTTAGCACTTTGCATATACGAAAGTCATCATGATATATTTATCAATATCTTGATGATACACTCTGGTAGTAAGTTGTTGTTCTGTGTCAATTAACAATTCCCACTGCACGACTGAATCCAGAAAAAGCATTGACATTTGAAATGGCACCATCCATGCCAAGTCTCCTCCTATAGTTTTGAATAAATCTTTGATTTTGAAAAGGTTCCATAAGTGCTATAATAAAAAAACCATGTTCCCTTTGCATGTTGATCACTCTCTGAAAGGCATGTTGTGTCTTAGCAGACCTAATATTCCATACGAGTATTTTAATCATCATCTAGTCGTGGAGGCTGCCCTTTTGGGCAGTATTCTTGTAGGTGGTGTCACGCCCCGAACCTAGGAGCGAGACAAGCACCCCGTGCCTCACCTAACCTGGCGTACCAAATTGCGACTAAGGGACTCTGAACACATAATGTCATACTTTGGCCATGGGGCCACCTTGCAAGACAATTTGAGAAGCAAAATATAAAACTGAATGGAAACTAGCACTAACTAAATATCAATATAAAGCTAGGCCGACAAGGCCGTCATAGCTACTACAGCTGACAAACCACCAATTTATACAAACCCAACATACTGCACTAACCAACAGGATATGCCTACAAGCCTCTACTGATAGATGTACTGTGATCGGAACAGGGCCCCGACCTACCCATAACATATATACAGATATACATAAGATGTACACAAAACTCTAGTCCTGGCAACTCCGAAAGACGTGGAGCTTACCGATCAGGCGGAACTCGGAAAACACCTACTGAGGAGGTCTACCTGTCTGTCTGTCTGAACCTGCACGCATGAAATGCAGCGCCCCCAAAAAAGGGACGTCAGTACGAAATAATGTACCGAGTATGTAAGGCAATAAAATAACTGAAATCTGAAACTGAACTGATAATATGATAACTGAAATTAACTGGGAGTCAAAGATGATCTGGAGATATACTTACCTGCTGATACTGACTCAACTCCTTCAATATAGTAAGTAAAATAATTGTACGGCCTTATAAGGCTCGGTATATATAACTGCTCTGCCATAGTAGGCTCGCTTATAGGCGCTCGGCCATACTAGGCTATGTATCTCGACCATGCTGGGCTCGCTCATAGGCGCTCGGCCACAGTAGGCTCGGTATATAACTTTCCATCTGATCAGAGGTTGCCCAATAGGGGCCTGCCCATCGATTATAGCTCGATGGTAATGAAAATACTGTAATACTGTATATATAGGCTTGCTGCTCTCTTGACTGAAAGAAGACAATACTAAAATTGAATATAGAGTCTCGATAAGGAATAATATTGTAACTTATGAGACTAGAATAGTGTGAATAAATTCATGAATATGAACTTCTCTTTTTGTCTCATTACTAACACATGTAGCTACGAGATCATGCCAAAATGAAGGAAGGCTTAGCCTTAACATACCTTATCACAATCTTTTCAATCACCAAGTTGAACTCACCTCTTCGCACCTTAATCTACAAGAATGATAATAATACTATCGTTAAGTTACGAAAGGTACAACTATCGCACAACGAACGACAAACCTATTTTGTATTAAAACGGGCAGCATCTCCCCTATAATATGCCCTTCCTCCAACTTCAAGATAACACCAACAATACAAGGACAGAACAATAACAACATATATACATCATTTTCCAGCCCTATATACACCATCAAATACTACAAAACAGCCCAACACACCCCAATCTCTTCGTACACAAAACGACCACCGTAGTAGTGTCAAACGACCCGAAAATGTTATGACGAACGACCAGCCAACCACCCTACATTTATATGGTGTTTATAAACCCCCTTCCTCCTCCAAAACTCCACAAAATAGTAATAAAACACGCAGCCCAACAGCAACACAAAACAGTCCACAAAACAGTCCGCTACAAGTGAATAACTCGAACTCACGGCTTCCGATCACCATCCCGTGAGTTCTTACAAGTATAGAACGACTTACCATGAATTTACAGAAGAAAAAATGGATGAAAGAGAGCAGTAAACTCACCTTATTTGTTGGATAACTCAGCTCCTATCTTGGCTCTTCAAACTCTAAGTTTTACCTCCAATTGGAACTTGAAAGGGAGAGAAAATCAATTAGGGTTTGTGGGAAATTTTTGGGAGGATTCTTTGCAGAGCTTATGTCTGGTTATTATGCTCTATTTTAAGTCTAATATATGAAGAAAATAGGCCCTTAAAAGGCCTCTTTGGACGACCCGAAATGGCCCATTTTTGGGCTTTCATTTAAGCAAGTAGGTGACACACCTACTTGTCACCTAGCAGCTTGCGCAGTATCGCAAAAATGCACATATCTCTCTACTCCGATGTCGTATTGACAAATGGTTTAATGCGTTGGAAAATAGACTCATAGATATTTAATTTGATGGGTGGAACACCCCATAACTCTAAGTATATTGGGAGAAAATTGCAGTTACATTTGACCCAAAGTTTCAGTAAAACTTATGAATGTAACTTGTGATGACTTTCATCGACTTTTGTTCCACAACTCTCTTGACTTCAAAACATAACACACGGATGTCATACGACTAATATAAATCATAACATAATCTCCTTATCATGTTAAGCACCCTAGTCTCACCCCAAAGGTATATGTTATAACATTCCCAACTTGTCGACTTTCGACGAAACATTATTTTCTTCAATTGCTTTAGCTTCTGAACTATCCAACCCTCTTTGTACTTGTTGTTCATGATCTTCAATATTTGTAACCTCAGAGGTAACATGATTAACTTACTTTATATACTTTTAAATATTATCTCATTTTTTTTCCTACATTAGTTTGCTTACGACGCATTTTTACATACGAAAATATAGGGTGTAACATCACTCCCCCCTTGGGAACATTCGTCCTCGAATGTTTACTCTTGGAGACTTTGGAAACTTTTTCCAGAGTATCCTTCGTACACTAGGTTAAAACCAACCTGCACGTAGCCAGAAACATACTATGCATGCCACACATGGCCAATCTTTATAAATAGCAGCAATTTGCCTCACCGACCGTAAATCATAAATATTGAAAGTGAAAAATAAAAGCTTACCTGATGACCTGCTAGCCTACATAGAGCTATGTTGTAGCGTCCCATCTCGAACCATATCTTCATTTTGAAATAGGTGGGGGTATTTAGACTTCATTTCTTCCTCCGATTCCCACGTCATCTCTTCTACATTCTTGCTCCTCCATAAAACCTTTACGGAAGCTACCTCCTTATTTCGTAGATTGCGGATTTGTCGGTCTAGGATGGCAACTGGAATTTCCTCGTATGACAAGTCCTCTGTAATCTGTACATCATCCGTGGGCACCACTCGGGTAGGATCGCCAATGCACTTCCGTAGCATAGATACGTGAAAAACCGGATGGACAGACTCCAATTCTGAGGGCAACTCTAACTCATAAGCTAGTTGGCCCACTCTCCGAATGATCCTATAAGGCCCAATATACCGTGGGCTAAGCTTTCCTTTCTTGCCAAACCTCATCACGCCCTTCATAGGTGATACCTTTAAGAATACCCAGTCATTAATCCTGAACTCTAAGTCTCGTCGCCGCACGTCAAAATATGACTTCAACCAGAACTCACATTTAGAAAACTTAGCATACAACTTACGATCACGGAGGGTTTGGAGTACCGCTCGCAGGTGGTCCGCATGCTCATCCTCTGAACGGGAATAAACCAGAATATCATCAATAAATACTATCACGAACAGATCTAAAAATGGCCGGAATAGGCTATTCATCAAGTCCATAAATACAGCGGGTGCATTAGTCAACCCGAAGGACATGACAAGGAACTCGAAGTGGCCATATCGGGTCCTGAAGGCTGTCTTCGGAATATCTTTTTCCCGAACTCTGACCTGGTGGTACCCCGACCTCAAATCAATCTTGGAAAAGCATCTAGCTCCCTGCAACTGATCAAACAAGTCATCGATCCTTGGAAGTGGATACTTATTCTTAATAGTTACCTTGTTCAACTGCCTATAATCGATACACATCCTCAGCGAGCCGTCTTTCTTCCGCACAAATAGTACCGGTGCACCCCAAGGTGAGGTACTGGGCCTAATGTAACCTTTCTCCAGCAAATCTTTTAACTGCTCCTTCAACTCCTTCAATTCGGCAGGTGCCATTCTATACGGAGGGACGGATATTGGTTGAGTTCCTGGAAGCAAATCGATGCTAAAATCAATCTCTCGCTCTGGAGGAATACCTGGAAGCTCATCTGGAAACACATCTGCATACTCTTTGACTATGGGAATAGACTGAAGTGTAGGTATCTCAGCATCTGCATCTCTAACTCGCACAATATGATAAATGCACCCTTTTGCGATCATTTTCCTCGCCTTCAGATAGGAAATAAACCTACCTCTGGGTGTTGGTGTATTACCTACCCATTCAAGGACTGGCTCACCCGGAAAATGAAATTTGGCTACCTTTGCTCGGCAATCAACTGTGGCATAGCAAGCTGCCAACCAGTCCATGCCCATGATAGCATCAAAGTCCATCATCTCTAGCTCAACTAGGTCAGCTGAGGTCTGACGACTACAAATTGTCACCGTACAACCTCGGTAAACCCGTCTAGCAATAATCGATTCTCCGACCGGTGTAGATACCGCAAAAGGATCACTTAGTATTTCAGGCACTATACCAAACTTCCTCGCGACAAATGGGGTAATATACGATAAAGTAGATCCTGGGTCTATCAAAGCATAAGCATCGTGAGAGAAAATGGTTAATATACCTGTCACAACGTCTGGTGAAGACTCCTGGTCCTGTCGACCCGCTAAAGCATAGATACGGTTCTGATTACCACTTGAACTGGAACCTCTACCTCTGCCTCGACCTCTACCAGCCGAAGACTGAGACTCACGCCTTGAAGGATGCACGGACATAGACGATCCTGTTGCTGAACTCGCTGGTTGTGCCATTCCCCCAGAATCTCTATTTGGGCAATCTCGCATCATATGCCCCGGACGCCCACATGTATAACAAGCATCAGAACCTGCTCGGCATTGACCCAAGTGTCCTCTACCACAGATGTCACACCGCGGAGGAAATGACCATGTCTGCGCAGAACCTCGTTGTCGCTGCAAACCCGACGCCCGTGAGCTCTCACCTGGTCCTGACTGAGTATAGCGGTCATACCCGTAACCCTGTAACTGAGGTGGCGGAGGCCTAGGTGGCCGTCCGAAGTACTGGGTCCTATAACTACCCTGAGATTGCTCCTGAGACCTGGGAAATCTCATCCTCTTACGTTGCCCTTGCTCAGCCCTCTCTGTACCCTGCTGCCGATGCCTACCCCTTTCTATATTCTGGGCGAATGCCTGAATCCGGGAGATATCCATACTATCCTGCAATGCAGCGGTGGCACATGCCTCGGTTAACTCTGGGGCTAACCCTGCTATAAACCTGTGAATCCTGTCCCGCATAGTAGAAACTATGGATGGTGCATATCTGGCCAATGAGTCAAAACGGAGACTATACTCTCGAACACTCATATTACCCTGCTTGAGGGCTAGAAACTGATCGACTCGAGCCTGTCGGATCTCCCGCGGTAAGTACTGGTCAAGGAAAGCATCTGAAAAATTCTCCCAAATAGCTGGAGGTGTATCACGTCCCCTGGACCTCTCCCATCCCTCATACCAAAGGATGGCTATATCTCGGAGTCGAAAAGCTGCTAGCTCAACTGCCTCTTTCTCCGTGGCATGCATAACACGAAAGATCCTGTGAAGCTGATCTATGAAATCCTGCGGGTCCTCCCTCTGATCTGTCCCCGTGAACTCTGGGGGACTCAAAGCAATAAACTCTCGGACCCTTGAACTCCCAGACCCCTCAGAAGTTCCTGCACTAGCTGATGCCCTAGCATGTTGCTGGGTAGCTACCAACTGTGTCAACAAATGCACCGCACTCCTTAAGTCCTGATCTGATGGAAGTGGAGGGGGAACTGGATGTGCGGTTTCCCTAGGAATCTCCGTAGTTGGTGGAGGAGCCGGTAATGGCTGAGTAGGGGTCTCCCCTTGAGCCTCAGACTGGGCCCCATCTACTGGGGGTACCCTGTTGGTCCCCTCACCTACTACTGTATCTCTCCTCTGGCTAGCCGTAGTCTTCCTAGTCACCGTCATCTGTGCATGCAAACACCAACACATAAGTTTAATTCAAATTTCCTATAACTCAGTTCTATAGCACGATTTAGATTTCAAAGAAGTGTAACCAACTCCTAAATGCCCTGTAGTTCCTTGCTTATATAATGTGGTGCACAACACATCTATAAACAAGACCCTACTAGACACGGCTTGTAGACTCCCTAGGACAAAACTGCTCTGATACCAAGTTTGTCACGCCCCGAACCTAGGAGCGAGACAAGCACCCCGTGCCTCACCTAACCTGGCGTACCAAATTGCGACTAAGGGACTCTGAACACATAATGTCATACTTTGGCCATGGGGCCACCTTGCAAGACAATTTGCGAAGCAAAATATAAAACTGAATGGAAACTAGCACTAACTAAATATCAATATAAAGCTAGGCCGACAAGGCCGTCATAGCTACTACAGCTGACAAACCACCAATTTATACAAACCCAACATACTGCACTAACCAACAGGATATGCCTACAAGCCTCTACTGATAGATGTACTGTGATCGGAACAGGGCCCCGACCTACCCATAACATATATACAGATATACATAAGATGTACACAAAACTCTAGTCCTGGCAACTCCGAAAGACGTGGAGCTTACCGATCAGGCGGAACTCGGAAAACACCTACTGAGGAGGTCTACCCGTCTGTCTGTCTGAACCTGCACGCATGAAATGCAGCGCCCCCAAAAAGGGACGTCAGTACGAAATAATGTACCGAGTATGTAAGGCAATAAAATAACTGAAATCTGAAACTGAACTGATAATATGATAACTGAAATTAACTGGGAGTCAAAGATGATCTGGAGATATACTTACCTGCTGATACTGACTCAACTCCTTCAATATAGTAAGTAAAATAATTGTACGGCCTTATAAGGCTCGGTATATATAACTGCTCTGCCATAGTAGGCTCGCTTATAGGCGCTCGGCCATACTAGGCTATGTATCTCGACCATGCTGGGCTCGCTCATAGGCGCTCGGCCACAGTAGGCTCGGTATATAACTTTCCATCTGATCAGAGGTTGCCCAATAGGGGCCTGCCCATCGATTATAGCTCGATGGTAATGAAAATACTGTAATACTGTATATATAGGCTTGCTGCTCTCTTGACTGAAAGAAGACAATACTAAAATTGAATATAGAGTCTCGATAAGGAATAATATTGTAACTTATGAGACTAGAATAGTGTGAATAAATTCATGAATATGAACTTCTCTTTTTGTCTCATTACTAACACATGTAGCTACGAGATCATGCCAAAATGAAGGAAGGCTTAGCCTTAACATACCTTATCACAATCTTTTCAATCACCAAGTTGAACTCACCTCTTCGCACCTTAATCTACAAGAATGATAATAATACTATCGTTAAGTTACGAAAGGTACAACTATCGCACAACGAACGACAAACCTATTTTGTATTAAAACGGGCAGCATCTCCCCTATAATATGCCCTTCCTCCAACTTCAAGATAACACCAACAATACAAGGACAGAACAATAACAACATATATACATCATTTTCCAGCCCTATATACACCATCAAATACTACAAAACAGCCCAACACACCCCAATCTCTTCGTACACAAAACGACCACCGTAGTAGTGTCAAACGACCCGAAAATGTTATGACGAACGACCAGCCAACCACCCTACATTTATATGGTGTTTATAAACCCCCTTCCTCCTCCAAAACTCCACAAAATAGTAATAAAACACGCAGCCCAACAGCAACACAAAACAGTCCACAAAACAGTCCGCTACAAGTGAATAACTCGAACTCACGGCTTCCGATCACCATCCCGTGAGTTCTTACAAGTATAGAACGACTTACCATGAATTTACAGAAGAAAAAATGGATGAAAGAGAGCAGTAAACTCACCTTATTTGTTGGATAACTCAGCTCCTATCTTGGCTCTTCAAACTCTAAGTTTTACCTCCAATTGGAACTTGAAAGGGAGAGAAAATCAATTAGGGTTTGTGGGAAATTTTTGGGAGGATTCTTTGCAGAGCTTATGTCTGGTTATTATGCTCTATTTTAAGTCTAATATATGAAGAAAATAGGCCCTTAAAAGGCCTCTTTGGACGACCCGAAATGGCCCATTTTTGGGCTTTCATTTAAGCAAGTAGGTGACACACCTACTTGTCACCTAGCAGCTTGCGCAGTATCGCAAAAATGCACATATCTCTCTACTCCGATGTCGTATTGACAAATGGTTTAATGCGTTGGAAAATAGACTCATAGATATTTAATTTGATGGGTGGAACACCCCATAACTCTAAGTATATTGGGAGAAAATTGCAGTTACATTTGACCCAAAGTTTCAGTAAAACTTATGAATGTAACTTGTGATGACTTTCATCGACTTTTGTTCCACAACTCTCTTGACTTCAAAACATAACACACGGATGTCATACGACTAATATAAATCATAACATAATCTCCTTATCATGTTAAGCACCCTAGTCTCACCCCAAAGGTATATGTTATAACATTCCCAACTTGTCGACTTTCGACGAAACATTATTTTCTTCAATTGCTTTAGCTTCTGAACTATCCAACCCTCTTTGTACTTGTTGTTCATGATCTTCAATATTTGTAACCTCAGAGGTAACATGATTAACTTACTTTATATACTTTTAAATATTATCTCATTTTTTTGTCCTACATTAGTTTGCTTACGACGCATTTTTACATACGAAAATATAGGGTGTAACAGGTGGTAACTCTTCCTTTAATTGGTTTTGTCTCTTTCCTTTCTTCCCCTGTTTAGTAGACAACCTAGGTGACAATTCTCCTTCTCTTGCAATAGCCTTGAAGTTCCCAGCAATAGATTCATTGTTACCTTCATCTTCTAGTTGCTCTCTATCAACCAAGGCAGTATGAGATTCCATTGGTTGTTGGTTATGTGTAATAATGTTATGCATTACATGATTTGGAGATTTCAATGGTACACTTACTTGGATCTGTGTTGGAGATCTTGTATCTGATGCACAAGCCATAGACAGTGTATTAATTGCAGTTGACTCCTTTGGAACAATAATTGTACCATTCTGTTCATATACAACGATAGCATCCTTCCCAACCACATCTTGGGATTCTGGAGCATCATCACTAACTCTGTCATGTAGTGTGGTTGCCACTATTGGTCCTTGAACATTGGCTAGTAGTTTTCCAGTTGTGTTGCTGCTCAATGCATTGTTGGGTAACGTATTGTGAAACTATTCTGGAATTGGCTTTTCCTTATGCTCATCAACTCTAGCTATTGTTTGTTTCCCTGATCCATAATTCTTCAGTTCAGTCCCTAGTTGTACATATCCTGTTGTATTGCTATTAGGCACAGGGGATTCCATATATGTTTGTGCGGGTATATCCTGGCATGAGTGGTTGAGTGTAACATTAAGGATTTCCTTATGCATTCCAAAACTCCTTTGAACCCATTCAAAAGTATTTTCCTTTGTTACATCTGGTGCTGCCCCAGCAATTGTAGCAGTATTGTTTGTGCTGATTCCTGGGTCTTTTGGATTGTCACTGGATTTGTCAGCAGTCCTAATATGTTGGATCTCTTGAATTATATTTTTTTCCATTGTTTGATGCTTGTGTTGTTTGTCGTTTATCTGGTCCTTTCCATTGTTATCTCCATCAGTTGCAGTATCAATACCAGTATACCTAGCACTTTGTTCTGCCATATTCTCCAGAGCACTTGCTGTTACAATTTGAGAATTGGTCTCTGAGCCATGGTTCTGAACTTTTATGGTTATCTGTTTTGCATTTATTTGTTCATAAGACTGTTTGTGTTTCTCTTTCTTGTTTTTTTGGTTGATACCCTTGAAATTCTTCTTCTTCTGAGATTGCCATTGATCCTTGGAGTGGTTTGTATTTATTGGTTGATGTGCTGTAGGTTTGATTTTGCCCAGTTGCTCTTCATTTTGATATTGTACCACTACTCTTTGGTTGTAGTTTTGTTCTTTGTGTTTCCCTGGTATGTTCTGCTCCTTTTGATGTTGTATTCTATTTGCTCCTTCAGTATTGTTTGATATCTGTTTGGTTTTATTTTGTGGGGTTTCAGTAGCTACTTTTTCTTGTCTTCTTCTTCTCTTTCTCGAATAGGGCATGAGTAGTCTTCATGTCCTAAGTGCTTGCAGTGTGAGCAATATGTTGGGAGATCCTCATATACCACTTCTAGCCACTGTCCATCCCTACTGACATCCTGATCTTTATCAAAACCTAGCCAAACATGATGAGTCCTGAGTTGAGTCAAGTCAACCTGCATTTTGACTTTAGCTACACTTCCTCTTATTTTCTGCATAGAGGTTAGGTCGAGATGCAAGACCTTCCCAATAGGAGACAACAGTACAGATAGGACCTCCATGTAGTAAAAATGCCATGGTAATTCAGGAATGACTATCTAAACACTAATAATTGGGTTATCCTCATTCGGGTTAAAGTTTGGAGTCCAAGCTTGTAGTTCCATTCTTTGACCTTGTATGTACATGAAGGTTTTTGTCCAGATAGTTGTGTGATTGTACTCATTGTCTAGATCAATGTAAACTGTACGCGCATTGAAATGGGCTATTTTAACTCCTCCTCTTAGTTCTATTTGTGCTATGAAACTTCTCCTGATCACACCTCCATTCGAGGCATTGTGTTAAGGAATTTCCTTATAATTTTAAATTGGCATCTGGATGCAAGTGTGATCATGTAGTCCTTCCTAGTAAATATGACAGCCGGTTGGCCCTGTTTGGTAATTATTTTTGGGGGTGTGAAGTCTATTGGGGTTATTTCTGCTACTTACCTTGCTCTTAATTTTGTAGCAAGTGAATGAGTTATGGTAGGAGGTGATGGGGCATGTTAATTAGTTGGTTTAGGTGGCTGGGCAGTTGCTTCTGTTTGATTTATTTTGATTGCTGATTTTGTTGAGTAAAACTGGATACTTTGGTGGACATTTGCAGGTGGTTGTACGGAGTGTGTGTGTTTTGGTATATAAAAACTGGTTAATATGTTTGGATGTGTATTTGCAGCAGATGTACTGATTTTTTGATTATGGTGTTTGGTATGCTGTGTAATTTCTTTTGGTGTTAGCATCTGAGTGTTAGTATTATGGTGCTTAGTCTTAGTATTATTTTTATTCGGGAAAATAGGTGGTTTGTCAAAGTTGGTGGAGATCTTAGGGAAATTTGTTGGCATTGATATTTGATTGAATTGGGGATTAGTTTGGGTATTGATATTCCTAGTGAAGTCAGTATTTGTTGTATTAGACACATGTGCTGCCGAGACATTACCTGAAGATGCCAACTTTGTTGTTGTAGTGATTGGCTGCCCTTGAGAAGTAGGAGTGGTTGCGATTTCCCTTTCCTTATCAATAGAGATTATCTCGACAGGTGAAGCACAGGGAATTCCATGGGCAGTCAGTGGATCACTCAACTTTTCCGCCAGTGGTCGAGTATCAATGATACCAACTGGAGTTTGATCCTGGACCTTCTGGCGACCTTCAGCAGCATGTGGATAATTTGTTTTCCAGTTTTTCCACTAGGGCTAGGACATTAGAAGAACCAGGGACTCCATGGGTATCATGTGGCGTTGTGGGTGACTGCCTTTTATCGCCCTCATTTGTTGTGTTTTCTTTCAAATTCTCTTGACGACTAATCTCAACATGACCTTGTGAAGCATAATCATTCATATGTTCATCAACATTAACATTAAAGCTGGCCCTGGCATTTCGTCGAGCAGATGGCGTATGTGATTCTGTGTGTTCTGTATTCTGCCATGTTGATTCAGGTTGTTCATCGTGGTTGCTATTTGAAGAGATGGGATTAGTATCCAGATCAATTGGAGTATAGTGGCATTGGTTTTGAACATTTTGGGTATCTGTCACCCTATGCGCAATCAACATCTGAGTGTTGTCATTGTACATCTGTGTAGTGTCATTGGTTCATTTGTTGATGTTGTCTGAAGCTATGTATATAGATTGTAATTGAGGTGTTGAGTAATCTCCATGGTTTTGAATCGGCTGATTTGGTTCAGAAACAAAACAGTACGTTGTAGCTATCTCCAGTTGTTTTTTTGGCATGTTTACCGATCCGCCATTGTTGACAATTGCAGCAGATAGGGAAGAAGCAGTAAGAGAGACCACGTGGGGTTTGTGCGCAGAGTTGTTATGCGACTGTTGGAGCTGGTCCGGTGGTTTTTCACCACCGGACGATGGCGCATCGACCATTTTGTACGAAGTATTACTGTTGTTGTTGGTTGCCTCTCTAGAGAGAACTAGGGTTCTGAGTCGTGTGTGTTGTCTAAAGAATAATTACTTATTGCTAATATAATTATATATTTATAATAAGAAATAAATAAATAATTAACACTCTCTGAGATTATGTTAATCAATTAATTTAAAATTAGTGACAGTTAAACTGAAATATCTTGCCTGAATTGTGCTCAAGAGTAGTAAAAACTTCGTGAGAATATTTTTACTAGAAAATCAATAGTCTTGCCTTCAACAATTCCTCTGTAAGAATTAAAACTTAGGAAAGCAAGATTACAGACTTGAAATAAAAATCTTACTAAAAATTACTCTCACTCTAATATTCTATTCATCAGTTATTATATATTAATTTTTCTCCGTGAGAATTATAAAAATTAATATAAGAATAACTTAGATACAAAATATATAGATGTGATTATAATGATTAAAAAATCATCATTCTAGCACAGTATGAAATATAAATAGAAAGTTTCAAGCCAAGAATGTATTGAAACTGAGATAGTATTATAATTATATCAAGCTTCATCAACTATCCCAACACAAAGAAATTACACTATTATGAAGTAAGAAAAGCTAAAAACTACTTAAATATTAAGAATATTTTTACTACAAAGAAAAAGACTAGAGAAAGAGACCAAGATTACTCTTCTCTTTAGAAACTTTAGAAAACTAGATAGGAAATTGGATACAAAATGGGATGCCTTTCTTGTACAAACATATGCCTATTTATAGGAGAATTCCTACGAGACCTTGGTGAGAACTTGCAAGATAATGTCAATAAATATTATATCATATGGCCTTGATGAGAATTTGACATGGCAATTTGTCATGAAAATTTGGTGAGAATTCGCCATAACTTTGTATCTCTTGACTTTGTGTAGCCTTAGATGAAATTGTCACGAATGCATTCTTCTTCCTTGAACTTTACGTTCTTTCTTTTTCTCTTCTTCCATGTATTCTTTTTCCGACAAGAATTGTTAGAAAAGTGCGAGAATAGGATATAAATTGGTCGTATTTTATATCTGAAATATTATATTTTTATATTAAAGTATATGAATAATTTTTATCCATCAAATGCGGACCTCTTGCCGCGAACGCGAAGGCCACTGCTCCTAAACCTTCGCGAACGTGATCCATTGATTGCGAATGTGAAGAACAAAACACCCCCTGCCCCAAATCCTTCATAGCGAACGCGAGTCTCCCTCTGCGTTCGCGAAGAAGGAAACCAGTAGCAGATGATCTACTATTTCACACTTAACTACGGATTGTCTTAAACACACCCAAGCCACTGAAACCCCATCCAAATGCACCAACAAGTTCATAAACATGATATGGACCTGCTCGAAGACTCGGAACACATAAAATAATATCAAAACTAAGAATCCCACCTTAAAACCAAATTAATTAACTTATGAACTTCAAACTTATTCAACTATCTTCGAACGCGATAAATCATACTTAGATAATTTAGAATGATGCTAAATTTTTCTCACAAGTCACAAATTATAATACGAACCTATTCCAAGGCTCGAAATCCTAAACAGACATCGATAAGACTATAGTCTACTTCAAACCAAATTTAAGAAACTCTAAAACCTTGAAGGCACCAACTTCGCCGAAACGCTCCCGAATCACCAGAAACGCGATCCGAACACATGACCAAGTCCAAAATCAGCATACGAACCTATTAGAACTATCAATTCTCGGTTCTGAGGTCGTTTACTCAAAATGTTGACTCAAGTCAAATTTGGTCACCTTAGGCCACTATTAAGGAACTAAGTATTCCTAATATAACTCGAACCCTTCCAAAACAAAACCAACCATCCTCGCAAGTCATAAAATAGTAAAGCACATACAGGGAGTCTTAAATAGGGGAATGGAGATGTTAAAGCAAAATGACCAGTCGGATCGTTACAACTTCTTAAGTAATGTTGATACTACTAATGGTTTTTTTAAGAAAAAAAAAGAAAAACCAGAATATAAAACTTGGAAGAATTTAATAAAGCAGAAAAGAGCTTTGTCACTCCCAAATAATCCCAATGGAAATTGTTTTGTTCTTAATAACAAATATGACAGACATTAAATCTTGAAAAATCTATAATGAAATGAAGTAGTGGAGGGTTTTTAATTTAGAAAGCGTATTTTAGGGATAAAAAAAGTAAAATGATTGGTCAAATTAAAAGTGCTTATAAGTTCGGGATGACCAATTTATGATGACTAACTTATTTTGGTTTATCCAGAACTACAACAACTATAGGGGTGTCAAGCTGCTGAGTCACACTATGAAAGTTTGGGAGAGGGTGGTGGAGAAGAGGGTGCGGAGAAGTGTAGCTATTGCCGAGAACCAATTCAGATTTATGCTGGACGGTTAACTACAGAAGCCATTCACATTGCGAGGGGATTGGTGGAGCAGTATAGAGAAAGGAAGAAGGACTTGCATATGGTGTTCATTGACTTAGGGAAAGCCTATGATAAAGTCCCGAGAGAGATCCTATAGAGATATATGGAGGCTAGTGGTGTACCTATAACGTACATTAGGGTGATTAAAGACATGTACGGGGGAGCAAAGACTCGGTTGAGGACTGCGGCAGGAGACTCATATCATTTCCTAGTGGAGATAGAGTTGCATCAGGGATCAACTCTTAACCCATTTTTGGTTGACCTAGCGTTGGATGTGCTGACGCTAGAAGGAGAGGTTCCATGATGTATGCTATTTGTTGATGGCATAGTTCTGATCTCCGAGACACGTGGAAGAGTCAACACTAGGTTGGAAGTTTGGAGACAGATGCTGGAGTCTAAAGGTTTCAAGTTAAATAGGTCGAAAACAGAGTACTTGGAGTGCAAGTTCAGTGATATGATGTACGAAGCTGAAGTAAAGATTGATACTCAAGTCATCCCCAAAAGAGATAGTGTCAAGTATCTTGGGTCTATTATCTAAGACAACAGGGATATTGACGAGGATGTTACTCATCGTATTGGAGCGGGGTAAATGTAATGAAGGTTCTCTTTGGGTGTTTTATGTGATAAAAATATGCCACCTAGACTTAAGGGAAAGTTCTACAGAGTAGTGGTTAGACCGATTATGTTGTATGGGGCTGAGTGTTGGCTCATCAAGAAGTCCCATGTCCAGAAGATGAAAGTAGATAAAATGAGTATGTTGAGATAGATGTGTGTACATACCAAGAAAGACAAGATTATGAATGAAGTTATGAGGGACAAGGTGGGAGTGACCTCTGTGGAAGACAAGTTGTGGGAATCGAGGCTGAGATGGTTCGGACATGTGACGAGGAGAGTCATTGATGCTCCGATCAGAAGGTATAAGAGGTTGACCATGGCGGGTTCGAGGAAAGGTGTCACGACCGAAAATCCCTCCTCAGGAATCTTGATGGCACCTAGTCCCTAGGACTAGGTAAGCCTAATACATAGAGAGTTATTTAACAAATTTATACAACCATTTAACATGAACCAGAAATTTCTATACAAAGCCAACAACCATCAATAGATATACAATATCTCAAAACCAGTAGTACAAGTCATAAGCTCTACTGCGTTATCTAGAAAATCTCTAGGTACAACTATTGTGGAATAAAAATAAACAGTACAAAGTAAAATTTTAGAAGGTGACTCCGAAGACTGCGAACGCGACGGCAGGTTTACCTTGAAGTCTCCGCCGCAACTCACAATCAGCTAACTAATGACTAGCACGTTTTAAAGTACCTGGATCTGCACAAAAATGTGTAGAAAGTATAGCATGAGTACACCACAACGGTACCCAGTAAGTATCAAGACTAACCTAGGTAAAGTAGTGATGAGGAACAGTCAAGATACCTACTAGACATAATAACCTGTACAAGTACGAATATGAAACTAACAAGGAACAATATCAATATAAAGCTAAGAATGGTAAGAATAACAAAACAATACTTGCAATAGAAAACTAGAAGAAACAATTAACAACCAGGAACAACAGGTAATAACGCCGTAAAGTAAGCAGAATATACTTACAGTCCGGTGAAACCAAGTAAGGGAAAAAAATGTAACAAGCCAATAGAACAACCGCTCTCACACAAGGTTTATACAAGAATTTTTCCGAGGTACCACACCTCATAATCACAATCACCAGTCCCGAATCACGAACCCTAATCACTTGGCATATTGTGCCTACATTACAAATCACATCCGCACGGACAACTCACGTGCTGCATGGACAACTCATGTGCCAATTACATTAATACTTCATATTTGCACGGACAACTCACGTGCTAAGAGAGTAAAAATATCTCATATCCACACGGACAACTCATGTGCTAGCAGTAACAATACCTCATAACCGTACGGACAACTCACATGCCAATAGCAGCAATATCTCATATCCGCACAGACAACTCACTTGTAAATAGTACAACTCACGCATAGAAGGCATGTATACAAGTATGCATGTAAATGATCAATAAACATCAGGGTTCATCATCTTAGACTGATATGAGTGACTTATTACAGTGTATGCTTGTGCAAATGTTCTATCACAGCTCGAGTCAACAAGTAAGATCAGATACAACGAATGGCACATTAGGAAACAAGACAACAAAATCGTAATATGCATGATTCCACAAGGTAGGCACACCACTACACAAATATCATCAATAATAATGCCCCCAGGCCATCACAAATCATCCCCGACATGGCCCCTATTGTCTCGCCACGTGCGCAACAATAAAGTAAATGCCTGCCTTGTCTCGCCACATGCGCATAATAATATTCTCACCTTGTCTCGCCACATGCGCAACCCACATATATAGCCCGCCTTGTCATGCCACATGTGCAATTATAAATAATAACAATAGAATGGACAACTCAGGTACGAACACCCCGACAATCCTCTCAACAGTACCACGTGTGCGAACAACATAAAACAATATAACAACTCGTACTACATGTGCTCATATTCCACCACATTTCCCTAACAATAATTTCAATACCACAACCACACATAGCCCTCGGCTCAATAACACTAAGTACAACAACAACAATAACTCGAGAGTATGTCAAGTAAATCAACAAAAGAATTACAAAAGCATAATGAAACGGAAGAACCAGTTAATAATTAAGACATAACAAGTAATAATGGCTTCAAATAAGAATAACTCAACAATAGGAGAGATAATGTGTATCAATGATATCAAATAAGAATAACTCAACAATAGGAGAGATAATATGTAACAATAATTTCAAATAAGAATAACTCAACAATAAGAGAGATAATATATAACAACGATATAAAATAAGAATAACTCAACAACAAGATAGATAACATGTAACAATGATTTCAAATAAGAATAACTCAACAATAAGAGAGGCAACATGTAACAATGATTTCAAGTAAAGATAAATCACAATGGAAGAGATAACATGTAATAAAAGAGGCAACAACTCCATTTAAAATATATAAGAGTATATTTGGCAACAAAGGGTAGAACATGAACCAATCAACTTCAAATAATGCATGTAAGGGAAAATTAGGCAATGGAGCATATAACATGATAAGACAAATTCATTTTAATGTGCATAAGAATCCTAAGAGTTTAAAACGGTCAAATTTCAACATATAAGCCATGTACACACTCGTCACCTCGTGTACACGTCTTTCACGTAGTTCAAATAGTGCAAACAATCCAATTCCTACGGGGCAGTTCCCCACACAACGTTAGGCAAAATACTTACCTCAAAAGCCCTAAATCAATACTCTAAAATAGCTTTTCCTTTACAATTCACTTCCGCTCGACTCAAATCTAACCAAATCGACTTAATAACATCAAATAATGCAAGAAAAATTAATTCCAATAAATAAAGTTATGATCTTTACACAATTTCTCAAAAGTCAATCCTGGGCCCACCCGGTCAAACTCAGGATCCAAGGGTAGATTCCGACAACCCATAACCCCATGAGTCTATGTATGTGTTTTGTTTCAAAATCCGAGTCAAATTCGACTCTCAATCCCAAATTTCAATTTTTAAAAAACATAGACAAAGTTTCTCAAAATTCCCCTTTGATTCTCATAATTTTGATGTTAAATCTCATATATAATCATATAAAATAGTTGGAAATTGATCAAAATTACTTACCCAATGATTGTAGATGAAACGACCCTCTCCAAATCACCTCCTACCGAGTCTAGGATTCAAAATATGAAAGAATGAGTCCCGTAATTCCTACTCTTAACCCAACTACAGATGTCGCATTTGCGACCAAAGTTTCGCAATTGTAGATGTTCGCATTTGCGACCAAAAGTTCGCAAATGCAGTAGTTCGCAATTGCAACAAAAAATTCACAATTGCGAAGTACCAGCACAAACATTCCCAAACTTCACCGAAATGATCTGAAACCACCCCGAAACTCATCTGGAACCTCCCGTGCACAAACCATATATGAATTTCAATCATAAAACACGTTGCAGACCGCTCACGCACTCAAAACACAGAAAATATATCGTCTTAACCCGATATTAACCATGGTCAAACTCTAAATTTTTTAACTTTACTAGTCTCTCAACCAATGATCCAAAGCACACCCAAGCCCCTCGGGACCCCGTCAAATCATACCAACAAGTCCCAATACATAACATGAACCTAGTCGAGGCCTCAAATCCCGAAACATAACATCAAAACCATAAATAGCACCTCAATTCAAGATTAATGAACTATGAACTTTCAACTTCTACAACTCGCGCCGAATCATATCAAATCAATCCGGAATGACGTCAAATTTTGCATGCATGTCTCAAATGACACAACGGAGCTATTCCAACTCCCGAAATCGCAATCCGAACTCGATATCAACAAAGTCAACTCCCGGTCAAACCTCTCAACCTTCCAAACCTTCAACTTTCCAACTTTCGCCAAAATGCAACAAATCAACCTACGGACCTCCAAATCCAAATCCAACATATGCATAAGTCCAAAATCACCATACGAAGCTATTGGAATCATCAACACACTATTCGGGAGTCGTCTACACAAAAGTCAAACTCTGGTCAACTCTTGCCACTTAAACTTCTAAAACAGTAATCATTCTTCCAAATCAACCCCGAATCATCCAAACACTGAATCCGGCCACACATGCAAGTCATAATACACAATACAAAGCTACTCTAGACCTTAAGCCACCGAACGGCAAATTATCAAAATGACCGGTCAGGTCGTTATATTCTCCCCCTCTTAAACAAATGTTTGTCCTCAAACGTGCCAAAGGTCTTTCCTAAGCCATCAAATCATGGTACAAACTCACCATACACGTAACCACGGGTGATCCTACGTCACCCAAATCTACATAGACCAGACAACATCATCTCAATCGAAGATTATTCCTGCTATCAACTAGCTGCGACAGATCATGCATACATCCAAAAGATACAACCACGCGACATAACACATCTCCCATATGCATATAGCAACAATTGTAAACATAATAGCTTCCCATTACCAAGCCCGATACCGGCAAATAGTCTCATATTGACTAGAACCTTGTTCCAAACCGTTACAACACCGATAATGATGCAAGAAACATGTGTAACTCATAACTACTCACCTAATCAACAAGCCACATCGAACGCCATCCTGACACATACATCACAATCCAAACCCAACAAGCACAACTCAAATATGACTGAATATGAAAAGTGGAACACATGAGAGGACCGTCAAACAAGACAAACAGGCACAACTCTCCACCGATACCATACTGCGGATCTAATTCACAAGGAAGAAGCAAGACACATGCAACAACCACAACAAAGCTTATCTTAATATGACCTCGCCGCGGCGTATAGCCCGGCACTCACACACTCATTCACAAGGAACACTAGGTCCCCATCCTCCACTCGGAATCATGAGTAAGGTAACTATCGCAGCAACTAAACCATTCTACTAACTCAACCTCGTAGAACCAAAATCCTGACACATAATAACTTCCCATACCTGTAGAGCATGCAAACCACAAGTCTGGCCTAACCATCCAGAGATCACATCAAATCCTACCGTATTTAACTGACAGAAAGTCCCACCCAAGCCTCATGACCCTCAATAGCAACCAAACAAAGATGATAGATACGGGCTATCACAATAGAATTCCCCAACTGGCGTGAACACATGAACATAGTATAAGGATCACAAGACATAATCATATCTGAAGCAAGGTAGGATGAATCTTACCAATCAATGGGATCGGATCGAAATAACACAAATGTATCTCTGTAGTCAATCAAAATTATACCTGTAATGACATCATCTGGTGCATCAACCTCCGCTCAACCAGAAAAAGCATAACAACGGGCCTGTCCTCCACCTCTAGGATGACCTCTACCCGCCTAACCTCCACCCCTAGCTGGCGGTGTAGGTATAACAGCATATGAGTAGAACTCATAACCTGAATACCCCGTTGCGACACATCTATCCGGAGTCTGGGACAATCTCTCACCATATGGCTGGTATTTCTACACTCAAAGCAACCTCTCCGATGATGTGGTTGTGGAAGATGTCCGGTACGGGTACTCTGGGACCTATGGATATCCGAAACACCACGTGAAGCCTAAAGTACAAACTAAATTGGCTGACCCACAAAACCTCTACCATGACGTATTCTGCCTTCAAAATAGGGATCGGTAGATCCTCCCGGGCACAAACCATATATGCATTTCAATCATAAAACATGCTAAGGATATGCTCGCGCACTCAAAACTTTGTAAAGAGGTCGTCTTGACACGATATTGACCATAGTCGAACTCCAAATTTCTTAACTTAACTAGTCTCTCAACCAATGATTCAAAACACACCCATGTCCCCCGGGACCCCGTCAAATCATACCAATAAATCTTAAAACATAACATGAACCTACTCGAGGTGTCAAATCCCGAAACATAACATCAAAACTATAAAATCGCACCTCAATTCAAGATTAATGAACTATGAACTTTCAACTTCTATAACTCGTGCCAAATCATATCAACTCAACCCAGAATGACGTCAAATTTTCCATGCAAGTCCCCAATGACACAACGTAGCTGTTCCAACTCTCAGAATCACAATCCGAACCCGATATCAACAAATTCAACTCCCGGTGAAACCTCTCAACCTTCCAAACCTTCAACTTTCTAACTTTCGCCAAAATGCAACAAATCAACCTACGGACCTTCAAATACAAATCCGGCAAACGCCTAAGTCCAAAATCATCATACGAAACTATTGGAATTATCAAGACACCATTCCGGAGTCATCTACACAAAAGTCAAAATCCGGTGAACTCTTACCATTTAAGCTTCTAAAACAAGAATCATTCTTCCAAATCAATCCTGAATCATCCGTAAACCGAATTTGGCCACACACGAAAGTCATAATACAAAATACAAAGCCCCTCAAGACCTTAAGCCACCGAATGGCTAATTCTCTAAATGACCGGTTGGGTCACTACAAAGGGCATGGTTAGGCCTAAGAAGTGATAGGGAGAGGTAGTTAGGCATTACATATCATTGCTTTAGCTTAACAAGGATATGGCCCGTGATAGAAAGGTGTAGAGGTCGATGATTAGGGTTGAAAGTTGACAAGTAGCAGTGTGTTTCTCTCATGCTTTCCAGTAGTACCAGAAATATTCTTGTATTTTGTTAGTCATGGTTCTTTATTATTACATGATGTATCATTCGCACCCGTTACCATATTACATTGTTGTTACTATTACTTATTGCTTGACTACTTTATTTTCACTGTTCCTTCAGCCGAGGGTCTATCAGAAACAGTCTTTTTATCTTTATAAGGTAGGGGTAAGGTATGCGTACACACTACCCTCCCAGACCCCACTTATGGAATTACACTAGAATTGTTGTTGTTATTGTTGACTTATT
Organism: Nicotiana tomentosiformis; assembly: GCF_000390325.3. NCBI lineage: Eukaryota > Viridiplantae > Streptophyta > Magnoliopsida > Solanales > Solanaceae > Nicotiana > Nicotiana tomentosiformis. The sequence goes on from NC_090815.1 coordinate 88,496,776, forward strand.
TTGGCTTATTAAGAACTTAACTTATAAACATGTTTGATGCTTTCCAAACACGTAGAAAAGCAAACAATACTTATATGTTAGTAGTAGTTTGGCCAACTTATAAGTTTAGCCAAACAACCTCTACTACAATTAGTTATTTTATTTGTCTTGCTTTGATTTGGCTTCTTGTACACTGACTGAGGTAATTAAGTTAAAAGGGCACTATTGTCATCTATTGAGAAGGCTGAGTTGGTCTAAGGCACCAGATTAAGGTTCTAGTCCGAAAGGACGTGGGTTCAAATCCCACTCTCAATATCCAATTTACTTTTATTTCAGCATCGACATGTTTATGCAGCGGTATTACAAATTTACTATTTAATGTTCTGTTGATTCAAATAGTTTCTGAAATTTATATGTGGCGATAGAAAACATTACATTACGGTCAATTTCTTCTTGAACTATTAGACACGTGATAGTTGAAAAGATAGGTCCCAAACCTCTATTTTACTTCCATGATTGTATGGGAGCAGATCAATGTCCAATCCATAAGAACTTGCATACAAATAGGAGGATTACCTTAAAGAGGGATATATCTATAACGAAAAGAGAGAGGCAAATGTGTACGGGTAAAATTGGGGTAATGTCTACCCCGATTCCCCGGTGAGAAAATGGAAGAAGGGAACGGATGCACGAGATTATAATCGAAGTTAGAGACCCCTCGTATCGAGATCTGGGAAGAGTGAACGATGTGCTCGTCATCGGGTATGGTAAAACGATACGCCCTGGGCCAAGAATGAGTTCTAAGACCTCGGGAAACACGGTAAACGGTTACACATAACAGATAAAGGGCCGTGATATTCGCATCCAGCCGGATATCACGGCGCGGATCTCGCTCGATGTCGGTTATGGATTAGGAATTTACTAGAAAGGAATATTTTTACCTTTTTTAAAGTTATACAAGGGATGAAACTCTCCTACTATATAAAGGGAAAGTTTTTATTTTGTAACACACACTGTAGCATGCGAACCAAAGCAATTCAAGTTTATTTTCTGCCTTTTAGATACTGATAAAGTTCTTGTTTACTTGCCTTGTTCTTCATTCACGACTAGGCTCGAACCGAGGGTCCGATCGATCACTGTTCAATCTAAGTTCAGGCCTGGCCATAACATTACAATTGGTTTGATCGCTTATTTTGTCTTTAACACATTTATCTAATATTCTTAATTATTTGTGTTGAATCAAATCTCATCCCTTAAAACCGCGCACAAATTTAATTATTATACAATTTTAGGGTAAACAGTTTAGCGCCCACCGTGGGGCTAAGGATAATAGTGGCGATTTGATACGAATCTCGATATCACACCCTATTTTATGCTTGTTATTTGAAGTCCTAATTCAAGTCAATCCAAATATGTCAAACTCTCATTCTTCTCACTTGAACGTTGACGCTGAGTCTGGACATCATGGCGAAAATAATAATTTAGTGCCCAGCAACGAGGTGCCTCCTGCCGATCCCAATAGTGTCCCAGTTGCAGATCCGGTCAATGCTAACTCGCAGGTGGCCATCCACGTATATTTTACAATTAATCCCGAAAATAGTGTTCACGAGGGACCCCAACCAATAGCTCGGGAAACGTTCAAAGGCGAGGGCGATGGGGTAAGCCTACAGCTAATCTTCAAAATGTTTCAGGCTCAACAGACGGCGATAGCACAGATACAGAATCAAAGCCGCGCCCCCAGCAGGGTTGAGCCGGAAAGATCCCGGGAAAGCATTCGAAGAAATGAGCAAATCATCGAGGGACCGGGTCGATCAGATCTCGAGAGCACCCCCGATATTGATAGGGCCGGACTCCAAGAAGTTTATCTAGAAGCCTTTTTCTTCGAGCGTGGCACCAAAACCGATCCCAAAGAGGTTTCGTATGCCCGACATCCCCAAATATAATGGAACCATAGATCCAAACGAGCATGTCACCTCCTACACGTGCACAATCAAGGGGAACGACTTGGAAGACGATGAGATTGAGTCGGTGTTACTGAAAAGGTTTGGGGATGCTTTGTCCAAAGGAGCAATGATATGGTATCACAACTTGCCCCCGAATTCCATTGACACATTTGATATGCTTGCAGATGCTTTCGTAAAAGCCCATGTCGAGGCCATCAAAGTCGAGACCAGAAAGTCAGACCTTTTTGAGGTCTATCAAAGGGACAACGAGATGATTAGGGTGTTCGTGTCAAGGTTCCAGATTGAACGGATGGACCTGCCTCCAGTTGCAGATGATTGGTTCCTTCAAGCATTCACCAAGGGGCTTAATCCCAGAAGTTCCTTGGCCTCTCAACAGCCAAAACAAAATTTGGTGGAGTACCCAACGATGACCTGGGACGACGTCTAGAACAAGTACCGGTCAAAGATCAGGGTCAAGGACGACCAACTCTGAGCCCCTTATGGGTCTAATTACCCCATCGGGTCTGATGATAGTTCTAAGAGAGTCGTTGATCATGAGCCAAGACCGGTCCCGGATCGGTACCAACCATACAGCACGGACCAAAGAGAAATTAGGTCTGGGCATCACCCCAGGAACAAGAAAGGATGAGATCAAGGGCTTTGTGGCGGAGGTCTGATGAGCAAAAATGTTTTTGATAGGCCACTCAGGAGTAGGGAAGCGCCGAGATTATCGAAGTATAACTTCAATGTAGATGCCGCCAGCATCGTGTCAGCCATCAAGCGCATCAAAGAGACCAAATGGCCCTGACCATTGCAGTCTAATCCTACCCAAAGGAATCCTAACTTGATGTGTAAACACTCATGGTCACAAGACCGAGGATTACCTACAGTTAAGAGAAGAAGTTTCCTGGTTATTCAACAACGGGCACCTCTGAGAATTCCTGAGTGATCGAGCCGAAAACCACTTCAGAAATAGGAATGCCAACAAACAGGTTGAACAAGAGGAGCCTCAACACATGATCAACATGATCATCGAAGGATTCGATGTCGCCCAAAGACCAATGATTAAACGCACTAAACTATCCATCACGAGGGAAAAACACGCCCAGGATTATGTTCCGGAGGGAGCTATTTTATTCAACGACGAAGATGCTGAGGACATCGTACAACCTTATAATGATGCACTGGTAATATCCGTACTTAACAATAAATTATGAGTTAAGCGTATGTTGATTGATCCAGGTAGCTCGGCCAACATCATCAGATCAAGGGTCATAGAGCAATTGGGATTACAAGGCCAAATCTAGCCAGCAGTCTGGGTTTTGAACGGATTTAACATGGCATGTGAAACCACCAAAGGGGTGATAACCTTGCAAGTAAACACTACCAGGACGATCCAAGAAATGAAGTTCTACGTGATCGAGGGGGACATGAGGTATAACGCTCTATTTTGGAAGGTCGTGGGTTCACAATATAAGGGCTGTACCCTCGACCTTGCACCATGCGTTGAACTTCCCCACACCGGGGGGGGGGAAGTCAAGACGGTCTACAGAAAATAGCTGACCCCAAAGGAGATGTTCGCTATCGATGAGGTAATCCCGGTGCTCGCGGTTTCGACATCAAGGAAGCGGAGCCGACCAGAAAGGAAAAAATCAAATAGCAATCACTGATGTCGGCCCTGGCCGAACCAGAGGAACGAGGAGCATATGAGGAGGATGATTACGTTGTACCTAGATCATTCATAGCTCCTGATGACACCGACGCCACCAAATCGATGGTTGAAGAGTTGGAGCAAGTCATAGGAATCAAACACCTACCGAACCGAAGGATATGACCCGTGATAGAAAGGTGTAGAGGTCGATGATTAGGGTTGAAAGTTGACAAGTAGCAGTGTGTTTCTCTTATGCTTTCCAGTAGTACCAGAAATATTCTTGTATTTTGTTATTCATGGTTCTTTATTATTACATGATGTATCATTCGCACCCGTTACCATATTGCATTGTTGTTACTATTACTTATTGCTTGACTACTTTTTTTTCACTGTTCCTTCAGCCGAGGGTCTATCAGAAACAGTCTCTCTATCTTTATAAGGTAGGGGTAAGGTATGCATACACACTACCCTCCCAGACCCCACTTATGGAATTACACTCGATTTGTTGTTGTTGTTGTTGACTTATTTTGGCTTATTAAGCACTTAACTTATAAACATGTTTGATGCTTTCCAAACACGTCGAAAATCAAACAATACTTATATGTTAGTAGTAGTTTGACCAACTTATAAGTTTAGCCAAACAACCTCTACTACAATTAGTTATTTTATTTGTCTTGCTTTGATTTGGCTTCTTGTACACTGACTGAGGTAATTAAGTTAAAAGGGCACTATTGTCATCTATTGAGAAGGCTGAGTTGGTCTAAGGCACCAGATTAAGGTTCTAGTCCGAAAGGGCGTGGGTTCAAATCCCACTCTCAATATCCATTTTACTTTTATTTCAGCATTGACATGTTTATGCAGCGGTATTACAAATTTACTATTTAATGTTCTGTTGATTCAAATAGTTTCTGAATATTAGCTGTGGCGATAGAAAACATTACATTACAGTCAATTTCTTCATGAACTATTAGACACGTGATAATTGAAAAGATAGGTCCCAAACCTCTATTTTACTTCCATGATTGTATGGGTGCAGATCAATGTCCAATCCATAAGAACTTACATGCAAATTGGAGGATTACCTTAAAGAGGGATCTATCTATAAAGAAAAGAGAGAGGCAAATGTGTACGGGTAAAACTGGGGTAATGTCTACCCCGATTCCCCGGTGAGAAAACGGAAGAAGGGAACGGATGCACGAGATTATAATCGAAGTTAGAGACCCCTCGTATCGAGATCTAGGAAGAGTGAACGATGTGCTCATCATCGGGTATGGTAAAAAGATATGCCCTAGGCCAAGAATGAGTTCTAAGACCTCGGGAAACAGGGTAAACGGTTACACATGACGGATAGAGGGACGTGATATTCGCATCCAGCCGGATATCACAGCGCGGATCTCGATCGATGTCGGTTATGGATTAGGAATTTACTAGAAAGGAAGATTTTTACCCTTTTTAAAGTTATACAAGGGATGAAACTCTCCTACTATATAAAGGGGAAGTTTTTATTTTGTAACACACAATGTAGCATGCGAACCAAAGCAATTCAAGCTTATTTTCTGCCTTTTAGATACTGATAAAGTTCTTGTTTACTTGCCTTGTTCTTCATTCACGACTAGGCTCGAACCGAGGGTTCGATCGATCACTGTTCAATCTAAGTTCAGGCCTGGCCATAACATTACAATTGGTTTGATCGCTTATTTTTTCTTTAACACATTTATCTAATATTCTTAATTATTTGTGTTGAATCAAATCTCATCCCTTAAAACCGCGCACAAATTTAATTATTATACAATTTTAGGGTAAACAGTTTGGCGCCCACCGTGGGGCTAAGGATAATAGTGACGATTTGATACGAATCTCCATAATATACCCTATTTTATGCTTTTTCTTTGAAGTCCTAATTCATGTCAATCCAAATATGTCAAACTCTCATTCTGCTCACTTGAACATTGACGCTGAGTCTGGCCATCACGGCAAAAATAATAATTTAGTGCCCAGCAATGAGGTGCCTCATGCCGATCCCAATAGTGTCCCAGTTGCAGATCCGGTCAATGCTAACTCGCAGGTGGCCATCCACGTTAATTTGACAATTAATCCCGAAAATAGTGTTCACGAGGGACCCCAACCAATAGCTCGGGAAACGTTCGAAGGCGAGGGCGATGGGGTAAGCCTACAGCTAATCTTCAAAATGTTTCAGGCTCAACAGACGACGATAGCACAGATGCAGGATCAAAGCCGCGCCCCCAGCAGGGTTGAGCCGGAAAGATCCCGGGAAAGCATTCGAAGAAATGAGCAAATCATCGAGGGACCGGGTCGATCAGATCTCAAGAGCACCCCCGATATTGATAGGGCCGGACTCCAAGAAGTTTATCCAGAAGCTTTTTTCTTCGAGCGTGGCACTAAAGCTGATCCCAAAGAGGTTTCATATGCCCGACATCCCCAAATATAATGGGACCACGGATCCAAACGAGAATGTCACCTCCTACACGTGCACAATCAAGGGGAACGACTTGGAAGACGATGAGATTGAGTCATTGTTACTGAAAAGGTTTGGAGATGTTTTGTCCAAAGGAGCAATGATATGGTATCACAATTTGCCCCCGAATTCCATTGACACATTTGCTATGCTTGCAGATGCTTTCGTAAAGCCCATGTCGAGGCCATCAAAGTCGAGACCAGAAAGTCAGACCTTTTTAAGGTCAAACGAAGGGACAACGAGATGCAGAGGGAGTTCGTGTCAAGGTTCCAGATTGAACGGATGGACCTACCTCCAGTTGCAGATGATTGGTTCCTTCAAGCATTCACCAAGTGGCTTAATCACAAAAGTTCCTTGGCCTCTCAACAGCCAAAACAAAATTTGGTGGAGTACCCAACGATGACCTGGGCCAACGTCTAGAACAAGTACCGGTCAAAGATCAGGGTCAAGGACGACCAACTCTGAGCCTCTTCTGGGTCTAATTACCCCCATCGGGTCTGATGATAGTTCTAAGAGAGTCATTGTTCATGAGCCAAGACCGGTCCGGAATCGGTACCAACAATACAGCACGGACCAAAGAGAAATTAGGTCCGGGCATCACCCCAGGAACAAGAAAGGATGAGATCGAGGGCTTTGTGGCGGAGGTCTGATGAGCAAAAATGTTTTCGATAGGCCACTCAGGAGTAGGGAAGCACCGAGATTATCGGAGTATAACTTCAATGTAGATGCTGCTAGCATCGTGTCAGCCATCGAGCGCATCAAAGAGACCAAATGGCCCTGACCATTGCAGTCTAATCCTACCCAAAGGGATCCTAACTTGATGTGTAAACACTCATGGTCACAAGACCGAGGATTGCCTATAGTTGAGAGAAGAAGTTTCCCGGTTATTCAACAACGGGCACCTCTGAGAATTCCTGAGTGATCGAGCCGAAAACCACTTCAGAAATAGGAATGCCAACAAACAGGTCGAACAAGAGGAGCCTCAGCACATGATCAACATGATCATCGAAGGATTCGATGTCACCCAAAGACCAATGATTAAATGCACTAAACTATCCATCACGAGGGAAAAACACGCCCAGGATTATGTTCAGGAGGGAGCTATTTTATTCAACGACGAAGATGCTGAGGACATCGTACAACCTCATAATGATGCACTGGTAATATCCGTACTTAACAATAAATTCTGAGTTAAGCGTGTGTTGATTGATCCAGGTAGCTCGGCCAACATCATCAAATCAAGGGTCATAGAGCAATTGAGATTACAAGGCCAAATCTAGCCAGCAGTTTGGGTGTTGAACGGATTTAACATGGCATGTGAAACCACCAAAGGGGTGATAACCTTGCAAGTAAACACTACCAGGACGATCCAAGAAACGAAGTTCTACGTGATCGAGGGGGACATGATGTATAACGCTCTATTTTGGAAAGTCGTGGGTTCACAATATAAGGGTTGTACCCTCGACCTTGCACCATGCGTTAAACTTCCCCACACCGGGAGGGGGAGTCAAGACGGTCTATGGAGAATAGCTGCCCGCAAAGGAGATGTTCGCTATCGATGACGTAATCCCGGTGCTCGCGGTTTCGACATCAAGGAAGCGGAGCCGACCAGAAAGGAAGAAATCAAATAGCAATCACCGATGTCGGCCTTGGCCGAACCAGAGGAACGAGCAGCATATGAGGAGGATGATTACAGTGTACCTAGATCATTCATAGCTCCTGATGACACCGACGCCACCAAATCGACGGTTGAAGAGTTGGAGCAAGTCATAGTAATCAAACACCTACCGAACCGAAAGGTATACCTGGGCAGGGGTTTAACCACCGAGCTCAGGAAAAAACTTATTGATTTTCTTAAAGCTAACATAGACTGTGTCGCTTGGTCCCATCTTGACATGACAGGAATCCCAATAGAGGTAACTACTCATAAGCTGAGTTTGGACCCGAAGTTCCATCTGGTCAAGTAGAAGCGAGGCCACAGTCCGAGGTCAAACATGCATTCATCAAGGATGAGGTATCCAATCTTCTTAAATACCCGGACTGGTTAGCTAACTTAGTGGTAGTGCCTAGAAAAGGGGAATAAGCTATGAATGTGTGTAGATTACAAGGACCTAAACAAAGCATGCCCTACGGATTCTTTCCCTTTGCCTAACATCGATCGAATGATCAATACGACGGCCGGGCACGAGATACTCAGTTTTCTTGATGCCTACTCTAGGTACAACAAAATTCAGATGGGCTCAAATGATCAAGAAAAGACTTCTTTCATCACTATATTGGGCACCTACTGTTATAACGTAATACCGTTTGGATTAAAGAATGTCGGTGCCACCTACCAACGCCTAGTGAACCGGATGTTCTAAGAAAAATAGGGAAATCAGTGGAAGTTTATATTGATGATATGCTGGTCAAGTCCTTACGAGCAGAGGACCATTTGAAACATTTGCAGGAGACCTTCCACATAATAATGAAATACAATATGAAGTTGAACCCGGAGAAGTGCGCATTCAGGGTCGAATCTAGAAAATTCCTCAGGTTCATGGTATACAATCGAGGGATTGAGATCAACCCAGATAAAATAAAGGCCATAGAGGACATCACCGTGGTTGACAACATTAAGGTCGTCCAAGGACTGATCGGGCATATAGCCACCTTAGGCGGGTTCATCTCGGCATCCTCAGACAAGTTCCATGATTCTTCTCACTACTAAAGAAGAAGAATAACTTTTCCTGGACCCCGGAATGCTAGCAAGCTTTGGAAGAACTCAAACGGTACCTATTGAGTCCACCGCTGTTGCACACTCCGAAGGCTGACGAATAATTATACCTCTACTTGGCGGTTTTTGAGGTGGCAGTAAGTGGTGTCTTAGTTCAGGAGGAAGAAGGTATGCAATTTTCTATTTACTATGTTAGCAGAACTCTAGGCGAGGCCGAATCAAGGAATCCTCACCTGGAAAAATTAGCACTCGCTTTGCTAAGCGCTTCTAGGAAACTAAAGTCGTACTTTCAATACCACCCTATATGTGTCGTAACCTCTTACCTGCTGAGGAATATCATGCATAAGCCCGAGCTCTCGGTCCAGTTGGCCAAATGGGTCATGGAAATTAGCGGGTACGATATCGAGTATCGACCCTGAACCGCCATAAAATCTCAAATTTTGGCAGACTTCGTGGCCGACTTTACGCCGGCCTTAATACCCAAAGTCGAAAGGGAACTACAGCTAACCTCGGGGACTACTTCGAGAATTTGGACCCTCTTCACGGATGATGCCTCCAATGTGAAGGGGTCCGGGCTCGGTATCGTATTACAACCACGTACAGGAAATATAATTAGACAGTCTATTATAACTATGAAATTGACTAACAATGAGGACGGGTATGAGGCCATGATTGGAGGTCTGGAATTGGCTAAGAGCCTTGGGGCCGAAGTAATTGAAGCCAAGTGCGACTTTCTCCTGGTGGTGAATCAAGTTAATGGAACGTTTGAAGTAAATGAAGAACGAATGCAGGGATACTTGGGCCTGTTATAGGTAACCCTACACCAATTTAGGGATTGGACCCTGCAGCATGTATCAAATAGTGAGGCCGATGCACTAGCTAACTTGGGTATGTCGGTCGATTCCGATGAATTCAGCTCGGGAGCAGTAGTGCAACTAATGAATTCGGTGATAGAATAAGGCCATGCCGAGGTGAACTCAATGTGTTTAACTTGGGATTGGAGAAACAAATATATAGACTACTTGAAGACAGGAAGATTTCCTTCGGATCCCAAAGAATCGAGAACCATACGCACCAAAGCCGTCATATTTAGCTTGGTCGAAGGGGCATTGTTCAGGAGGTCTTTCTTTGGCCCACAAGCCAAATGCTTGGGACCGGGGGAGACCGAATATGCCATGAGAGAAGATCATGAGGGCACTTGCGGGAACCATTCAGAGTCAGAATCTTTGGTTCGAAAGCTAATCAAAGCCGGCTACTACTGGACCAAAATGGAAAAAGATGCAAAAGACTTTGTATGAATGTGTGACGAGTGCCAAAGACATGCCCCGATGATCCATCAACCGGGAGAAATGATCCACTCGGTCCTATCTCCATGGCCATTTATGAAGTGGGGAAAGGACATCATCGGTCCCCTGCCATGGGCACCCGGTAAAGCTCCGTTCATACTATTCATGATCGATTTTTTTTTTCAAATGGGTCGAGGCTCAAGCGTTCGGAAAGGTTTAAGAGAAAGAAGTCATTGAATTTATCTGGGATCACATAATATGTCAATTTTGGATATTGTCTGAGATTGTTTGCGACAACGGGAAACAATTTGTTGGCAGCAAGGTGAGTAAGTTTTTCGAAGATCACAAGATCATGAAGATACTATAAACGCCTTATCACCCTAGTGGTAACGGGCAGGCAGAATCAACAAATAAGACTATACTCCAAAACATGAAAAAAGATTGACCTGTTCAAAAATAAAATGGAAAGAGATTTTGCCTGAAGTCTTGTAGGCATACCGTACGACTTTGAAATCAAGCACCGGGGCCACACCATTTTCTCTGGTCTGCGAAGATGAAGCCTTAATACCAGTCAAGGTGGGGGAACGAGCCTCAGATTCCAATATGCTAGTGAAGAGTCAAACGACAAGGCCATGATCACGAGCCTAGAACTGTTAGATGAAAGGTGGGAGTCCGCCAAGATCTGGTTGGCCACACAGAAGCAGCGAGTAAAAAGATACTACAATCGAAGAGCCAACCTCCGAAATTTTCGAGTCGGGGACTTGGTATTGAGAAGGGTAATGCTACACACCAAGAACCCGAACGAAGGGAAACTGGGCCCAAATTGGGAAGGTCCATATCGAGTTGTCGGAATAACTGACAAAGGCTCATATAAACTCGAAGCGAGAAATGACATACAACTACCAAACAACTGGAACTTGATAAACTTAAAGTTGCACTATTGCTAAGGTATGAACTCAATTCCTTTTTAATGATTAATCGGACTAACGTATGAAGGTAATCGGCCAAGGAAGGATGTGGCTATTAGGCCTGAAAGCATGTGTTGCACTCTTTTTCCCTTGAACAGGTTTTGTCCCGAAGTGGGGTTTTTGGCAAGGTTTATAATGAGGCAATAGTAAAACGTGCTAACTTATATTTGGAGATCGGTCTTAAACCATAATCAATGATTGTTTGCATCAGATCAACAGTATCCAAGACCTCACGAGTTCGGCGTCGAATATTGGGGGCCATTACCCCCAGGTTAAGATCTTTAGCAAGGGAAAAGAAAATTTGTGTGCTAAAAGCTAAGGATTTGTGGTTAGGATTCTTTGTAAGGGCCAAAAGTCATATGAGCCGTGCCCACATAGTCCACTCTAGCCACGATACAAGTTTTATGCACCCTCGATCATGTACCTTGCATTTTAAGCAACAAAAGAAATTTCTACTACACTTTGTTTCTGCATATTCTGCTTCTTCAATCCTAGATCTTAAAATGTAATAACCCGATCGGTCGTTTTGAGATCTAGCGTGTCGTTCTGAAGTTTGAGGCTTTGAGTAGCTTCACTTCAGGTATATTTACTTGTACGTGTTGGAGTTGAATTACGGGAAGTTCGGGATGGGTTTGGAAAGAAAATTCTAATTTTGGAAGCTTTAAGTTGGAGGAATTGGCTAAGATTTGACTTTTGAGTAAACAATCTCGGAATCAGGATTTGAAAGTTCCAATAGGTTTGTATGATGACTTCAGACTTGGGCGTATGTTCGGGTTGAGTATCGGATCACTCCGGGGGCATTTCGACGCTTATTATAGAAGGTTGGAATTTTGAAGGTGTAAGAATTTCATAAGTTTGGTTTGAAGTAGATTTTAATGTTATCGATGTCCGTTTAGGGTTCCGAGCCTTGAAATAGCTTTGTTATGTTATTTGTGACTCGTGTGCAAAATTTGAAGTCATTCCGGATTGATTTGGTACATTTTGGCACATGATATAGAATTTGGAAATTTAAAAATTTATAAGTTTGATTCGAGGCGTGATTAATGATTTTGATGTTGTTTGACGTGGTTTAAGGCTTCGACTAAGTTCATATTGCATTTTGGGACGTGTTGGTATATTTGGTTAAGGTCCCGAGGGCCTCAGGTAGATTTCGGACGGTTAACAGATTTATTTTTGGACTTAAGAAATGCTAAAGCTGGACATCAGCTGGTGTGATCGCTTGTGCGATCTCTTGGTTGCAAAAGCGACGTCGCAGAAGCGAGGACGAGCTCGCAGAAGTGAAATGGGAAGGGACTGGCAGTGTATGTAGATGCAAAGATTTTCCTATAATTGCGTGACCGCAAAAGCGGCCTAGTAGTCGTAGAACCGGTAAGGAGTGAGGCAGGCTGGAGGCACAGGTGCGAGTTTTGTGATGCACTTGTGGGACCGCAGAAGCGTATCCTTGGTCGTAGGTGTGACTCTGCAGAAGCGGAGTCTTGTCCGCATATGCAAATACGGGGGGCCGAAGGGTGACCATAGAGGTAGTATTTTGGCCGCACCTGCGAAACCGCAGAAGCGGTCAAGTGGCCGCAGGTACGAGAGATCGCGGGGCAGTGTGTTCTTTTAAGAACGGGATCTGGCCTATTTTCTTTCATTTTTCACTTGGTTGGGGCGATTTTGGAGAGATTCAAGGGGCGATTTTCATCAAGCAACACAAGGTAAGTGAGTCCCACCTATTACAAGTTAAATACATGGTTTGTATATGGAAATTAGTAGAAATTTGGGATTTTGGTAGAAATCGTAGAATTTGGTAATTTTAGGATTTTGACTACGAAATATGACATCGAATTTGGAATGAGTTATATATTTTAGTCGATGGTGTTATGGGTAAAGTTTATCTTCAAATATTTTTGAAATTCGGGCACGTGAGCCTGAGGGTTGATTTTATCGACTTTTCGATCGGAGTTGGGAATTGTTTAAATTGATTAATTATGGGTATTAGAATATATTTTGATTGGTTTGCACATTGTTTGAATAGTTTTGGATCGACGGGCATTGGTTTGAGGTGTTAGAGAGGCTTTGGAGCCGATTATAGAACTTCGGAGCGATGTAAGTCTCATGCTTAACTCTGTGAGGGGAAAACTACCCCTAGGTGATGTGTTTGTTATGTGCTACTTCTTGCGGGGGTTACGTACGCATGAGGTGACGAGAATTCATATGTAACTAGATTCATGTTATGTACGTGTAGACTTATGTTCCTGCCATGCTATGATCGTACTATTTGAGTTGTCTCTAGCCTATTAAATTCCTTTATTTTACATTACGGCTTGAGACTAGGCTTGCATAGAGTGATAGACTTTCTATTATAGAGATTTGATGGCTTTATGATAAGCCACAGATTAATTGTTCTCTCCTTACGAAATTCTTTTGCGTTATGCGTTCTCATCGAAAAGTTCCCTTAAAAATCTATAACTCACACGACTATTCGTGAGTGGGGTCGAGGACCCGTCAATGCTTCTTATTCTAATAGGATCGTGTCGTTCGCCTCGTCATGATAGATACATCTATGGTTCGTTTCGTTCGACCCTCGACAGTGCACACATTATGATGGATCAGGTCGTATGCCTCGGTAGAATTATGTACCACACTCTCATGGGAGCAGGACATTTGCCTCGGCAATATAATAGATGTATCTATGGTTCATAAATATCATGATGGATCAGGTCATACACCTCGGCATTTCTATAAAGTACCCTTATGAAATCATGCGTAAACATTGATAAGAAGGTTGTATATCTGCGAGTTTTCCTGATTCGAACTGTGGCGACCTATATGGTGTGGTCTATTATATTTACTCCGATTGAGGAGGTAATTACTAGCTGAGAGTTTGAGTTATTGCTGAGAGGATAATTTTACCACGTATTTATACTTTTTATTTTGTTTATTTTCTCTGACTCACATTTGTGTACTTCTACTGTATCTGTCTTATTGGACCACTAGTAAGTATTGATGTCGACCCCTCGTCACTTCTTCTCCTAGATACTTACTAGGTACGCGTTTACTTACGTACTCATGCTACACTTGCTGCACTTTTTGTGCAGGTACACATATCTCTGGTGGTCCTTTAGGCGCAGAGGCGCTGCTATTGTTGGGACTTTACCGTGAGTTGCATTTCATGTCACGATCCGCTACATACGTACGAGGTGACGAGAGTCCGTACGTAGCTAGATTCATGTTATGTCCGGGTAGACTTAGATTCCCGCCATGCTATAACTGTACTATTTGAGTTGTCTCTAGCCTATTAAATTCCTTTATTTTACAGTTCGACTTGAGACTAGGCTTGTGTAGAGTGATAGACTTGCTATTGTATAGATTTGACGGCTTCATGATAAGCCGTGGATTAATTGTACTCTCCTTACGAAATTATCTCGCGTTATGCATTTTCATCGAAAAGCTCCCTTAAAAATCTATAACCCACACGACTATTCATGAGTGGGATCGAGGACCCGTCAAAGCTTCTTATTCTAATGGGATTGGGCCGTTTGCCTCGGAAGGATAGATACATATATGGTTCGTGTCGTTCGACCCTCGGCAGTGCACATATTATGATGGATCGGGCCGAACGCCTCGGCGGGATTAAGTAGCACACTCTCATGGGAGCGGTCCATTCGCCTCGGCAATATTATAGATGTATCTATGGTTAGGAAATATCATGATGGATCGGGTCGTATGCCTCGACATTTCTATAAAGTACTCTTATGAAATCAAGCGTAACAATTGATAAAAAGGGAGTATATCTACGGGTTTTCCTGATTTGAACTGTGGCGACCTATCTGGTCAGGTCCATTATATATACTCCGATTGAGGAGGTAATTACTAGCTGAGAGTTTGAATTATTTTCTCTGACTCACATTTGTCTACTTCTATTGTATCTGTATTATTGGACCACTAGTAAGTGTTGATATTGACCCATCGTCACTATTTCTCTAGGGATAGGCTATATACTTACTTAGTACGCGTTGACTTACGTACTCATGCTATACTTGCTGCCATTTTTGTGCAGGTACACATATGTCTGGTGGTTTTTTGGGCGCAGAGGCCAGGCTATTGCGGGGACTTTACCGTGAGCTGCATTTCATGTCACGATCCATAGCCTGCAGAGTCTCCATCAGAGTTATTTATATTCCCCTATTTAATTTGTATTCAGGCAGATGTTGTATTTTATTATATTTCCTAGTTGATGCTCATGCACTTGTGACACCGGGTTTTGGAGGTTCTTACGGGTTGTTCGTTATTGAAATTCATGTAATTCTATCTCATACTATTTAATTAATAAAAATTATGAATTTAAAGTACTAGAATGAGTAATTAAATTGATTAATCATTGTTGGCTTGCCTGACGACGGTGTTAGGCGCCGTCACGACCTACAGTGGATTTTGGGTCGTGATAGCTTGGTATCAGAGCCTTAGGTTCACTTAGGTCTCATGAGTCATGAGCAAGTGTAGTAGAGTCTTGCGGATCGGTACAAAGATGTCTATAGTTATCTTCGAGAGGCTACAAGGCTGTTAGGGGCACTTCCTTTCTTGATTCCTCATCGTGCAATTTGATTCTATTGAGGCTTGTGCCTTTATTTCCTTCCTACTCAATCTTATGCGAAGTGAAGTGCTTTTTGTCAATTGGACACCGAGTATTGGTATTGAAACTGCAGACGTAGTGCAGGATGTTTTTCCCTACGAGTTTGTGCAGGCTATTATCGTCGCCTTGTAGAAGGGTGTTCTGTCATTTCAGTTCAGTATCGATACTTCCTATGGTTTTGAGGCTATGCACAGATTGCTATGATGTTCATGCGTTTTTATCGCATAATGTTGGTGTAATGGTAGGGTGTTTGTTCATGTGTCGAGGTAGTGAATGATTTGAAATGAGGATTTCTCAATGCATGATTTAGAGGTTCAGCGTTTAATTCCAGCAGAAGAAAAGGCAATCGGACTATTGATGTTCAAGCTTTGGTTGATGGAGTAACGAGAATTGAGATTTTCGAGCGTGGTAGAATTTTCGTTGTGATGCGGTGTCGTCGTCCTTGTTTGAACACATTATGATATGCCAGTGTTATGGTCTTCTTTGATTTTGCCTTCGGGGCAAGGTGTTGTGAAATGGTACCTGAGAAGCGGTTGTTAGAGATAGTGTGGTGTAGCGGTTTCAGAATCGAAAGAGTGTTTCTAGTGTTGATGGCTCGAGAAAGATGATCTTCTAGGAGGTTTAGAGTTGGTAGCAATTCATTAGATCTGATGCTAAAGGTATGGATTTGATTTGAGGCAACATTTGGGAAGCAAAGTATGAGGAAGGACATGGCGGGAGGTATCTAGCGGCAGAAAAGTTACTAGCAGGTCAAGTATGAGAAGCGAAGGTTGAGAAGTTGCTTAAAGGAGATGGTTTGATCGAAGTGGGAGTGGAAGAGTTGCATATGGATTCTGTGGTAGGATAACCATGTACCTTGAGGAAGATCTGAGCGATTCGGAAGGCATGGTGGGAGTGACTAGGTCCACGGATTATAATTGGAATGGTAGTTACTGTACGGAGAAAGATTGAATATGGCAGAGAGGAGTTTGCTTGAAATAAAGAGGGGTGTGAAGATTTGATTATCGTTACAGATGCAACATAGCTTTGAGTTTGGGAGGTATTGTTGAACTTTCAGATGATGTCAGCGGGGAAGGAACATGGTTGTACAGCTGGTGGACGAGCATGGGCTCAGGAGAATTTACTAATTATGTGGTAGTTGTACCAAGTGCAGCATCATTGGAAGATGTCGGTAAGCAATCCCACAGGTGGGTTATCTCCTATGAGCAGGTTAGCGGTTGCGTGATGTTGATGAAGCTTCTGCGAAGAATACTACTTGCTACCTGGTAAGAGGTCGAAAATGTGATTATGATTGATAATTTGGAATTTTGAGAAATTTGGCGGGTTAGAGGTGTGAGATTATGGTAAATGAGAAGGAGGAATCCTCGTGAGTTCCAGGTTTATGTAATGGTAGCTTAAAGCTAAGTGGGGGAGCCCCACCGTCTACAATTAGATTACGTGGTTGTCTTCTTGTGCGGTTTCTGGTTATCGATGCGTTAATGGATTATTTACGACTAAGAAAAGAAAATATCAGGGGTAATTCGAGCAAGGAACATGACAAATTTGTGTTATACTTTGCCTTATCAATTGATCTGTAGGATTTGGGAAGACTCAGAGT
Source organism: Nicotiana tomentosiformis (assembly GCF_000390325.3). Taxonomy (NCBI): domain Eukaryota; kingdom Viridiplantae; phylum Streptophyta; class Magnoliopsida; order Solanales; family Solanaceae; genus Nicotiana; species Nicotiana tomentosiformis. The sequence goes on from NC_090815.1 coordinate 88,514,007, forward strand.
TTATGATTCTTATAGATGTAGTGTACAAAGAAAAGAATTCAGTCAGTTTCTTCTTTGATCGGGTGTTCATGTTCTAGCAGAGCGTTGAAGTTCGGTTATGTTCGGGATCGGGTAAGAGTGGGTGACTCTCAACAATGGTCATAGTGGGTTCAGGAATTAAAGTGCAGCGCCTAAGGATTTCGGGCCCGTTGTGTAGTTAAGGACCGAGTTTTCGTAGTGGATTGCGAATGGAACATGGAATGTTCTATGTCATCGTCGGGTATGCGGTGCAATATTGGAGTATGGGAAGAAATAGCTTCGGATTTACAGAAGGTCTTGCAAACTGGGGGTACCAGTTGGAGACGCTATTGTGCGCTTGAGAAGGGTATGAGGTGGTTCATGGGTATTGAGACAATATGGTCTCGCGATTCGGGTCACTCGGGATAAGTGCGGATTGAGTTCGTTATGTTGTGAATGGGGCTATTATATTTCTAAGTATGGTCAAGAGTAAATTGAAAGAAGTTGGGTCGGATTGTATAAGTATGTCGTATTAGTCACTTGATTGTTAAAGATTGAAACCAAGTAAGGAGATTCTGATATTGTCGCTAATGTGAGAGCTTTTGCCGGCGCCCTAATCCTTTGGTTGTGAACTGTGGGAGTTTGTCCCGGATTGAGACGACTAGATTATTCGCACATGTGTTATGGTCCCGTGTAGCTTGTGGTATTAGATGAGCAACATGGCTCTCGTGATGAAGATCATTTATTACGCCTTAGTCGTGCTTAGGTTTTGTGGCGTATTACGCTATCCGTCTCTCTAGAGTTGTATTTTTGCATTTAGCGTGCTTATGGCCTATATTCGGTATTCCGTAGATAGAAGCATTATGGCTTGATGAGTACGTCATTATTTATTGTTATGAGTGGATCGGGTGGCACGCTGCCACGAGTACATTATTTGGATCGGGTTGCACGCCGCAACGGTATCATGTTTGGATCGGGTTGCACGCCGCAACAGTGTTATGTTGAGAATGGTTCCCTATATCTATTCCTCCATATTTTGTTTCTCATCCTCTGAGAAGGGTTCATAACATCTGTTCGACCATTTTATTCATTACGCGGGTTGGGTAATTCTTTTCCAGAGTTCGCTCCTCCTTATGAGTCATATTCGAGTTGTAGCTTATCGGCACATTAATGGCGTCATATGAGATCTGAATTAGTGTTTGAAGTAGCTTATTGCCTGAGCAGCTTGTGCTGTGTGAGATGAGATTATTGGACCTGAAATTTGTGCAATCAGATTTATACAAGGTACATTAAAGGGAAAATATCGTTATTTAGTTCAGAATGAGGTAATGGTTCTTGTCAGGAGGAGAGACTCCATAAATTATTGATTCTACAAGTGGTTATGAGTTTCTACACGTCTCTTTCGTCATGGCAGTATTGCAAGAGTTGGAACAGGATTTATATACATCGTGAGATGTATTGCGGGCATCATATTTGTGAAGTTTCAGCTATTGTGGCCGGAGGATATTATTATGGGCATGTGAATTATGCGGGGCATGGTGTGAATTCAGAAAAAGGTGAATGATCGTGTTTTGATATGGCGTGTGGTGATTGGTACAGTGTCCGTATGTTAGAATCAGGTCTTGTAGAGAAACTCGGAGGTTAGAATTTGGTTCTAAGGCTTATTGACTAAATAAAAGGGAGGACCATCAGTCCGGCTCTAGCTAATGTGCCCAACTGGGATGTGATGGCACGGGTAGGTGCGAAAGGTCGCTGGACAGTGTGTTCTTTTAAGAACGGGATTTGGCCCATTTTCTTTCATTTTTTACTTGTTGGGCAATTTTGGAGAGTTTCAAGGGGGGATTTTCATCAAGGAACACAAGGTAAGTAATTCCCACTTATTATAAGTTAAATACATGGTTTGTATATGGATTTATAACATGGAAATTAGTAGAAATTTAGAATTTTGGTAGAAAACCTAGAATTTAGTATTTTTGGATTTTGACCAAGATATTGGACATGGAATTTGGAATAAGTTACATATTTTAGTTGGTGGCGTTATGGGTAAAGTTTATCTTCGAAAATTTTAGGAATCCGGGCACATGGGCCCGTGGGTTGATTTTTTTGACTTTTCAAGCAGAGTTGGAAATTATTTAAATTGATTAATTATGGGTATTAGAATATATTTTGATTGGTTTGCACATTGTTTGAATAGTTTTGGATCGACGGGCATTGATTTGAGTTGTTAGAGAGGCTTTGGAGCTGGTTATGGAACTTCAGAGCGAGGTATAACTCTGTGAGGGGGAAACTACCCCTAGGTGATGTGTTTGTTATGTGCTACTTGTTGCGGGGGCTACATACGTACGGGGTGACGAGAGTCCATACGTAGCTAGATTCATGTTATGTCCGAGGAGACTTAGGTTCCGGCCATGCTATAACTATACTATTTGAGTTGTCTCTAGCCTATTAAATTCCTTTATTTTGCAGTACGACTTGAGACTAGGCTTGCGTAGAGTGATAGACTTGCTATTGTATAGATTTGACGGCTTCATGATAAGCCACGAATTAATTGTACTCTCCTTACGAAATTCTCTCGCGTTATGCGTTTTCATCGAAAAGCTCCCTTAAAAATCTATAACCCATATGACTATTCGTAAGTGGAGTCGAGGACCCGTCAAAGCTTCTTATTCTAATGGGATCGGGCCATTCGCCTTGGAAGGATAGATACATCTATGGTTTGTATCGTTCGACCCTCGGCAGTGTGCATAATATGATGGATCGGGCCAAACGCCTCGGCAGGATTATGTAGAACACTTCATGGAAGCGGGCCATTCATCTCGGCAATATGATAGATGTATCTATGTTTCGAAAATATCATGAAGGATCAGGTCGTATTCCTCGACATTTCTATAAAGTACTCTTATGAAATCATGCGTAACAATTGATAAAAAGGGAGTATATCTACAGGTTTTCCTAATTTGAACTGTGGCGACCTATCTGGTGAGGTCCATTATATATACTCCTATTGAGGAGGTAATTACTAGTTGAGAGTTTGAATTATTCCCGAGAGGAGAATTTTACCACGTAGTTATACTTTTTATTTTGTTTATTTTCTCTGACTCACATTTGTCTACTTCTATTGTATATGTATTATTGGACTACTAGTAAGTGTTGATGTCGACCCCTCATCACTACATCTCTGGGGTTAGGCTAGATACTTACTTGGTACGCGTTGACTTGCGTACTCATGTTATACTAGCTGCACTTTTTGTGCAGGTACACATATGTCTGGTGGTTTTATGGGCGCAGAGGCAAGGCTATTGAGGGGACTTTACCGTGAGGTGCATTTCATGTCACGATACGCAGCCTGCAGAGTCTCCATCAGAGTTATTTATATTCCCTTGTCGTATTTGTATTCCATACAGATGTTGTATTTTATTATATTTCCTAGTTGATACTCATGCACTTGTGACACCGGGTTTTGTGGTCTCCTACGGGTTGTTCGTTATTAAAATTAGTGTAATTCTATCTCATACTATTTAATTAATAAAAATTATGATTTTAAAGTACTAGAATGAGTAATTAAATTGATCAATCACTGTTGGCTTACCTGACGGCGGTGTTAGGCGCCGTCACGACCTACAGTGGATTTTGGGTCGTGACAGCTTGGTATCAGAGCCTTAGGTTCACTTAGGTCTCATGAGTCATGAGCAAGTCTAGTAGAGTCTTGCGGGTCAGTACGAAGACGTCTATACTTATCTTCGAGAGGCTACAGGGCTGTTAGGGGCACTTCCTTTCTTGATTCCTCATCGTCCGATGAAACTTCGGACGACCCGGGCTTCCGAATCCCACAGGCACCAAACCCATTAGGCGGTGCCAGAATATGAAAGGCTATGGCCACCCTAAAAATGGCTCGGAGACGTCTGAAGTACGTAACCAAAAAGTAAGGCCCTTACGAAAAATCAAAACCTACTAAAGGTTACCATTGGCAAGAACATCGTCTAAAAACACTTAAGCATATTAAAAACCTTTGGTTTTACCGAGGATTCTAAGCCACAAGTACACCAAAGTTGCATCGACGTCGTGCTCCGTTCGGACCTCCAAAAAATGGATGCTCTAGAACTACATCTGATTTTATGCTAAGGCATTCAAAACAACACGCGAATAGAAAATTGCAAGTATATGCTGGAAAAGTAAAGACACGGTATTGCCAGAAAGGGGAAAAGTTTATATACTCCAAAATATATTTACAAAAATATGATAGAATGGCCTCAAAATAAACAAAACAAATACATAAGGAAAAACTGGAAATAAATTTAAGGCGTCTACACCTAGTCTTCACGGGGGCTCGACTCGTCGCTAGAACCGTCAGAGCCCAAAGGTCTCCTTGGATCCTTCGGGACCCTTAGGCTCGTAGAGCTCCTTTGCCTCAGCCTCGAGTCTCCTAGCTTCCTTAATATCGGCCGATAGTTCAAAAACCTCGGGCATGGATCTCTTCGAGGGTCTCTCTCTAGGATAGCTGCTTTACGTACTCAGTCTTCGTCTTTAAGTGGATCTCGTCTACCACCACATCGACCTTATACTGGGACAGTATTTCCTCAGCATCATAAGAGGTTGCATCTAACTTGGACCTTAGTGCGGAATATTCTTGTCCGGGAGAATCCCGTTCCGTGACGGCCGAGCTCAACTGTGCCTGGAGATCATCATTTAGCCGAGACCACTTATCGGCTTTGTCCTTCGCCACCGGGAGATAGTTCTCGACCAATGCCAGCTCCACTTTTGCAGCTTCTTTCTCTGAAGCCAGCAGGTCCATCCTTCCCTTCCACATTTCGGTCGTGGCCTTGACCTTATCCATCTCAGCTTGAAAGTTGGTCGATGAGGTCTATCTTCTCTTGGACCTGCGAAGTTGTGTTGTTAGTCACCATGACTAGCTGCTCGTTTTTAGCCTCAACAATCTTTACCTTCTCAACCAGGTCGGCGTGCTCCCGCTTCAGGGTCAAGGCCTCCTTCTGGGCTATTTCCAGCTCGTCCTGGAGAATCGGGAGGTCTTTGAGGGCCTTGTCCTGCTGCTCACTAAGAGCCATGTACATGTCCTTCTTCTAGACCTACTCTTTGAGCTCAAACTTGAGCTGGCTAATCTCCAAGCGGTATCGGAGGAAGCTTTCGTGATGAAGCTGTGAAGCCTAAAAAATAATGAAGTTAGTAGAGCATATAAGAAACCAAAGTGAGATTCACAAAAGGGTGCAAAGGGCTTACGCCTCACCCGATTCAGCGCCTATTGCGCCTCGTTGAATAGGCTCGATGTACCCACTTCATTCATCTTTACCTGGTCCTCCTCGGTCACCAGGCATCGAAGGTAGTTGGCTATGCCCACCGGAGCAGACAAGACCCAGGCGTCCTCCGGGATTGTAAGAACGATAGTTCTCTTGTGCTCGGGGTCCACACTCGGAGCAGGAAATTGCTTCACTAGTTTTGGGCTCAAACTTGACCCGCCTCGCTCCGATGGCACAAACTTCTTTGGGACCTCCAGGTGACCGAGCCCGGAAAAATCCTCCAGTGCGGCCATATCCATACCGTCGAAGAACGTATTGAGGGTGTCGTCTAGGCCCCGCACCATCTCTCTTGACTTCTCTTTGCCCGCTTGGGCCTCTTCGACCATGGACTCGGTATAGGAGGGTGTCTCTACGATGTCAATGACATCAGCTCCCTCCTTCGGGATAGGAGCAGATTCCTGGGGGGGCGCATCCTCCGTCTCTTCCTTTGGTTCCCGACTTAGAGGGGGATCGTCCTCATGGTCCTCTTTCCCGGTCGTTGCCTTCTCCCCATCGTTAAGGTTCGGCCCATGAGCAATAAAAATGTCATCGTCTTCGGGCTCGTCCCTGAACCGGTAGAGGGAATCGGAATCTGGTGCCCTGGACTTGGTGCTCTTTTGGGCTTCTGGACCCGGATGATCACTCTTTTCTTCTTTGCCTCGGTGTCTGGAGAACCTGAGGACTTTCTTTTCTTCTTATTCTTCTCCTCCTTCGCGGCAACCCCGGTGCTGCCCCGAAATGGAGGGTTCGGCAAGCAAGGATGGATCCTCATCCTCATCCAGAGTTCGGTAGTCTTAGGCAAACCTGTAAGAAAGGAGAAAGGGTTAACATTGTGTAAGCTAAAGCGTGGAGGTAATTATTCAGGAAAGAACCTCACCATGGGAACGGGACTCCCATTTTCCCTTCAAGAGCTTGTGCCATTGCGCTCGGAGTACGACATCTATTTGCAGATCCCCTCGATCCACTCCTTGAAACGGGGAATTGCATTAGGAACTTGGGCAACAGCTGCACGGCACAAACATAGGCAATGAAAGACAGAACAAAAGGGAATGACAAATACTCAAGAAGGGAAGTACTTAGGGGATACATTCCACTTCTCGCGGAACGGAAGAAACTCGAAAGGGATGAGGTCTTCGGTTTTCACCCTAACAAACCTCCTGTGTCATCCTCGATCTCGGTCCTCATCGATGCTCGAGAATAGAGCCTTGCTTGCCCGACAGACGAGCTTGATCAGCCCCCCTCAGAAGATTCAGGGACTGTATAGGCGAAGTAGGTGGTCGAGGGTTAACCGACGGGCTTCAGTATTGTTCACAAAATGACATAATAGGATCACGATCTTCCAAAACGACGGGTGGATTTGCCATAGGCACACCTCGTACCACTTGCAAAAAGCAAGGACTATGGGGTCCACCGGGGCGAGCGTAAAGGGGTAAGTGTAAACACTTAAATACCCTTCCACGTGAGTAGTGATGTCGTCATCGGGCCCGGGGACAACCACATTTTTGCCCTCCCAGTTACAGTCTGCTCGGACTATGGGTAGAGTTTCCTCTATAACGGAGCATATGTATCTCCATGCTCGCTTGCCTCGGTCCTGTTGACTAGAGGCCTTCTCGATGTTGAAGTCGTTCCCGATAGAGCAGCCCCCGGGTACGAAGCCCTTCATGGGGGGCTCTTGAGCCACCTCGAGAACGGCTACCTCGGCATCTGTGGCCGTGTGGGAAGATGAAGGAGCAGCCTACTAGGCACTGACTTGGATATTTTTGCCATTGCAATCTGGGAAATATTAAGGTTTGAAGATGGTATGAAGGTATGAAGGCCTAGGTTAAAGATCCAAAGAAAATATATGAGATTGAAAATGAAGATATGAAGGTTCAAGGAGCAATGTATGAAGATTTGGAGGTGTTAAAAGCAATTAGAAAGTTCGAGGATAAATTCTAGAATCGAAAAGTGGAAGAAGTGAAAGAGGGGCGAAGCTTATATAGAGGAAAAATAGTCAATGCGCGACGCTTCGCATTCGAGGACGGTCAACCGGTGACTGACACGTATCCGAAGTCAGAACGACGTGACTGATAGGACATTTCAAATTACCCGTCATTTCGGTTGTAACGTATGAAGGAAGGAATCGGGATTCATCTATCGCTTCCCGTCGTTTCGGTAAATCTACTCTCCAGAAAATGAGGGGACTATCTGTGTACGAATAAAATCGGGGGTAATGTCTACCCCGATTTTCCAGTGAGAAAACGGAAGAAGAGCACGAATGCACGAGATTATAATCGAGGTTAGAGGCCTCTCGTATCGAGATCTAAGAAAAGTGAATGATGTGCTTGTCATCGGGTATGGTAAAGCGACACGCCCCGGGCCAAGAATGAGTTCTAAGACCTAGAGAAATGAGATAAATAGTTATACACGACGGATAGAGGGCCGTGATATTCGCATCCAACCGGATATCACGATGCGGATCTCGCTCGATGTCGGTTATGGATTAGTAATTTACTAAAAAGCAAGATTTTTACCCTTTTTAGACTTATACTAGGGATGAAACTCTCCTACTATATAAATGGAAATTTTTTCTTTTGTAACACACACCGTAACACGCGAACCAAAGCAATTCAAGTTTATTTTCTGCCTTTTAGATATTGATAAAGTTATTGTTTACTTGCCCTGTTCTTCATTCACGACTAGTCTCGAACCGAGGGTCCGATCGAAGACGAGGTGACTGTTCAATATAAGTTCAGGCCTGGCCATAACATTATAATTGGTTTGATCACATATTTCGTCTTTAATACATTTATCTAATATTCTTAATTATTTGTGTTGAATCAAACCACGTATCTTTAAAATCGCGTACAAATTTAATTGTTATCCAATTTTATGATAAACAGCAAGCAAAGAAGAAAGAGAAAGATATACAAGAAAGGGTGGTTAAGGGTGACACAAGGCTTACTATTAATTAACGCTAGTCGTATCAACAGAAACTATATAAGTTTCTAACAGGACTTATGTCTCACATATTAGGATTCTCATAGTTAGATAAAGAAGGAAAGAGACTATGAAGAAACCAAAACACCATATCGAAAAGAAACAAAAAAAAAAAAAAGAGCAAAACACGCTACCAACATGAGTCGTGCATTGTGCGAATTGAATCATATTATTTTTTTAGTTATTCTATTAACCAAATTAGACTTAAAACCATTCCAATCATATCAATTTCTATTTTGCTCGATATGGTTCTATCCTAATCCCAATGTTATTAGAATATCTCATTATTATGTAAAATATAACAAACTTTAATATAACACGTAAAATATAAATTGAGAGAGTATTTGAACCACATTATGTATCATGATGTCATGGTCTATTTAACTAATTATTTTAAAGAAATTTATACCATATTAATTTTTTAATTAATTTATTATTTATGATCAAAATTAGACTTTTTAAAACTGTCTCAAGCAACTCGATTCTCTTCATAATGTACATTTTGTTTAATTTTTGATGCTTTTTTTTATTAAACCTTAGATGAAAAGAGACACATTGTTGTTATGATACCTATTTACTATGTAAAATAATAATAAGCTTTAATATAACATATAAAGCATAAATTTAAGACAGTATTCAAATCACACTATCTATGATGTATCTCATAAAATATGTATTAATCTCCTTCCGCTCTAAATAGCTGTTAGTATCACTTATTTAATCCTAAAATTATAAAACTTTTTGCTCGTATATATAGTTCTTTTCGTGAATTCTGTTTGCAAGTTTCACTCCCCCAAACCAGCACTACTAAACATGACTTAGTAAATTGCGACGTATTGTCCAATGGAACAAAGCTACCATCACTAACATGTATCTGTCTTGATGTGGTTTTTCGCAGACTTACAAAAAGCAGTATATAAACTAAAATAAATTGCTCACCACAATCACAAAGAGTTTTCCTTTTTTTTTTTTTTTGCTAAAACGGACAAAGAGTTTTATATCTTTGTGGAGTACATATTTTACTAAAAGAGCTTGTTTAAATTAAATGTTACCCAAGTAAGATTTGGATTTACTGGGCAGAGGTTGCAATAACACAAGCTGTGCATTCTCAATACACTTTCTACTAAAAACACATATTGTTCTATCTTAAAACGAATACTGAGTTGCTAACAAAAAATTAAAGTTCACGAGATATAAAATTAAAAAAAATAACGTGTAGTATAGCTACAGTTTTTTGAATAATATATAGACTGATATTTGACTCAATTATCACAAGGATATATATAAACGAAAAACTATATAAAAAAAAGACCGAAGTGTTATAAATAGTATTTTATTTATGGTGAATCTCTATATTTTAGAGAGATTTTAGGGTTTATTACTTGGTGGTTAAGCCACTTTTTCTCTATAAATAGATATGTTCTATTCCATTGTAATTCATCCCAAATCAATAAAAATCCTCTCTCTCTACTTTTCTCTACGATATTCTTCTTCTCCTTTTATTGTTTCATAACACGTTATCAGCACGAGACTTCAACCAATTGAGTAGAGGCTTTAGGATACGTGCATGGTGCTCAGCTTAAACATAATGACTGTCAATTGTTCCATGAACTTCCCTCGGGAATAGATTCTGCATTTAAGGTAAGTATTTTTCCTTATTTTTCTCTTTTAAACTTTTGAAATTTTATAATTTGATTTTAAATACAATCAAAGACAATAAATTTTGATTATAAATCTAGTGGAGTTCGTTAAAAATTATAACCACCCAAAGTGGTAAAAATATTTGGTCTTGTCATAATCAAATTCATGTATGATTATGAGCACAAGAAGTGAAAACTCATCCCATTGAATTTGCTTCATTCTCGTTCCCTTAAGAGAATGTGGTAGCAATATGTAATAAGTCTGAAAGAAGATAAAATTATTACCATGAAGGTATCAATGAATGTGGATATTGCAAAAGACGAAATTATAATCGTCATCATTGTGATAATGAGAATAATAAGGATTCTCAAAATAATCCTTCACTCAGTGAAAGGAATATTTGTCATCAATTTGATATGAGATTTTGTAAAGAACATATACATGATTATGGTCCATTCATTATGTGAATGTGACAACATGTTGTCATGACCCTAAATCCACTAGTCGCGATGGCACCTAACCAACCTGCTAGGTAAGCCAATTAACCACTAACCAGTTCTAATAATAATTAATAAAGAGATTAAGTAAAGAAATATCTGAATCTTATGTATTCCCCAAGAACTGGTAGTACAAATCATGAGCTTCTAAGAATAGAGTTTACAAAGCCGAAATAAAATAAATACATAGTCTGTTTGAAAAGTACATAAATAGAGTTTTATAGATCTAAAGCTACCACGAACAAGAGGCAGCTACAACCGGGACGCAGGTACATCTTCAATCCAGCTCCCATCGAACACAGCAACATCAGCAACCAACATCTGCACGCAAGGTGCAGAAGTGTAGTATGAGTACAACCGACCCCATGTACTCAATAAGTAACAAACCTAACCTTAGGTTGAAAGTAGTGACGAGCTAACAAAAAGGGATCGGGTCCAACACCAATATTCCACAACCGTTCATAAAAGCATAGTACAAGTAACAAACGAGTATCTCAGAAATAAAAGGCTCAGTTTGTTCTCAGTTCCAGAAAAATGGATATTTCTTTTCAAGTATCTCAGTGAAAATCCAAATCTTTTATCGAAAAAGCCAAAAATGCGAGTAAGTTTGAAAACTGTGATTTTTTCCAAAGTCCTTTCAACAATAAGTAAGATGTTTCATTTTCTGATAGCATGAGGAAAGTACTTCTCTATGCCTACATGTCAAGATACAGGTAAAATCATAAATGTTCCCACAACTGGGTAGCATAAGGAAATGCACCTCTATGCATTTATAACAAGTACGCATGTCAAATGCAATGCATCTCAATGATGAGCTCATGTACTCACACTCTCAGAGTACTCAATCTCACGGTCTCGTATTCTCTCTCACTATACTCAGCACACTCAATTACTCAGTGTTGTATAAAACCCGCTGTGGCGTGCAGCCCGATCCATATTTATAATCGACTGCGCTCACTAGGGGTGTGCAGACTTCGGAGGGGCTCCTTTCAGCCCAAGCGCTATATCGTTGCGGTGTGTAGCCTGAACTTATAATATATAAATAGTCATACGGCTCGTTGCCGCGTGCAACCCGATCTATATATATATATATATATACACACACACACACACACACACACACAAAACCCTAAGGCTCGTTGCGGCGTGCAACCCGATCCATATACATACAGCCCTCAGGCTCGTTGCGGCGTGCAACCCGATCCATATACATACAGCCCTCAGGCTCGTTGCGGCGTGCAACCCGATCCATATACATACAGCCCTCAGGCTCGTTGCAGCGTGAAATCCGATCCATATAAAATATAATTAATATAATATGCTTCGGCGCACAGCCCGATCCCAAAATGTCACACTCACTTAGGCCCTCGGCCTCACTCAGTCATCAATCTCTCCAGTCTCACTCACGGGCTCACAATGTCATGAAACTAGCCCGACAACAATGATATGATGTATCAATAAATAATATCTGAGACTGAGATATGGTATGAATGCATGGATATGATTGAGTAAGAAATATCAATGAAATCAGTGAGATGACAGTAAGAAACGACCACTATGGGTCCAAACAGTATAGGCATAATACCTAAACATGATATCTAGCATGATTGGCAGCTTAACTACTTTATCACATGGTGAAAACACGGATATCAACAAAGTAGGACCACTATACAGTGCCATGGAAAAAATAGAGTTTCAATTCACATGGTGCACGCCTACACGCCTGTCACCTAGCATGTGTGTCACCTCAACACTAATCACATAACACGTATTTCGGGGTTTCATACCCTCAGCTCCAAGATTAGAAGAGTTACTTACCTCGAACAAGCCAATACCAATGTCGAGCAAGCAAAACGATGCTCCAAAGATGCCATTTCACGCGTTCTGACCTCCGAACGGCCCGAAGCTAACCAAAAACAACTCAAGTACATCAAACAATACTAAAGGAACCAATCCCGATCGAAAAAGACCAAATCTTGAATCAAAAGCCCAAAAATCGGCCAAAGTCCCAACCCGGGCCCTCACCTCGGAACCCGATAAAATTTATAAAATCCAATAACCCATTCAATTACGAGTCCAACCATACTAGTTTCGCTCAAATCCGACCCCAATTTGATGTTCAAATCTCAAATTTCATATTATGAAACTTTAGGCCAAAACCCCCAATTTCCTCTATAAAATTCACAATCCAATTACCAAAAACAAAAGTAGATTCATGAAGTATAACCAAAACCGAGTAGAGAACACTTACCCTAATTTATATGGTGAACATTGCCTCAAGAATCGCCTCAATCCGAGCTCCATAGCTCCCAAAATGAAGAAAGAACAAAAACCCTCGTTAATATAGCTTCTGTCCTAGCGATTCCGCTTTTGCAAAAATAGCCTTGCCCAGCAACCCCCGCACCTACGGATATCAAATTCTGCTTCTGCGAAGATTTTCGCACCTGCTGTTCCAATCTCGCATCTGCGCGCACACAGGTGCGCTACAAAAATCCGCTTATGCAGTCTTCCTCACCCAGCCTCTTCTCGCTTCTGCGACTCCACTAACGCTTCTGTGACCATAGCACCTGCGCAATACCAGTCTCATGTGCGAGCACACCAGAACCAGCAGCCTTCAGAAATGCACTATGCAACGAAAGTAATCCGAACCTCGTCCGAAACTCATCTGAGCCGCTCGGGACCCCGTCCGAATATATCAACAAGTCCAATAACATAACACGGACCTACTTGAGGCCTCAAATCACACATAACAACATCAAAACGACAAATCACACCTCAACTCAAAATCAATGAACTTTGAAACTTCAAACTTCCACAACCGATGTCGAAACCTATCAAATCACGTTCGATTGACCTCAAATTTTGCACACAAGTCACATTCGACATTACGGACCTGCTCCAACTTCCGGAATCAGAATCCGACCTCGATATCAAAAAGTCCACTTCCGATCAAACTTTCCAAAATTTCAACTTTCACCATTTCAAGCCAAATTTAACCACGGACCTCCAAATCACAATTCGGACGCGTTCCTAAGTCTAAAATCCCCCAACGGACCTATCAGAACTATCAAAATTCCAATACGAGGACAAATGCTAAGAAGTCAAACTTGGTTAACCCTTTCAAATTTAAAGCTCTTTAGTTGAGAATCATTCTTCCAAATCAGTCCCAAATAACCTGAAAGCCAAAATCGACGATTCACACAAGTCAAAATACATCATACGGATCTACTCACGCCCGTAAACTACCGAGCAAAGTACAAAAGCTCAAAATGACCGGTCGGGTCGTTACATTCTCCCCCACTTAAACATATGTTCGTTCTCAAACGTGCCAAGAGTTGTTCCCAAAACCATCAAACTGCCGTATAACCTTACCATGCACGTACCCAGGGGTGATCCCACGTCACCCTATCCCATATAGGTCCGATAACATAACATAACTTAAATTTCTCAATTCAACCTTGTCCATAAGCCTTAGAATCCAATTTTTCAAGCATCCGAAATTCCTTATAAGATCTTAATCTCGCAACCTACATGTTGCATAAGTCTGAACAAGTTGTACCAAAAGCCGTAACCATAACTCAATTACTGAAAACTCAAATACCACATAGCTCAAATGCTCGAAGCAATGATTTCTAATCACAGTAGCTGCTCAAAACAACCCAATGTCGGTAATAAACCTTATATCAAACAAGACTTCATTCTAAAACCTTCGTACACTACCGATGATGAAAGGAACACACAGAAACTCATAACCATTCATCAGATCAACCAGTCATGGAACTCCCTCTCCTTCGACAAGAACTATAGCAAATTTCTAAGCCGACTTTCGATATTATCCTTCCAAATATACAACAATCAAATTCGATAGCACCCCTCCTAGTTCCGACAACTTCATCTCATCGAATACCAACTACTCTATTGACATGCAACACCAATACTACCCAGAGCCACAAACCATGCAATCCATGCACCAATAAGCAACAATCCAAATCTACTCAATCACGAAAATGACTTAAACAAGAGCACTGGCCCACAAGCTCAAAGGGTACCACCACCACGCAATGCTAAGAACCTATCACATACCATAGAACCAAAACACACAAATCTAACACAAGGGATCATATCTCAACATAACTTCGTTGCAATGCGTGACCCCATCCAAACACTGATACTTATGAAATACCTCAGCTATCATGCTCATAATCAATAACCACGCGCAATCCGACATCAAGTACTCAAGGTGCATTACCATAACCACGGAGAAGCAGATGACACAATGCCATGTAAACCCGAAAGAACATAACTCATACGCCATCAACCATGCAATACCCAATTACTCATCTCGCTCAAATTCCGCTATAAGGCCCAAATAGAACCGCACCAGGTATGCTTATAACCAACGAATCATAACTCCTCGTAGCATAGAAGAGTAACGCATAGATCATTTCAGGACACGAATAAGCCCAGCAACAACCGAATGACACATCCCTCAACAATAGCATTATGGAGCCAACCAATCCAACTCGGTGTAGAATACACATCCTAATTGGGACTACCAATGGACCCCCAAATCAACTTCGGGCACCCACAAATAGATAAATAAACCTCTGGAAGCTTACAATTGACTGAATCATAACACACACTATCATCTGGCTAGCTTCGGCCACGACTTCACAGTC
This sequence comes from Nicotiana tomentosiformis, assembly GCF_000390325.3. NCBI lineage: Eukaryota > Viridiplantae > Streptophyta > Magnoliopsida > Solanales > Solanaceae > Nicotiana > Nicotiana tomentosiformis. The sequence goes on from NC_090815.1 coordinate 88,529,091, forward strand.
TGCAACCATGAAACGGTCTTCTCCTGAGAACTCCCAGTCTCCAACTCCATAGAACACACGAATCACCATATCTAATCCCAACTCCAATGCCAGAATGTCTAACACATATCTCATACACGATCATCCCACGAGGAATACTTCTAAAATTCTTCCGTGCCACATAGCAAAATTTGAATATCAGCAGTCGATCAACCCGAAGAGTGTCGCAGTACTAGTGAAGTATCCATACATCAAAACATATTGCCCCTCCTGAAATGTATAATCTCATCAAGCCATACCAAATAGTAATATCATTTACCTAGTCATCTGAAACCGTCCATGCTTCCTACGAATTTTATGACCTTCCCTTCCAAACAGAACCGTGATCCCGCTCACGTAAATCTCAATCCCACACAACACACTGCATATACCATGCCATCATAAGAAAAGTACGAGAACTTCATAGTCCACTCCGAGTCACAATCAACTACATACTCAATTAGCCAAGGACCTTCCATTTGATTTCATCCAGGAGAAATTCACTATACATCACATACTCCTCACGCCAGTAGGAAAAATACCCCTCGAACCTTGGTAAAAACCATTGAGAACTCTTCGAACCCATTTTCACAAACCAAGCTATCATAACCGAATCTCTCTAACTCAACCCAGCCACGCAGGTCGTAAAAACCCAAAAGCATTGCCACGAAACAGCTGTAGAGACTAGCCACGTTATATGTACCTAAAGAACCGATCATACCCATTACTATGCTAACCCATCCTACTACCAAGCTGTCCTATTTCTCCAAGTCCTTTCCAAATTGACTTCAAATTGATACTTCTCCTTGCTGGAACACCACGATCCTTAACCAAAATTCACCACACAGGAGACCCTAGTATAAAACCACAACGCCCTAAGGCCCATTAGCCGCTGACTTCCCTCTTAAGCACCCCAAAGCACTACAACCGCGGCACCCACTCTAAAGAGACCTTATGTGAACCTAAAACTGTTTCCTTCACCTTCTTGATACTGAAATGTACGATCCACAATGATATAAAATGCCACAAGTCTCGACACCATCCAATGCAACTCCTAATTTCTAATCATATACAAATCTTGAAAATTCCAAATCACTACATATAAACCTTGAATCCATTAGAACCATTCTCGAGAGTCATCCACTCTACTCAAATCTCAATTAAACCGACCAAATAGACTGAACGACCTGTGCCCCATCAGCACACCAACACCCAAGGGAGTAAAGAGTAACCCACACTCTTAAGCAACCGAGCAAATTCCTATTCCATGTACACTACATCCTCCACGAATAACCACTCAATTATTTTACGATTCTCATATAACCATAGAGTGTAATACAGCCTGTATCCAGAAATTTTTTTACCCAAGTCATCCTCAATCTCGACATCTACAAGTCATAACTGATTCACCTGTAAACCCCGAACCAAAACCAATACAACATATAACCGTGCAATCAACTCGTCGATAGCAAACTCCCCCACTTGGCTCAAAGCCATAGATCAAAACACACAATAACTCGCTATGTCCATACTCTATTACTGCCATAATACCGTAGTGAGATTCAACTAAATCCTTCTTGAGCTCCTGAATGCAAACCATCTAATACTTCAAATTATTTTCAAATCTCGCGTTCATCCTCGTGAGGGTTAAGCTAACTTCCACAGGCGATCCAAACTCAAATTGCAACATATATCATTCACTGGTAAAAGGGAACTCTATACAAAACATCTTAGGGATCACACAACCTCAGGACACCTCGCATGGGCTAACCCACCTGCTTTGCCTCAAACTGACATCTCTCTACATCCTTCCATAGTCACGACTACTACGCAGTCACGTAATCTTCTCGATTCTGAACTCATCAACAAGACATGAGAATCTACTTCACTCCACAACTAAACAACATGAGAGATCCCTCAATACACCCCATAACTCGAGACCATACGCCAAATCAAGACAGAAATTAGACACCCCATAGTCCTTTCTACATCTCAAGTAAACTTTTATAGTCACATTCAAACAATCTGAACACATCTCGCAGTCACATCATACTCACCCCATAGTCATCCAATCACAAATTCCTTTAACAGTGACACCACCGGACATATAAGTCCCAAAAATATGTACTCACACAACTGAAATCTCTGTGCTCAAGCTATCGTCAAAACCCGGCTTCCAGCCCTCCGGACTGGCCCATCATCAGCATGCCAAAATCACATCTCGCACCTCAACCATAAAATCACAAACCGTCGTTGCACAGCTGATACCGAGCGCTCATGTGCGCATACGAATGCGTGGAAGGAATTCAAAGGGTTAAGCTTCAAGCTGATTTAATGCCGCACAATAAGGAAAGAAAGATGGAAAGTATATCCTAAATGTCATGTAGCCTCTCGAAGATATGTATGGACGTCATCATACCGATCTGCAAGACTCTACTAGACACTTGCTCATGACTTGTACAACCTATGAACCTAGAGCTCTGATACCAACTGTCACGACCCTAAATCCACTAGTCGTGATGGCACCTAACCCAACCCGCTAGGTAAGCCAATTAACCACTAACCAGTTCCAATAACAATTAATAAAGTGATTAAGTAAAGAAATATTTGAATCTTATTCATTCCCCAAGAACTGGTAATACAAATCATGAGCTTCTAAGAATAGAGTTTACAAAGCCGAAATAAAATAAATACATAGTATGTTTGAAAAGTACATAAATAGAGTTTAATAGATATAAAGCTACCACGAACAAGAGGCAGCTACAACTGGGACACAGGTATATTTTCAATCCAGCTCCCATCGAACACAGCAACATCAGCAACCAACACCTGCACCCAAGGTGCACAAGTGTAGTATGAGTACAACCGACTCCATGTAGTCAATAATTAACAAACCTAACCTTAGGTTGAAAGTAGTGACGAGCTAACAAAAAGGGGTCGGGTCTAACACCAATATTCCACAACCATTCATAATAGCATAGTACAAGTAACAAATGAGAACTTAGAAATAAAAGGCTCAGTTCATTCTCAATTCCAGAAAAAAGGCATTTCTTTTCAAGTATCTCAATGAAAATCCAAATCTTTTACCGAAAAAGACAAAAATGCGAGTAAGTTTGAAAACTGTGATTTTTCCCAAAGTTCTTTCAACAATAAGTAAGATGTTTCGTTTTTTGATAGCATGAGGAAAGTACTTCTCTATGCCTACATTTCAAGATATAGGTAAAATCATAAATGTCCCCACAACTGGGTAGCAGAAGGAAAAGCACCTCAATGCATGTATCACAAGTACGCATGTCAAATGCAATGCATCTCGATGATGAGCTCATGTACTCACACTCTCAGAGTACTCAATATCACTGCCTCGCATTCTCTCTCACTATGCTCAGCACACTTAATCACTCAGTGATGTACAAAACCCGCTACGGCGTGCAGCCCGATCCATATTTATAGTCGACTGTGCTCACTGGGGTGTGCAGACTCCGGAGGGGCTCCTTTCAGCCCAAGCGCTATATCGCTGCGGCGTGCAGCCCGATCCCATAATATATAAATAGCCATAAGGCTCATTGCGGCATGCAACCCTATATATATATATATATATATATATATATATATATATATATATATAGCCCTAAGGCTCGTTGCGGCGTGCAACTCAATCCATATACATACAGCCCTCAGGTTCGTTGCGGCGTGCAACCCGATCCATATACATACAGCCCTCAGGCTCGTTGCGTCGTGAAACCCGGTCTATATAAAATATAATCAATATAATAAACTACGGCATGCATCCCGATCCCAATATGTCACACTCACTCAGGCCCTCGGCCTCACTCAGTCATCAATCTCTCCAGTCTCACTCACGGGCTCACAATGTCATGAAACCAGCCCGACAATAATGATATGATGTATCAATAAATAATATCTGAGACTGAGATATGGTATGAATGCATGGATATGACTGAGTAAGAAATATCAATGAAATCAGTGAGATGATAGTAGGAAACGACCACTATAGGTCCAAACAGTATTGTCGTATTGCCTAAACAAGATATCTAGCATGATTGACAGCTTAACTACTTTATCACATGGGGAAAACACGGATATCAACAAAGTAGGACCACTATACAGTGCCATGGGAAAAACAGAGTCTCAATTCACATGGTGCACGCCCACACGCCCATCACTAGCATGTGAGTCACCTCAACACTAATTACATAATACGTATTTTGGGGTTTCATAGCCTCAGCTCCAAGATTAGAAGAGTTACTTACCTCGAACAAGCCAATACCAATGCCAAGCAAGCCAAACGATGCTCCAAAGATGCCATTCCGCACATTCCGACCTCCGAAAGGCCCGAAGCTAACCAAAAAACAACTCAAGTACATCAAACAATGTTAAAGGAACCAATCACGATCGAAAAAGATCAAATCTTGAATCAAAAGCACAAAATATCGGCCAAAATCCCAACCCGGGCCCACACCTCGGAACCCGACAAAATTTACAAAATCCAATAACCCATTCAATTACGAGTCCAACCATACTAGTTTTACTCAAATCCGACCCCAATTCGATTTTCAAAACTCACAAATTCATATTATGAAACTTTAGGCCAAAACCCCCAATTTTCTCTGTAAAATTCACAATCCAATTACCAAAAACGAAGGTAGATTCATGAAATATAACCAAAACCGAGTAGAGAACACTTACTCCAATTCATATTGTGAATATTGCCTCAAGAATAGCCTCAATCCGAGCTCCATAGCTCCCAAAATGAAGAAAGAACCAAAACCCTCGATAATATAGCTTCTGCCTCAGCGATTCCTCTTTTGCGAACAATTCATCGCATCTGCGACCATTGCTTCTATGGTAAAAACTTCGCTTCTGCAAAAATAGCCTTGCCCAGCAAACCCCGCACCTGCGGATATCAAATTCCGCTTCTGCGAATATTTTCGCACCTGCGCTTCTAATCTCGTATCTGCGCGCGCACAGGTGCGCTACAAAAATCTGCTTCTGCGGTCTTCCTCACCCAGCCTCTTCTCGCTTCTGTGACTCTAATAATGCTTCTGCGACCATCGCACCTACGCAATACCAGTCGCAGGTGCGATCACACCAGAACCAACAGCCTTCAAAAATGCACTATGCAACGAAAGTGATCTGAACCTCGTCTGAAACTCATCCGAGCCGCTCGGGACCCCGTCCGAATATATAAACAAGTCCAATAACATAACACGGACATACTGGATGCCTTAAATCACACATAACAATATCAAAATGATAAATCACACCTCAACTCGAAATCAATAAACTTTGAAACTTCAAACTTCCACAACCGATGCTGAAAACTATCAAAAAGTTACATTAAAGCACACAAGTCCAATTGATCTCAAATTTTGCACACAAGTCACATTCGACATTACAGACCTGCTCCAACTTTCGAAATCAGAATCCGACCTCAATATCAAAAAGTCCACTCCGGGTCATACTTTCCAAAATTTTAACTTTCGCCATTTCGAGCCAAATTCAACCACGGACCTCCAAATTACAATCCGGACGCGCTCCTAAGTCCAAAATACCCCAACGGATCTACCGGAACCATCACAATTCCAATCCGAGGTCAAATGCTAAGAAGTCAAACTTGGTCAACTCTTTTAAATTTAAAGCTCCATAGTTGAGAATCATTCTTCCAAATTAGTCCCGAATAACCTGAAAGCCAAAACCGACGATTCACACAAGTCAAAATACATCATACGGAGCTATTCACACCCGTAAACTACCGAGCGAAGTGCAAAAGCTCAAAATGACCGGTCGGGTCATTACACATGTGATTTATGAATAAATATTCATTCTTAAAAGAATATAAACGTGCTAGTAGTAGTGAATATACCACATTCACCTCTAGAAGGAGGTTTGAGAGGAAATAAGAAAATAATATCATTATTATGGAATGAATGATCATTGGTCACGTACCTATTGTACGCCAAAATATTTTGGTAATGTGATTATTAAAGCACAACAGTAATGCAATAAACAGATCTTGCATATAATTTTGACCATGGCCATAATGGTATAACTTTCTCTTTGAACGAGATATTCACCATGTAGGTGTTGATGAATATGTGAGGACAAAATTAATTGAGAGCTCTAGAAGAGCCAATTATACTATTTTAGAGAAATAAAATCGATTATCAATAAGGTATTGTATCGTAGTAAGTCTCAAAGAAACTTATTGAGTTTCTAAAGTATTCGCGAAAGCAGTTGGTTATATTGAGACTAAAAATAAAGGAAAGATATTTTATCTTCTTTTACTATAACTTTTAGCGGGTCAATATGTATGTGAACAACTACCTGCTTTATTCTCTAGTTTGCACTACATAAATAAATGAATGCCACGATAAAATAGAAGTTTATTGATATAAAAACTCATATCATAATAAACTTGGAGTTTATTTATAATTGCACACATCGTGGTGTAAACCTGAAGTTTATCAATATTGATAATTTATCCAGTTGGCATAATCAGTTTAGCCATATTAATTTAAGTATGATGTACAAAAATAAAAGAGAATTCACATGAGTAAATATTAAAGAACTATAAAGTTTTGCATGAATTCTCTTATATTGTTTGTTCTCGTTATGTAATAGACCAACTAAAATTGGGATTGAATTCCATGAATGCTGGAAATATCAAAGGTGAATATGGCCGAATCCACCTGCCATGTATACCACATAAGTTGCATCTATGAGATGGTTACATGTGCGATTATTATTAATCTGTAACCTGGTGTTTGTAAGATAGCTGCTCAATAATTTAATTTAGAGCATAATATTTAGATGTTGTATTCAAGACAGTTCATCTTGATATGTTGGTTTACATCGAAACCAAAATAATTTATTGATTGCCTCCACTTAATATACGTTATATACGAAAGTATATTACATTCTCCCCTCATGAGTGGTTCAGGGTCAGGAACCAAATAATTTTATCTTATTATTATTGATGTACGATGTAAATTTTGATTAACAATATAACACACAAAGGCGAGTTTCCAAAGTTGAGGAAGTAAGTTAATTTTTCTAACATGAGAAAAAGTTACGTGGAATGAATTATCATTTGTATATCTAAATCCTCGAATAAAATAATATGAACTTGATGTTCATAAAAAAGATAATTCATCTGCAATATATCGCAAAGCATACCAGACGCATTTCCTGGCCCAAAGAAAGTAACTATATTTTCAATGCAAATTCTCATATTAGAATAAGTCCAAGAAGGACAAAGTCTATGGTACACTTAAAGCGTATAGACAAATTGGTTTCAAATACAATTCTTGATAAAAAAAGATGAGCAAATGATCGAAATGATATTCATAAGGAGATAAGTGATCTAGAAGATCACATGACATAACACTTCATAAAATCTCAGGAGAGGTTCAGGTACCTGAAATGAATGAAGAGATCTCTATGTTATGTCTTTATAAAAAAAAAACAAAGGAGGTTGGAACTGATATTAAATATCCGCCGACTATATTTATGATAAAATATGAGGATTTTAAGTCTGGAGAAACAATTCAAGTAGAATTGGTTTCATATGAAATACATATAGTTTTGGACATATAGTTCAAACACTTGAACGTATACAGTCAATGGTGTGTGCAATCACTTTTATCTATCTTATGTCTAGCATTGCCTGAGAACATGATATGCATCTAAAGTCGATTTGTATGTCTTATATGACTTAGCCTATATGACAATCTCTAAAGGATTTAAATCGCTTAAAACATATATAATTCTTGGTCCCAAAGTACCACATCCTAAGTGTAATTTGTGCACATATATGTCTTTCTATAACTATAAACATGATAATACGATAGCGAGAATTTTTACCTCTATATATGGAGATATTGAAAAGGCCATTCCACAGCATTTTATGAAGACATTACATATATACACGAATGATGATTTCAAGGTGCAACATATTATGATGACCCAAAGTGTCATATTTAAATTTAATAATTAATTCTATGATCTAAAACCTCGAAAAGCACTATTTATCATTCCTTGACTTGCATGCGCAGTCCGTATAATATTTCGGAAAGTTTTTGTGTGAAAAATAGATTAAAATGTGAATAGAGCTTTAAAACTCAACTGAGTTGACCTTGGTCAACCTTTTGAGAAAACAGACTCGGATCAGTGTTTTGATAGTTTCGGTAGGTCCGTATCGTGATTTGGGACTTAGGCATATACCCGGAATCGAATTCCGAGGTCCCTAGCCTGAGATATGAAATTTTGATGAAAAATTAAAAGTTTGAAAGCTTAATGATTTTTAAGAATTTACTGATGTTGGATTTATTGACACCGGGACCGTATTTTAGTTCCAGAGCCCTATATAGGTCCACTATAATATTTATGACTTGTCTGCCAAATTTGGTGAGAAACAGAGTTGATTTGACGTGATTCGGACGTCCGATTGTGAATATATAAGTTTTGAAGTTTTCTTGAAAATCTCCTTTGATTTGGTGTCCGATTCGTAGTTCTAGGTGTTATTTTGGCGATTTGATCATGCAAGCAAGTTCGTATGATGTTTTAGGACTTGGGTGCATGTTTGGTTTGGAGCCCCGAGGGCTCGGGTTGATTTCGGGTGGTTAACGGATCATTTTGGACTAGGGAAAACTGCAGAAAATCTACTTCTGGTTTCCTTCTTCACGTTCGCGAGAGGGGTCTCGCATTCACGAAGAAGAAACTAGAGACAGGCGGAATTGTTCTTCGCGTTCGCGAGAGAGGTCTCGCGTTCGCGAAGGGAAAGAGGGTGACCAGGAAATTTGCCTTCGCGTTCGTGAAGGTCATGCCAGGCAAGCTTCGCGTTCGGGAGATAGCCCTCGCGTTCGCGAAGGGTAAAATTAGACAGCCCAAATTTGTGCTTCGCGAACGCGAGGCACTGACCACGTTCACGAAGGGTAAAATTCCGAGAAACAGAACTTATGTTCTGGAAAATGGGATTCGTCCCATTTTCAACCATTTTTCATTTTTGAGCTCGGGTAAGGCAATTTTTGGGCAATTTTCACGGTAAAACATTGGGGTAATTGTTCTTTATCTTATATTGATTATATTTCATGATTCCATACTCATTAATATCATGAATCCGTAAAATTTTGGGAGAAAAATCAGATTTTTATAAAATCTTCCGAAAACGAAAATTTATGATTTGGAGGTCCATTTGACATCGGAATTTGATAATTTTTGTATGGTTAGACTCGTCTCAGAATGAGTGTTCGGATTTAGTAAGTTTTTTCGAGATTTATGACGTGGTCCCCACTGTCAATTTTTAAAGTGAATTTCGGATTTTATCTGGAAAATTAGTAAATTCATATGGAATTAATTTCTATGATTTGTATTGAGTATATCGAATTGTTTGTGAATAGATTTGACGCTTTTGGAGACAAATTTAAAAGGAAAAGCTGTGGTCGAGTAATTGATTGAAATTTGCAAAGCGAGGTAAGTGTCGTGGTTAATCTTGACTTGAGAGTATAGAACCCTTAAATTATTTGTTATGTGAAATGCATATGAACGACGTATAGGCAAGGTGACGAGTGTCTATACGTCATCAAATTAATTATTTGCATAATTATTTGAAAATTATAAATTATTGTAAGGCACAAATTAATTGTTATAATAATTATTTCTCTCCTATTCTTTGTCAAATATTAATTCTTGAAATTCTGCAATAATTGGTACATACTTATTTGATTTATGTGTCTTAATTGTTACTTGACATTTAGCATATTAAATATTAAACTATTTATTTTCTTCCTGATTTCCAAAATAAATTGCTACTTGTCATTATCTTTTTCATAAATAAATCATAATTATTGTATGCTTGTTGTCTTATTATTTTATATTAATTATTGCATTTATTAGGGAAATTTCTTTAATAAGAATTGGTAAGTGAATATAAATATTGGGGGATCGGGTTGTATGCCGCAACAGACTTTGTTAAAAGTCAATATTGGGGGATCGGGTTGCACAGCGCAATAGACTTTACTAAAAGTCCATATTGGGGGATCGGGTTGCACGCCGCAACAGACTTTATTTTAAAGTCTATATTAGGGAATCCCGTTGTACGCCGCAACAGACTTATTTAAAAGTCTATATATACTTGATTAAAATAAATATATTTTTGGATTGAAAATGAATATATTGTGGGAGCGGGTTGCATACTGCGACGGAAATTGATTGAAATAATAATTGGTTATGACTGCTGAATTGGCTTCAACTATTAAAAATGAGTTACATCATTTAATTATATTATTGTGGTTATTACTATTATTGCGTACATGTTAATGTAAGTGACATACCTTAACCTCGTCACTACTTCGTCGAGGTTAGGCTCGGCACTTATCAGTACATGGGGTCAGTTGTACTGATACTACACTCTGCACTTTTTGTGCAGATTTCGGAGTTGGTCCCAGCAACGTACCATAGAATTGCTCGGATTTCAGCAATTCATAGGAGACTTGAGGTATAACTGCACAGCGTCCGCAGTTCTGAAGTCCCTGTCTACCTTATTTTAGCTATGTGTTTGCTTTCAGACAGCTTTATTTTATTCAGACCTTTATTTGTATTATTCTAGAAGCTCGTGCACTTGTGACACCAATTCTGGGATGGTATTTAGGCAACGCTATTTTTATGGATTAGTCACTATATTTTAGATTTTACTTCCGCATTGGTTTCTTTGTTATTAATTAATTTAAAATTGTTTAAAAATGGCTAATGTTATTCTAACATTGGCTTGCCTAGCAAGTGAAATGTTATGCACCATCACGGTCCGGAAGGTGGGAATTTCGGGTCGTGACAGTTGGTATCAGAGCACTAGGTTACATAGGTCTCACGAGTCACGAGCAAGCTTAGTAGAGTCTGAAGGATCGGTACGGAAACGTCTGTACTTATCTCTCAGAGGCTATGAAGTTTAGGAATAATATCACTTCTTTCTTATTCTGTTGTGCGATTTTATTATATCATCGATGATTGAACCATTCTACTCTTATTCTCTCGCAAATGCTGAGAACACGTAATACATCTACCGATGGACAGGGACCAGAACTCCCGATGGCAACTATGGCCAGGGGTAGAGGTCGAGGCCGAGGTCATGCTAGAGGCCGAGGCAGAGGTAGAGCTCAGTCTAAAGCTCGAGCAGTAGCACCTGTTGTAGAACCTCAGGTGGACCTTCAGAAAGAGGTTCCAATTCAGACTATACCGGTTGGACTAGTTCAGGTTCTGGAAGGGTTCATAGCTACTCCAGTACTTCAGGACGCTCTAGTCTGTTTGGTAAGCCTTATGGAGGGCGTGGCCTAGAATGGTACTTTTCCAGTGGCACCAGCCGTCTCACAGGATGGGGGAGGAGCACAAACTCCCACTACTCCCACTCCGGAGCAGATGGCTCCCCAGAATCAGGCTCCAACAGCCCCGCCAGTTGGGGTAGTTCAGCCAGTTGTTGCGGCACAGACTGAGGATAGGCCCGCCATGTCTTTTGGGGCCTTATTGAGACTGGATAAGTTTACCAAGCTCTTTCCAGTTCACTTCAGTGGTACACCTTCTGAGGACCCACAGGAGTATCTTGACCGCTGCCATGAGGTGCTGCAGAACATGGGTATAGTTGAGACAAATGGGGTTGATTTTGCTGTATTTTAGATGACGGGTTCCGCCAAGAGGTGGTGGAGAGATTATACATTGACCAGACCAGTTGGAGCGCCTGCACTTACCTGGGAGTAGTTCTCTCAGCTATTTCCGGAGAAGTTCCTTCCTATCACACTGAGAGAGGATTACCACAAGCAATTTGAGCGTTTACAGTAGGGCAGTATGACTATTACTCAGTATGAGTCCCGTTTTGTGGATTTAGCCTGTCATGCTCTCCTTTTACTACCTACTGAGGGAGAGAGAGTGAGGAGGTTTATTGAGGGAGTCACTCACCCTATCAGGCTTCAGATGGCCAAGGAGACCGAAAGTGAGATTTCTTTTTAGGGGGCTGCTAATGTCGCAGGGAGGATCGAGATGGTTCTTGCATAGGAGAGGGGGCATAGGTCTGATAAGAGGCCTTGTCAGTTCGGTGGTTTCAGTGGTGCCTCGCCTGGAGGCCGGGGTAATTTTGGTAGGGGTCATCCTCCCAGACCGTTTCATTCAGCACTTCATGCATCTCTCGATGCTTCAGGGAGTCACGGTCCTAGTATTCCTTACTCTGGACAGCCAGCATTTAGTGCACATTCAGCTCCTATCAGTGCACCACCAATCTAAAGTCACTATAGCGGTTATCAGGCCCATTCAGGTCAGCTTCAGCTTCAACAGCCACGGCATCAGGATGGGTGTTATATGTGTGGGAACATTGGTCACATCAAGAGGTATTACCCTAGGTTGGCGAGTAACAGATCTCGGTAGGACTCTCATGCCATCATACCGACACCGGTTGCTTCACCGCCTGCTCAGCCAGCTAGAGGTAGGGGTCAGGCAGCTAGAGGTGGAGGTCAGGCCATTAGAGGTGAAGGTCAGGTCATTAGATGTAACGACCCGGTCGGTCGTTTCGGGAGTTATAGCCCCATTTCCCCCATTTCTATTTCCTTTATGCTCTTAAGCTATATTATGATATACCAGGTTAGTTGGTTCGGGCCCGGAGTAGTTTCGAAGTCGAATGAGACAATTAGTCTCTTATTTAGAACCTTAAGTCGGAAAAGTCAACTGGATGTTGACTTATGTGTAAACGATCTTGGATTTGAATTATGATGGCTCTGTTAACTCTGTTAGGTGATTTTGAACTTAGGAGTGCATCCAGAATGTGATTTAGAGGTCCGTGGTAGAATTAGGCTTGAATTGGCGAAATTTGGAAATTTGGCGATTTCGGTCGGCAGTGGAAAATTTGATATCGGGGTCGGAATGGAATTCCGAAAGTTGGAGTAGGTTCGTAGTGTCATTTTTGATGTGTGTGCAAAATTTGAGGTCATTCGGACGTGGTTTGGTTGGTTTCAGCATCTGTTGCCGAATTTGAAAATTTAGAAGTTCTTAGGATTGAATCCGAGGGTAATTTGATGATTTGATGTTGTTTTGAGTGATTCGAAGGTTCGACTAAGTTGGTATATTGATATATGACTTGTAAGTATTTTTGGTTGAGATCCCGAGGGCCTCGGGGTGATTCTGAGTGGTTAACGGATTTATCGGAGTTGGAAAATTCAGCTGAAGCTGCTGCTACTGTTATTTTCGCACTTACAGTAGAAAGAGTCGTAGGTGCGAGGCCACTAGTGCGCGTGCGGGCAATGGTGGGCTAGGCAGGTGGCGCAGGTGCGAGTTGGAGGTCGCATCTGCAAGCCCGCAGGTGCAAAACCTAGGGTGCAGATACGGAAAGGGAGATGCTGGGCAGGCTTCGCAGAAGCGGAGGAACGTGCAAGTGTGCATTCGCAGGCGCGAGAATTTGCTGCGCAGATGAGGAAAAAATGTGAGGCCAAGGCTGGAGCGCAGGCGCGAAGGATTTGGCCGCACCTGCGAGCCCGCATGTGCGAGGCCTGGAGCGCAGGTGCAAAATCTGGGGAATTAAGTGGAGTTCGCGGATGCGGCACCTTGACCGCAGGTGCGGTCCTGCAGGCGCGGAAAAAGAGCCTGCAGGTGCAAAAACCTGGGCAGAAACCATAAATAGAACACTTCGCGAATTTGGTTCATTTCCACCCTTTTTAAGTCGGTTTGTTGAGCTTTTGGAGTGATTTTTGAAGGGTGATTCAAGGTCTATCAGTGAGGTAAGTTGTTTGAGCCCTAATACTTGTATATATGGTGATTTTCCATTGTTTAGTCATTGTAATTAGTGAAAATGAGGGATTAGGGCTTGGGATATTTGGAGAAGTAATTTAAGGATTTGAATGACCAAACGATGTCGGATTTTGATGAATTTGATATGGTTAGACTCGTGAGTGAATGGGCTATCTAGTTTTGTAAATTTTGTTGGATTTTGAGACGTGGGCCCGGGGGCCGGGTTTGAGCCAATTTTGGGTTTGGTCTAATTATGTAGCTTTTCCATTGGAATTCATTCCATTAGCGTATATTGATGGTATTGTACTGATTGTGAATAGATTTGGAGCATTTGGAGGCTGAGTGAAGAGGCAAGAGCATTGCGGGTTAGAGATTTGACCGGTTTGAGGTAAGTAACGATCGTAAATCTAGTCCTGAGGATACGAAACCCCGAATTTTGCATCATTCTACTATTTTTAGTGACGCACATGCTAGGTGACGGGCGTGTGAGCGTGCACTGTTGGGGATTGTGAGTTGGTCCGTCCCATAGCAACTGTAAATTTGCATACTTTGTTGAAACTATATGATACTTATATGTTTTAGAAAGAGTTTCTATAAAATTAGGCTGAATGCCATGTTTGGGCGTTGTGCCAGTGTTGTTTGGACCCTTAGGGGCCTTTTCTTACTATCCTCTCATTGTTTTTGATTGAAAATCTATACTCAGTCATGGTTACACTTGCATAACTCAGTTTTATGACTCTATTTTGATGCATATAAATATTGTTTTGGGCTGAGCACCCTGTTTTACTGAAATGCCCGAGTGGCTTGAGAGGTTTATGACTGAGTGAGGTGGAGGGCCTGATTTGTGAGGATATTTATGGGATCGGGCTGCACGCTGCAGCATGTTTGATAGCGGCCGAGGGCCTGATTGCGAGGATGAGTGTGGATAGAGGTTGCCCGCCTGCAGCATACTTTATTATTATATCACGTGAGTTGTTTGTGCAGATTATAGCACTTGGGCTGAAGGAGCCCCTCCGGAGTCTTTACACACCCCTAGTGAGCGCAGGCACCTACTGAGTGCGAGTGCTGAGTGACTAGGAGGCATGAGTGATTGTGAAGTGTTCCCGAGTGGCAAGAGTGATGTGAGGTATGCCCGAGTGGCACGAGTGACTGTGAGGTTTGCCTGAGGGGCTGTATATGAGTGATGTTTTGCCTGAGGGTTTGTTTATGATTTTATCATTTTTACTCACTTTTGCATTTTTCCTCTGTTTAAAAACTGTTGAAAAATATCTTTAAATGATTTTTACTAGAACTGGGTTTAAACGAGATATCTTGATTCAAATCCTGATTTTAAAAGCATGTGGTATTTTACTGAGATTTCCTGATATAAACGTTATATGCTTTATTGCTCGTCACTACTGCTCAGTCTTTATTTATTGTTGTTACTTACTGAGTTGGCGTACTCACGTTACTCCCTGCACCTTGTGTGCAGATCCAGGTGTAGCTGGACACGGTAGCGGTTGTTGATTATTTTGGTTGCAGATTTTCTCAGGGATAGCAAGGTAGTTGCTTGGCGACCGCAACCCCTGCTCTTCTCCCTCTTATCTTCCTCTAGTTGTATTTAGCTATTTTCCAAGCTGAGTTAGCCTTGATATTGTTAGACAACTTATAGTAGATGCTCATGACTAGTGACACCCCGATGTCAGGCTTTTCCTTTCACACTTTTGTTTTGATTTGAACCCCTTTGCGAAGGTTTTTATGTTAAATAGCACTGAAATTATCTTTGAAATGAATATATCGGTTTGTTTTGAAAATGAGTCGGCTTGCCTAGTTCCACGATAGGCATCATCACGACAGGGGTTTGTTTGGGTCGTGACATTAGAAGTGGAGGTCAGACCGTTAGAGGTGAAGGCCAGCCAGTTAGAGACCGTCCCAGGGATGCAGTTCATAGTGGTGGGGCTCAACCCTAATTTTATGCTTTTTCAGCTAGGCCTGAGGCCGAGTAATCTGATGCTGTGATCACAGGTTTTATTCCAGTTTTCCATAGAGATGCTTTAGTTCTATTTGATCTAGGATCTACTTATTCCTATGTGTCCTCCTATTTTGCTTCATATTTGGTTGTGCCTTGTGATTCTCTGAGTGCTTCTGTGTATGTATCTACACCAGTGGGAGACTCTGTTGTAGTAGATTATATCTATCGTTCATGTGTGGTTACTATCGGTAGTCTTGAGACTAGGGTGGATCTTCTACTTCTTGATATGGTAGATTTTGATATCATCTTGGGTATGGATTGGATGTCACCATATCATACTATATTGGACTTTCATGCCAAGACAGTAATCCTAGCCATGCTGGGGTTACCTCGGTTAGAGTGGAAAGGAACTCCTGGTCATTCTGCCAGCAGGGTTATTTCTTATATGAAAGCTCGGCGTATGGTAGAGAAAGGGTGTCTAGCCCATTTGGCTTATATTTGCGATCCCAGTACAGATGTTCCTTCTATGGACTCAGTACTAGTTGTTCGTGAATTTCCAGAAGTATTTCCTGTAGATTTGCCGGGGATGCCACCCGACAGAGATATTGACTTCTGTATTGATTTGGCTCCGGGAACTCAGCCCATTTCTATCCCACCATACCGTATGGCCCCACCGGAGTTGAAATAATTAAAGGAGCAGTTACAAGACTTGCTTGATCAAGGATTCATTAGGCCCAGCGTATCGCCCTGGGGTGCACCAATACTATTTTTAAAGAAGAAAGATGGCTCTGTGCGGATGCGTATAGATTATCGGCAGTTGAACAAGGCCACTATCAAAAAACAAATATCCGCTGCCAAGAATTGATGACTTATTTGATCAGCTTCAGGGTGCCAAGGTATTTTTGAAGATCGATTTGAGATCTGGTTACCATCAGTTGAAGATTAGGGCATCTGATGTCCCTAAGACAGCTTTTCGGACTCGGTATAGGCATTACAAATTCCTAGTGATGTCATTTGGGTTGATAAATGCCCCAGCAGCATTTATGGATTTGATGAATCGGGTGTTCAAGCCCTATTTGGATTCTTTTTTGTTTATATTCATTGATGATATCTTGATTTACTCCAACAGTTGAGAGGAGCATGAGCAGTATCTTCGGAGTGTGCTTCGGACTTTGAAGAATAATCAGTTATATGCCAAATTTTTAAAATGTGAGTTTTGGTTAGACTCGGTTGCCTTTTTGGGGCATGTTGTATCGGCAGAAGGCGTAAAGGTGGATTCTAAGAAGATTGAGGTTGTTTAGAATTGTCCTAGACCTACTTCAGTTAAAGAGTTTCTGAGTTTCCTGGGTTTAGCAGGTTCTTATCTCCAGTTCGTAGAAGGGTTTTCATCTATAGCAAGCCCATTGACCAGACTGACCCAAAAAGGTGTCCCATTCAGATGGTCGGACGAGTGTAAGTTAAGCTTTCATAAGCTTAAGACTGCTTTGACTACGGTGCCAGTGTTGGTATTACCCGCAGGTTCGGGATCATATACGGTATATTGTGACGCATCTCACATTGGGCTTGGTGCAGTATTAATACAAGATGGTAGGGTGATTGCATATGCGTCTCGGCAGTTAAAAGTTCACGAAAAGAATTATCCTGTTCATGACTTAGAATTGGCAGCCATTGATCATGCGTTGAAGATTTGTAGGCATTAACTCTACGGTGTCTCGTATGAGGTATTTACTGATCATCGTAGCCTTCAGTATCTGTTCAAATAAAAAGATCTTGATTTGAGGCATAGAAGATGGCTGGAGTTTTGAAAGACTATGATATCACCATTTTGTATCACCCCGGAAAGGCCAATATGGTGGCCGATGCTTTGAGTAGAAAGGCCAATATATTTCGGTTAGTGAGAGGCCGTTAGCTGTAGATGTTCATACTTTAGCTAATCGGTTTGTGAGGTTAGATTTTTCATAACCTAGTTGGGTTCTAGCTTGCACAGTCACTCGATCTTCTTTATATGAGTGCATCAGAGAGAGCAATATGATGACCCTCATTTACTTGTCCTTAAGGACACGGTGCGGCACGGTGATGCCAAACAGGTTGTTGTGGGGAAAGATGGAGTTCTGCGAATGCAGGGTCGTATTTGTGTGCCTAATGTTGACATGCTTCGTGAATTAATTCTTGAAGAGGCACATAGTTTCAGGTATTTTATTCATCCAGGTACCGCCAAAATGTATCAAGATTTGCAACAACATTATTGGTGGAGGAGAATGGAAAAGGATATAGTTGCATATGTAGCTCGGAGTCTTAATTGTCAGCAATTTAAGTACGAGCATCAGACACCTGGTGGTTTGTTTCAGAAGTTAGAAATTCCTGAGTGGAAATGGGAGTGTATCACTATGGATTTCGTTGTTGGACTCACACGGACTCAGAGAAAATTTGACGCAGTTTAGGTCATTATCGATAGGTTGACCAAGTTAGCACATTTCATTCCAGTGGCAGTTACCTATTCTTCAGAGAGGTTAGCTGAAATTTACATTCGTGAGATTGTCCTCCTTCACGGTGTGCCCGTGTCTATTATTTTGGATTGAGGTACGCAGTTTACCTCACACTTTTGAAGGCTGTACAGCATGAGTTAGGCACATAGGTAGAGTTGAGTACAACATTTCATCCACAGACAGACGGACAGTCAGAGCACACCATTCAGATATTAGAAGATATGCTTCGCGCTTGTGTTATAGACTTTGGAGGTTCTTGGGATTAATTCCTTCCACTTGCGGAGTTTGCTTATAATAATAGCTACCAGTCAAGTATTCAGATGGCTCCATATGAGGCATTATATGGAAGGCGATGTCGTTCGCTAGTTGGATGGTTTGAATTGGGAGAGTCTCGATTGTAGGGTACCGATTTGGTACAGGATGCCTTGGATAAGGTCAAAGTAATCCAAGATTGACTTCGCACAGCTCAGTCTAGGCAAAAGAGTTACGCCGACTATAAAGTTCGTGATATTGCATTCATGGTTGGAGAAAGAATATTACTTCGGGTTTCACCTATGAAAGGTGTAATGAGGTTCGGAAAGAAGGGCAAGTTGAGCCCAAGGTATATCGGACCCTTTAAAATTCTTGAAAGGGTGGGTAAGGTAGCCTACAGGCTTGCATTAACACCTAGTTTATCAGTAGTTCATCCAGTGTTCCATGTGTCTATGCTCCAGAAATATCATGGTGATCCGTCCCATGTGTTAGATTTTAGCTCAGTCCAATTGGACAAAGCTTTGACTTACGAGGAGGAGCCGGTGGCTATTCTAGCCCGGCAGGCCCGACAATTGAGGTTTAAGAGTTATCCTTCAGTTCAGGTGCAATGGAGAGGTCAATCAATTGAGACAGCTACCTGCGAGTCCGAGTCGGACATACGAAGTAAATATCCACACTTATTCACCAGCTCAGGTACTTTTTTTCTAACTTTGTTCCACGACAAACTTTTATTTTAGAGGTGGAGAATGTGATGACCCAAAGTGTCATCTTTAAATTTAATAATTATTTTTGTTATCTAAGACCTCGGAAGCACTGTTTATCATTCCTCGACTTGCGTGCACAGTCCGTATAATTTTTCGAAAAGTTTTTGTGTGAAAAATGGATTAAAATGTGAAATAAAGCTTTAAAACTCAATTGAGTTGACTTTGGTCAATATTTTGAGCAAACGGACTTGGATCAGTGTTTTGACAGTTCTGGTAGGTTCGTATCGTGATTTGGGACTTAGGCGTATGCCCGAAATCAAATTCCGAGGTCCCTAGCCCGAGATATAGAATTTTGATGAAAAATTAAAAGTTTGAAAGCTTAATGATTTTTAAAAATTTACTAATGTTGGATTTATTGACACCGGGTCCGTATTTTGGTTCTGGAGCCCCGTATAGGTCCACTGTAATATGTAACGACCCGGCCGGTCGTTTTGAGAACTTAAGTCTCGTTCGGCGGCATAAGGCCCTGAGCAACTTCATATTATATGTATTGACTTGCGTGCGTGGTTGAATTCAGTTACCGGATTATTCAGAATGATTTGGGACACTTAGTCCCTAAAACGGAAGCTTAAGTCTTAGGATTTTGACCATAGTCGGAACTATGTGAAGATGACTTCGGAATGGAGTTCTGTCGGTTCCATTAGCTCCGTTGGGTGATTTTGGACTTCGAAGCGTGTCCGGACTGTAAATTCGAGGTCTATAGCTGATTTAGGCTTGAAATGGCGAAAGTCGAATTTTTGGAGATTTGGACCGGAAGTGGACTTTTTGATATCGGGGTACGAATGCAATTCCGAGAGTTGGAACAGCTCTGTTATGTTATTTGGGACTTGCCTGCAAAATTTGACGTCATTCCGGGTTGGTTAGATTGGTTTCGGCACGAGTTTCCAAAGTTGGAAGTTTTGGAAGTTCATAAGTTCATTTCGTGGTGCGATTTGTATTTTTGGTGTTGTTTGATGTGATTTGATACCTCGAGCGAGTCCGTGTTAGGTTATGGGACTTGTTGGTATGTTTAGACGGGGTCCCGGGGGCCTCGGGTGAGTTTCGGATGGGCTACGGGTCTTTTCCCCCTATTTTTGAACTGTTGTTATTTGTCATCTGGTTTCTTTCATCGCGTTCGCGTCCTAGCCTTCGCGTTCGCAGTCACCCTATCACGTTCGCGAAGTTCTGCCACACCCTACTTCGCGTTCGGGTTCCCTATCTCGCGTTCGCGAAGTGCAATCCAGGCCCTGGGAAATGGTGATCATTTTCCTCTTCGCGTTCGCGTGTCACTTACGTGTACACTTAGCTATTCCATTACACACTTCATGTTCGCATACTACTTCACGCGTTTGCGAAGAGCAGTCATTGGGCCATCATATTTTTCCTCTTCGCGTTCGCGAACGTGTTATCGCGTTCGCGAAGAACAACTGGGCAGCTTTGTTTCTCTTCTTCGTGAATGCGTCCCTTTCTCTGCATTCGCGATACACAAAACCCCTGTGCAGAATATAAAGTCCTCTATTCCGAGGGTTTGCCATTTTCACCATTTTTGGAGTTTTAGAGCTCGGTTTTAAGCGATTCCTTGTGGGTTTTTCATGCAAATCGATTGGGTAAGTGTTCTTCACCTAGAATTTATTTATTTCCATGATTATATATTTATTTTTATCATTTAATTTGTGTTTTGAGTTGTGGAAAATGGTGGTTTTTGAAAGAAAAATTCAAAATAAAAAATCACGATTTGAGGGACGAAATGATATCGGAATTTGATGATTTTTGTATGGTTAGACTCATGAGTGAGTGAGTGTTCGTATTTTGTGACTTTTATCCGATTCCGAGACGTGGGCCTGGGTCGACCTTTAGGGCAGATTTTGGGATTTTTTGTTAAAATATTAATTTTATTAATTAGACGAGTCTATTATGGTTGTATTCATATTATGCATATGTGTTTGGCTAGATTTGGGTCATTCTGAGTCAGATAATTGGAAAAAAAGGGCATTCTCACGGTCTGGTTGAGCTTGGTTTGAGGTAAATATCTTGCCTAACCTTGTGTGGCGGATTTTCCCCTTAGGATTGAGTCTTCTATGTTGATTGTAGTCCATACACGCAAGGTGACGAGTGCGTGCTCGGACTTATTTGTAAAAAGTTGGCCTTTTAGGATTCTTAGGTCCTTATATTCATTGAGTATGAAGTTGTTCTTGGTATGATTAAGTTCTTATTTACTAGTTTCACCTCTACATGCTTTAATAAGAATTAATTGCTTTCAGGATTCACTCTTATTGCCTATTTGACTCTTATTTGACTTAACTGAAGATTTTACCTCCTCTATTGTCATGCTATCTTTTCATAACTGCTTATCTTTATTTGAAATTATTATTACATCATCTTATAATTTGTTCAGTCTTAATTGAGGTTATGATTATCTTTTCGCTGCTAATCCTTAATTAAATTGTTGAAAATACTTAGTAATTCCTCAACCTTAAAAGAAGTTTTAGATATCCTATATCTTAGTCGACTCATTTTATTTGGAATTATTTGACTCATGTTAGTTTCCCTATTGTTGAAATGTATATTATGGGATCGTTGATACACATTAGTTTCCCTTTGTTGAGCTGTTCCATTTACGCCTAGCATTCTTCATTGTGGTTATTCCTTGTGAATTGGTTCTACTGTTTCTTTGTGAATTAAAGTTCTTGAGTTGATTTACTTGTCATACTTTGTATTATTGTCATTGTTGCTATGGTACTTGTTGTGGTGATGCACGAGATTTTTGCCGTGCGGTTGTTATTATTGTGATGCACGAGGTTTCTGCCGTGCGGTTGTTATTATGGGGTTGCACGAGGTTTCTGCCGTGCTATTGTTACCATTGATATTTGCACATGCGGCGTGACAAGGCGGGATATGTATATATAGTTATGGGTTGCGCATGTGGCGAGACAAGGAGGGAATATTATTATGCATGTGTAACGAGACAAGGCGGGCATTTATGTTATTATTGCACACGTGGCGAGACAAGGTGGGCTGTGTCAGGGATTGATTTGTGATGATTTATGGCCTAGGGGCATTCTTGTTATTGATATTTGTGTAGTGATATACGTACTTGTGTGAGCTTTATCTTGTGAAAGATGTGAAAAAATATTTTACGTGTTGTCCGTTCTTCTTCTTCCTTATGCTTACTTGCTGGTATAGACTATGTTAGGACACTTACACAAGCATACACGTTGTTAAGCACTCTTATCGGATAAGAGGTGTTCTTGATATTGGTGAGCATAGATGCTCACCCTTTTTTACTTGCCTTCTATGTGAGAATGGCTATATTTGGCACGTGAGTCGTCAGTGCGGTTATGAGATGTTATGAGGGCACAAGATGCTAAGTGTTAGAGTTCAGGTATTGAGACCCGTGAGTTGTGATTTGTCTGAGATTCGGTATCTCGTGCAGTTGTTCACTAAAACTTGATGTAAAAGCGGTTGGAGTTGCTGAGTTATTAGTTGTCCTTGCTGTATTTATGATTTCGGATTTAGGTTGTGTTCCATCCACCTTTCTGTGTCATTTTCATGATATTTCGCTGATACTTGTTGTTTCCTTCCTTATTTCCATAACTGTACTGTGAGCCATATTGCATAGTCTTTAAGTGACATCATACTTCTGTTGTTCATGTACTTATATCTGTTCAGTTTATTAGACCAGTGAGTGCCTTAATTGTTCCTCGTCACTACTCCAGCGAGGTTAGTCTTGATACTTACTGGGCACCGCTGTGGTGTGCTCATGCTACTATTCTGCACATTTTTGTGCAGATCCAGGTACTTATTCGTTAGCTAGCTGTGTGGACTGTTGCTGTGGAGATTTAAGGTAAACCTGCTACTGCATTCGTGGGCTTCGGAGTCACCTTCAACCTTTTCGTTTTGCACTGTTTATTCTTATTTCTGGACAGTTGTATTTAGAAGATTTCTAGCAAACACTGTGTAGAGCTTATGACTTGTACTACCGGTTTTGGAAATTTTAAGAGATTCTATTTAAATAATGTTGTTTTAATTATTGTTAGGCTTACCTAGTCCCTAAGACTAGGTGCCATCACGATACCCAAACAGAGGGAAAATTGGGTCATGATAGTTGGTATCAGAGCTCTAGGTTCATTGGTGCTACGAGTCATAAGAGAGTTTGGTAGAGTCTTGCGGATCGGTACGGAAACATATGTACTTATCTTCAAGAGGCTACATAACTATTAGGACAATCTCACTTCTTTCATTCCTATCATGCGATCTTATTGATCTCTGAGTTTGAACTTTTATCATTCCATTCTCTCACAGATGGTGAGGACACGAGCTGCAGTTATCGATGATGATGCTCCTGAAGCAGTTATCGCTAGAGGCAGAGGCAGGGGCCGAGGCCAATGAGGAGTAAGTGCCACAGCCAGAGCATCTACCAGGGCAGCAGTTGAGGAGCCGCCAGTAGTTCCAGTTTGGGAGCAGGTACCGGAGGCGCCTGATGTTACCCCCGGACTTCAGGAGACCTTAGCACAGTTCCTGAGCATGTTTGGTACATTGGCTCAGGCGGGGTTGATTCCGGTTGCACCAGCTATTTCACACACCGGGGGAGGAGCCCAGACTCCCGCCGCCCGCACCCCAGAGTAGCAAGTTCAAGTTGGTCAGGTTCCAAGTGTCATGGCGACACAGCATGTGGTCCCAGTTCAGTCCGTGGTCAGAGTAGCAGCATCTGAGGAAGAGCAGCTTAGACTTGCAAGGTTCAAGAAATATGACCCTCCCTCATTTAGTGGTTGGGTTTCAGAGAGTGCACAGGGTTTTCTGGAAGAGTGTCACCGCATTCTCCGTACTATGGGTATTGTGGAGACGAGCGGGGTTGCTTTTACTACATTCCAGCTCAGGGGAGCGGCTTACCAGTGGTGGTGGGCATATGAGTTGGTAGCCCAGCTGAGTTAGCTCCACTTACATGTGTTCAGTTTTCAAAGATGTTCCTGAGAGAGTTTGTACCTCAATCCCTTCGAGATGCATGGCGCGTGGAGTTTGAGCAGCTGTGCCAGGGCACTATGTCAGTGTTAGAGTATGCCGTGAGATTCAGTGATTTGGCCAGGCATGCACTAGCTTTGGTCGCCACAGTTAGAGAGTGTGTCCGTAGATTTATTGAGGGACTGAGGCATGATATTCGGTTCAGCATGGCTCGGGATTTAGAGTCAAATGTTTCATTTCAGCAGGTGGTAGGGATCGATCGCCGTGTAGAGGGCGTGTGGGATCAGGAGAAAGAGGACATGCAGGGCCGTGAGAGAAAGTATAGGTGAGATCAAGAGAGAGAGGACAGGGAGGTGAGGAGGCCTCGTAGACCAGAGAGATCTACTGGTCCTTATTTTAGAGGCAGGGTATGACATGGTAGAGGTTTTGTGGGTTAGCCAGTTCAGTTTGCACTTCAGGCGTCACACAATGTTTCGGGTGCTCATGGGTCTCAGAGTACCCGTACCGCATAGTTCCCATAACCACGTCAGTAGAGAGGTTGCTTCGAGTGTGGAGATACTGGCCACAGGGTGAGAGATTGTCCTAGACTCCGGACAGGTGTGTCACACCGGAGTATTCAGACGAGTAGAGGGCGCTCAAGAGGGGCAGGCCCGACCCATTGATGTGTTTCATATAGTAGGCTCGACGTAACTGTGCCAGATGATGTCATACAGGTATGCTTTTGATTTGTTACAGAGGGGCACCATTCGTATTTTGATTCAGTCCTGCTTATCGGGGCGAGTTCCCCTACTTGTTGTCCCACCTATGGGTGAGTTCATGACTTAGTATTATGTTTAGATATTTACACCGTTGGGAATTTCTATGAGTGATAGCCATGTCTATCATTTATTTCTATTAATTATTGAAAGTTACAAGACTATAAGTGTATTCATGTTGTCCATTATGGAAGGTTTGATGTGATTCCTGAGTAAATTTGGTTATAATTTGTGATTTGATACTCTATCGGGGTGAGAATTTAGCAAGTGTTGAGCTTTTATTGGCAGAACTGAGTTAGTGGAAGATTTCCATTGGTATGATGTGTATTCGACTTGTGATTCAGAGTTGAGGGCGAGACCCTCGCGACTCCATGTGATTTGTTATGTTTGAGTCGGGCTGCGTGTCGCGGTGAAGGGTGATACCAGGATGAGATCCTTATGATTTGTTCATGTACTTTGATTTTTCCTTTTGAATTGATTCGTAGTAGGGTATTGTTAGAAAGTTGTGCCTGTCGGGCTTGTTTGATATTTATCTTATGTGTTTCCCTTTACATACTAAGTCAATTTCGTTATGTGCTTCTTGAGTTTTGGCTTGCGGGGTGTGTGCCCGATGGTGTTAGTTGTGATTTGTTGAATTGGGTGTATAGTTATGAGGTCTTCATCTTTCTTGCATCATTATCAGCGTTGTGGAGGTTTGAAACGGGTTGTTAACGGATATGGGTCTAATTGTCGGTGCTGGTTTTGATTTCGGGCAGCTATTGTGATCAGAAATGTTATTATGATCCTATGTGTGGTGTTTTGTTGTGTTGTCGTACCCTGTGGGTGTAGGCATGAGTTTTTACAGCTGGTTGAGACTGTTATCGGTTATGGATTTAGAATCGGGTCTTCTGAAGACAAATGGAAGGTGAGAATTTTGACTCTAAGGCTTATCGGTGTTGGCAAAAAGGATGAATTACGGTTGGGATGGTGTCGTCAAGCTTATGTAGATTAGGGTGACATGGAGTCGCCCGCGGGTGTGTGTTGGATATTACTTTTAGTGATTTGAAAACTTCGAGGCAATTCTTAGCATGTTCGAGGACGAACGTTTGTTTAAGAGGGGAAGGATGTAACGACCCGACCGGTCGTTTTGAGAACTTAAGTCTCATTCAGCGGTATAAGGCCCTGAACAGCTTCATATAATGTGTATTGACTTGCGTGCGTGGTTGAATTCAGTTACCGGATGATTCAGAGTGATTTGGGACACTTAGTCCCTAAAACGGAAGCTTACGTCTTAGGATTTTGACTGTAATAGGAACTATGTGAAGATGACTCCGGAATGGAGTTCTGTTGGTTCCATTATCTCCGTTGGGAGATTTTGGACTTAGGAGAGTGTCCGGACTGTAAATCCGAGGTCTATAGCTGATTTAGGCTTGAAATGGCGAAAGTCGAATTTTTGGAGATTTGGACCGGAAGTGGACTTTTTGATATCGGGGTCGGAATGCGATTCCGAGAGTTGGAACAGATCCATTATGTTATTTGGGACTTGCCTGCAAAATTTGACGTCATTCCGGGTTGGTTAGATTGGTTTTGGAACGAGTTTTCAAAGTTGGAAGTTTTGGAAGTTCATAAGTTCGATTTGTGGTGCGATTTTTATTTTTGGTGTTGTCTGATGTGATTTGAGACCTCGAGCAAGTCCGTGTTAGGTTATGGGACTTGTTGGTATGTTTAGACATGGTCCCGGGGGCCTCGGGTGAGTTTCGGATGGGCTACGGGTCTTTTCTCCCTATTTTTGAATTGTTGTTATCTGTCATCTGGTTTCCTTCATCGCGTTCGCATCCTTGACTTTGCGTTCGCGTAGTGTTATTTTGGAGGGTGAAATATTTCCTCTTCGCGTTTGAAGTCATCCTCTCGCGTTCGCGAAGTTCTGCCACCCCCTTCTTCGCGTTCGCATTCCATATCTCGTGTTCGCGAAGTGCAAACCAGGCCCTGGGCACTAGTGATCATTTTCGTCTTCGCGTTCGCGTGTCACTTACGCGTTCGCGTAACTATTCCATTACACTCTTCGCGTTCTCTTACTACTTCACGCGTTCGCGAAGAGCAGTCGTTGGGCCATCATATTTTTCCTCTTCGCGTTCGTGAACGTGTTGTCGCATTCGCGAAGAACAATTGGGCAGCTTTGTTTCTCTTCTTCGCGAACGCATCCCTTTTTCCGCGTTCGCGATACACAAAACACCTGGGCAGAATGTAAAATCCTCTATTCTGAGGGTTTGCCATTTTCACCATTTTTGGAGTTCTAGAGCTCGGTTTTGAGTGATTCCTTGTGGGTTTTTCATGCAAATCGATTGGGTAAGTGTTCTTCACCTAGAATTTATTTATTTCCATGATTCTATCTTTATTTTTATCATTTATTTTGTGTTTTGAGTTGAGGAAAATTGTGGTTTTTGAAAGAAAAATTCAAAATGAAAAATCACGATTTGAGGGATGAAATGGTATCGGAATTTGATAATATTTGTATGGTTAGACTCGTGAGTGAATGACTGTTCGTATTTTGTGACTTTTATCCGATTTCGAGACGTGGGCCCGGGTCGACCTTTAGGGCGGATTTCGTGATTTTTTGTTAAAGTATTGATTTTATTAATTAGATTAGTCTATTATGGTTGTATTCATGTTATGCAATTGTGTTTGGCTAGATTTGGGCCATTCGGAGTCGGATAATTGAAAAAAAAAAAGGGCATTCTTACGGACTGGTTGAGCTTGGTTTGAGGTAAATATCTTGCCTAACCTTGTGTGGGGGATTTTCCCCTTAGGATTGAGTCTTCTATGTTGATTGTAGTCCATGAACGCGAGGTAACGAGAGCGTGCTCGGACATATTTGTGAAAAGTTGGCCTTTTAGGATTCTTAGGTCCTTATATTCACTGAGTATGAAGTTGTTCTTGATATGATTAAGTTCCTATTTACTAGTTTCACCTCTACATGCTTTAATTAGAATTAATTGCTTTCAGGATTCACTCTTTTTGCCTATTTGACTCTTATTTGACTTAACTGAAAATTTTACCTCCTCTATTGTCATGCTATCTTTTCATAACTGCTTATCTTTATTTGAAATTATTATTATATCATCTTATAATTTGTTCAGTCTTAATTGAGGTTATGATTATCTTTCTGCTGCTTATCCTTAATTAAATTGTTGAAAATCCTTAGTAATTCCTCAACCTTAAAAGAAGTTTTAGATATCCTATATCTTAGTCGACTCGTTTTATTTGGAATTATTTGACTCATGTTAGTTTCCCTATTGTTGAGATGTATATTGTGGGATCGTTGATACACATTAGTTTTCCCTTGTTGAGTTGTTCCCTTTACACCCAGCATTCTTCATTGTGGTTATTCCTTGTGAATTGGTTCTACCATTTTTTTATGAATTAAAGTTCTTGAGTTGATTTACTTGTCATACTTTGTATTATTGTCATTGTTGCTGTGGTACTTGTTGTGGTGATGCACGAGGTTTATGCCGTGCGATTGTTATTATTGTGATGCACAAGGTTTCTGCCGTGCGGTTGTTATTATGGGGTTGCACAAGGTTTCTGCCGTGCTATTGTTACCATTGATATTTGCACATGCGGCGTGACAAGGCGAGATATATATATATATGGGTTGCACATGTGGCGAGACAAGGTGGGAACATTATTATGCACGTGTGACGAGACAAGGCGAGCATTTATGTTATTATTGCACACGTGGCGAGACAAGATGGGTTGTGTCAAGGATTGATTTGTGATGATTTATGGCCTAGGGGCGTTCTTGTTGTTGATATTTGTGTAGTGGTATACGTATATGTGTGAGCTTTATCTTGTGAAAGCTGTGAGAAAATATTCTACGTGTTGTCCGTTCTTCTTCTTCCTTATGCTTAATTGCTGGTATAGATTATGTTAGGACACTTACACAAGCATACATGTAGTTAAGCACTCTTATCGGATAAGAGGTGTTCTTGATATTGGTGAGCATAGATGCTCACCCTTGTTTAATTGCCTTCTATGTGAGAATGGCTCTATTTGGCACGTGAGTCGTCAGTGCGGTTATGAGATGTTATGAGGGCACATGATGCTAAGTGTTATGGTTCAGGTATTGAGACCCGTGAGTTGTGATTTGTCCGAGGTTCGGTACCTCGTGGAGTTGTTGACTAAAACTTGATGTAAAAGCGGTTGGAGTTGCTGAGTTATTACTTATCCTTGCTGTATTTGTGATTTCGGATTTAGGTTGTGTTCCATTTACCTTTCTGTGTCATTTTCATGATATTCCACTAATACTTGTTTTTTCCTTCCTTATTGCCATCACTGTACTGTGAGCCATATTGCATAGTCTTTATGTGACATCATACTTCTGTTGTTCGTGTACTTATATATGTTCAGTTTATTAGACCAGTAAGTGTCTTGACTGTTTCTCGTCACTACTCCACCGAGTTTAGTCTTGATACTTACTGGGCACCGCTGTGATGTAATCATGCTACTCTTCTGTACATTTTTGTGCAGATCGAGGTACTTGTTAGCTAGCTGTGTGGACTGTTACTGTGAAGACTTGAGGTAAACCTGTTGCTGCGTTCGCAGGCTTCAGAGTCACCTTCAACCTTTTTGTTTTGCACTGTTTATTCTTATTTCTGGACAGTTATATTTAGAAGTTTTCTAGCAAACACTCTGTAGAGCTTATGACTTGTACTACTGGTTTTGGGAATTTTAAGAAATTCTATTTAAATAATATTGTTTTAATTATTGTTAGGCTTACCTAGTCTCTAAGACTAGGTGCCATCACGATACCCAAACTGAGGGAAAATTGGGTCGTGACATAATATTTATGACTTGTCTACCGAATTCGGTGAGAAACGGAGTTGATTTGACGTGATTCAGACGCCCGGTTGTGAAAATATAAGTTTTGAAGTTTTCTAGAAAATTTCCTTTGATTTGGTGTCTAATTCGTAGTTCTATGTGTTATTTTGGCGATTTGATCGCGCGAGCAAGTTCGTATGATATTTTAGGACTTGGTGCATGTTTGGTTTGGAGCCCCGAGGGCTCAAGTTGATTTTTAGGTGGTTAACGAATCATTTTGGACATGGGAAAACTGCAGAAAATCTGCTTCTGGTTTCCTTCTTCGCGTTCGCGAAGGCAAAGAGGTTGGCCAGGAAATTTGCCTTCGCGTTCGCGAAAGGTAAAATTAGACAGCCCAAATTTGTTCTTCACGAACGTGAGGCACTGACCGCATTCGCGAAGGGTAAAATTCCGAGAAACAAAACTTAAGTTCTGGAAAATGGGATTCGTCCCAGTTTTAACCATTTTTTATTTTTGAGCTCGGGTAAGGCGAATTTTGGCGATTTTTACGGTAAAACATTGGGGTAAGTGTTCCTTATCCTATATTGATTATATTTCATGATTCCATAGATATTTATATCATGAATCCGTGAAATTTAGGGAGAAAAATCAGATTTTTATAAAATCTTCCGAAAATAAAAATTTAAGATTTGAAGGTCCATTTGACATCAGAACTTGATAATTTTTGTATGGTTAGACTCGTCTCGGAATGGGTGTTCGGATTTCGTAAGTTTTTCCGAGATTTGAGACGTGAGCCCCACTGTCAATTTTTAAAGTGAATTTCGGATTTTATCTGGAAAATTAGTAAATTCATATGGAATTCATACCTATGATTTGTATTGAGTTCATCGAATTATTTGTGAATAGATTTGACACTTTTGGGGACAAATGTAAAAGGAAAAGTTGTGATCGAGTAATTGATTGAAATTTGCAAAGCGAGGTAAGTGTCGTGGTTAACCTTGACTTGAGAGTATAGAACCCTTAAATTATTTGTTATGTGAAATGCATGTGAACGACGTATAGGCGAGGTGACGAGTGTTTATACATCGTCAAATTAATTGTTTGCATAATTATTTAAAAATTATAAATTGTTCTAAGGCACGAATTAATTATTATAATAATTATTTCTCTCCTATTCTTTGTCAAATATTAATTCTTGAATTTCTGCAATAATTGTTGCATACTTATTTAATTTATGTGTCTTAATTGTTACTTGACATTTAGCATATTAAATATTAAACTACCTATTTTCTCCCTGATTTCCAAAATAAATTGCTACTTGTCATTGTCTCTTTCATAAATAAATCATAATTATTGTATGCTTGTTGTCTTATTATTTCATATTAATTATTGCATTTATTGGGGCAATTACTTTTATAAGAATTGGTAAGTGAATATAAATATTGTGGGATCGGATTGTACGCAACAGACTTTATTAAAAGTCAATATTGAGGGATCGGGTTGCACGCCGCAACAGACTTTATTAAAACTTCATATTGGGGGATCGGGTTAAACGCCGCAACAGACTTTATTAAAAGTCCATATAGGAGGATCGGGTTGCACGCCGCAACAGACTTTATTAAAAGTCCATATTGGGGGATCGGGTTGCATGCCGCCACAGACTTTATTAAAAGTTCATATTGGGGGATCGGGTTATACGCCGCAACAGACTTATTTAAAAGTTTATATATACTTGATTAAAATAAATATATTGGAGGATTGAAAATGAATATATTGTGGGAGCGGGTTGCACACTGCTACGAAAATTGATTGAAATAATAATTGGTTATGACT
The DNA here is from genome assembly GCF_000390325.3 of Nicotiana tomentosiformis. Classification (NCBI taxonomy): domain Eukaryota; kingdom Viridiplantae; phylum Streptophyta; class Magnoliopsida; order Solanales; family Solanaceae; genus Nicotiana; species Nicotiana tomentosiformis. The sequence goes on from NC_090815.1 coordinate 88,560,664, forward strand.
GTTGAGTTGACTTCTACTATTAAAAATGAATTACCTGATTTAATTCTATTATTGTGGTTATTACTATTATTGCGTGCAGGTTAATGTAAGTGATCTGCCTTAGCCTCGTCACTACTTTGTCGAGGTTAGGCTCGACACTTACCAGTACATGGGGTCGGTTGTACTGATACTACACTCTGCACTCCTTGTGCAGATTTCGGAGTTGGTCTCATCGGCGTACCATAGACTTGCTCGGATTTCAGCTATTCAGAGGAGACTTGAGGTATAACTGCACAACGTCCGCAGTTCTGAAGTCCCCGTCTACCTTATTTTAGTTGTGTGTTTGCTTTCAGACAACTTTATTTTATTCAAACCTTTATTTGTATTATTCTAGAAGCTCGTGCACTTGTGACACCAATTCTGGGATGGTATTTAGACAACGCTATTTTTATGGATTAATTACTACATTTCAGACTTTACTTCCACATTGGTTTCTTTGTTATTAATTAATTTAAAATTATTTTAAAATGGCTAATTATTCTAACGTTGGCTTGCCTAGCAAGTGAAATGTTAGGTGCCATCACAGTCGCGAGGGTGGGAATTTCGGGTCGTGACACATATTCATTCAAGTGATAATATGGCTGATTTGGTCACCAAATCTCTACCGATGTCAACCTTCAAGAAGTTAGTATACAAGATTGGGATGCAGAGACTCAAGCATGTGAATTGATGCTCTCATCAGGGAGAGTTAATACGCATTGTACTCTTTTTTTCTTACAAGGTTTTGTCCCACTGGGTTTTCCTTGCAAGATTCTAAACGAGGCAACCAAAAGGCGTATTTATAAATATTTGTACTCTTTTTCCTTCAATATAATTTTTTTCCACTTGATTTTATTTTAGTTAAGGTTTTAATGAGGCACATTATCTGTTTTATAGACATTCAAGGGGGAATGTTATAAATAGTATTTTATTTATGGCGAATGCCTATATTTTAGAGAGATCTTAGGGTTTGTTACTTGGTGGCTAAGCCACTTTTTCCTTATAAATAGAGATGTTCTATTCCATTGTAATTCATCCCAAATCAATAAGAATCACTTTTTTCTACTTTTCTCTGCAATATTCTTCTTCTCCTTTTATTATTTCATAACACGAAGATATATCTTGGTGATTTATTATTGAAAATTGTTCGAACCAATTTAGTTTTAATAGTAGTAGAGTATATTTGGAGTTACTTGTCACCGTTTCCATCTGAATCCACCCAAAGTTCAAGGTAAAAGATTTTAATGCTTTATTATTTTTAAATTTAATATATATATATATATATATATATATATATATATATATATATATATATATATATATATATATATATATATATTTTAACACATATAAATATATTCGATTTGGTTCAATATTTTTCCACTGTTGAAAATACAATGTATTTAAAGATACATTCTCTTCTCCTTTTCTTGTCTAAAATGACAAATTATGACAAATTATGACGACATGGAGAGAGATTTGGGGCAACAACCCTGCTACTTGTAATCACAAATATTAATGAACCAGAAGAGAGGAAACAGAAACGAATAAATTTATAGACCTTTTTCTCCTGAAACAAAACCCTAGCTCTTGAATCCAATCTCAATTAGCATATAAGTATGTGGCAAGAATGAAGAAATTGGGAGATATCAATCGTTCTTCTTCTTGTTCAACGGCCAAGTATTCAAGAATGGCTTACTACAACAAAAATTGGAGCATCAGGTAAAATCAAATTTTCTTAAGTACTTTAGGCATGTGGCTCTTCGCATTTTCTGTTCGTGTTCCACATAAATATGATATACTACAACAGTAGTCTTTTCATTTGCTTTCAGCTTTAGATTATGTGAAACGTGATCAGTAATAGTTCAAGTATATTAATTTTAAGAGGAGTGTAATGATGGCTTTAATGACTTAAAAAGACTCAAACTGTTATAGTGATTACTACTTTTTTTTTGTTTCACATTGAGTATCCGAAATCTAGGCCCCCGACTAATTTAAAAGTGCTTTGAATAGAGGAACTCCCGAGCATTTGGCGATCTCAGACGTGTCGATATTAATGGTGACTCATTATTTCGATGAATCATTTCTTTGGACAGAAGAAGATTATGTAAACACTTACTCGAGATCTCACATATCAAATTCTATTGTGAAAGACATAATTTTTTCTAAAGAATTCGGCATGATATACCTGATCCATGCATAATATTATAAAAAATGAATACAAATTTTTGACTACTTAGTATTGGTATGAATAAAGGATCCATGAATGAAGATAGAAAGTTGATTCTAATCGTAACTAAATCTTTAATTTTTTATTTGTAAAGAAGAAATTGAAGCAAAATAGCTATTAAACGATGACTTTAGTTTACTAGAGATATCAATTGTTCAGTCTATTTGATCGAATTGATAGATACGAAACCCTCTCCGTTCTTTGAATTTTATCAATCAGATGAAAAAAATAATAAGAAGAACTAAAATCTTACCTTATATTAATCTTTTTTTATCCATCTCATAAAGAAAAAATTGAATTTGTTGTTTGGTGTATTTATCTATTTTAGATCATTGAAATCATTGATGATTCAATTAAAAAAGAAAGACTTATTTTTTTTCCTAAGATGATCAAAAGTGATCTTTAACTATCAAATTTTCTTCAAATAATAATGTCGAAAAGGGAACTTTCTAAATTTAGAAATATAAATAGTTTTAATCATTCCTTATAAGCTGAATCTTTGCTATTTGAAGAAGTATGAAATAGGTCAATCTCTCCTATTGAGTCACGTGAAGATGCAGAACAAACAGAACTCATTTATTCGTCTTATTTATTATTATTATTTATATAAATATATATAAATAAATTATTTATATATTAAATATTAATTTATCTAAAATATTAATTAATATTTAATATGTTAGATAAATTAATATTAGCGATGAGGTCGTACTAAAGAATAATATTTATCCACCTATCTTTATAGTAATTTATACAAGGAATTATACTCAAGGCTCGAATATGAAATCTTTGGTTAAACATTAACAAAAATCATATACATCATATTACCATTCTTGATGATATATTGATCAATATTAATTAGAAGCATATTCACATTTTTGTCCAAAAATATTGTAAAAGTAGTGTTTAAATGTCACGACCCAAAATCTCACCCGTCGTGATGGCGCCTATCTCAATACTAAGCAAGCCGGCAATCTCAATAAACCACCATATCTTTTAAGTTTGAAAACATAATATCTAAATTTAGCGGAAGAAAAACTCACAAATATATATATATATATATATATATATATAAACACTCTATATATATATAACCCTTCCAAACCCTTGTGTCACTGAGTACATGAGCATCTATTATGAATACAAGTCGGAAAAATACTGTCTATAATAGTTTAAGACCAAATACAGTAAACAAGGAGATAGGGAAGGAGAGACAAGATCTGCGAAATACGGCAGCTACCTCAGAATCTCCGAAAAATTAACTATGCGAAAGGATCAACACCCGCTATGCTCGGGAATACCTAGATCTGCACACGAAATGCAGGGTGTAGTATGAGTACAACCAACTCCGCAAGTAACAATAATAAATAAGGAACTGAAGATATTGACGAGCTACATAGTTATAGTTTACTTTCAGTAATTCCAGCAAGAATAGACATGCTTTCAAATCCAGCAGTTTAAGTCAAATCAATTCTATACAGTTCAAGTTCATGTATTCCGGGTATAAAATCTTTCAGAAAATTTCACAACAATGACAGATAGCAACAAAGTGCAACAACAAATAAAAAGCAAGTACAGCCTCTCAGGACAACAATCACTCACTGGGCTCCCAGCCCTCAACACTCACGCTCAATAGGTACCCGCGCTCATTGGGAGTGTACAAACTCCGGAGGAGCTCCTACAGCCCAAGCACTATAATCTCCACGGACAACTCACATGCTATAGTATCAATATCTGGATTCGCACGGACAACTCACGTGCTATAGTATAATATCTGGATCCGCACGGACAACTCACGTGCTATAATAATATCTCACATTCAGGCCCTCGGCCTCACTCAGTCATAAATCTCTCCAGTCTCTCGGGCTCTCAGAAATCATGAAATCAGCCCAACAACAATGATATGATGCATCAATAATGAACAATAGAGATAGAGATAAAATATTCAAGTAAATTGTGACTGAGTACAAAACAACAATTAAGCAGATAGTTCAACATGTACATGAGCTCTGTGGGTCTCAACAGTACCAACATATAGCCTAAACATGGTTTTTAACATGACTTACAGTCAAATTTCCACAACACATAGACAGCACATAGCTAACAATAAGTTATTCAACTTTACAGTTTCCACGGGACGGATCAAGTCACGATCTTCTCGATGCACGCCCACACGCCCGTCACCAAGCATGTGAGTCACCTCCAAAATAATCACATGATACAAAGTCTGGGGTTTCATACGTTCAGGATCAGATTTATAACTGTTACTTACCTCAAGTCGTGGAATTCTTATTCTGCAATGTCCTTTCCTCGTGAATTGGCATCTAAACGCCTCGAATCTAGCCATAAATAATTCGATTCAATCAATAAAATTTATTGGAATTAATTCCATAAGAAAATGCATGTTTTCCATACAAAATTAAAATTTAGCTCAAAAATCGCCGTGGGACCCACGTATCGAAACTCGACAAAAGTTATAAAATCTCGAAGCCCATCCAACTACGAGTCTAACCATATAAATTTTACCAAAATCCGACCCCAACTCAACCCTCAAATATTCAATTTAAACCAAGAGGGTTTTCTAGATTTTTTAACTTAATTCACCCATTAAACGATAAAAACAACCATGGATTCGGGTAATTTAACCAATATTGAGTTAAGAACACTTACCCTATTATTTTCTCTGAAAATTTCCCAAAAACCGCCTCTTCCCGAGCTCCAATCCGTCAAAAATGGAAAATGAGACGAAGTCCCATTTTCAGAACTTAAACTCTCTGCCCAGCCATTTGCTCTACGCGATCGCGAAGAATAGTTTTTCACAGCCCAGATTTTACCCTACGCGATCGCGGACTTTCCCAAGTGATCGCAATGCACAACATCACAGACCTACGCGATCGCGGACTCGTCCACGCGATCACGAAGCACAAAATGCGTGACTTCTATTTCCGCTCTACTTACTCTACGCGAACGCGATCTTCTTCACGCGTTCGCGAGTCACAAAATCTCAAAGCTAAGCGATCGCATCCCGCTTCACGCGATCGCGAAGCACAATACTCAGCAGCCCTTAATTAACCTTACGCGATCGCGGATATCCCCATGTGATCGCGAGGCACAAAACCTCTACTGACCAACTAAGCCTACGCGATCGCAGACGCATTCACGCGATCGCGTATAAGGAAATCAGATACAGATATCAGAAAATTCCAGCAGTTGTTTAAGTCTAAATTTTGATCCGTTAACCATCTAAAACTCACCCGAGCCCCTCGGGACCTTAACTAAATATACCAACAAGTCCTAAAACATCATACGAACCTAGTCGAACCCTCAAATCACCTCAAACAACACTAAAACTATAAATCATACCCCAATTCAAGCCTAATGAACTTTGAAACTTTCAATTTCTACAAACAACGCCGAAACCTATCAAATCACGTCCGATTGACCTCAACTTTTCATAATCGTATTTCGACCCCAATATCAAAAAGTCAACCCCCGGTCAAACTTCCCAAAATTCAACTTTCGACATTTCAAGCCTAATTCCACTACGGACCTCCAAATAATTTTACGGACACGCTCCTAAGTCTAAAATTACCATACAGAGCTATTGGAATCATCAGAATTAAATTTCGAGGTCGTTTACACATAAGTCAACATCCGGTCAACTATTTCAACTTAAGCTTCCAACATGAAAATTCATTCTTCCAAGCTAACTCCGAAATACCTTAAAACCAAAACCAACAATTCGCACAAGTCATAGTATCTCGTAGGAAGTTATTCAAGACTTCAAATAGTTGAAAGGAGCGTAAATACTCAAAACGATCGATCGGGTCGTTACATTAAAGGTCAAAAATGCTTTCAATTTTAGCTGAGCATTTTGATTTTTCAACTTTTTACTATGAGCGTTCCCACTTTTACAATACTAGTAATGTGAGATATAACAGATTAGGAACCAAAATCTTTTGGATAAAAATTTATCTGTCTTTCATGGGCGGAAACAAAAACTCTTACTTTATAATGTATATGTATTTTGTTTTTCAAAACCAACATTTGACAGTATTAGGATACTTTTAGATTTAAAGAATATCACAAAATCATTGTCTCATATCATGTTCTGCACCTTGTACAATTACAATAGGTCAAACAATTTTATACCTAACCAAACACGAAAAATAATCTAGATATAATTTGGCAAAGAAAGCATTTTGTTATAATACACTTTTATCGATTTTTTTTTTGTCCACTTGATCACCCATTATCAAAGAAGACAGAAGAGGCTAAAATAGTTGCTGCATTCAATGCATGATTATTTCGTCTTAGTTCTATTTCGTTTATAAAATCTACCCCTATTTTATTCACCAAAAATTTACTTAAACACAATGTTTAAATTAATTAATGAACACAAAATATATACTGTATGTAATAAGTTCTTATAGTCAATCATAATAGATTAAAAGTAATACGTATGCACTACTGGAGTATAGTTAAATAAAGAAGATAGTGTTATAAAATAAAAATTATAAAGTAAATAAACTGAAGACAAGTATAGAGAGAGATTTATATATTATTCAAACTTCAAACTTATGTACATAATAAACTGAAAACTCCTCTATTTATAGAAGAAAGGAAGCAGCTGCGAGGCTTTTCAGGAAGCAGCTGCAAGGCTTTTCTTTAGCTGCTTGTAAGCTGTCTGCATGAGCTGCTTGCAACCTGCCTATTTAATAAGAAGCTGCTGCAAATTATTTCATTGAGCTACTTGCAACCTGCCTGCATCATCTGCTTGTGGATAAACTTCAACAGAGTATTAAATGGATAATCTTCTTCAAGAAAAGTATCTATAGCGGAGTAATAAATGGGTATTCACAATATAATTATTTTCATAACACTCCCCCTTGGATATTCATTAAAAGGTATTGTGCCTCGTTAAAACCTTACTAGGAAAAAACTCTGTGGAAAACAATCATAGTGAAGGAAAAAGAGCACATATTTAGTAATACGCAATGCTAGCTGCCTCATTAAAAACCTTATAAGGAAAACCCTGTGGGAAAAAACCTTAGTAAGAAAAAAAGAGTACATCGCGTTTTTACTCCCCCTGATGAAAATCTTATTTCAAATATTTGAGTCTCCGCATTCCAATCTTGTATACCATCTTATCAAAAGTTGAAGTTGGTAAAGATTTAGTGAATAAATCTGTCGGATTGTCACTTGAACGGATTTGTTGCACATCAATGTTACCATTTTTCTGAAAATTCTGTGTGTAGAATAATTTTGGTGAAATGTGCTTCGTTCTATCTCCTTTTATAAATCCTCCCTTCAATTGGGCTATGCATGCAGCATTGTTTTCGTATAAAATTGTGGGTCTTTTCTCACATTCCAAACCACATTTTTCTCGAATAAAATGAATTATTGATCTCAATCATACGCATTCCCTACTTGCTTCATGAATAGCTATTATTTCAGCATGATTTAAAGAAGTAGTAATAATAGATTATTTTGTGGAGCGCCATGATATGATAGTACCTCCACATGTAAACAAGTACCTGGTTTGAGATCTAGCTTTATGGGGATCAGATAAATAACTTGCATCTGCATAACCAACAAGATCTGCACTACCTTTGTTAGAATAAAATAAACCCATATCAAGAGTTCCCTTTAAATATCGCAATATATGCTTAATCCCGTTCCAATATCTCCGTGTAGGAGAAGAACTATATCGTGCAAGTAAATTAACAGAAAATGCTATGTCAGGCCTTGTAGCATTAGCAAGATACATTAGTGCACCAATTGCACTGAGATAGGGTACTTCGGGACCAAAGAGTTTCTCATCCTCTTTTGTAGGACGTAACAAATTTTTATTCACTTCAAGTGATCGAACAACCATTGGTGTACTTAATGGGTGCGCTTTATCCATGTAAAAGCGTTTTAATACCCTTTCTGTATAGGCAGATTGATGGATAAAGATCATGTCTGCTAAATGTTTAATTTGCAGACCAAGACAAAGTTTTATCTTTCTAAGATCTTTCATCTCAAATTCTTTCTTAAGATATTCAATTGCCTTTTGGAGCTCTTCTGGAGTTCCAACAAGATTTATGTCATCAACATAAACAACAAGTATAACAAATTCTGAAGCTATTTTCTATATAAAAATATATGGACAATTAACATCATTTATGTAACCCTCTTTCAGCAAATTTTCACTGAGGCGGTTATACCACATGCGCCCAGATTGTTTTAAACCGTATAAAAATCTTTGTAATCTGATTGAGTACATTTCCCGAGATTTTAAATATGCTTCAGACATTTTAAATCATTTAGGAATTTTCATGTAAATTTCATTATCAAGTGACCCGTACAAATAAGCTGTAACCACATCCATTAGATGTATTTCAAGCCTTTCACGTAAAGCTAAACTGATGAGATATCGAAATGTTGTGGCATCCATAACGGGTGAATAAGTTTCTTCATAATCGACTCCAGGTCGTTGTGAGAATCCTTGTGCAACAAGGCGAGCCTTGTATCTTTCAACTTCATTTTTATCATTCCTTTTTTTGCACAAAAACTAATTTATGACCAACTGGTTTTATATCAGCAGGTGTTTGGACTACTGGTCCAAAGACCTCTCTTTTAGCAAGTGACTTCAATTCCGATTGAATTGACTCTTACTATTTTGGCCAATCAGATCTTTGTCGACATTCTTCGACAGATCGGGGTTCAAGATTCTCACTATCTTGCATAATATTAAGTGCAATATTATATGCAAAAATATCATCCACCACTATTTCAGATCGATTTAAATTAATCTCATCACCAGTAGAACTTATTAAAAGTTCCTCACTCACTGGAGTCTCGGGTTCATTGATTTCTTGAGGAATCTCAGAACTAATTAGATCTTGGGTCTCTTTAGGAGATCCCTTCATAATATCATTTTGATTATTTGTCGATTTTCTTTTTCTAGGATTTCGATCCTTAGAACCCAAAGGCCTACCACGCTTCAGGCGTGCTTTAGGTTCACTAGCTCTCATGCTAGTAGATGGTCCTGTTGGGACATCAAATTCGAATAGGAACATTCTCTGTAGGGATATGTGACTTAGTTATCCTTTTCAAATCAGTAAATGTGTATGGCATTTGATTTGCTATATTTTATAAATGGATGATCTTCTGGACCTCCTGATTACATATAGGGATACGTGGATCAAAGTGAGATAATAATGAAACGTTTCACACAATTTCTCTTTTGATTTCCTTTTTCTCTCCCCATAATTGTGAAAAATTTCTTTTATCAAATCGACAATCTGCAAATCGAGTATAAATAAATCTCCCGTCAATGGTTCAAGATAGCGAATAATAGAGGGTGATTCAAACCCAATATATATACCTAACCTTCTTTGGGGGCCCATCTTATTGCGCTGTGGTGGTGCTACTGGCACATATACAGTACATCCAAAAATTTGTAGATGGGCAATATTTGGTTCATGACCAAAAACTAATTGTGACGGAGAATATTTATTATAATGTATCGGTTTGAGACGGATAAGTGATGCTGCGTGCAAGATAGCATGGCCCCAAACAGTAATGTGCAATTTTATTTTCATAAGTAGTGGTCTTGCTATCAATTGCAGTCGTTTAATAAATGACTCTACAAGGCCATTTTGAGTATGAACATAAGCTACAGGATGTTCAACTTTTATCCCAGCTGATAGATAGTAATTATCAAAAGCTTGAGATGAGAATTCTCCAGCATTATCAAGGCGAATAGCCTTTTTATGATAATCTGGGAATTGTGCCCTTAATCGAATTATTTGGGCTAATAACTTTGCAAACGCCAAGTTGCGAGATGATAGTAGGCACACATGAGACCATCTTGAAGATGCATCTATTAGGACCATAAAATATCTAAACATCCCACTTGGTGGGTGAATAGATCCACATATATCCCCATGTATACATTCTAAAAAGGCAGGAGATTCAATGCCAACCTTCATTGGTGATGGTCTAGTGATCATTTTGCCTTGATAACAAGTATCACAAGAAAATTCATTATTTGTAAGAATCTTCAGGTTCTTTAATGGATTCCCACTCGAATTTTCAGTAATTCGTCTCATCATTATTGATCCAGGATGGCCCAAACGTCCATGCCAAAGCACAAAATTATTTGAATCAGTAAACGTCCGGTTTACGATAGAGTGTGCTTCAACTATACTAATCTTTGAATAGTATAAGCCAGAAGATAAAGTTGGTAACTTTTCTACAATGCATTTCTCGCCATAAATATTCTTTGTAATACAAAGATATTCCACGTTCATTTCATCTATTATCTCAACATGATATCCATTTCGGCGGATATCTATAAAACTCAACAAGTTTCTTCGGGACTTGGAGGAGAACAATGCATTGTCGATAATAAGTTTTGTTCCCTTAGGTAGAAATACAGTAGCTCTTCCGGAGCCTTCAATCAAACTTATTATAGAAACATTTACTTTTTCCTTATGCAAATAAGAAAAGTATTTCTGATCTTTGAATATGGCATGAGTTGTTCCACTATCAATTACACAAATATCTTCATGATTGGTCTTTGATCCAAACATAATTTGAGAATTATCTATATTCTTCAAAATGACATAAACAAAATAAATATGATAGTAAACATCATTTTCAAAGCATAACTTTTATTTATGTACAACAATTACATAACCATACTATCTACTACAAACAACAAACATTAAAATATTTACATTTCTACAGATTCACTACCGATCACATGACTTATTTCTCCTTCTGGGAGTGCAAAATAATCAGCTACATCCAAATGCATGAAATCTAAATTATCTTCAGAAATAAAATTTGCTTCAGCATTTTTCTCTGTCTTCTTCAGGGAGGCTTGATACATCTCTACCGGGTGCTTTGGCGTACGACATGTACGTGACTAGTGCCCTTTTCCTCCACATCTATAGCATGCATTTTCTGTCGTTGCTGCTTGCACCGCTTCATGCTTTTGTTCCTTCCTTTCCCACTGCTGGTGGTGAGGAGGGTTCTTTGGTGCATTGTTATTACCACGATTAGAGTTTCCTCCCCGACCACGGCCATGACCACGACTGGGGCCACGTCCTCTTCCACGCTTAGCTTGGTGAAAATTCATCTCATTCACTTCAGGGAATGGATAAGAACCAGTAGGTCGGCTTTCATGGTTTTTCATTAATAGCCCATTATGTTGCTCGGCTACAAGAAGATGTGAGATGAGTTCAGAATACTTTTTGAATCCCATCTCTCGATATTGCTGTTGCGGGAGCATATTCGAGGTATGAAAAGTGGTGAACGTTTTCTCCAACATATCATGATCAGTAATATTATCACCACATAGTTTCAATTAGGAAATAATTCTGAACATAGCAGAATTATACTCACTGATAGATTTAAAATCTTGTAGCCTTAGATGAGTCCAATCATAACGTGCCTATGGAAGAACGACCATCTTCAGGTGGTCATATCTATCTTTCAAATTATTCCACAGTATGACTGGATCTTTAATAGTAAGATATTCCATTTTCAGGCTCTCATCAAGGTGATGGCGTAGGAATATCATTGCTTTGGACCGGTCTTGTTTGATGCCTGATTTTTATCTTTGATGGTGTCTGCCAGGCCCATTGCATCAAGATGAATTTCGGCATCAAGCACCCAAGATATGTAGCTTTTGCCCGATATATCTAGGGCTACAAACTCAAGTTTAGAAAGATTTGACATTATTTAGAAAAAGAAAGTTCGTACCTGTGATACTTTCAAAGTATTTACTCAGGATGGCAGAGTCTCGTGCTGATAACGTGTTATAAAATAAAAACTGTAAAGTAAATAAACTGAAGACAAGTATAGAGAGTGATTGATATATTATTCAAACTTCAAACTTATGTACATAATGAACTGAAAAATTCTCTATTTATAAAAGAAAGGAAACAGTTGCGAGACTTTTCAGGAAGCAGCTGCAAGGCTTTTCTTTAGCTGCTTGTAAGGTGTCTGCATGAGCTGCTTGCAACCTGTCTGTTTAATAAGAAGGTGCTGCAAATCATTTCATTGAGCTGCTGCAACCTGCCTGAATCAGCTGTTTGTAGATAAATTTCAATAGAGTACTAAATGCATAATCTTTTTCAGAAAAATTATCTATAGCGAAATAATAAATGGACATCCACGGTATAATTATTTTCACAAGAGATAACAGTATTTGATTAAAGTGTTAACGTGAGATAAATATTCTGTATGGGCACTTGTCACGTTACAAGCGAAAAAGTAAGTAGTAATCCTATTAGTGAACATGTGGAAGAAGAGGACACGTGGTGTTGACAAGGTCCAAAATCCAGAAAGTGACCATTGAATTTAGAGAGAAAGAAGGACGCGTGTGCGCCATTTTCCCGTGCAAAACGTACGTATTCAATTGAAGTGAGCGGCTTTCTCGTCCATTGTCACCTCAAATCACTATTCTGACGGTGTGCAGTTATCAACTTTCCCACTCTCTTCTTCACTCTCTCTGCTCTCTCTCTATATATATTCACATAGAAGAAGAATATAGTCAGTTCATTAAAATTACTAGAAAAAAGTATAAGCTACTGTATTAGACAGATAAAAAGATACCAACAACAATGTCAAGCAATACTGCTGGGCAGGTCATTCGTTGCAAAGGTACTTTCTTTGATCTCAGTTTTTTTTGCTTGTCCAATTAGGGGAGGATTTTTTGATCAGGTCATTTTGTTGCAAATTAATGAGGTTTTCTGTTAGTATCTTTTGTCAAACAAATTGATCTGGTTTAATTTTGCCTCTATTTTTTTCTGAACTTTATTTTTGTGCCTAATTAATTATGGGTAGTATTTTTGTATAATGGTTGTTTCTGATGTATCACGGATTTTGATTAGATGTGTAATTTAGGCGAAGTTTGCTTAGTTATTTGTTAGTACCATTATATTCCACACTATTCTATACATTCTTATAAATGAGTGGTTTAGTATAACAAGTATTTTTAGGTAGTGAGTAGTCAGTGAATATAGATATTTTTGTTCATGAAAAATAAATGTATTTTCTTGAGTCATCTAATTAATGCTTTTGAGGTCGGAAACCAAATAGTGATAACTCATGCTATATATTGTATTTGCATGGTCTGTTTGGTGTGTGTATTTTGACAAGTAGTTTTGTTTTGGAAAAATTTCTATTACTTTCCTATTTTGATAAACTATTTTGTGAATGTATAATGCATGCAGCTGCGGTTGCATGGGAAGCCGGGAAGCCATTGGTGATAGAAGAAGTGGAGGTTGCACCACCACAGAAAAGTGAAGTTCGCCTCAAGATTCTTTTCACCTCCTTGTGCCATACTGATGTTTACTTCTGGGAAGCTAAGGTACGTTATTACTGCTTGCCGCGCTACATTTTCTAACTTAATTAATTGTTGACTTTCTAGAGCATATATATATCTCAACCTGTTTTTTGCTTTACATATATAGTAATACCATGTATTTCTGTTGGAAAATGGTAATCAAAATGATTTAATTCCAGTTTGGCACAATTTTGTCTAGTTGGCGAATTAAGTATCTTAACTGCCAATCTTCAGTTGGGTTGGTATGAGCCATCTCTTCTGGCCTTCCATTGATTCTTCCCCCGCGGGCCGTCAGAATATTTTTCAAATAAATGGTAGTTCTATAACTGATTCCCTATTCTCATTATGAGTTTTTAGAACAGCCTATGGACCTTTTCACAGTGGCAATGCTAGTTTTGGAATTTTAAGAAGAATACGGCAGTCGGAAGTCAGAAGTGTCATTCGCATTTGATTGTTCATGCTCTGGTGTTATAAAAGAATCATTATATAGAGGGAGAACCTAACTACCATGTTGAGTTACATAACTATGTGGGAACTTTGGGTTCTTTAGTTTCTTATTTTCTTTAATACCCTGATCGTTGGGTGCTAGAAGCACAAAGAAATCTATACAATACATAGGAAGTTGGTAGAATGATTACATTAAGAATGTACTAAACTTATGGTTAACTTTTGATACCGAAGGAATTGTCTGAGGTTTTTTCTACATACCTTTAGTTCTCTTCTCTTTTTGATTTTTGTTTCATGTGTGCTTTAAATTCTCTATGCTGCTGAAACTTGTATTTTCAATCATAGCGGTTTCCTTAAAGGAATAAACTAATGTTCCTTTTGAGACGTTTTACTTTATTCCTTTATATATTGGTCCATTTGGTGATCTTATTGATTTGAGATCCTTCCTTTTGTTCCAGGGGCAAACACCTCTGTTTCCTCGAATTTTCGGACATGAAGCTGGAGGGTATGACCTTTTATATTAGTTGATTTTCTTAAACTACTTTCAAACATAATCAGTATATTCTAAAATAAAGTTCCATTTGTGTGGCTATAGAATTGTGGAGAGTGTAGGTGAAGGTGTTACAGATCTCAAACCAGGAGACCATGTTCTTCCTGTGTTCACTGGTGAATGCCAGCAGTGTCGACACTGTAAATCAGAGGAAAGCAACATGTGCGACCTCCTTAGAATAAACACAGACAGGGGAGTTATGATCCATGATGGTCAGACAAGATTCTCCAAGGATGGAAAACCGATATATCACTTTGTTGGAACTTCCACCTTTAGTGAATACACCGTTGTCCATTCTGGATGCGTCGCCAAGATTGATCCACAGGCACCACTTGACAAAGTTTGCGTTCTAAGTTGTGGAATATCGACAGGTTGGATTGAAATGTAGCCAGTTACTCATTTGTTAAATGAAAGAGTAGTTAAAATTGGATATCTGATGGAGTTCATCTATTCTGAAGGACTTGGTGCAACTCTCAATGTTGCCAAACCTACCAAAGGTTCTACTGTAGCTATTTTTGGCTTGGGAGCTGTTGGCCTTGCTGTGAGTACATATTCCACCTTCTATTTTTCTTATGTAGTTTTCGTTGTCAAAGCGGTGTGAAGTTTGAGAATGTTTTCCTTGTCATTTTGACAAAATTATTAGGCTGCTGAAGGAGCTAGGATTGCTGGGGCTTCTAGGGTCATTGGCATTGATTTGAATCCCAGCAGGTTCAATGATGGTGAGTGCATTGATTTTCTATGAACAAGAATGTCCATTGTAATTAATTCTGATAAATGTTGGCATTGATTCTATGCTTTTCATTAAAATTTTCACAGCCAAGAAGTTTGGTGTCACAGAGTTTGTGAATCCAAAAGATTATGATAAGCCTGTCCAGCAGGTTTGTCCTTCACATCTTCACTACTACACATAGCATATCTTTGGGAGTCTGTTAACTCCTTACAACATTACTTTTGTTAATGGAGGAATGATTTTCAGGTCATTGCTGAGATGACAGATGGAGGTGTTGACCGAAGTGTCGAGTGTACTGGAAATGTCAACGCCATGATCTCTGCTTTTGAATGTGTTCATGATGTAAATTTATTATCTGAAAATCTTCTCGATCTCTTTTACGTTCTAACAAACAAATGTAAGTTCAACTTTATGTTACTTGATTACAGGGATGGGGTGTGGCCGTGCTTGTTGGTGTGCCAAACAAAGACGATGCGTTCAAAACTCATCCAATGAATCTGTTGAATGAGAGGACTCTCAAGGGCACCTTCTTTGGCAACTACAAGCCCAAAACTGACCTTCCATCTGTGGTGGGCAAGTACATGAATAAGGTGATTCTAACACAATAGCAATTTAACTTGTATACAGACATTGTAAAGTTGTGTTTACAATATCAATGAAGTTTTACTTGTGTCTTTTCGGCATATATAGAAGTTAAACTTTATCCCATAGCCTTCTTCATACTTATCTTTCTTCTAGATTTATCAGTCTGTTTTTAGCTAATTGGTGAGCTGGAAAAAATTTCAGGAGCTAGAGCTGGAGAAATTCATTACCCACCAAGTTCCATTTTCAGAGATCAACAAAGCATTTGAGTATATGCTGAAAGGGGAAGGTCTACGTTGCATGATCACTATGGAGCATTGAAACGTTAAATAGGAAGTAAAGGCTTGTGGGTTGCTCCTATGCCCCCTATTACCTAATCTTTATAGTCTGATACTAATAAAACAATATTTTATTAGGGTAATGATGTGAGTAGCGTTTGAAGCCAAAACATATCTGTTGTCCAAGGCTTTAGTTTAATTTCCATATTATGTAATAATATTACTATATGTTTCGAAAGGCTTAAGTTGATTTCCATGTTATATTATGCTATTCCGCTGTTACCTTTCTTGTCTTGCACATTCAGTTTAATTTCAAGGGGAAAAAGAAAATTCTGTTCTCTAGTTTCTAAATCACCAAAAAGGAGGGAACTAAATATAATTAGGGATTTGAGGGTGAGCCCGCATCCCCTGAGTCAACGGTCTAGATCTCAAAATAAGTTTCATAATATATAGGGTTACCCAGTTTACCAATCTATTGCCCAATTTCCTGTTTAGAGCTTAACTTGAATGTGAAATCTCAAGATTAAATCGTTAACCCATTTCCCCTCCCCGTTTTATAATGTAATAGTATAACATTTGTAAGAAGAGAGATACTAAAATGTAGTTAGTAAATTCTCTTTCATTCGCTCCTTTATAAATCCAAAAATCTTCTTTTATCACCATGTAGTAACTTTAATGGTATTAAACAACCGGCTATCAAAGTAAGATTTAGTATTGGTACGAGTCAACCAAATTAGGACATTTTCACATTCAAACCATTACAAAATTTCAACTTTTATACTAGGCATAGCTTTAATACTTGCCATCTTTGTGGCTACTTTGCTCATTTTCACAAATGAACTCTGTTATACACTCACTTCCTTGTTGAAAAGCCAGCCGAATTTCACATCACGCATCTCCTACTTCTTGGATCTCTCATCTGCTCTCTTTTAACCTTTTTATCTTAGGTGGTAATCCACACACAAAGTCTTGTGCACGTTTCGCCTCGCCCTTAATTCCTTTAAGTTTTTCCAATGCCCATCGATCGATCAAAAACTCCAATATATCCGCATAATCATGTCTTGTATACACTTCTAACCTTTGAGCCACAACAGCAAAGTGCTCGAATAGATGTGGATCGCACCCATCGTACATTAGGTGGGCAGGCATTATAATCCTCTTTTTCATCATGTTAGCAATGGCTAGCATGGAGTCATTTGGGTCCAATTCCAGTAATTTCTCAACCATCTTGACATAGGCATTTTCGTGACGCTTTTCGTGACGCTTTTCGTTTGGTGCTATTGTTCCACATATGCGCGCTAAAATTGGGTCCCCGCCCTCTTTGGCTAGCCGAGCAGTATTGCCATGTGACACGAATGTGGCTCCACTACAACAAATTTAGCCTAAGACCACACTAAATATAGACCAGAAGAATTTGTGGGCACAGTTTGCAGGCGTACTAGCCTTTGATAAAAGCTTTTGGCTAGGGAGATTTTCGCAACATTTGAAAAGTGTGGTCTTTAATTCCAAAGCCCACGCCATTTAGGCGTTGCCAATCACAACAGGTTTAGCCAAACTTGCTGCAACGCTTTGCAAAGTATGCTACTTTTTAATCTCTTTTTAATCTTTAAAGCCACACTTTATGGGTGTGCTCTAAAATTTCTAAAAAAATAAAATTTTCCCTAATCAGATTTATTTTGCTATAAGAGAAAATATCCCCCCCATAACTTCTTTTTGTTTCGTCACTTCCCACCAGATCTGAAAGGTCGAAAGAGAGGGGTTCGAGAGCCGCTAAAGAAAATTGCTTCCAACATTAATGTTTCTAAGAAACAAATGGTTCGAGGATTTTGAAACGGCAAACCAGCATTGACTTCAGAGTGCTTTGCGCTGTAAGTTTCCTTTGCTCTGCATGTTTTCTTTCGGCTTCTAGGGTTTAGTTTGTTATCTTTGTTGTTGACATGATTCGGTTTTTAATGATGGATTTGGGGTATTCCTTCTTGTTTTCCCTGTCATTTTGATAAATTATATTATGCCGCTGAACGAGCTAGGATTGCGGGGGCTTCTAGGATCATTGACATTGATTTGAATCCCAACAGATCCAATGATGGTGAGTGCATCTATTTTATATAAACGAGGATAAATATCAAAATATGTGGTTATAAAATTCTAAGACTTATAGTATTATATTGTAGTAATTATTTTATAATAGTTGTGAGAATAGAATAGCTTTTCAATAGGAGTAAACTAAAAAGTTCTAAGCTTTTAACTGTAGCGTAAGTCTTACTAATGAATCAAACAATCGGTATCTAAGGTAAAATTTATTATTGATATCAGTTTAAGTAATACGTCAAACCAAATTAGGACACTTACACATTCTTACCATTACCATTTTCAACTTCCATTAATTTCTAGGCATAGCTTTAATGCTTGGTTGTGTGGCTAATCTTGTACATTTTTCACAAATGAACTCTTTTATATACTCACTTCCTTGTTGAAAATCCAGCTAATTAAACTTCACTTGACGCAGCTCCAACTTCTTAGCTCTCTCATCGGCTCTCTCTTGCAACCTTTTTATCTTAGGTGAGTTGCTCTAATGGTAAGCACCATCCACTTCCAACCAAGAGGTTGTGAGTTCGAGTCACCCCATGAGCAAGGTGGAGCGTTCTTGGAGGGAGGGAGCCGAGGGTCTATAGGAAACCACCTCTTTACCCCAGGGTAAGGGTAAGGCCTACGTACACATTACCCTCCCCAGACCCCACTAGTGGGATTATACTGAGTTGTTGTTGTTGTTGTTGTGGTAATCCACACACAAAGTCTTGCGCACGCTTCGCCTCATCCTTAATTCCTTCAAGCTTTTCCAATGCCCATCGATCGATCAAAAACTCCAATATATCTGCATAATCATGACTTGTATACACTCCTAACCTTTGAGCCACAACAACAAAGTGATCGAATAGATCTGGATCACACCCATCGTTCATTAGGTAGGCAGGCATCGTTATACACTTTTTCATCATATTAGCAATGGCTAGCATGGAGTCATTTGGGTCCAATTCCAACAATTTCTCAATCATCGACGTAGGCGTTTTCATGTCGCTTTTCGTCTGCTGCTATTGTTCCACATATGTGTGCTAATATTGGGTCGGCACCCTTGGCTAGACGAGATGTAACAACCCGATCGGACGTTTTTAGAGCATTAGCCCCAATTCCCTATTTACTACATTTTTCGTATGTGTTTTTGCTTATGTGATTTGCCGGGAAGGGCTTATTTTGGTTTCGGAGTGTTTTGGGACACGTAGTCCCTAAAATGGAAACTTAAGTCCTAGGATTTTGACCGTAGTCGGAATGGTGTGAAGACGACTCCGGAATGGAGTTCTGTCGGTTTCGTTAGCTCCGTTAGGTGATTTTGGATTTAGGAGCGTGTCCGGACTGTGAATTTGAGGTCTGTAGCTGATTTAGGCTTGAAATGACGAAAGTCGAATTTTTGGGAAGTTTGACCGGGGGTGATTTTTTGATATCGGGGTCGGATTCCAATTCCGGAAGTTAGAGTAGGTCCGTAATATCGAATATGACTTGTGCGCAAAATTTGAGGTCAATCAGACGTTGTTTGGTAGGTTTCGGCATCGTTTGTGAAATTCGAAAGTTTAGAAGTTCTTAGGCTTGAATGCGGGAGTAATTTGATATTTTGATGTTGATGTGAGTGATCCGAAGGTTCGACTAAGTTTGTTTGTGGTTATATGACTTGTTGGCATGTTTGGGCGAGGTCTCGAGGGCCTCGGGTGTGTTTCGAGTGGTTAACGGATCAAGTTTGAAGTTTGGAGAATTTGCTGAAGTTGGCCTGTTGCTGGTGTAATCGCACCTGCGTGGGTATTGTCGCAGGTGCGACGACGCAGGTGCGGTGGGCTAGGCGCAGATGCGGAAGTGAGTTAGATTGGGGAAACCACAGGTGCAAATAAGTGTGCGCATCTGCGAGCCCGCAAAAGTGGGTAGTTGCCCGCAGAAGAGGAAAAGAGGAGGACTGGCAGTGGGCGTAGGTGCGAGGTCTTTTCCGCACCTGCGAAGTCACAGAAGCGGATAGGGAGCGCAGGTGCGGAGATGGGCACTTAACTGATTTTCCGCAGATGCGGAGATTTATGCGCAAAAGCAGCTCCGCAGGTGCGCATTTTGAGCCACATGTGCAAAAAGCCTGGGCAGGACCTATAATAGAAGACTTCGCGAATTTTTGTTCATTTCCACCATTTTCAAGTTGGACCTTGGACCTTTTGGGGTGATTTTTGAAAGGGATTCAAGGGTTTTCATAGAGGTAAGTTGCTTGAGCTCTAATACTCCTAGCTATGGTGTTTTCCCGTTGTTTTCCCACCTAATTAGTAGGATTTTTGAAGTGAAATAAGGGGTTAGAGCTTGGGATTTTAGAGAGTGTAATTTGGGGATTTGAGGGTCCAAATGATGTAGGATTTTGATGAATTTTGTATGGTTAGACTCGTGAGTGAATGGGCTTTCCGGTTTTGTGACTTTTTTGGATTTCGAGACGTGGGGGGGGGGGGGGGGGGGGGGGTTTGAGTCGATTTCGGATTTTAGCTATAATTTGGTATTTTTCTTGTGAAATTGATTGCTTTAGCCTATATCGATCGTATTGTATTACTTGTGGCTAGATTCGGGACATTCGAAGGCCGAATTGAGAGGCAAGGGCATTCTGGAGTAAGACTTTGCTTGATTTGAGGTAAGTAACATTTTCAAACTTGGTTTTGAGGGTTCGAGACCCCAAATTATATGCTATGTGATTGGTACTGAGGTGATGCACATGCCAAGTGACGGGTGTGCGGGCGTGCACCGTGAGAATTGTGACCTGGGTGATTCCATGGAACCGTTTAGTGACTCTATCCTATTGATATCCATGTTTTCATCAGGTGAAAAAGTAGTTGAGCTGTAGATCGTGCTAGATATCATGTTTAGACTTTGTGCCGGTATTGGTTGGACCCTTAGCGGTCGTTTCTTGCTGTTATCTCACTAGTTTCATTTACTATTCCATACTCAGTCATGATCATACATTTTTATATCATATCTCGGTCTTAGTTATTTATTGATCCATCATATTATTGTTCCAGTTGTTTTTATGGCATTGTGGGCCCGTGGTGAGACTGGAGAGGTTGATGACTGAGTGAGGCCAAGTGCCTGGTTATGAGTGACAATTATGGGATTGGCTGTACGCCGCAGTGGTTATATTGATGATTATGATAGCGCTTGGGCTGTATGAGCCCCCTCCCCCCCGGAGTCTGTAACACACCCCCAGTGAGCGCGGTTGATATTGTTAAGGGATTGATCTTCCCTGGACATGGATCTTGTTCGAAATATTTGATACCTGGAGATGGATCTTCTCCACAGGGATGGATTGGCCTTCCTCGGTACTAGGTGACTTATAGTAAGTGATGTATATGTTCTGGGATAGATCTTCCCTGGGCTGTATGGGCCATATACAGTATCGAGTGGTTGAGCATTTGAGAGTGTGAGCACATGAGGCTGACAGCATGGTGCATCACATACAACATGTGCGTTGGCATGTAGAGATAGCAGAGTTATATTCTTTACACTGTTCGGATCTACTTCACTTTACTGTTTGAGTTGCCTATTTAATTTGAAAGCATGCCTACGTTTCTGTTCAGTTTGTACCGGTTGAGTCTGTCACTACCTTTCAGTCCAAAGTTTGGACTTGTTACTTACTGAGTTGGTCTACTCACGTTACTCCCTGTACCTCGTGTGCAGATCCAGGCGATACCGGTCGTAGCGGCGGTTGCTGATTTAGGATCCTAGAGTTTCAGAGACTATCAAGGTAGCTGCACGGCGTTCGCGTGCCTTGACTCTCCTTCTTTATCTTTGTCATACTTTCAGTTTATATCTCTAGACACTGTAGTAGACTATATTTCTGATCTAGACGCTCATGTACTCAGTGACACCCTGGTTTTGGGCTGGACTGTATCACTTTGGAATTTTCATATGTTTTAAACAGTTTTTTCTTAAATGTTAAATGCTTCCATTAACGTTTTCAAACTGATTGTTGTTGGTGTTGGGTTGTTGTGTTGAGGTTGTCCTAGTTCCACGATAGGCGCTATCACGACAGTTAATTTTGGGTCGTGACAAGTTGGTATCAGAGCTTAGGTTACATAGGTCTCACGAGTCATGAGCGGGTTTAGTAGAGTCTTGTGGATCGGTACGGAGACGTCTGTACTTATCTTCGAGAGGCTGCAGAACCCTTAGGAAACTCCATATTCTTGAATTCTTGTCGTGCGAATCTGTTGATTCTAGTAACTAAACATCTGTTGTTTCATTCTCTCACAAATAGTGAGGACTCGTACTACCGGGCAGGATGGACAACCACCAGTACCACCAGCCAGGGCCGTGAGAGGCCGAGGGCGCGGTAGGGGCAGTGGTGCATCCCGCACAGCAGCTGGGGCAGTACCTGCAGATCCACCAGTTGCCCCAGATCAGGACCAGATTCCAGTTGTTGATGCACCAGCTCAGGCACCACCTGTGCCTATTGTGATTCTAGGCCTTCAGTAGGCCTTAGCTCAGATTCTGACCGCGTGTACCAGCCTTGCTCAGGTGGTCTCTGTTCCGACTGCAGCCGCCACTTCTTAGGCCGAGGGAGGTGCTCAGACTGCCGCTGCCCGCACACCAGAGCTGGTGGTACAGAGATTCCAGACACTGGGGGGCACCACCAGCTCAACTGGTTGCAGCTGCTCAGGATTATGTGGTTCCTACTATGCCTGAGGATGATCAACGTAGGTTGGAGAGGTTTGGGAGACTCCAGCCTCCACCTTTCAGTGGCACAGAGAGAGAGGATGCCCAGGACTTCTTGGACATGTATCAGAGGATACTCCATACAACTGGCATTCTGGAGATTTGTGGGGTCTCATTCAATACTTTTCAGTTTTTTGGGGTTGCACTCAGATGGTGGGAGACTTACGAGAGGTGTAGGCCTGTTGGCGCAACACCCCTTACTTGGCAGCAGTTCTCTGTGGTCTTTTTGGAGAAGTTCGTGCCTCTGTCCCATAGAGAGGAGCTGCACAGACAGTTTGAGCAGCTTCGTCAGGGTGATATGTCTGTGATGCAGTATAAGATGCGACTCTCGGAGTTGGCCCGTCATGCTATCTGGTTGGTTCCCACAGACAGCGAGAGGATCAGGAGGTTTATAAAAGCCTCACTTATTAGCTGCGATTCCTTATGACTAGAGAGAGAGTGTCTGGTGATACTTTTGATGAGATTGTCGACAGTGCTCAGCAGATTGAGATGGTTCGCAGTCAGGAGCGGGTCGAGAGGGAGGCCAAAAGGCCTCGTGGACAGGGGGGATTTAGTGGTGCTCCTTCTGGGGGTCAGTTACAGCACGATAAAGGTCGTCCTTTCAGGCATGGTCAGACGGCTCACCCAGTGCACCGAGGTGCATCATCCGGTCATGGGCCCCATGGTTATCAGCAGGGCCAGACATCATTCGGTGCGCTACCAGCTCAGAGTTTGTCTCATGCACCATCAGCTCAGGGTTCATCTGTATCAGGACCTTCTAGCGATTATTCCGGTGCTCAGGGTTCCCTTCAGTCCCCACCACCATTTGCAGAGAGAGGTTGCTTTGAGTGCAGAGATTTGGGTTATATCAAGAGGTATTATCCCCGCCTTTCGGGAGGTTCATCTCAGTAGAGGAGTCAGCCTTCGACTTCGGAACCAGTTACTTCACCACTCGCCCAGCCAGATCGGGGTGGAGCTCAGTCAGCTAGGGGTCGCCCTAGAGGGGGAGGCCGATCAGGTGGTAGTCAGGCCCATTTCTACTCCCTGCCAGACCAGAAGCCATTGCGTAGGATGCTGTGATTACAGGTATTGTCTTAGTTTTCCATAGAGATGCCTCTGTATTATTTGACCCTGGTCCCACTTATTTATATTTGTCCTCGTATTTCGCTCATTATCTGAATATGCCCCGTGAGTCTCTAGTTTCACCTGTTCATGTGTCTATTCCGGTGGGTGATAGTAGATCAGTTATGCTGTTTGGGTGATAGTAGATCGGTTGACCAAATCTGCATATTTTATTCCAGTCGGTACTAATTATTCTTCGGAGCAGTTGGCTGGGATTTATATTCGCGAGATTGTTCGCCTACACGGTGTGCCGGTGTCCATCATTTCAGATCGGGGTACACAGTTTACCTCATAGTTTTGGAGGGCAATGCAGCGAGAGTTGGGCACACAGGTTCAGTTGAGTACGTCATTTCACCCTCAGACAGACGGACAGTCCGAGCGTACTATTCAGATATTGGAGGATATGCTACGCGCTTGTGTCATTGATTTTGGGGGTTCTTGGGATCAATTTCTGCCACTCGTGGAGTTTGCTTACAATAATAGCTAGATGGCTCCGTATGAAGTCTTGTATGGGAGACGGTTCCGATCTCCGGTGGGTTGGTTTGAGCCGGGTGAGGTTATGCTATTGGGTACTGACTTGGTTCAGGATGCTTTAGTGAAGGTCAAAGTGATTCAGGAACGGCTTCGCACGGCACAGTCTAGACAGAAGGGTTATGCCGACTGGAAGGTTCGTGATGTTGTTCACATGGTGGGGGAGAAGTTTCTGCTCAAACTTTCTCCCATGAAGGGTGTGTTGAGGTTTGGGAAGAAGGGCAAGTTGAGCCCTCGGTATATTGGGTCTTTTGAGATACTTAAGAAAATTGGAGACTTGGCTTATGAACTTGCTTTGCCACCTAGTCTATCAAGTGTTCATCTAGTGTTCCATATATCCATGCTCCGAAAGTATGTCGGGGATCTGTCTCATATTCTGGATTTTAGTACAATACAGGTGGACGCTAATTTGACTTATGACATGGAGTCGGTGGCTATTTTAGATCGGCAGGTTCGAAAGCTGAGGTCAAAGAACATAAAATCAGTGAAGGTGCAATGGAGAGGTTAGCTAGCCGGAGAAGCTACTTGGGAGATTGAGCAGTAAATGCGGAGCAAATATCCACACTTATTTAGACTCTAGGTATTGTTCTAAACCCATTCGAGGACGAACGTTTGTTTAAGATGGGGAGAATGTAATGACCCGGCAGGTCATTTTGAGTATTATAACCCCGTTCTCCCATTTACTGCTCAATGTGTGCTTTATAGTTATTTTATGACTTACCGGGTTAGTGGGTTCGGGTCCGGTAGGAATTCGGAGTAAAATGAGACACTTAGTCTCATAATTTAAAATTTAAGTTAGAAAAGTGGACCTGATATGATCCTATGTGTAAACAACCTCGAATTTGAATTTTGATGATTTTAAATAGCGCAGTATAGTGATTTTGGGCTTATGAGCATGTCCGAAATATTATTTGGAGGTCCGTAGTTGAATTAAGCTTGGAATGCCGAAAGTTGAATTTTTGGGAAGTTAGATCGGGGGGTTGACTTTTTGATATCGGGGTTGAAATCTGATTCTGAAAATTTGAGTACCACCGTTATGTCATTTATGACTTGTGAGCAAAATTTGAGGTAAATCGGACGTGATTTGATAGGTTCCAGAGTCGTTTGTAGAAATTAAAAATTTCAAAGTTCATTAGGCTTGAATTGGGATATAATTCATGGTTTTAGTGTTGTTTGAGGTGATTTAAGGGTTCGACTAAGTCCGTATGATATTTTAGGACTTTTTGGTATACTTGGTTGAGGTTCCGAGGGGCTCGGGTGAGTTTTTAATGGTTAACGGATCAAAAATTTGGACTTGAACAGCTGCTGGAATTTTCTTATATCTGATGATGTTTTCCTTCTACGCGATCGCGTGAATGCGTCTGTGATCGCGTAGGCTTGGTTGGTCAGCGGGGGTTTTTATTCTATGCGATCGCGTGGGGATATCTGCGATCATGTAGGGTTAATGTGAGGCAGTGGCATTTTGTGCTTCGCGATCGCGTGAAGCGGGATGCGATCGCGTAGCTCTGGGATTTTTGTGACTCGGGAACGCGTGAAGAAGGTCGCGACTGCGTAGAGTAAGTGGAGCGGAAATAAAAGTCACACGTTTTGTGCTTCGTGATTGCGTGGACGAGACTGTGATCGCGTAAGCCTGTGATGTTGTGCTTCGCGATCGTATGGGAAAGTCCGCAATCGCGTAGAGTAAAATCTGGGCGAGGGAAAATTGTTCTTCGCGATCGCGTGGGAATGTTCGCGATCGCGTAGAGCAAATGTCTGGGCAGAGAGTTTAAGTTCTGAAAATGGAACTTCGTCTCATTTTCAGTTTTTGACGGATTTGAGCTCGGGAAAAGGCAATTTTCGGGAGTTCTTAACTTAATATTGGTTAAATTACCCGAATCCATGGTTGTTTTTATCATTTAATTCGTGAATTAAGTTGGAAAAGTTTGAGAACCCTCTTGGTTTAAATTGAAGATTTGAGGGTCGAGTTAGGGTCGGATTTTGGTAAAATTGGTATGGTTAGACTCGTGGTTGCATAGGCTTCCGAATTTTTGTATCTTTTGTCGAGTTCCGAGATGTGGGCCCCACGAGCGATTTTTGAGCTAATTTTTGGTTTTTTATGGAAAAATTATTATTTTCTTATGGAATTAATTCCAATGAATTTTATTGATTGAAATTTTATGGTTAGATTCGAGGCGTTTGGAGACCAATTCACGAGGCAAGGGCATAGCAGAGTAAAGAATTTCACGGCCTGAGGTAAGTAAAAGTTTTAAATCTGGTCCTGAGGGTATGAAACCCCAGATTTTGGTATAATGTGATTATTTTGGAGGTGACGCACATGCTAGGTGACGGGCGTGTGGGCGTGTACCGAGGGGATTGTGACTTGGTCCGTCCCGAGAAAGCTGTAAAGTTGAATAACTTTTTGTTAGCTATATTCTCTCTATATGTTGATAAAATTTGATTGAAAATCATGTTACAAATCATGCTTAGGCTATGTGATAGTACTGTTGGGACCCACAGAGGCTGTGTAGTTTCCGAATTGCCTGCTAAATGTTATATGTACTCAGTCGCAGTTTTTACTTACACATTTTATATCAGTCTCTGTTATTATTATTGATACATCATATCATTGTTGGTTGGGCTGATTTCATGATTATTGAGAGCCCGAGAGACTGCAGACATTAAACTGCCAGATTTGAAAGTATGTCTATTCTTTGCTGGAACTACTGAATATGAATTGTAGTTGTGTAGCTCGTTATGGAGACGTCTGTACTTATCTTCGAGAGGCTGCGGAACCCTTAGGAAAATTTCACTTTCTTGTATTCTATCGTGCGAATTTGTTGATTCTGAAAACTAAATTTCTGCTATTCTATTCTCTCACATATGGTGAGGACACGTTCTACCGGATCGGACAGTCAGCCACCAGTGCCACCAGTTCGGGCCGCGAGAGGCCGGGCCATGGTAGAGGCCGGGGCAGAGGTAGAGGTCGAGGTGTAGCTCGTACCACAGTTAGACCAGCACCTATAGTATCACCAGTTGCTCCAGCTCAGGAGCAAATTCCGGATATAGCTGAGCCGACATAATCAGCTCAGGCACCAGCTGTGCCCATTGAGATTCCAGGCCTTCAGGAGACTTTGGCCTAGATATTGGCAGCTTGCACTGGTCTTGCTCAGGTGGTTTCGGCTTAGGCCGCACCTGTCGCTTCTCAGGCCGGGGGAGGTACTCATACCCCCGTTGCTCGTACTCCAGACCAGGTAGTACAGGGACTTCAAATACTGGGGGCATAACCGGCCCAGCCGGTTGCAGCTGCTCAGGCCCCGGTAGTTCCTGTTATGACAGATGATGAGCAGAAGAGACTTGAGAGATTTGAGAGGCTTTGACCTCCACCATTTAGCGGTACTGAGTCAGAGGATGCTCAGGGTTTTCTGGATAGGTGCCAACGGATGCTTCGGACAGCAGGTATTCTTGAGACCAGTGGGCTCTCATTCACTAATTTTCAGTTTTCTGGGGCAGTACTAAGATGGTGGGAGACTTACGAGAGGCGTAGGCCTGTTGGCGCAGCACTCATTACTTGGCAGTAGTTCTCCGTGGTCTTTTTGGAGAAGTTCATGCCTCAGTCACGCAGAGAGGAGCTGCACAGGCAGTTTGAGCAGCTTCGCCAGTGTGATATGTCAATGACGCAGTACAAGATGAGATTTTCTGAGTTGGCTCGTCATGCAGTTTGGTTGGTTTCCACTGATAGGGAAAGGATTAGGAGGTTCATTGATGGCCTCACATATCAGCTGCGATTACTTTTGACTAGGGAGAGAGTATCTGGTGCTACTTTTAATGAGGCAGTGGACATTGCCCGGCAGATAGAGATGGTTCATAGCCAAGAACATAGAGAAAATGAGTCTAAGAGGCCTTGTGGTCCGGTTGATTACAGCGGTGTTCTTTCAGGGGGTCAGTTTCACCGAGGTAGGGGTCGTTCTTACAAACACGCTCAGACGGGTCGTCCAGCTCATCATGGTGCATCAGCTAGCCACGGTTCTTACAGTGCTCACTCAGGCCAGTCTTTATTTAGTGCACTACCAGCACAGGGTTCTCATCATGCCTCGTCTGCACAGGTTTCTACAGGTAATTCTTCAAGTTATCAGGAGTAGTAGTTCCGTCAGAGGAGGGGTTGTTTCAAGTACGGAGAATTTGGTCATTTCAAGAGAGAGTGTCCTAGGCTGTTGAGTGGGGCTCCACAGCAGAGTTCTCGACCAACGGCACCAGCGCCAGCAGTTACACCACCTGCCCTTCTATCTCGGGGTGGGGGTCAAGTAGCTAGGGGTCGCCCAAGAGGTGGAGGCCCATCAGGAGGCGGGCAGGCTCGATTCTATGCTTTTCCTGCCAGGCCAGATGCTGCTGCCTCAGATGCAGTGATCATAGGTATTGTTTCAGTGTGCCACAGGGAGGCTTCTATATTATTTGACCCTGGTTCCCCTTATTCATATGTATCATCGTATTTTGCTCTTTATCTGGATATGCCCTGTAAGTCCTTAGTTTTACCTGTTTGTGTATCTACACCGGTGGGCGATATTATTACTGTAGATCGTGTGTATCGGTCGTGTGTGGTAACTATTGGGGAACTGGAGACTAGAGTTGATCTCTTATTACTTGGTATGATTGATTTCGATGTAATCCTAGGTATGGATTGGTTATCTCCATGTCATGCTAGTCTGGACTGTCACACAAAAATTGTGACGTTGACGATGTCGGGGTTGCCAAAGGTTGAATGGAGGGGTTCTCTAGATCTTGTTCCTAGCAGGGTAATTTTTTATTTGAAGGCCCAACGTATGATTGGAAAGGGATGCTTTTCATATTTGGCCTTTGTGAGAGATGTTGATGTAGATGCTCCTATTATTGATTCAGTACTGGTCGTGCGAGACTTTCCGCATGTATTTCCTACAGACCTGCCGGGCATGCCACCCGACAGAGATATTGATTTCGGTATTAACTTGGTGCAGGGCACTCATCCCATTTCTATTCCTCCGTATCATATGGCACCGGCTGAGTTAAAAGAATTGAAAGAGCAACTTCAGGAACTCCTTGAAAAAGGGATTTATTAGGCCTAGTGTGTCACCTTAGGGTGCACCAGTTCTGTTTGTGAAAAGGAAAGATGGTACTATGCAGATGTGCATTGATTATAGGCAGTTTGAATAAAGTTACAATCAAGAATAAATATCCATTGCCACATATTGATGATTTATTTGACCAGCTTCAGGGAGCGAGGGTGTTCTCCAAAATTGATTTGAGGTCTGGGTATCACCAGTTGAAAATTCGGGATTCAGATATTCTAAAGACGGCATTCAAGACTCGTTATGGACACTATGAATTTCTTGTGATGTCTTTTGGGCTAACAAATGCCCCAGCACCATTTATGCATTTGATGAATTGTGTATTTCAGCCATATCTTGATTTATTTGTCGTAGTATTTATTGATGATACTCAGGTGTACTCACGTAGCTAGGAGGAGCATGCAGAACACTTAGGTATTGTATTACAGAGGCTGAGAGATGAGAAACTTTATGCCAAATTCTCTAAGTAATGAGTTCTGGCTTAGTTCGGTGGCATTCTTGGGACATATAGTGTCTAGTGAAGGAATTAAGGTGGATCCAAAGAAAATAGAGGCAGATCAGAGTTGGCCCAGGCATCCTCAGTTACCGAGATTCGGAGTTTTCTCGGCTTGGCCGGTTATTATCGTCATTTCATGGAGGGTTTCTCGTCTATTGCATCACCTATGACTAAATTGACCCAGAAAGGTGCTCCGTTCAGGTGGTCGGATGAATGTGAAGAGAGCTTTCAGATATGTTAAATTTTATTTTTGGTCTGAGACATACTTGTGGATCAGTTATGACTGTAGAGGTTTTGATTGAGGATGACTCGAGTAAGGAAATTCTTGGATACGGGTTATATTGCACTTTATGAATATATGAAAATCATGGGATGATTAGGTTATTAATTTGAAGGATGTAGTGTGCACGAAGTATGAATTTGATTGGTGGTGTTGAGGCAAGGTTACTTCTTTGGGTGTTGTTGTGCTAATGGTGCATGTGTCTTTCGGCCCATTTGGGCGGTGCAATTTAGATTTGAGCAAAGTGGTGACTCCCGAGAAGGTTCTAATAGATTCGAGATTTATATATAGCAATTGAGAATTTTTTCGGACTTGTGTACGGATAGAACCTGAGATTTACAATTGATGGTGCCGGGACTTGTGGTAATTATGTATGACTGTGGATTCTACATTACATTATAAGAAAGGTAAAAGGAACAAATTTTAAATTCACATAAGGTATTTTCAGAGTGGGCGTTTCGGTTATGGTATTTATGGGGGGTTAATTATGATGTGGTGAGACTTTACAGATGTTTTGGTGGAAATAATCTTGGGTTTGATGACCTGCATGGCTTGGTCGAGTTAGAGGAATTCAGTTCTAATAGCTTGGTTATGTGCAAGTGGATTTCAAAATGATCTTCATGCTTTCCACCATGGTTTGAGCCGAATATTTTCTACCGGTGTGGGGAACGTGTTGTGAATTTTAATTTCCTCATGGAAGGAAGCAAATGAAAGGTTTCTAACTGACCAGGTATGTAATTTGCTAGCTACCCAGGGTTAGCGCTTGGGATGTAGGAGCCCCTCCGGAGTCTGTACATACCCCCAGTGAGCGCAGGTACCTACAGAGTACGAGTGCCGAGTGCCGAGTGCCGAGTGCCGAGTGCTGAGTGACTGGGAGCCATGAGAGATGGCGAGGTATGCCAGAGGGGCTGTTTACAAGTGATTGTGAGGTAAGCCTGAAGGGCTGTTTACGAGTGATTGTGAGGTAAGCCCGAGGGGCTGTATATGAGTGATTGTGAGGTCTGCCCGAGGGGCTGTTTATGATTTATCACTGAGTTGCATCGCATTGGCATGCACACATGACATACAGGCATAGAGATATATTTTTCCTCATGTTGTACAGCATCACATCATTCATGATTTCTCACACATTTTTTTTGACAGACGGGAATAGCGATGCATTTGTTTTTACGCGGGTTATTTGGAAAGAAAATGAAACCTCTCATTTATTATTGAAAGGATTTTGGGAAAAAGTTATTGTCTTCAAACTTATTCATGTTTTTGGAAACTTCGGCAAATGATTTGGGTTTTTGAAATCATGATTTAGCTAAGCATTTTATTTTTGAGTTACTTCTCGTATTATTTGCTTTACGTTGTTGTGGACTATTGGTTTTGGACCCGAACTTGGTGGAAGCTCGTCACTACTTTCAATCTAAGGCTAGGTTTGTTACTTACTCAGTACATGTGGTCAGTTGTACTGATACTACATTTCTGCACATTGCATGCAGATATTGGCTGTTGTTGTTGCTGTGCTCGATGGTTGCCAGCTTTGAAGATGTACCTATGTTCCTGTTGTAGCTGCCTCTTGTTCCTGGTAGCCTTAGATTTATAAAAGCTCTGTTTATATACTATTCAAACAGACTATGTATTTATTTTATTTCCGCTTTGTAAACCCTATTCTTAGAAGCTCATGATTTGTACTACTAGTTCTTGGGAAAAAGTATTGGTTTTAGATATTTTTTTTTAATTAATTGCCTTATTAATTTCATTGGAATCTGATAGTTGGTAATTGGCTTACCTAACTGGCTGGGTTAGGTGCCATCACGACTAGTTGGATTTTGGGTCGTGATAGTTTACAAAGCGGAAATGAAATAAATACATAGTCTGTTTGAATAGTATATAAACAGAGTTTTTATAAATCTAAGGCTACCATGAACAAGAGGCAGCCACAACAGCAACACAGGTACATTTTCAAATCCAGCAACCATTGAGCACAGCAACAACAACAGCCAACATCTGCACGCAATGTGCAAAAGTGTATTATTAGTACAAATGACACTATGTATTGAGTAAGTAACAAACCTAACCTTAGGTTGAAAGTAATGACGAGCTAACACAAGGGCGGGTGCAATACCAATATCCCACAACAGCTCATAATAGCATAATACAAGTAATAAAAGATGTATCTCAGAAGTAAAACGCTCAGCTCGTTCACAGTTCCAGAAAATAGTTATGCTTTTCTAGTATCTTAGTGAAAACCCAAATCTTTTACCAAATATGCCAAAAATACGAGTAAGTTTGAAAACTGTAATTTCTTTTTCCAAATATCCTTTCCACAATAAATAATATATTTCATTTTCTTTCCATATAGCAAGTGTAAAATACCTCCCTATGCCCACATATCAATGTGTATAAAAATCATGAATGACATGATACCGTACAACATGAGGAAATCTCAGAAATGAATCATGTACTCACACTCTCAGAGTACTCAATCTCACTGTCTCACACTTTTCACTCATCATGCTCAACCACTCGGTACTATATATGGCCAATACGGCCCAGGGAAATCCATCCCGGAACATTTACAACACTGACTATAAGTCAACCAGTACCGAGGAAAAAGGGTAATCCAACCTTGTGGAGAAATCCATCTCCAAGTATCAAATACTTCGGACAAATCCATGTCCAGGGAAATCTATCCCTCAATAATATCATCCGCGCTCACTGGGGGTGTGTTACAGACTCCGGAGGGGCTCCTTCAGCCCAAGCGCTATCATAAATCAGTATCAATATCAGAATCAATCAGGCCCTCGGCCTCACTCAGTCATCAATCTCTCCGGTCTCTCTCTCTCATAGGCTCACAATGTCATGAAAATAGCCCGAAAATGATGATATAATGTACAATAAATAACAACAGAGACTGAGATATGATATGCATATGAATGCGTATGACTGAGTGTGTAATGCAATGAAGGCAGATAACTTAACAGCAGAAGTGACCCCAGTGGGTCCCAACAGAATAAGCATGTAGCCTAGACATGGCTTCTAACATGAATCACAGCTTGATAACTCTAGTACGTAGATAGTTCATGATTTTAGATAAGTTCAAGTAACTACACAGTACCATAGAAATAACGGAATCACAGTTCACACGATGCACGCCCACACGCCCGTCACCTAGTATGTGCGTCACATCAACACCAAACACATAACACGTATATTCAGGGTTCATACCCTCAGCTCTAATATTAGAAGAGTTACTTACCTCAAACAAGCCACTCCCAACACCGAGCAAGCCAAGCGATGCTCCAAAATGCCATCCCGTGCATTTCGACCTCCGAACGGCTCAAAACTAGCCAAAAGCAACTAAAATACATCAAACAATGCTAAAGGAACCAATCTCGATCGAAAAAGATCAAATCTTCAATCAAAAGTCCAAAACCGGCCAAAAGCCCAACCCGGGCCCGCACCTCGAAACCCAACAAAATTTACAAACCATTCAATTACAAGTCCAACCATACTAGTTTCACTCAAATCTGACTCCAATTCGATGTTCAAAACTCAAAAGTTCATATTATGAAACGTTAGGACAAAACCTCCAATTTTCTCTATAAAATTCACAATCCTATTGCCAAAAATGAAGATAGATTCGTGATATAAGATAAAAATGAGTAGAGAACACTTACCCCAGTCCACAAGATGAAAATTGCTCCAAGAATCGCCTCACTCCGAGCTTGGAAATGTTAAAATGAATCCAAAATTGCGAACCCTTGTATTTATCATTCTGCCCAGCACTTCCGCTTCCGCGGACACTTAACCGTTTATGCGGTGTCGCAAAAGCGACCAAAATTTTTCTTTTGCGGTCTCCACTAGCCAAACAACACCTCGCGCCTGCGAATCAACATCTGCCTCTGTGTAACTGCAGGTGTGCAACCAAACACGCTCCTGCACAAAATCTCGCTCTTGCGCCCAAGATCTCTGCTTCTGCGGGGCCGCAGATGCGCCCCTATTCTCGCTTTTGCGATCCAGACCAACCAGGCCCTCCTTCGCTTCTGCGATCAACTATCTACATCCGCGAACTCACATATGCGTGCATTCTTCCTCAGATGCGGAAACACCAGAATTAGCAGCCTTCAGCAAGAACAACATGAAGAAGAATGATCTGAAATCAAATCTGAAACACACCCGAGCCCCTCAGGACCCCGTCCAAATATACCAACAAGTTTCATATCATAATACGGACCAACTCGAGGCATCAAAACACATATAGCAATATCAAAACGATGAATCGCACCTCAAATCAAAATCTATGAACTTCGAAACTTCAACTTCCATAACCGATGCCGAAACTTATCAAATCACGTCCGATTGACCTTAAATTTTGCACACAAGTCACATTTGACATTATGGACCTATTCCAACTTCCGGAATAGTAATCCAACCCGGATATCCAAAAGTCCACTCTCGATCAAACTTTTCCAAAATTTCAACTTTCGCCATTTCGAGCCAAATTCAGCCACGTACCTCCAAATCACAATCCGGATGCCCTCCTAAGTCCAAAATCTCCCAACAGAGCTAACAGAACAATCAAAATTCTAATCTGAGGTCAGATGCTAAAAAGTCAAATTTGGTCAACTCTACCAATTATAAAGCTTCAATAATGAAATTCTTTCTTCCAATTCTTTTTCGAAATACCTGAAAACCAAAACCGAGGATTCACATAAGTCAAAATACATCACACGGAGCTACTCACGCCCGTAGAATATCGAGCGAAGTGCAAATGGGATAAATTTTATTTTCCCACAGAATGGGATAATTAATAGAAACTGATTTTGGTAGATCTAAAGTTACTACCAGAAGACCTATTAAATGGGATATATTTTATTTTCCCACAGAATGGGTCGTAGAGGAAGCAATATCTCCTTAGAACACTGGTAATACTGAGGTTACAGAAATTGAGCAAACCTCATATGGAACTTTTAAGATCAGGTTTAATGAACCAACTCAAATTGATAACATGGGTTCACCATCTAGACTAACTAGATCCAACTCATCTTATATTTCTCCAATTGATTATGTAGTAGATTTTCCTTCTAGAGAATCTACTTTACAAATTAGAGATAATAATAGAATAGATCATATTAAAATTAGTCAGGAAAATATGGTAAAGGTTGACTCAAATTACAAGGATTGCTTCCAATGGTATTACTATCCTAGGATATGTTCTACTATCCTAGATCGACCCATCAAGATGTTCTTAGCCTTTTTGTACTTTAAATCCTATGTGCAGAATTATGGATTTCAAAAATGAAACTATTTTAATAGAAACTTATTTTGGTAGATCTAAAGTTACTACCAGAAGACCTATTAAATGGGACGAAATTAATTTTCCCACAGAATGGATCATAGAGGAAACAATAGCTACTCAGAACACTGGTAATACTGAGGTTACAGAAATTGAGCAAACCTTAGATGGAACTGTTAATATCGGGTTTAATGAACCAACTCAAATTGATAACATGAGTTCATCATCTAGACTAACTAGATCCAACTCATCTTATATTTCTCCAATTGATTATGCAGTAGATTTTTCTCTAGAGAATCTACTTTACAAATTACAGATAATAATAGAATAGATCATATTAAAATCAGTCAAGATAATATGGTAAAGGTTGACTCAAATTACAAGGATTGCTTCCAATGGTATTACTATCCTAGGATATGTTCTACTATCCTAGACCGACCCCTCAAGATGTTCTTAGCCTTTTTGTACTTTAAATTCTATGTGCAAAATTATGGATTTCAAAAATGAAACTATTTTAATAGAAACTAATTTTGGTAGATCTAAAGTTACTACCAGAAGACCTATTAAATGGGGCGAAATTAATTTTCCCACAGAATGGGTCATAGAGGAAACAATAGCTCCTCAGAACACTAGTAATACTGAGGTTACAGAAATTGAGCAAACCTTAGATGGAACTGTTAATATCGGGTTTAATGAACAAACTTAAATTGATAACATGAGTTCATCATCTAGACTAACTAGATCCAACTCATCTTATATTTCTCCAATTGATTATGTAGTAGATTTTACTTCTACATCATCTACAACACAAATTAGAGTTAATAATAGAATAGATCATATTAAATTCAGTCAAGATAATATGGTAAAAGTTGACTCAGACCTTGACCCAACTGCTTCCGAAATTGATTTTTCAAATGGTCTTAATGGATAGAAACCAAATAGATTTTAGTCCGGGATCACCGGCAAGAAAAATGATAGATAATAATTTAAATTAAACTCAAAATCATAAATTGGATCAAACCCGAAATTAGCTCACCTGGACGCGTAGGCAATCACCCTACCATCCTGCATCAACACTGCACTAAGTCCAATTCTCGATGCATCACAATATACAGTATAAGACCCCGAACCTGTAGGCAATACCAATACTGGGGCTGTAGTCAATGCTGTCTTGAGCTTCTGAAAGCTCTCCTCACATTCCTCTGTCCACCTGAAGGGAGCACCCTTCTGGGTCAGCCTAGTCATAGGTGCTGCAATAGATGAGAAACCCTCTATAAATCGACAGTAATACCCCGCCAAACCAAGAAAACTTCAGATCTCTGTAGCTGAGGACGGTTTGGGCCAACTCTGCACTGCTTCAATCTTCTTCGGATCCACCTGGATCCCATCACTCGATACTATATGACCAAAGAATGCAACTGAGTCTAGCCAAAACTCACATTTTGAAAATTTCGCATATAATTTCTTTTCTCTCAAAGTGTGGAGCACAGTCCTCAGGTGTTGCTCATGATCTTCCCGATCCGGGAGTATACCAGAATGTCGTCAATAAACACAATGACGAATGAGTCAAGGTAAGGCCGGAACACACTATGTATCAAGTGCATAAAAGTTGCTGGGGCATTGGTCAGCCCAAAAGACATAACATGAAACTCATAGTGACCATACCGAGTCCTGAAGGCAGTCTTCGGGATATTTGGCTCCCGAATCTTCATCTGATGATATCCTGAACGTAAGTCAATATTGGAGAACACTCTAGCACCCTGTAATTGATCAAATAAGTCATCAATACGAGGCAATGGATACCTGTTCTTCATTGTGACTTTGTTCAACTAGCGATAATCAATACACATTCGCATAGAACCATCCTTCTTCTTCACAAATAAGAGAGGAGCACCCCAAGGTGACACAATGGACCTAATGAAGCCCTTGTCAAGCAATTCATGTAACTGCTCCTTCAACTCCTTTAAATTAGGAGGAGCCATACGATTTGGAGGAATAGAAATGGGTTGAGTTCCCGGTAATAAATCAATGCCAAAATCAATATCTCTGTTGGGCGGCATGCCCAGAAGATCAACTGGGAACACATCTGAAAAGTCCCTCACTACTGGAACTGACTCAACTGTAGGGGTATCAATACTGACATCTCTTACAAAAGCTAGATACACGTCACACCCCTTCTCAACCATTCGTTGATCTTTAAGAAATGAAATAACTCTGCAGGCAGTATACTCTAAGGTACCTCTCCACTCTAATCATGGTAAACCTGGCATAGCCAGCATCACGGTCTTAGCGTGACAATCAAGAATAGCATAATGGGGCGACAACCAGTCCATGCCCAAAATAATATCAAAGTCCACCATGCTGAGTAATAAAAATTCAGTTGTGGTCTCAAAACCACTAAGAGCAATCAAACACGACCGATACACGCGGTCCACAACAAGAGAATCTCCCATAGGAGTGGACACATAAACATGGGAACTCAAAGAATCCCGAGATATGCCCAAATACGGGGCAAAATAAGAGGACACATAAGAATATGTAGAGCCTGGGTCAAATAATACCGACGCATCTCTATGTCAGACCGGGACAATACCTATAATGACAGAATCAGAAGCGACTGCCTCTGTACGAGCAGGAAAGGCATAATATCTGGCGTGGCCTCCCCCTCTAGGGCGACCTCTACCTCCCCGAACTCTACTCGGGCTGGCTGAGCAGGTGGGGTGGCAGCTGGTGCTGTAATCATAGCCTGAGGACCCGATGGAGCACGCTGTGGCTGAGAAGTCTATGGAGGTACACCCTTCCTAGATCTGGGGCAATCCCTCACCATATGGCGAGTGTCGCCATACTCAAAATAGGTTCTGGGAGGGCGTGGCTGCTGTGGCAGGCTCGGGCCAAATCTGCTGGACTGGCCGCTAGGAACACCTCGTGCAGGAAGCACACTGGATACTAGCGGTGCATAATAAGGCTCCTGGGGTCTAGAAGGAGTTGGAACACCACTGGCGGCTGGAAGAGCTGAATGAACAAGGTGACTCACATAACCCCTACCATGGCGAGCTACTGGGACACGAGCTCCAGAATAATAACCAGTCTCTCGAGACCTCTTGGCCTCTCTCTCCTCTCTATCTCGGACAAGCATGCCCTCCAATCTCCTAGCAATACTCACAACCTGCTGATAAGAAATATCCATCTCTAACTCCCTGACCATACTAATCCGGATACTGGGGTGGAGTCCCTCAATGAACCGTCGAACCCTCTCTCGAACCGTGGTAACCAAGGCCGGTGTATGTCGGGCCAAATCACTGAAACAGACTGCATACTCTGACACAGTCATAGCACCCTGGCGCAGGTGCTCAAACTCCGCGCGCCATGAGTTCCTGAGGCTCTGAAGGACATACTCTCTCAAAAACAGGTCCGAGAACTGAGTCCATGTAAGTGAAGCTGCTTCAGCCGAACTACTCAACCCATAAGCATGCCACTACTGATAGGCTACTCTTCTAAGCTTGAATGTAGTAAAAGAAACCCCACACATCTCTGCTACGCCCATGGTGCGTATAATACGATGACACTTTTCCAGAAAACCATGAGCATCATATGTAGCCAATCCACTGAAGGTAGGTGGGTGGTACTTCTTGTACCTCTCAAGTTTGAGTTGCTCCTCCTCAGAAGTTGCCGCCCTAACCTCAGGCTGAGCTAGAGCTACCGACTGCATTGGTACAATCACTGGAACTTGGTCGACCTGAACCCGATGCTCCGGAGTACCGGCGATGGGAGTCTGTGCTCCTCCCCGGCCTGGGATGTGGCAGGAGCAAGTGGAATTTATCCAGCCTGAGCTAAGGTGTTGAAGATGCTCAGACACTGGGCTAGAGTCTCCTGGAGGGCTGGTGCAGAAACAGGTACCTCAGGTGTCTGCCCTCCAGCTGGAGCTACTAGGGGCTCCTCTGTAGCAGCTTGTATGGGTGCTCTGGCTGCACTACGTGGATGTCCTCGACCTCTACCCTGGCCCTGGCCTCTCACAGCTCTAGCAGGGGGTGCGGGTGCCTGTTTATCAGATCCGCTTGTACGTGTCCTCACAATCTGTGAGAGAATAGAATACATGAGTTTAGAATTCTTGAAGTCAACAATTTTCGCATGATAAGGAATCAAAGTAGTTAAATTTTCTTAACAGTTCCATAGCCTCCCGAAGATAAGTACAGATGTCTCCGTACCCATCTAGGAGACTCTAATAAACTGGTTTGTGACTCACGACACCTATGAACCTAGAGCTCTGATACCAACTTGGCACAAAACAAATTCCCCTCCGTGTAACGTCGTGACGGCACCTAGTCTCTACAACTAGGTAAGCCTAACATTTGTGGAATAATGAAATGAAAACATAAATTTAACAACTAACTGGGAACCATGCCACTTGGCATGTACAATAACCAACTATTCAAAAATACACAACAATCCCAAAACCCGGAACATCGTAAATCATAAACTACAGAAGGAAAATCTAGTGTCTCTATATATCAGAGTCTAACAAAGGAAAAATACAGAAGATAATGGACATGAAAAAGAGTAGAAGGGGACTCCGAGATCTGCGGATGCGGCAGATATGCCTTGAAGTCTCCAAAGCTGTCCTGGCTCACTGATAGTGCGGCTGATAAGGAGTACCTAAATCTGCACACAAAAAACATGTGCAGAGAGTAGCATGAGTACACCACAATCGATACCCAGTAGGTGCCAAGCCTAACCTCGGTCAAGTAGTGACGAGGTCAGGTCAGGGCCCTACTGGTAAATATATAATAAAACAAGATAGAGTGTAATACCGCAATAGAGTGTAATACCGCAATAAAATAAAGGCTGAAATTTAACAACAATGAAATCATAGTAGGTAATAGCTCAGTACACAGAAACACAACAGGGGATCTCCCGAGATACCATCTCGTAGTCCCAAATGTAAATGTGCAGTACAAGGGGATATCCCGGAATACCGTTCCGTAGTCCCAAAGTAAATATGTAGTACAAGAGGATCTCCCAAAATACCATTTCGTCGTCCCAAAGTAAATATATGGTATAGGGGGATCTTCCAGAATACCGTTCCGTAGTCCCAAAGTAAATATACAGTACAAGAGAATCTCCCGGAATACCATTCTATAGTGCCAAAGTAAATATACAGTACAGGGGGATCTGCCGAAATACCGTTCCATAGTCCCAAAGTAAATATGCAGTACAGGAGGATCTCCCAGAATACCGTTCCGTAGTCCTAAAGTAAATATGCAGTACATGGGGATCTCTCGGAATACTGTTATGTAGTCCCAAAGTAAATATGCAGTACAGGAGGATCTCCCGAAATACCGTTCCGTAGTCCCAAAGTAAATATGCAGTACAAGGGGATCTCCCGGAATACCGTTCCGTAGTCCCAAAGTAAATATGCAGTGAAAACAATAGAATTCAATAGTTACGACACGAAATTCTACAATCCAACCTAAGTACCAGTTAAGGAAAGACTGGTAAATTCACTAAACATGTTGCACGTAGTTCAAGTAAACATAAGGCAAGTAGGCATTCTATTCTAATCTAGCAGGATACTACACATGCTGATGAAACTCAAATAAGAAGGAAAATCAAGTTATTACTTAGTAGAAAAATGGGTTTTTACACAATTACCCTATGTATGTATTCGTCACCTCACGTCCACGGCGCTCATATATCAAAAACAGTACAAATCCTACGGGGAGTTTCCCTCACATAAGGTTAGGCAAGCCACTTACCTCGAACCATGCTCAATGAATCGGTAAGAATGCCTTTTCCATGAATATCCAGATCCGAATGGCCCAAATCTAGCCAAAGCAATTACATATCATAAATACAACCATAATAGACTCATCTAATTAATTAAATTAACACTTTAACAAAAACTCTGAAATTCGCCCTACAAAGTTGACCCGGGCCCACGTCTTGGAATTGGGTAAAAGTCACAAAATTTGAAAGCCCATTCACTCACGAGTCTAACCACATCAAATTTACTAAAATCCGACACCAAATGGTGCTTCAAATCGGCAATTCAAACTTTCCAATTCCCTAGTCTCAAACTCCCAAGTTCGACCTTAAATACACACTAACTAGGTGGAAGAGTAAATGGGGAAGCAAGATTATTGATCAAAATAAGCACAAGGGACTTACCTTAAGAAATCTCTCTAAAATGCTCAAAAATCGCCCTAAACCGAGTTAGCAAAGTCAAAAATGACAAAAATCGCGAAGACCTTCGGTTTTAAGCACTCCCAGGTATTTCCGCACCTGTGGAGCCTGGGCTCGCACCTGCGGGTGTGCTTGTGCAGAAAATGTGCGCATTTATGCAAATCACTTACCCCTCTCTGCCTCCGCACCTACGGAAATCTTTTGCGCTTCTGCGGTCTAACTTCGCATCTACGATTCCTCTCTCGCAACCGCGTGCATCGCAGATGCGGAACTAACCTCGTACCTGCGATCCCATCTCAGGCTGACCAAATTTGCTTCTGCGGGCAGCCTTGCCCAAGTGCGATTACAGCAGAACCAGCACTAAAAAAATCTTCCAAGTCCAAAAATGATCTGATAACCATTCGAAACTCATCTGAAGCCCCCGGTACCTCAACCAAACATACCAACAAGTCCTAAAAGACCATACGAACTTAGTCGAGCCTTTAAACCACATCAAACAATGCTAAAATCACAAATCATCCTCCAATTCAAACTTGCTCGAGTGTGCGAGCGGCGGGAGTCTGAGCGCCTCCCCTGGCCTAAGAAGTGGCTGCGGTCGTCGAGATATAGACCGCCTGAGCAAGGCCGGTGCAGGCTATCAGAATCTGAGCTAGTGCCTCCTGAAGGCCTGGAATCACAATAGGCACAGGTGGTGCCTGAGCTGGTGCATTAACAACTAGAATCTGATCCTGATCTGGGGAAACTGGTGGGTCTATAAGTACCGCCCCGGCTGCTGTGCGGGCTGCACCTCTACCCCTACCACGGCCTCGGCCTCTTGCGGCCCTGGTCGGTGGTACTGGTGGTTGGTCCTCCCGTCTGGTAGTGCGAGTCCTCACCATCTGTGAGAGAATGAAACAACAGAATTTTAGTTACCAGAATCAACATATTCGCACAACAAGAATTCAAGAATGTGAGATTTCCTAAAGGTTCTGCAGCCTCTCGAAGATAAGTACAGAGGTCTCCGCACCGATCCGCAAGACTTTACTAAACCCGCTTATGACTAAACTCAACCACTGTCGTGATGGCGCCTATCGATGGTACTAGGCCAGCCGACTCCAACAATACTACCACAATTCATTCACAGATATGCCAAAAGGCGTCTTGTATAGCAAAATTTCATAAAAGAAACAAGGGTTGAACTCAAAAATAGAAATGCGGAATGAAAAGCCCCAAATATCGGGGTGTCACTGAGTCATAAGCAACTACTAAAAGTTGATCCGACAACAATAAGACTAACATAGTCTGGGGGAAATCCAAAATACAACTAAGGGGGAGATAAAGAAGGAGAAAACAGGGCTGCGATCGCCGGGCAGCTACCTTGCTAACTCCAATGATCAACTACAGGAATATCAGCAGCCGCTATCGTGACCAAAAATGCCTGGATCTGCACACAAGGTGCAGGGAGTAACGTGAGTACACCAACTCAGTAAGTAACAGAAATATATAAAGGCTGAGAAGTCGTGACGAGCTAAATGCAAGTACCGTTCATATCACAAAAAATTAGTAAAGTGCGACATGCTTTGTAACCAGAGTTTAAGTCAAATCAGCTTATTTAAATCAAGTTCAAGTAAATCAATTAGAAATATCTTTCAACAGTTCTCAAACAAGGACTCAAAGCAATTATGAGCATGGATGATGAAAACATATACTGCCCCTCGGGCTAACATCACTCAGTCCTCCCAATCACTCCAACCTCACAATCACTCATGCCTCACAATTGCTCAGCACTCGCACTCAGTAGGTACTTGCGCTCACTGGGGGTGTTCAGACTCCGGAAGAGGTCCTACATCCCAGGCGCTATAATCTACACGGACAACTCACGTGCTATAATATCATATCGGAATCTGCACGGACAACTCAAGTGTTGAGGTACAATACCTCACAAACAGGCCCTCAGCCTCACTCAGTCATAAACCTCTCCAGTCTCTCGGGCTCTCAGAAATCAAAGAAATCAGCCCAAACAACATTAACATGATGCAACAAATAGAATAACATAGACTGAGCTATGATGTAAGAATACATGAACATGACTGAGTGCGGTATATCAACTAAAACAGTGAGAGGACAGCAAGAAACGACCTCTAAGGGTCCAAACAATACTGGCATAAGGCCTAGACATGGTATCTAGCATGATTTACAGTAAATCTTTCTAAAACACATAAGGAGCATATAGCTACAACAGGTTGTTCAACTTTACACTTACTACGTGACGGACCAAGTCACAATCCCGAACAGTGCACGCCCACACGCACGTCACCTAGCATGTGCTTCACCTCCAAATAGTTACATGACACACAAATCTGGGGTTTCATACCCTCGGGACTAGATTTACAACCATTACTTACCTCAATCCGAGCAAATCTCTACTCTGCAATGCCCTTGCCTCTCGAATCAGCCTCCGAGCATCCCAAATCTAGCCACAACAAGTACAATATCATTAATATATGCTAAAGGAATCAATTCCACTAGATAACTACTAAATTAGACTCAAAACCCGAAATTGGCTCAAACCCGCCCCCTCGGGCCCACGTCTCAGAATCGTACAAAAGTCACAAAACCCGAAAGCACATTCACTCACGAGTCTAACCATACCAATTTTACTCAAA
This sequence comes from Nicotiana tomentosiformis, assembly GCF_000390325.3. Lineage (NCBI taxonomy): Eukaryota > Viridiplantae > Streptophyta > Magnoliopsida > Solanales > Solanaceae > Nicotiana > Nicotiana tomentosiformis. The sequence continues at coordinate 88,605,218 of NC_090815.1, forward strand.
TCCGACAACAAAATCCCCTTCAAAACCTCAAAATTCTATCTCAGGAACTCTTCCACTTTTCCCCCAATATTTCACCATAAATCACAATTTGGATGATAAAAATCAAGATATAATCATGGAATTTAATCAAAATCAAGTGAGAAACACTTATCCCAATCTACTCCATGAAAATCCCTTCAAATATCGCCTAAATCCGTGATCTCTAGCTCAAAATATGAAAAATGGGTTCAAAACCTCGACTTTGAAATTTAACATTGCTGCCTAAATTTCCTTCTTCGCGAACGCGGAAGTACCCTCGCGTTCGCGAAGAACAACTGCCTTTGACCGGCAATCCCTTCTACGCGAACGCGATCTACCACTCGGGAACGCGAACCTTTACTGAACCTTCTCCTCGCGAACGCGACCTCACCCTCGCGAATGCGTAGACCAAATGTCACGACCCAAAATCCGTTAAAGGTCTTGTTGGCGCCGGACACCACTATCAGGCAAGCCACCCCAATTAGTTAATAAAATTCTCATTTTTAAATATTTTAGAAATCATAAATTTACTTCAATATAACTAGTAAAAGATGTACTTTACAAAATAATAAGAATAATGTTTTCCAATTTCAATACTGAATATCCCAGAACTAGGTGTCACAAGTGCATGAGCATTTACTAGGAAATAAAATAAAATACAATAATTGTCTGGAATACAAATTTGGACAGAAAAGAAAATATAATACTCTGAAGGAGTAGTGACGAGAGGTCGGTTTCGACACTTACTAAAGTCAACAATATGATAATATGACCTTTCAATTATGCATGTTGCACAAAAATAAGACTCAGAATAAGAAATAACTGAACAGATCTTCACCATATTTAACAGCTTAAACCATTTCCTTCTTTTAAAACACATAATCACACAAACAATGAATTTATACCAATTATAAAAAAGGGACTTCCAGTCCATTATCACACACAAATACCACCGAGGACGTTCGAACCGATCCAACATAAATGTAAATTGTGCACTGCCGAGGGTCGAACGGCGCGAACCATAGATGCATCTATAAATTTTCCCACTCGCAAATCATACATGCTACGCGGTCAAATATAAATTTAAAGAAATACCCCGCTCGCGAATCATACCTGCGACGCGGCCAAATATTAGTTTAACCTTTGAACCATATCTCTTTCTTGATTCTTTTTAAAATAATGGAAATTCAACTTGAAACTTTGTAAGGAAATTACCCCGCTCGCGAAACATACGTGCGACGCGGTTACACATAGATTTCCTAAGTTATTATAGCATTCTTCCATTCTTTTCAAAATACGAAATTCAAATGAAAACTTTTAAGATCACAATATTTCCTCAGTTTCAACTCCTTTCAAAACATTTAATAAGCAAACTCGATCTTTCTCCTTCTCAAGGCAGACAATAAACATAAATCAATAACTATATCGACAAGGCATGATGTAAGCCTAAAACAACCGAACATAGGCATAGCTAGTAGCTACGTACGGACCCTCGTCACCTCGTGCATACGTAGGCCCCACAAATAGAAGCACATAATAATTTAGTTCACCTATGGGGTTAATTCCCTCTTACAAGGTTAGAAAGGAGACTTACCTCGCTCCGAAATTCCATAACCGGCTCCAAATCTGCTCCAACAATTCAAACTGATGCCCGTCGCTCCAAAACTAGTCAAATATGTTGCAACCCAATCAAAATATACTCTAATATTCATAATTAATCAATTTACTACCATTTCCAATTCCGCTCGAAAAATCGGTAAAATCACCCTCGGGCCCACATGCTCGAATCTCGAAAATTGTTGAAGATAACCACTACCCCTAACCTCGCGCACTCAAATATATGAGTGGTCAAAATCCAAAAATCACAAATTCTTGGTTTTTCTTCAAAATCCCAAATTTTTACAAATTTTCATGTCTAAATCCGTATATAATCCTTGTATGTAACTCACAACTAGTAGAAATCACTTACCTCATGCTTGATGATGAAATACCCTCTTCAAAAGCTCCAAATATTGCCCCAAGACGTGTGAAAAATGGGTGAAATGAACTCAACCCCCGTTTTAAAGCAAGCTGCCCAGGTGCTACCCTTTTTCTTCGCGAACGCATAATCTTCCTCGCGTTCGGGAAGCACACAAGCTACTTCCCCAAAATTTCTCTTACACGAACGCGAGGTTCCTCCCACGAACGCGAAGCACACCGAGCCAAACCATCGCGAACGCGATCCATTTTACTAAAACGCGAAGAACAACCACACTTGCATCACCAGTAACCCTTTGAGAATGCAGTACCTCCTTCGCGAATGCGAAGGGTACATTCCAGAAGCCCTCAACTTCCTCTACGCGAACACGGGAATACCTTCGCGAACGCGTAGAAAGAAACCAGACACCAGCAGACAACAGTTCCAAAATAGCCCGAAATTATCCGAAACCACCCCGAAACACACCCGAGGCCCCCGGGACCTTAACCAATTATACCAACACATTCCAAAACACATTACGAACTTAGTCGAGCCTTCAAATCACATCAAACAACTTCGAATTCATGAATTGCACCCCATTCCAAATCTTAATAACTTTAAAACTTCAAACTTCTACATTCAATGCCGAAACCTATCAAATAACGTCCGATTGACCTCAAATTTTGTACTCAAGTCATATTTGACATTACGGACCTACTCCAACTTCCGGAATCGGATTCCAACCCCGATATCCAAAAGTCCACTTCATGTCAAACTTCTCAAAAACCTTCAAATTTCTAGCTTCAGCCAAATGACTCCAAAATCCAACCTTGGTCAATACTTCCAACTTGAAGTTTCCGAAATGAGAATCTTCTTACCAAATCAACGCTGAATTTCCAAAATTTCAATTTCGACAATGCGTAAAAGTCATAATACCTGAAGTGAAGCTGATCATGGCCTCAAATTGCTGAACGACGCACTAGGGCTCAAAAAGACTGGTCGGGTCGTTACATTCTCTCCCACTTAAACATACGTTTGTCCTCGAACGTGCTAAGAATTGTGCTAAAGTTGTCCGAAATCACTGTTTAACACCTTGTGCACCTACCCGTGCTACCACAGCTCAGTTGAGCACATTAGCACGATCAAATATGAAGATATTCTCTTTTATTTAGGCAAATAAGCCTTAGAGCCTAGTTCCAACATCCGGAATTCTCTGCCAGGCCTGCTTCCAACATATGAACATTGTATCAATCACCACACGATGTTCCAGAACATGATTGCATATCTATGCTGAATTCACACCATGCACTGCAACATTCACATGACTATAATAACATTCTCTGATCATAATAGCCGACATTCCCCGAATCTGATGCTCACCATGCACCTCATGACATATATAAGTCTGGTTCCAACTCTTGCAATACCGCCACGATGGAAGAGATGTGTAGAAATTCATAACCGACTGCCGAGTCAACAAATCATTGAGTCTCTCCTCCTGACTAAAATCATCACCCCATTACAACCAAATAATGGTATTTGCTCTTTACTATACTTTACATAATTCGATCGCACTGATCCTGGATCCAATAATCTCGTCCCACCCAGTATAAGTTGTTCGGGAAATAAGCCACCGCAGACGATGCCAAAAGTCCCATACGATGCCACAATGTGCCAATAAGCTACAAACCCGAACGTGATACCTAAGGAAAATGAATTCTAGAAAGGATTACTCAACCCACGTAACTAATTAGACAACCGAAAAGCTGTCATGAACCTTCCTCAGAAAATGGAAAAAAAAACACACAAAATAGAATATAGGGGACTGTACTCAACATCACACTGTTGCGGCGTGCAACCCGATCCAAACAACATACCTGTGGGGCGTGCCACCCGATCCACATAAAAAGAATCTATAAGGAAATACTTACCGAGCTAGAATGCTCATTACTACAAAATATCCGATTATCGGACACAAGCACGCTAAGTGCATAATACCATCCCTAGGAAGACCGACAGCGTCATACGCTACAAAAATCAAGCACAACTAAGGTGCGTACACACAAGGCTAATAACCTCAAGCCATATTCATATTTAAATCAATCCACAGACCTCAAGCCAATTCTGATCGCACCGTACTAGGATAATAACAATTTTTCCATAACACACAAGAACAACCATCATAACCGGAACAAACTTCCACAGTCCACAACCAAATAAACTGAGTGCCCTCCAGGCATAAATTCTCGAATTAGCGATATCGCCACAATCTTCATACTTGGCTTCAATATTCACTCAGGCAAATGGCTATATGCCACTCTTATACAATCTTCCCACGGGACATGCTCCCACGACCTTTCGCACCAGACAACGAGTCTGCACATTCATTCCACCGATCGTACTAAAGCTGTAAAGAAAATCAAGAATCCACAATTCAATACACAAGGCCTCTTACACATGACATCGACCTTGGGCGATGCCGAAAATAATAACATCTTACTTTAAGCATCTAAATCCATTTCTAGCTCATTCGAGCTCATGACATCCTTGTCAGCACCGAACCGCAAATCCTGAATCATTAACTTTCGAATCCCACGCTACTTGATGCACTTAATTACGCTAATGCGCATGAGTACAAGAATTTCATCATAACTCCCGAACCACTAATAGGGTAAACACTTCATCATATAGAAACCTTATACTTAACTCATTTCAAGAGAACCATTGCAACACGTGACTGAATTCCCATATCCGTAAAAAATACCAACCTCAAGTAGTGGTCTAAACCACCATAACTCTTCCGGGATCCATCTACACATAACATGCCATAATACTTGAATTCCTCCAAATAAAATCAATAATGGCGGCCGTCAAGCCTCGCACGTACTGCCACAAATCACATGCATAACTCAATGCGCTGAAGGAAATGATCATTGCCACAATCATGCCAATTCAACCGTTGTTAGCCGACCTGTCTTTTCCCCATTTATTCTCAACTTGCCTTAGAAATAATAATAATAATAATAACTCCATTTATTACATCACGAACCTAAATCCACACTCATCTCGAGTGACCTTACTTCACAGGACCACGATGTCCCAAATCCCATAAACCATCTCATACCTTGCTTGGGCACATGTTTGCATCTTTAACTGGTACCCCTATTCTGGAAATTCCCTCTATGAACCCGAAGTTATTTCCTTCCATTCCTCCAATGCTACACCGCAACCCGAAGCTATCGTAGAACACTCCAAGCCCCTTTCATAATCTGCTGCAAAAGCTCGATACTTAACCATGCTACAAGCTCGAAATCCTTAGGCACTGCACTTTAACTTTTGAATCCACTAGGACTGTTGTTGAGAGTCACCCATTCCGACCTGGTCCCGAATATAATCAACTCCAAGGCTATGCTAGCACATGAACACTCTCTCAATAAGCACCCGGCTAAATCACTTTCCTTGTACATCATATCTACACAAAACATAAACTCTGAGTCTTCCCAAAGCCTGAACATGAATCAATAAGGTCAATTATAGCACACATTCCTCAAATTCTTTGCCCAGATCACCACTGATGACCCTCCTCCTTAGTCGTAATATCCTACCAATATGCCGATAACCATAAATCTTATAAATAGACAACCATGCAATCCAACTGTAGGCGGTGGAACTCTCCCACTTAGCTTGAAGCTATCATTGCATAACTCTAGAACCTGCCAAGATTCTTTCTTCACCGTTGAACTGATCTTGCACAACCAACTCACCAAATTCCTCGAAATCCTTCCATTTTACCTTTCATGTACACTCTGAATCACAAACCAGATTCACCTATTCAACCACTTGCTGGATAAACAGTAGAATTCTTCACAGAGCTTCGTCAACCACACGACCGCTAACCTGCTCACAAGAGAAAACCCACCTGTGGAAATTACATGCCGACATCTCCCAACGTCGTTGTACTGGGTACAATTACTACAAAATCAGTAACCCATCCTAAGCTCGTGCTCATTCACCAGCTGAACAAGTCCGTTCACTCCTCATGGACATCAACTAAAGGTGCGATAATACATTCCAACCCAGAGTCATTTTGTATCTTTCTTCATATCAAGCAACTCATTTCTGTCGCATCAAATCTCCCGCTGCCTAATAGCCATATTCCAAATTCAGTACGTAGACTCCGTCACCGTCTACCCTGAATCCCAAACCATTCTAAATGTTTCTCAGGGTGTTTAGTCATCCTACCGCAAACCCATATCCTACTCTGCCACTCTCCCACTTTGGTCAAACCCTCGCTTCTTTAAGAAACTACTTGACTTCTGTTTCTCACACTTGGCCTTCTAGAATTTTAACCACTGCAAGACACCTCCCACATGTCCTTCCTCATTCTTCGCTGCCCAGTTGTTGCCTTAAATCAAAAATCTATCTCTGTAGCACTTGAGCCAACGGATCGCTACTACTTTAAACGTCTTAGAAGATCATCTCTCTCGAGCCATCAATACTAGAAGTACCAATTCGATTCAGAAACCGCTACACTCCATTATCTCTTACAACCGTATCTCAAGCACCATTTCACAGTACCCTGCCCCAAAGGCAAATTGAAGAAGGCCATAACATCGACGAACCTTAACACGTTCAACAAGGATGATGAAACCACATCACACTTTGAGAACTCTACTACGCTCGAAAATACCAAGCCTCGCTACTCCATCAACCCAAGTCTAAACATTCTTAGTCCGATTGCCTTTCCTTCATTGGAAGTAAAATACCGAATCTTTGAATCATGCACTGAGTAAACCTCCTTTCAAGTCATTCACTGCCCCGACAAATAGGCAAGCATCCTACCATCACATCAATACTGTGCCATAACAACTCATGAGCATCATAGCAACCTGTGCATAGCCCCAAAGCTCTCAGAAGTACAGCTACTGAGCTGAAATGATAGAATATCCTTCCACAACGCGACGACAATAGCCCAATCAACTACGTAGGGAGAAACATCCCGCACCACATCTGTAGTACCATTAAAATTCCTCAATTCCCGATTTATGACCAGCGCTTCACGTCGCATAAGATTGAATGGGAAAGGAATGAAGGCATAAGCCTCAAAGGAATCAAACCGCACGATGAGGAATCAAGAAGGGAAGTGCTCCTAGCAGTCTTGTAGCCTCTCGAAGATAAGTACAGACGTCTCCGTACCGATCCACAAGACTCTACTAGACTCGCTCATGACTCATGAGACCTAAGTGAACCTAGTGCTCTGATACCAAGTTGTCACGACCCAAAATCCGTTAAAGGTCGTGATGGCGCCGGACACCACTGTCAGGCAAGCCACCCCAATTAGTTAATCAAATTCTCATTTTTAAATATTTTAGAAATCGTAAATTTACTTCAATTTAACTAGTAAAAGATGAACTTTATAGAATAATAAGAATAACATTTTCTAATTTCAATACTGAATATCCCATAATCATCCCACAACCCGGTATAAAAAGTGCATTAGCATTTACTAGGAAATAAAATAAAATACAATAACTGTCCGGAATACAAATTTGGACAGAAAAGAAAATACATTACTCTGCAGGAGACTCTGCTGGCTGCAGATCGTACATAAGATATATCTCACCTATGTCCTCGCTCGCATACACGCCTCTACTCTTACAAGATCGCTAATAATACGTTCACATGCACACAAAAGAAATGTGCAGCAAATGTAGTATGATGTCACGCCCTAAAATTGAGGAGCGCGACTAACGTTCAACCGAATGAACCCGACTGAGCAAGCCTGTTAGATTCCTTCTACCCAAACTCATTCATGAAAAAAGCGAATATATGTTTTCCTTAATTAAACAATAAAGTGGTCATGTCTGCAATTACCAATTCATTTCCAATAGTTTCATCATTTTTAAAGTCTCAAATGGACAAGTAATACAACCACAACATAGCATAGTTTGTCTTTCCCAACACCAATACACAAACCACACTATGTCTACGGAGCCTCTATAGATAAATAAGAGTACAATGATAATGCCGGCAACAAGGCCCTGGTTATACCTCAAACAAAATACACAAGGTACAAAAGATTCATGACCCCGGAATGATGTGGTGCTCACCAAGTCAACTGGGAAGAAGGTGCACTGCTATCACTGATCAATATCTCCTGTTGTGGAACCACCTGCATCCATTTAAAGATGCAGCGCCCCCGGCAAAAGGGACGTTAATACCGTCGAATAGCACTAGTATGTATAACTAAACACCGTCTCAATAAAACGACAAATAATACAAAGAAGATTATCATAATATTACCGAAAGCCTTAATCAACATCAAACCTCAATTTTAGGATCAAGAAAGTGTTCAAATTAATTTTCGTATCTCACATTGGGATATTTTTAGTATCGATATACCATTGTCCACAATACCATTATTTACAATACCATTATTTACAAAACCAGTACCATCGTACTCTTAACACGGAGTCCGATCACGACCCGATCGGTTAGGCCATCTCATTAGAGATATCAACCACAATTCCTATCAATATCAATACCACCGTCTTTAACACAGAGTCTGAACACGACCCGATCGTCTAGGCTATCAATTAGGGACATCGACCACAATCACAATTTCAATTATAATTTCCAGCACAATCACCACCATGTGTGCGGCATGGTGTCCGATCACGACCCGACTGGCTAGGCTGTCTTATTTGAGGCATCAACATTTTTATATCAATCATCGCGCTTCATATTACTTTCACATCTTTTCATTTCATTGGCACTAATGGCCATAATTATATGATCATTCTTGGCACGTTGGCCATATTTAGTATTTCATGCTCACCATATCAATTTCAAATATCATTATCATCATCAACAATAAATACAATTCAAATCAAGGTGTGTAGTACACATGTGAGCAATTTTAAGTCTAAGCCACATAGAGATATTTCACAAAATTTGGCATAATAGCCTTCATTTGAACTTGACTTAAAGTCGAAACATTATTAGTGCACATCCCATATTTTAACACATCCTCAATTGGTAACATAACTTGAATAAAGAATTTGGGATGCTTGTTGAACATATATCTTTCAACCCAATCTTACTCGGAATAGCCAGTTTCATAATGAATCACTCAGAACTTACATAATTTACATGAATATCGTGGGATTCAATTCTAAGAGAAAAGTTTAGCCAACATACCTCACTTGAGCTTCCTTACACTCTAAATGTTCCGGAATTCTTAGCAACTTCAATCTATTGTAGAAATATAACAAAATGAATAAAAATTAGGAAGATGATCATGGTTCTAGCTCACTTGAGCATTTTATCAAACACTAGGTATGCATAAGGTTTCAATGTCCTTTTTATGAAGGATTCCATCATCCCACAACCCAATCTTTACCATTTTTAGCTCAACAATCTTCCTACACCCTTTGATAACATATGCATGTAAAATAAACAACTCCCATGCCCAAAAGTTATCTTGCTAATTACCCATTTTCAGAAGATTTTGAAATTAGGGTTTAGGGTGTAGAATCTTACCTCTAGGATGAAGACCTAGTGAGCTTCCCTTCTTAATCTTCCAAAACTTGAGCAAGAATTGATGAAAAAATTATTGAAGAACACTTTCTCACTCTAGGGCACTCTATATCACTCTAAAATATCAATTTATGTTTCAAAAATGGCCCAAAGAGTGTATTTAACGAAATAGGATCGGGTTTTAAAAACACCAAAAATGGAGCGCCGAAACGGTTCTGCGGTCGCATATGCGACCGCAAAGTGGTTATGCGGACCGCATATCGGTCGCATAATTGCTGACAAAATGATCAAAAAATCTGTGTGTGTATGCGGTCGCATAGTCAACCGCATAATTGCTTCCAACTGACCCAATTAACTGCCTCACTCTGCGGCCATTATGCGGTCCGCAGAGTTATTCTACGGTCGCATAATGGACCGCAAAAATGCACTTTTCCGCCAAAAATGTTCTTTTACTTTCTGGTGCCTCGCGAATCATACATGCGACGCGGTCAAATATAAATTTAAGGAAATACCCCGCTCGCGAATCATACCTGCGCCAAATATAAGTTTAACCTTTGAACCATATCTCTTTCTTGGTTCTTTTTAAAATAATGGAAATTCAACTTGAAACTTTGTAAGGAAATTACCCCGCTCGCGAAACATACGTGCGACGCGGTTACACATAGATTTCCTAAGTTATTATAGTATTCTTCCATTCTTTTTAAAATACAAAATTCAAATGAAAACTTTTAAGATCACAATATTTCCTCAATTTCAACTCCTTTCAAAACATTTAATAAGCAAACTCGATCTTGCTCCTTCTCAAGGCAGACAATAAACATAAATCAATAACTATTCGACAAGGCATGATGTAAGCCTAAAACTACCGGACATAGGCATAGTTAGCAGCTACGTACGGACTCTCATCACCTCGTGCATACGTAGGCCCCACAAATAGAAGCACATAATAATTTAGTTCACCTATGGGGTTAATTCCCTCTTACAAGGTTAGAAAGGAGACTTACCTCGCTCCGAAGTTCCTTAACCGGCTCCAAAGCCGCTCCGGCAATTCAAACTGATGCCCGTCGCTCCAAAACTAGTCAAATATGTTGCAACCCAATCAAAATATACTCTAATATTCATAATTAATCAATTTACTACCATTTCCAATCCCGCTCGAAAAATCGGTAAAATCACCCTCGGGCCCACGTGCTCGAATCCCAAAAATTGTTGAAGATAACCCTTACCCATAACCTCGCGAACTCAAATATATGATTCATTCAAAATTCCATGTCCAATTTCGTGGTCAAAATCCAAAAATAACAAATTCTAGGTTTTTCTTCAAAATCCCAAATTTCTACAAATTTTCATGTCTAAATCCATATATAATCCTTGTATGTAACTCACAACTAGTATAAATCACTTACCTCATGCTTGATGATGAAATCCCCTCTTCAAAAGCTCCAAAAATTACCCCAAGCCGGGTGATAAATGGGTGAAATGAACTCAACCCCCCTTTTAAAACAATCTGCCCAGGTGCTGCCCTACTTCTTCGCTAGCGCGGAACCTTCCTCGTGTTCGCGAAGCACACAAGCCACTGCCCCAAAATTTCTCTTACGTGAACGCGAGGTTCCTCCAGCGAACGCGAAGCACACCGGGCCAAACCATCGCGAACGCGATCCATTTTATGCAAACGCGAAGAACAACCACACTTGCCTCACCAGTAACCCTTCGCGAATGCGGTGCCTCCTTCGCGAACGCGAAGGTTATATTCCAGCAGCCCTCAATTTCCTCTACGTGAACGCAGGAATACCTTCGCGAATGCGTAGAAGGAAACCAGACAACAGCAGACAGCAGTACAGAAATAGCCCGAAATGATTCGAAACCACCCCGAAACACACCCGAGGCCCCCGGGACCTTAACCAATTATACCAACATGTCCCAAAACACAGTACCCAGTATGTGCCAAGCCTAACCTCGGTCGAGTAGTGACGAGGTCAGGTCAGGGACCTACTGGTAAATATATAATAAAACAAGATATAGTGTAATACCGCAATAAAATAAACACTGAAATTTAACAATAATGAAATCATAGGAGGTAACAGCTCAGTACACAAAAACACAACAGGGGATCTCCCGAGATACCGTCTCATATTCTCAAAGGTAAATGTGTAGTACAGGGGGATCTCCCGAAATACCGTTCCGTAGTCCCAAAGTAAATATACAGTACAGGATGATCTTCCGGAATACCGTTTCGTAGTCCCAAAGTAAATATGCAGTACAAGGGGATCTCCCGGAATACCGTTCCATATTCCCAAAGTAAATATGCAGTACAAGAGGATCTCCCGGAATACCGTTCTGTAGTCCCAAAGTAAATATACGTGTAGTCTCAAAGTAAATATGCAATATAGGGGGATCTCCAGGAATACCGTTCCATAGTCCCAAAGTAAATATACAGCGAAAAAAATAGAATTCAATAGTTACGGCATGAAATTCTACAGTTCAAACTAAGTACCAATTTAGAAAAGACAGGTAAATTCACTAAACATGATGCACGTAGTTCAAGTAAATAGTTAAGGCAAGTAGGCATGCTATTCTAATCTAGCAGGATACTACACATGCTGATGAAACTCAAATAAGAAGGAAAATCGGGTCATTACTTAGTAGAAAATCAGGTTTTTACACAATTAGCCCGTGTACGTATTCGTCTGGACAGGATTGTTTTTTTCATGTACCTTCAGCTATCTGGACGCGTAGGCAATCACCCTACCATCCTGCATCAACACAGCACTGAGACCCATCCGCAATGCATCACAATATACAATATAAGACCCCAAACCTGTAGGCAATACCTATACCGGGGCTGTAGTCAAAGGTGTCTTGAGATATTGAAAGATCTCCTCACATTCCTCTGTCCACCTGAACAGAGCACCTTTCTGGGTCAGCCTGGTCATAGGTGCTGCAATAGATGAGAAACCCTCTACAAATCGGCGGTAATACCCCGTCAAACCAAGAAAACTTTGGATCTCTATAGTTGAGGACGGTCTGGGCCAACTCTGCACTGCTTCAATCTTCTTTGGATCCACCTGGATCCCATCACTCGATACTATATGACCAAAGAATTCCACTGAGTCTAGCCAAAACTTTTATTTTGAAAATTTTGCATATAATTTCTTTTCTCTCAAAGTGTGGAGCACAGTCCTCAGGTGTTCCTCATGATCTTCCCGAGTCCGGGAGTATACCAGAATGTCGTCAATAAACACAATGACGAATGAGTCAAGGTAAGGCCGGAACACACTGTGCATCAAGTGCATAAAAGTTGTTGGGGCATTGGTCAGCCCAAAAGACATAACAAGAAACTCATAGTGACCATACCAAGTCCTGAAGGCAGTCTTCGGGATATCTGGCTCCCGAATCTTCAACTGATGATATCCTGAACGTAAGTCAATCTTGGAGAACACTCTTGCACCCTGTAATTGATCAAAAAAGTCATCAATACGAGGCAATGGATATATGTTCTTCACTGTGACTTTGTCCAACTGGTGATAATCAATACACATCCGCATAGAACCATCCTTCTTATTCACAAATAAGACAGGAGCATCCTAAGGTGACACACTGGGCCGAATAAAGCCCTTATCAAGCAATTCTTGTAACTACACCTTCTCAACTATTCGTTGAGCTTTAAGAAATGAAATAACTCTGATGTGAGTATACTCTAAGGTACCTCTCCACTCTAATTGCAGTAAACTTGGCATAGCCAGCGTCACGGTCTTAGCATGACAATCAAGAATAGCATAATGGAGTGACACCCTGTCCATGCCCAAAATAATATCAAAGTCCCCCATGCTGAGCAATAATAAATTCAATCTGGTCTCAAAACCACTAAGAGTAATCAAACACGACTGATACACGTGGTCCACAACAAGAGAATCTCCCACAGGAGTAGACACATGAACAGGGGAACTCAAAGAATCTCGAGATACGCCCAAATACGTGGCAAAATAAGAAGACACATAAAAATATATAGAGCATGGGTCAAATAATACCGACGCATCTCTATGACAGACCGAGACAATACCTGTAATGACAGAATCAGAAGTGACTGCCTCTCTACGAGAAGGAAGGGCATAATATATGGCCTAGCCTCCCCTTCTAGGGCGACCTATACCTCTCCGACCTCCACCTCGGGCTAGCTGAGTAGGTAGGGTGGCAGCTGGTGCTCTAATCATAGCCTGCGGACCCGGTGGAGCACGTTGTGGCTGAAAGGTCTGTGGAGGTGCACCCCTCCTAGATCTGGGGCAATCCCTTACCATATAGCGAGTGTCGCCACACTCAAAACAAGATCTGGGAGGGCGTGGCTATTATGGCTGGCTCGGGCCAGATCTGCTGGACTGGCTGCTAAGAACACCCCGTGCATGAGACACACTGGATACTGGCGGTGCATAATAAGGCTCCTGGGATTTAGAAGGATCTGGAACACCACTGGTTGCTGGAAGAGGTGAATGAATGGGGTGACTCACATAACCCCTACCATGGCGAGCTGCTGGGACACAAGCTCCAGAATAATAACCAGTCTCTCGAGACCTCTTGGCCTCTCTCTCCTCTCTATTCCGGGCAAGCATGCCCTCCAATCTCCTAGCAATACTCACAACCTGCTGATAAGAAATATCCATCTCCAACTCCATGGCCATACTAATCCGGATGCTGGGGTGGAGTCCCTCAATGAACCGTCGAACCCTCTCTCGAACTATGGCAACCAAGGCCGGTGCATGTCGGGTCAAATCACTAAAACGGACTGCATACTCTATCACACTCATAACACCCTGGCGCGGCTACTCAAACTCCGCGCGCCATGAGTCCCTGAGGCTCTGAGGGATATACTTTCTCAAAAACAAGTCCGAGAACTGAGTCCATGTAAGTGAAGTTGCCTCAACCGGACTACTTAACTCATAAGCACGCCACCACTGATAGGCTGCTCCTCTAAGTTGGAATGTAGTAAAAGAAACCCACTCGTCTCCGCTACGCCCATGGTACGGAGAATACGATGACACTCCTACAGAAAACCCTGACCATCATCTGTAGCCAATCCGCTGAAGGTAGGTTGGTGGTATTTCTTGTACCTCTCAAGTTTGAGTTGCTCCACCTCAGAAGATGCCACCTTAACCTCGGGCTGAGCTGGAGCTACCAGCTGCATTGGTACAATCTCTGGAACCTGGTCGACCTGAACACGCTGCTCTGGAGTACCGGCGATGGGAGTCTGTGCTCCTCCCCCGGTCTGAGATGTGGCAGCAGTAAGTGGAATCAATCCAACCTGACCTAAGGTGCTGAACATGCTCAGAAACTGGGCTATAGTCTCATAGAGGGCTGGTGCAGAATTAGATACCTCAGGTGTCTGCCCTCCAGCTGGAGATACTGGGGGCACCTCTGTAGCAGCTCGTGCGGGTGCTCTGGCTGCACCACATGGACATCCTCGGCCTCTACCCCAGCCTCGGGTGCCTGTTCATCATATCCGCTTGTACGTGTCCTCACCATATATGAGAGAATAGAATACAGAAGTTTAGAATTCTTGAAGTCAACAATTTTCGCACGACAAGGAATCAAAGTAGTGAAATTTTCCCAAAAGTTCCATAATCTCCTGAAGATAAGTACAGACATCTCCGTACCGATCCGCGAGACTCTAATAAACCTGTTTGTGACTCATGACACCTATGAACCTAGAGCTCTGATACCAACTTGGCACGAAACAAATTCCCCTTCATGTAACGTCGTGACGACACCTAGTCTCTACAACAAGGTAAGCCTAACATGTGTGGAATAATGAAATGAAAACATAATTTAACAACTAACTGGGAACCATGCCTTTTGGCATGTACAATAACTAACTATACAAAAATACACAACAATACCAAAACCCGGAACATTGTGAATCACAAACTACAGAAGGAAAATCTAGTGTCTCTATACATCAGAGTCTAACAAAGAAAAAATATAGAAGATAATGGACATGAGAAAGAGTAGAAGGGCACTCTGAGGTCTGCGGACGCGGCAGATATACCTTGAAGTCTCCAAAGCTGTTTCGACTCACTGATAGTGCGGCTGATAAGGAGTACCTGAATCTGCACACAAAAAACATGTGCAGGGAGTAGCATGAGTACACCACAATCGGTGCCCAGTAAGTGCCAAGCCACCTCGGTCGAGTAGTGATGAGGTCAGGTCAGGGCTCTAATGGTAAATATATAATAAAACAAGATAGAGTGTAATACCGCAATAAAATAAAAGCTGAAATTTATCAACAATGAAATCATAGGAGGTAACAGCTCAATACACAGAAACACAAACAGGGGATCTCCCGAGATACCGTCTCGTAGTCCCAAACATAAATGTGCAGTACAGAGGGATCTCCCGGAATACCGGTCCGTAGTTCTAAAGTAAATATGTAGTACAGGAGGATCTCCCAGAATACCGTTTCATAGTCCCAAAGTAAATATGCAGTACAGGGAGATCTCATAGAATATAGTTCCTTAGTCCCAAAGTTAATATGCAGTACAGAAGGCTCTCCCGGAATACCGTTCCGTAATCCCAAAGTAAATATGCAGTACAGGGAGATCTCCCAGAATACTGTTCTGTAGTCCCAAAGTAAATATGCAGTATAGGAGGATCTCCCGGAATACTGTTCCGTAGTCCCAAGGTAAATATGCAATACATGGGGATCTCCAGGAATACCGTTTTATAGTCTTAAAGTAAATATGCAGTACAGGAGGATCTCCTGGTATACCTTTTCGTAGTCCCAAAGTAAATATGCATACATGTAGATCTCCCGGAATACCGTTCCGTAGTCCCAAAGTAAATATGCAGCAAAAATAATAGAATTCAATAGTTACGGCACGAAATTCTACAATTCAACCTAAGTATCAGTTAAAGAAACACAGGTAAATTCACTAAATATATTGCACGTAGTTCAAGTAAATAGTTAAGGCAAGTAGGGATGATATTCTAATCTAGCAGGATACTACACATGCTGATGAAACTCAAATAAGAAGGAAAATCAGGTTTTTACTTAGTAGAAAATCGTGTTTTTACACAATTATCTTGTGTACGTATTCGTCACCTCACGCACACAGCACTCATATATCAAAAACAGTACAAATCCTACGGGGAGTTTCCCCCACACAAGGTTAGGTAATCCACTTACCTCGAACCAAGCTTAATCAATCTGTAAGAATGCCTTTCCTACAAATATCCGGCTCCGAATGGCCCGAATCTAGCCAAAGAAATTACATATCATAAATACAACCATAATAGACTCATCTAATTAATTAAATCAATACTTTAACAAAAAATCCGAAATTCTCCCTAAAAGATCGACACAGGCCCACGTCTCAGAATCAGGTAAAATTCACAAAATCCGAAAGCCCATTCACTCAGGAGTCTAACCATATCAAATTTACTAAAATCCGACACCAAATGGTCTTTCAAATCAGCAATTCAAACTTTCCAAATCCCTAGTCTCAAACTCCCAAATTCCACCTTAAATACACACTAACTAGGTGGAAAAGTAAATGAGGAAGCAAGATTATTGATCAAAATAAGCACAAGGGATTTACCTCAAGAAATCTCTTGAAAATGCTCTCAAAAATTGCCCTAAACCGAGTTTGCAAAGTCCAAAATGACAAAAATCGCGAAGCCCTTCGGTTTTAAGCACTGCCCAGGTATTTCCGCACTTGCGGAGCCTGGGATCGCACCAGCAGGTGCGCTTGTGCTAAAAATGTGTGCATCTGCACAAATCACTTACCTCCCTCTACCTCCGCACCTGCGATAAAGGGCCGCACCTGCGCGTGCGCGCCTGCGGAAATCCTTTGCACTTCTGCGCTCTAACTTCGCATCTGTGATTCCTCTCTCGCATCTGCGGGCATCGCAGATGCGAAACTAACCTCGCACCTGCGATCCCATCTCAGGCTGACCAAATTCGCTTCTGCGCCAATTTGCTCGAACCTACGGGCAGCCTTGCGCAGGTGCGATTACAGCAGAATTAGCACCAAAACAATCTTCCAAGTCCAAAAATGATCTGATAACCATCCGAAACTCACCCAAGGCCCCCCGGGACCTCAACCAAACATACCCACAAGTCCTAAAAGACCATACAAACTTAGTCGAGCCTTTAAACCACATCAAACAATTCTAAAATCACAAATCATCCTCCGATTCAAACTAAAAGAACTTGAAACTTCCAAATTCGACAACCTATGCCGAAACCAACCAAACCACGTCCGATTGCCCACATATTTTGCACACAAGTCATATTCAATATTACAGACCAACTCCTAACTTTCGTAATCGGAATACGACCCCGATATCAAAATTTCCACAACCGGTCCAAATATCCAAAATTCGACTTTCGCCATTTCAAGCCTAAATAAGCTACAGACCTCCAAAACACAATTCGGGAACGCTCCTAAGTCCAAAATCATCCAATGGAACTAACAGAACACGACCCGTTTAAGGGACTAAGTGTCCCAAAACACTCCAAAAAACAAAATGAAACCTCTCGGAAAGTCACAATAGCAGAAATAAATATGGAAGAAGCAGTTAAATAGGGGTCGATGCTATAACTCTCAAAACGACCGGCCGGTTCGTTACACTGAATATCATAATATAGCTGAAAAGCACAAAAGGAAGCATAAATGGGTAAAACGAGGCTATAACTCTCGAAATGACCGACCATGTCATTACATCCTCCCGCTGGAGTCTCAAATAAGTGTAGATATCTGCTCTGCATCTCCCACTCGGTCTCCCAGGTGGCCTCCTCCACAGGCTAACCTCTCCACTGCACCTTCACTGAAGTTATATCCTTTGACCTCAACTTCCGAATCTGCCGATCCAAAATGGCCACCGGCTCCACATTATAAGTCTTATCACCCTCCAACTGAACCGTGCTGAAGTCCAAAACATGGGACGGATCGCCAACATACTTTCGGAGCATAGAAACATGAAATATTGGATGCACACTCAACAAGCTGGGTGGCAAGGCAAGCTTATAAGCCACCTCCCCTATCCTCTGCAGCACCTCAAAAGGCCCAATAAACCAGGGGCTCAACTTGCCCCTCTTCCCAAACCTCATAACACCCTTCATGGGTGATACCTTCAGCAAAACCTTCTCCCCAACCATAAAAGACACATCACGGCCCTTCCCGTCCTCGTAGTTCTTCTGCCTAGACTACGCCGTGTGAAGCCGCTCCTGAATCAATTTCACCTTATCTAATGAATCCTGGACAAAGTCTGTACCCAAGAGCCTAGCCTTACCCGGCACAAACCATCCTCCTCCCATATAAAGCCTCATACGGAGCCATCTGAATGCTTGACTGATAACTGTTATTATATGCAAACTCCGCGAGCGGCAGAAACTGATCCCACAAACCCCTAAAGTCAATGACACAAGTGCGTAATATGTCCTTCAATATCTGAATAGTGCGCTCGGACTGCCCATCCGTCTGAGGCTGAAAAGTTATGCTCAAATTAACCTAAGTACCCAACTCTCACTGCACAGCCCTTCAAACTTGTGATGTAAACTGAGTGCCCCTATCTGAAATGATGAAAACTGGGACACCATGCAGGCGAACAATCTCTCGGATGTAAATCTCAGTCAACCGCTCTGAAGAGTAAGTAGTGCCAACTGGAATGAAGTGCGCGGACTTGGTCAGCCAATCCACAATAACCCAAATAGCATCGAACTTCCTCGAAGTCCATGGGAGCCCAACTACAAAGTCCATGGTGATCCGATCCCACTTCCACTTTGGGATCTCTAACCTCTGAAGCAAGCCACCCGGTCTCTAATGTTCATACTTAACCTGTTGACATTTGAGACACTCAGCCACAAACCCAACTATATCCGCCTTCATCTGCCTCCACCAATAGTGCTGCCTCAAATCCTGGTACATCTTCGTGGCACCCGAATGGATGGAATACCGCAAGTTGTGGGCCTCCTCAAGAATCAACTCCCTGAGCCTATCTACATCGGGCACATATATCCGGTCCTGCATCCTCAACACGCCATCATCACTAATAGTCACATCTCTGGCATCACCTCGCTGGACTTTGTCCTGAAGAACGAGCAAGTGGGGTCATCATATTGACGTTCCCTGATACGGTCATAAAGAGAAGACCTGGAGACCACACAAGCCAATACCCGACTCGGCTCTGAAATATCCAATCTAACAAGCTGGCTAGTTAAGTCCTAAACATCCAATGCCAAGGGTCTCTCTACTGCTGGAAGATACGCTAAACTCCCCAAACTCTCCGCCCGGATGACTCAAAGCATCGGTCACCACATTGGCCTTCCCCGGATGGTACAAAATAGTGATATCGTAGTCCTTAAGAAGCTCTAATCATCTCTGCTAATGCAAGTTAAGATCCTTCTGCTTAAACAGATGCTGCAAACTCCGGTGGTCAGTATAGATCTCAAAATGAACCCCATACAAATAATGATGCCAAATCTTCAAAGCGTGAACAATGGCTGCTAACTCAAGATCATGGACAGGATAGTTCTTCTCATGGGTCTTTAACTGGCGCGAGGCATACGCAATCACCCTACCCTCCTGCATCAGAACACATCCAATACCTACCCTCGAGTCATCACAATACACGGTGTAAGAACTTGAAGCTGATGGCAGAACTAACACTGGAGCTGCGATCAAAGCAGTCTTGAGCTTCCAAAAGCTCTCCTCACACTCATCCGACCACCTAAATGGAGCACCCTTTTGGGGCCAATTTGGTCAAGGGAGATGCAATAGATGAAAATCCCTCCACAAAGTGACGGTAATAGCCCGCCAAACCAAGGAAGCTCCTAATCTCCGTGGCTGAGGACAGTCTAGGCCAACTCTGCACCACCTTTATCTTTTTCGGATCCACCTGAATACCCTCACTGGACACCACGTGCCCCAAGAATGCTACTGAATCGAGCCAAAACTCACACTTAGAGAACTTTGCATAAAGCTTGTCCTCCCTCAATCTTTGTAATACACCTGCTATGCTTGAGGATGATTAGCGTAGGTTGGAGAGGTTTGGGAGACTCCAGCCTTCACCTTTCAGTGGCACAGAGAGAGAGGATGCTCGAGACTTCTTGGACAGGTGTCAGAGGATACTCTGTACAACTGGTATTCTGGAGACTTGTGGGGTCTCATTCATTACTTTTTAGTTTTCTGGGGTTGCACTCAGATGGTGGGAGACTTACAAGAGGCGTAGTCTAGTTGGCGCATCACCCCTTACTTGGCAGCAGTTCTCCGTGGTCTTTTTGGAGAAGTTCGTGCCACAGTCCCACAGAGAGGAGCTGCACAGACAGTTTGAGCAGCTTTGCCAGGGTGATATGTCTGTGACGCAGTATGAGATGTGATTCTCGGAGTTAGCCCGTCATACAATCTGGTTGGTTCCCACAGACAGGGAGAGGATCATGAGGTTTATTGATGGTCTCACTTTTCAGCTACAGTTGCTTATGACCAGAGAGAGGGTGTCTGGTGCTATTTTTGATGAGGTTGTCGACATTGCTCGGCAGATTGAGATAGTTCACGGTCAGGAGAGGATTGAGAGGGAGGCCAAGAGGCCTTGAGGATATGGAGGATTTAGTGGTGCTCCTTATGGGGGTTAGTTCCAGCATGACAGAGGTCGTCCATTCAGGCATGCTCAGCCAGCCCACCCAGTTCACCGTGGTGCATTATCGGGCCATGGTTCTCACAGTTCTCATCAGGGCCACTCATCACTCAGTGCCATTCCAGCCCAGAGTTCATCCCGTGCTCCATCAGTTCAGGGCTTCTCTATGCCAGGCTTCTACCAGTTATCCCGATGCTCGGGGCTCCCTTCAGTCCCCTCCACCAGCACCAGGGAGTTGTTTTGAGTGTGGGGAGTTTGTGCATATGTGGAGGCAGTGTCCTCGTCGTTATAGAGGTCTATCTCAGCAGAGGAGTCAGCCTTCGCCTTCAGCACCAGTTACTTCACCACCCACCCAGTCAGCTCGGGGTGGAGGTCAGTCAGCTAGGGGTCTCCCTAGAGCGGGAGGCAGATCAGGGGGTGGCCAGGCCCGTTTCTATGCCCTCCCTGCAAGACCAGATGCTATTGCTTCACATGCTGTGATTACAGGTATTGTCTCAGTTTGTCACAGAGATATCTCTGTATTATTTGACCCTGGTTCCACTTATTCATATGTTTCCTCGAATTTCATTCATTTTCTGGATATGCCCCATGAGTCTCTAGTCTCGTTTGTTCATGTATCTACTCTGGTAGGCGATACTATTATTATGGACCGCGTGTATCGGTCATGTGTGGTGTCTATTGGGGGGTTTGTAGACCCGAGTGGACCTTTTTCTGCTTAGTATGGTTTACTTTGATGTGATATTAGGTATGGATTGGTTATCTCCATGTCATGCTGTTCTAGATTATCACGCAAAGACCGTGATATTGGCGATGCCGGGATTTTCGAGGGTTGAGTGCAGCGGTTCTATAGATTATATACTTAGTAGGGTGATTTCATATTTGAAGGCTCAACGTATGGTTGAGAAGGGTTGCCTATCTTATTTGACATTTGTGAGGGATGTTTGTGCAGAGGCTCCTACCATTGATTCTGTTCAGGTGGTACGTGATTTTCTGGATGTGTTTCCTACGGACCTGCCGGGCATGCCGTCTAATAGGGATATTGACTTTGGTATTGATTTGGTGCCGGACACTCAGCCCATTTCTATCCCACCGTATCGTATGGCACCGGAGGAGTTGAAGGAGTTGAAAGGACAACTTCAGGAACTCCTTGATAAGGGGTTTATTCGGCCTAGTGTCTCCCCTTGGGCTGCACCGGTCAAGAACAAGTATCCTTTATCTCGTATTGATGATTTATTTGACCAGCTTCGGGGAGCGAGGGTGTTCTTCAAGATTGATTTGAGGTCCGGTTATCACCAGCTGAAGATTCAGGATTTGGATATTCTTAAGACCGCTTTCAGGACCCGATATGGCCATTATAAGTTCTTAGTGATGTCATTTGGGCTGACCAATGCCCCAGCAGTGTTCATGCATTTGATGAACAATGTATTCCAGCCCTATTTGGACTAATTCGTTATTGTATTCATTGATGACATCCTGGTGTACTCTCGTAGCCAGGAGGAGCAGCCCCAGTGTTTGGAGTCCCTGAACAACTTGCTCGGGTGTGCGAGCGGTGGGAGTCTGAGAGTGTCCCCCGGCCTGAGAAGTGGTTGCGGCCGTCGAGATAGAGACCGCCTGAACAAAGCTGGTACACGCTGTCAGAATCTGAGTTAGGGCCTCATAAAGGCCTAGAATCACAATAGGCACAGGTGGTGCCTAAGCTGGTGCATTAACAACTGGAATTTGATGCTGATTTGGGGCAACTGGTGGGTCTGCATGTACTGCCCCAGCTTCTGCGCGGGTTGCACCTCTACCCCTACCACGGCCTCGGCCTCTTGCGGCCCTGGCTGGTGGTATCGGTGGCTGGTCCTCCTGTCCGGTAGTGTGAGTCCTCACCATCTGTGAGAGAATGAAACAACAGATGTTCAGTTACCAGAATCAATAGATTTGCACGACAAGAATTCAAGTATGTGAGATTACCTAAAGGTTCTGCAGCCTCTCAAAGATAAGTACAGACGTCTCCATACCGATCCGCAAGACTCTACTAAACCTGCTCATGACTCGTGAGACCTATGTAACCTAGGATCCGATACCAACTTATCACGACCCTAAACTCAACCCTATCTTGATGGCGCCTATTGATGGTACTAGGCCAACCGACTCCCACAATACTACAATAATTCATTCACAGATATGCCAAAAAGCGTCTTGTATAGCAAAATTTCGTAAAAGAAACAAGGGTTGAACTCAAAAATAGAAATGCGAAATGAAAAGCCCCAAACATCGGGATGTTACTGAGTCATGAACAACTACTAAAAACTGGTCTGACAACAATAAGACTAACATAGTCTGGGAAAAATCCAAAATACAACTAAAGGGGAGATAAAGAAGGACAAAATAGGGTTGCAATCGTCGGGCAGCCACCTTGCTAACTCCAATGATCAGCTACAGGAATATCAGCAGCTGCTACCGTGTCCAAAAATGCCTGGATCTGCACACAAGGTGCAGGGAATAACGTGAGTATACCAACTCAGTAAATAACAGAAATAAATAAAGGTTGAGAAGTAGTGATGAGCTAAATTCATGTATCGTTCATATCACAAAAATTTAGTAAAGTGTGGCATGCTTTGTAACTAGAATTTTAGTCAAATCAGCTTGTTTAAATCAAATTCAAGTAAATCAATTAGAAATATCTTTCAACAGTTCTCAAACAAGGACTCAAAGCAACTATGAGCATGGATGATGAAATCATATACTGCCCTTCGGGCTAAAATCACTCAGTCCTCCCAATCACTCCAACCTCACAATCACTCATGCCTCACAATCATTCATGCCTCACAATCGCTCAGCACTCGGCACTAGCACTCAGTAGGTAACTGTGCTCACTAGGGGTGTTCAGACTCCGAAGGGGCTCCTACAGCACAAGCGCTATAATCTGCACAGACAACACACGTGCTACACGGACAACTCACATGCTATAATATCATATCAGAATCCGCACGGACAATTCACGTGCTGATGTACAATACCTCACAAATAAGCCCTCGGCCTCACTCAGTCATAAACCTCTCTAGTCTTTCGAGCTCTCAGAAATCAAAGAAATCGGCCCAAACAACATTAACATGATGCAACAAATAGAATAACACAGACTGAGCTATGATGTAAGAATACATGAACATGACTGAGTGCCAGATATCAACTAAAGTAGTGAGAGGATAGCAAGAAACGACCTCTAAGGGTCCAAACAATACTGGCATAAGGCCTATACATGGTATCTAGCATGATTTATACTAAGTCTTTCTAAAACACATAAGGAGGATATAGCTACAATAGGTTGTTCAACTTTACAGTTGCTACAAGACGGACTAAGTCACAATCCTTAACGGTGCACGCCCACACGCCCGTCACCTAGCATGTGCGTCACCTCCAAATAGTCACATGACACATAAATCTGGGGTTTCATACCCTCGGAATCCGACGAAAGTCACAAAACCCGAAAGCCCATTCACTCACTAGTCTAACCATACCAAATTTACTCAAGTCCGACAACAAAATCTCCTTCAAAACCTCAAAATTCCATCTCAGGAACTCTTCCACTTTTCCCCCAACTTTTCACCACAAATCACAATTTGGATGATAAAAATCAAGATATAATCATGGAATTTGACCAAATTCATGTGAGAAACACTTACCCCAATCAACTCCCTAAATATCCTTTCAAATATTGCCTAAATCCGTGGTCTCTAGCTCAAAATATGAAAAATGGGTTCAAAAACTCGATTTTAAAATTTAACACTGCTGCCCAGATTTCCTTCTTCGCGAATGCGGAAGTACCCTCGCGTTTGCAAAGCACAACTGCCTCTGACTAGAAATCCCTTCTACACAAATGCGATCTACCACTCGCGAACGCGAACCTTTACTGAACCTTCTCTTCACGAACGCGACCTTACCCTCGCGAACGTGTAGACCAAATGAATAGTGTCCCTACCTGCCTTTTCTCTTCTTCGCGAACGCGTTACTCATCTCGCGTCCGCGATGCACTCTACTCCTAAACATTCGCGAACGCGTCCCTTACTTCGCGAATGCGAAGAACAATTCATACTCATTCTCCAGATCCTCTTCGCGAATACGAGACCTACCTCGCGAACGCGTAAGAGGAAACCAGCAATAGCAAAAACCAGCAGATCAGCTATCTCTCAAAGGCCATAATTGGTCCGTTATATGCCCGAAACTCACCCGAGAACCTCGGGACCTCAACCAAATATACCAACATGTCCCATAACATCATACGAACTTAGTCGAACCTTCAAATCACTCAAAACAATATCAAAATATCAAATTACCCCCGGATTCAAGCCTAAGAACTTCTAAACCTCCGAATTCCACCAACGATGCCGAAACCTACCAAACCACATCCGAATGACCTCATATTTTTCACAAAAGTCAGAAATAACACCACGAACCTACTCCAACTTCCGAAAATCCAATCCGACCACGATATTAAAATTTCCACAGCCGGCCAAAATTGCCAAAATTTTAACTTTCGCCAATTCAAACTTAATTCTACCACGGGCCTCCAAATCACATTCCGAACGCGCTTCTAAGTCCAAAATCACCTAACAGAGCTAACGGAATCATCAAAATTAAAATATGAGGTTATTTACACATAAGTCAATGTCCGGTTGACTTTTCCAACTTAAGTTCTACTTTAGAGACTAAGTATCTCAATTTACTCTGAAACCACTCCGGACCCGAATCAAGTAACCCGATATATCATAATATAGCTGAAAAGCACAAAAGGAAGTAGAAATGGGAAAAATGGGGCTATAACTCTCAAAACGACCGGCCAGGTCATTACAGATCACTGTCTACAGTGATTGTTTCTTCAGTAGTTTTAACTACTTGTTTGAAACCTAATTTTTCAAAGGTTCCTAATTGGTATATAACCTTAGGTTGGATCCTGGGAATTGTTCATTTATTAAGCAAATCTAATTATTGGGGCAATTTCTTCTTTTCTACTATTTTTAACAGTAGCTTTTTTCCTAATGATATTCATTAAGAAGAGAAGTGTTACACTTAGCACCTATCTCTACAGTGTTAACTGGCTCTGATACCAATGTATTACAGGATCGCTTTCAATGGAACTTCAGGAACGGATTACAAGAACATCAGTCCTGGCTAGTTATAATCTCAACAGTAGATCCTAAACCACGGTCCTCCTTACAACCCTTTCATGCCTCACCCATGGCTTAATAGGTCTACTAAGGACCATTCTTAACTAGGGTATACTGTTCAAATTAATAACTGCCTGGGCTATTTAGTTCTTAACCTAGAGCAACATTGGGGTGATATAATAAACCATTAATAAAAAATATGCTAACAAAATAAACTAGTATGACTAAGTTTAACACTTAAGTATTTAGCCTTTCATTTAGGCTAAATAATTACTTATATTATATTAACTATGAGAACAGAAAAAATACCTGAGACCGCCGGATTGTGGCCAAATGACCTTTTCTGTTTTTTATTACGAAATACAAAGAGATTTACAAGAGGACTTTTAGAGAGAGGGAGGGTTGTACTTAGGGAGAGGGAAAAGCGTTTGGCTAGAAGCCTGCCTTCCTAAATGACTAATGACTCTTTATATAATAGAGTTTCTTAACTAAAAAACAAAAACTAAAAAGCTAAAAGGCAGACAAATGGCCGACAAAGAAAAAGAAAAAGTAAAAAGTAATCAACTTTTCGAAAGTTAATTCCTCTGCTCCCATATACTTTATTAAAGTTTTGGGTACCATAACTTTATTAAAGTTTTTCTATTTTTATTACCCCAATAATTCACTGGTGGGGTCTTCAGTTTTCTTCATGCTTTGTCTTTTCCTTTATTGTCTTTTCTGTTTTTATTACCCCAATGACTAAGTCTCTTTTTCTTCTTGAAATTCCCCTGCTATGACTTCTTCGGTTTCCATGGTATGGCCAGTTGATGCCATTGAAATATCATCTAAGATTTCTATTTCTAGATTCTTCATTAAATCTTTCTTTACTTCTTGCATATAAGAAGCCAACATTTCTGATTTTGTCATGGTTCCTTTCTTCATCTGCAGTTGTCTTGCTAACTGTTTGAAAGGACTTATATCTTCTATAAATTTTGTATTATTTTCCTTTTGGATGTTGTATTCTTCCAAAGTTTGTTGGATATTATCCATAATTTCTTGGCCAAACATTTTGCCTTAGGGATCTTTTTGGAGTAATTTAGTCCAGAATTTTGTATAAAAAATTCTATTTAAGCAAGGGAATCCTTCTGTAGTATGATTGACTTCTACATCCCATTTTAGGATCCATGGGATATAAAATTCTATAAAGAAATACATTGTTGCCATACCTGGGAAGAATATATCTTTTTTTGCATATTAATTATTTTAGGAGATATTTCTACCCATTGAGTGTATAAACTCTTGAATTGTTCTAGTAGTATTTCTAAAGATGGACCGTATAAAATCCACCAATTATTAAACCAATTTGGGATTTGTTGTTCATACATATTTGAACAGAGTTTTATAAACCAAGAATGCTTTCTATTAGAATTTTCATATAAAAGGACTTTATGAAAACCTTCTATATAATCCCAGTAATTAAATTTCATTGGAACTTTTTATTCCGGGTGGATATAATCCCTTTCTTTAAATGTCTAATTCCCCATTCTTCTGGAACTATGATTCTTTTTATTATAATTTTTGAAAAATTATAAACCCTTTTTGTATTAGCCGGGTAAAAATGTTGAATTTTAACTGAACCCACTGAAGTCAGGGCAAGTTCATAATGCATTCTATACTTGTATGAAAGTGTAGCATATGATGCTGTATCAAAATACCTTGTCATAAGTTGCCAAGGATTTTCTTTCCATTTTAAATCAGAATATTCAAGGAGAGTTTTTAACTCTTTCTTTTTGTTTTGATTTTAAACCTCAATTATTTCATGACTATCCTCTGTTTGAGCTGAGGAATAGGAAGGACTGCTGGTATTACCTTGCTTGGATTTTATAAAATCCAGGAATTCTTTATACATGGGATGATTCGTATTAATTCCTGAAGAACTTGCAATATCAGCATTTATTAGCTGCTAGTTTCCCATTTGGGCAATTACCCTTCCTCTTTCATAGGAGGTGCTTCTCTTCCTCTTCCCCTTCCTCGGGAAAACTTAAACTGTGGCCTCATTATTTGCACAATTTATAATAAACTTATTAGTTTAGGTATTCTCTAGTGAGAAAATCATGAAGATTATTATCTGATCCTTTTCTATAAACTATATCGAAATCAAAAGGGCCTAGTAATGCTTTCCATCTTGCAAATATTTGTTTTGATACATCATGTTTAAAATCTTTATTAAAAATAAATTTAGCTTCTCGGCAATCAGTTCTTATTAAGAAATTTTGATTATATAAATCAGTCTGGAATTTCATAACATATTTTACTATAGCAAGGATTTTCTTAGCTACAGCAGCATAATTCTTTGGGGAATTTTTTTATTTTTTCTGTAACGACCCGGCCGGTCGTTTTCAGTATTACAACCTCGTTCCCCCATTTACTACTCAATTTATGCCTTACATTTGCTACATGACTTGCCGGGGGTAATTGGTTCGGGTCCAGTGAGGTTTTAGAACACTTAGTTCCAAGGTTTAGAATTTAAGTTGAAAGGTTAACCGGATGTTGACTTATGTGTAACGACCCCGAAACATTTTTGCTAAGGAAATTAAGGTTTTGTGGTGCCGAGGTAGGTCAATTTGTAGTGTCGGCTCGAACTTTTTGGGTTGAACAATGCACTGATGTGTAAAGAAAAATATTTGCCAGAAAAGGGTCATTTCTGCGACCACTATGCGGTCGCAGAATCACTCTGCGGACCGCATAATGGCCGCAGAGTGGATCAGGAAAGGGGCAAGATTTGAGAAAAATATGTGGTGCATTATGCGACCGAAGGCCTGTTCTGCGGTGCATTATGCGACCGCAGAACAGGTATGCAGGCTGCATAATGATCGCAGATCAGGTCAGTCACGCCTAGTTTTGGCGGCCAAATTATGCGGCCGTTATGCAGACAGCATATGTCTTATGCGATCACATAACTGCGTTAGGGCTTCCATTCATTCTAATTTTTTACCCGACCCAACTTTGATTTATAGCCTTTTAAGCTCATTTTTTAGCCAAAATCTGACATTTTAGAGAGAGGTGAGAGCATTTTAGAGAGATAAAGTGAAGACTTAGTCATTTATCCATCAATTCTTGTTCAAGGTTTGAAGATTTCACAAGGATCTTGCTAGGGCTTCAAAGAGGTAAGAATTTCTTTCCCCCAATTCTTCAATTTCGGGTTTGGAGTAAAGATGGATAATTAAAAGTATGATTCTTGGGTGTTAGAGTATTATTTATACATACATATACCAGTAAGGTTTATGGAAGGATTATTGAGTTCAAATGGGTAAAGATTGGGTTGAAAATGACAGAAATCTTCAAAGACTTTAATTGAAGAATTGAGGATCGAGTTGATGTTGGAATTTGGTGAACTTTGTATGGTTGGACTCGTGGTTGTATGGGCGTTCATAATTTGTAACTTTTGTCGGGTTCCGATATGTGCGCCCCATGGGAAATATCTGAGTTAATTTCGAATTTTATTAAAAAATTATTATTTCCTTATGAAATTAATTACAATATTGGTATTGACTGAATCGAATTAATTGTGGTTAGATACGAGGCTTTACGAGACCAATTCCCGTGGCAAGGGCATAGCGAAATAAAGAGTTACATGGTTTGAGGTAAGTAGCAGTTTTAAATTTAGTCCTGAGGGTATGAAACCCCGGATTTTGTGTTATGTGATTGGTTTTGAGGTGACGCACATACTAGATGACGGCCGTGTGGGCGTGCACCGTAGGAATTGTGACTTGGTCAAATTCCATAGAACTGTGTAGTTGAATTATCTGCTAATATACGTACATTCCCTGCGCATTAGAGAAAATTGAGCTGAGACTCGTATTAAAAATCATACTTAGACATATGTTGTTGTTATAGGTACCCAGTGGGGTCATTTCTATGGTTGAATTATATGCTTAAATTGCAATTTCACACTCAGTCATGTTCATTGATTTCATATCATATCTCAGTCTCTGTTGCTATTTATCGATACATCATATTATCATTTTTGGGCTGATTTTCATGATATTTTGAGCCCGAAAGACTGGAGAGGTTGATGACTGAGTGAGGCCGAGGGCCTAATTGTGAGGATTTTTTTGGGATCAAGTTGCGCGCCATATCATGTTTGATTGTTATATTCCATGATTGGCTTGATATAGCGCTTGGGCTGAAGGAGCCCCTTCGGAGTCTGTACACACCCCCAATGAGCGCAGGTACCTACTGAGTACGAGTGCTGAGTGCGAGTGTGAGTGCCGAGAGCCTGTCACTACCCAAAATCTAACTAGTCGTGATGGCATCTAGCCCAACCCGCTAGGTAAGCCAACTTTCAATTATCCAATTCCAATAATAACTATTAAAGCAATTTAAGTGAATAAAGATCCTAATCTTATACAATCCCCAAGAACCGGTAGTACAAATCATGAGCTTCTAAGAATAGAGTATACACAGCGTAAATAAAATAAATACATAGTCTGTTTGAATAATACATAAACAGAGCTTTTATAAATCTAAGGCTATCCTGAACAAGAGGTTGCTACAACAGGAACGCAGGTACATCTTCAAGTCCCGCAACCATTAAGCACAGCAACAACAGCAGCTAACATCTGCACGCAATGTACAGAAGTGTAGTATCAGTACAACCGACCCCACGTACTGAGTAAGTAACAAACCTAGCCGTATGTTGAAAGTAGTGACGAGCTTCTACCAAGGTCGGGTACATAACCAATAGTCCACAATAGTCCATAACAACATAAAGCAAATAATACCAGAAATAAATCAGAGATACAATGCTAAGCCAAATCATGATTTCAAAAATAATAGTTCTTCCTTTCAGATACATCAGTGAAAACCCAAATTGTTTGGCGAAGTTGCCAAAAATATGAATAGTTTGAAAACAATAAATTTCTCCCAAAATCTTTTCAATAATAAATAATATGTTTCATTTTCCTTCTGGATAACCCATATAAAACAAATGCATCACTATGCCCATCTGTCAAAAATGTGTGAAAATCATGAATGATGTGATGCAGTACAACATGAGGAAATACATCTCTATGCCTGTATGTCATATGTGCATGCCAATGCGATGCAACTCAGTGATAAAATCATAAACAGCCCCTCGGGCAGAACATCACTCATATACAGTCCCTCGGGAAAACCTCACAGTCACTCATGCCACTCGGGCATACCTCATAATCACTCTTGCCACTCGGGCATACCTCACAATCACTCATGCCTCACAGTCACTCAGCACTCGGCACTCGCACTCAGTAGGTACCTGCGCTCACTAGGGGTGTGTACAGAGTCCGGAGGGGCTCCTTCAGCCCAAGCGCTATAATCTGCACGGATAATTAACGTGCTATAATAATAAAGTATGCTGCAGGCGGGCAGTCCCGATCCACAGTCATCCTCACAATCAGGCCCTCGACCTCACTCAGTCATCAATCTCTCCAGTCTCTCGGGCTCACAATGTCATGAAAAATAGCCCCAAAAATAAT
Source organism: Nicotiana tomentosiformis (assembly GCF_000390325.3). Lineage (NCBI taxonomy): Eukaryota > Viridiplantae > Streptophyta > Magnoliopsida > Solanales > Solanaceae > Nicotiana > Nicotiana tomentosiformis. The sequence continues at coordinate 88,636,999 of NC_090815.1, forward strand.
TATATGATGTATCAATAAATAACAATAGAGACTGAGATATGATATGCAATGAAATGAATGTGACTGAGTATGAATTTTCAATTTATAATAAATAATTCACAGCAATATGACCTTTAGGGGTCCCAATAATACTGGCACATAGCCTCAACATGATTTTTAATATGCTTTTCAGCTCAATAGCTTTAACTCATAAAACTGCATGAAAAATGGCAAGATTATTTAACTACAAATTCCACAGAAATAATTATGTCACAATTTCTATAGTGCACGCCCACACGCCTGTCACCTAGCATGTGCGTCGCCTCCCAACAATTTACGAAATACATATATTCATGAACCCTCAACTCCAAAATTAGAAGAGTTACTTACCTCGAACAAGCCAAATCCAATGTCGAGCAAGCTAAGCAATGCTCCAGAAATTCCATTCTGCGCGTATCAACTTCCAAACGGCTCGAATCTAGTAACAATTAATTTGATTCAGCCCACAAAAATTATAGGAATTAATTTCATATCAAAATACTAATAATTTCCAAAAATCCGAAATTGCGCCCCAAAAACCACCTGTGGGGCCCATGTCTCGAAATCTGATGAATCTCACAAAATACAAAAACCCATCTAATTACAAGTTCAACCATACTAATTTCACTCAAATCCGACTCCAAATCGGTATTCAAACTTGAAAAATTCGTTTTGTGACATTATAGAAATTTTCTTCTATTTCTCTTGAAGATTCAATAATTTTACACCAAAATGAAGATTAATTCATAGAATATAATCACAATGGAGTTAAGAATACTTACCCCAAGTTGTGTGGAAACTTTCCTCTCCACAATCGCCCAACCCGAGCTCCAAAATCCAAAAATGGGTGAAGATGTCGAACCCTCGAATTTAAGGTTCTGTCCCAACGATTTCCGCATCTGCGGACAAGGGGCTGCACCTGCGACCCTCGCTTCTGCGGACAAAATTATGCGCCTGCGAAACAGCCGGCCTTCTCAAATCTCGCATCTGCGGCGCCTTCTCGCATCTGCGGGCTCGCAGATGCGCATTCCCCTTCGCACCTGCGTTCGCCCTACGCCAGCCCCAGTCCGCATCTGCGCCAACACCTTCGCACCTGCGGCCTCGCAGATACGGAAGATTCCTCGCACCTGCGAGCATTGCCCAGTTCCACACTTCGCCGATTCTACGACTGATTTCGCGCACATGCGATCACACCAGTAGGCAGCAGATCCAGCATTTCCTTAAGTTCAAATTTGATCTGTTAACCATATGAAGCTCACTTTAGCCCCTCGGGACCCCGTCTGAACATACAAACAAGTCTCATAACATAACACGGACCTACTCAAGGCCTCAAAACCTACATAACAACATTGAAACGATGAATCACACCTAAATTCGAATCATCAAAACTCCATTCTGGGGTCGTTTACACATAAGTCGACATCCGGTCACTATTTTAACTTAAGCTTTAAACATTGGAACTAAGTGTTCCAATTCATTCCAAAACCTCATTGGACCTGAACTAATTACACCGGCTAGTCACACAATAAATATAAAGTATAATTTGAGCAGAAAACGGAGAACCGAGGTTGTAATACTCAAAACGACCGGTCGGGTCGTTACATTCTCCCCCACTTAAACATACGTTCGTCCTCGAACGTGCCAAGAGTTATTTCCAAGCCATCAAATCACTGTTTCATCTCACCACACACATACCGAGGGGTGAACCCATGTCACCCTATTCCATATAAGCTTGACAACACAATACAATTGAAAATCATTAATTTAACCTTAGCCCAAAAATCTTGGAGTTTAATTTTCAACCTTTAGAATTTCTTTCAAGACACAAATCTCACATTTACACACCGTATAAGTCCGAATCTATAATCATAACCACGGACATAATCAACAAACGTATTACACAACTCGCATGCTCGTAGCACCATTCCTGATCGCAGTGACTACTCCAAAACCAACCACATATTAGTATTAAACCCATATCGAACCAAACCTCATCCCAAAACCTTCATACACTGTTGATAATAAAAGAAACACCTGAAATTTCATGACCACTCACCAGATCAACAAGTCACGGAGCTCTCTCGCCCCAACCAGAACCGTAATCACTTTCTGAGTCGACTTTCAAAGTAGCATGATCACTGTCTGCAGTGATTGTTTCTTCAGTAGTTTTAACTACTTGTTTGAAACCTAATTTTTCAAAGGTTCCTAATTGGTATATAACCTTGGTATCAGAGCCAATTAACACTGTAGAGATATGTGCTAAGTTTAACACTTCTCTTCTTAATGAATATCATTAGGAAAAAGGCTACTGTTAAAAATAGTAGAAAAAAAGAATAAGAATTGCCCCAACAATTAGACTTGCTTAATTATAATAAGAAGAAGAATAACAACAACAACAACAACAACAACAACAATATAAACTTTCAGTTAAATTTTGTTGCGACTTGCAACCCGATCCCACATTATAAACTTCCAATTAATTCTGTTGCGGCGTGCAACCCGAACCCACAATATAAACTTTCAATTAATTCTGTTGTATCGTGCGACCCGCTCCTCAACAATATAAATTAACAACACTTATACATAAGACTACTTCAATAAATTTTATAATTAATATGAAACTATAAGGCAACAAGGTATACAACAATTATGTTTTATGCAGGAATCAAATAGGGACAAGTAACAAATAAGTGTAGAATCAGGGATGAGATAGGTAATTTAATATATGAAATACTAAATGTCAAGTAGCAACTATGACACAAAAGTCAAATAAGTAGGTAGCAATTAAGGCATGAAATCAAGGCATAATAGTAAGCAATGAAAATAAGAGAATCAATTAATATAATAATTAATTCATGAAATAAGGTAATTAGTGAAATACGTAAAAACATGGAAACAAGCAATTTGACGACGTATAGACACTCGTTACCTCGTCTATATGCTGGTACACATGAAATTCACGTAACACATAGTTCAAGGGTTCTATTCCCTCAAGTCAAGGTTAACCACAACACTTACCTTGCTTCGCAATTTAAGTGATCACTCGACCACGGCCTTTCCTTTCGAATTAGTCTCCAAATCAATTAAACCTAGAAATTTATTGGCCAACAATTCAATTGGAGCTTTAGAAATTATTTACAAATCGAAAGAGACTTAATTTAAGTCATTTTCGGAAAAGTCAATCGAAAGTCAACGTGGGGCCCACTTTTCGAAACCAGACAAAAATTCACGGAATCCGAATACCCGTTCCGATACGAGTTCAACCATACAAAAATTATCGAATTCCGACATCGTATCGCCTTTCAAATCTTCATTTTTCTTTTTTGGAAAATTTTAAAAATTTTACAAAAACCCCCATTTTCTTCCATTCAATTCACTAATTAATGATGTAAATAAGTATGAAATCATGAAATATAATCAATTTAGGATAAATAGCACTTACCCAGTTCAAACTCGTGAAAACTCCCTTTGAAATCGCCCAAATCCGAGACTTAAAACTCAAAATTGAGCAAAAACGTTAAACTCCTGAATTTTAAGCAATCTGCCCAGGCAAGTCATATCTCTCAAATGCGACTTGTCTCATTATTTTCGGGCAAAAATGGTAGTACCAGTATTCAGTAAATCGATCACAACTTTCTGTACAAATATCCAAATGATAAATGGTTTACCTTTCTGAAAACTAGACTCAAAGGACTACAACTTTCATGTTTTGATCAACTCCAAATTCCTTATAAATTGCAAGATATAAGCTTCTAACTTCAGCCTTGTGCAGCAGAGATTTCTACGATGCACACTGCTTTAGCCAAAAACCAGCAGTTAAAAATGGCCTAGAATGGCCCGAAATCACTCTGAAACTCACCCGAGCCCCTCGGGACCCCGTCCAAACATACCAACAAGTCTCAAACATATTATGGACCTACTCAAGGTCTCAAATCACACATAACAACGGCGAAACTACAAATCGCGCGTCGATTCAGACTTATGAGTTTATGAAATTTTCAATTCTATAACTCGCGCAGAAACATGTCAAATCAATTCGGAATGAACTCAAATTTTGCGTACAAGTCCCAAATGACATAACAAAGCTACTGAAATTTATGAAACCATAATACGAACTTGATATCATCAAACTCAATTCTTGGTCAAACTTATAAATTCAAACTTTATAAAATCAAGCCTTTTATTATTTTTCAAAAACTAACAGAAAATGTGCATACGTACCTCAGAATAACTTTAAATTTTATACATAAGTCATAAATATTGTTACGAAGCTGATCGAACTCTCGGAATCCAAATCGGGACACGGTATCAACAAAATTCCAATTATGGCCAATTTAGAAATTTTTTAAACCTTTAAATTTCTAGTTTCCGTCAAATGGCAATAATTCGAGTTAGGGACTCCCGAATTTAATTTCGGGTATACGTCCAAATCCCAAATCACGATACGAATCCACCGGGACCGTCAGAACACTGATCTGGGTCTGTTTTCTCAAAATGTTGACTGAAGTCAACTTAAATGAGTTTTGAAGCACTATTTCACATTTTTATCAATGTTTCACACAAAAGTTTTCCAGAAAAATATAATGAGTGTGCATGCAAGTCGAGGAATGTTGAATGGTACTATTCAAGGTTTTAGAGCACATAATTGAATGTTAAATTTAAAGATGACCTATCGGATCATCCCAGTGGGCCAATTAAGTACTTAAAATGCAAATTTACCTTTTTAAATTTAATACTCCCTCACCTTCTTTACAATTTGTTTGGCATTGTTTGACTCGGTGCGAAGTTTAAAAAGTAAATACATTTAAAATTTGCGATATTCTTAAATATTACATAACATTGTGTGACTATAAGACTTTTAAAACTTATGATCTTAGACATGTCAAAATTTTTGTGTAGATATAAAAGTTTCTCATTAAAGATAACTTGAGAAATTTAAAGTTAATTATTTTTAAATATAATATTATATATCAATTTTTTTCAAACAGACTAATAAGAAAATAATGTCGAATAAATTGGAATGAAGCGAGTTATGTTTATCCACCGAAAGACTACCTAAACGGGTCAGGTAACAACTTTACTAGTAAAAATAAAGCAAAATGTTTTAAAATTTTTAAAAGACAGGGGTTAATCTATTTACCTCTTGGCAATCAAACTATGCAATGACGCAGTTCTGTTCCAAACGAAAATCGTCCAGCCAAAACAGGCCAAGCAAACTCTACAACTGTTACGAATCATATAAATCGCCACCCCTTTTATTAAAGTAACTAGTGAATATGCCGCTCTTTGCGCGGTCAAATAGTTAATATCATTTCTTTTGCTAAGCAAAATCAAGCCTTGCTAATCAATTAAGTGTGTTACTAAATGAAATGGAGAAGAACAATTTTTCCTCTTGACATCGCTTGGTTAATGATTAAATATGAAGTCTAAAAATACAATTCATAAGGTCATGGCCTTGATATAGGTCTCATGCAATAAAATTGCAAAAGAAACATCTTGGAGATGCAATGTGAACTTGAAATCCATGCCACACCCCTTAGACTAAATTTAAAATGTACAACTTCCATGACATTGAAAGCTACAAATAATTGAGCTTCTTTCTATGAAGATCATTGAAGTTACATTTAACATTTGTACTTCTCCTTTAAATAGAAAACTAAAGCACATTAGACGGATGTGCTCCCATTTGCAATTGAAATTGCAACAATATATACAATTTTATGTTATGTTGCTCCATTCAAGCACCAACTAAAACAGATCACAAAATGAAAGTCATTTTAGACGATCCAAAACTATTCATGATATGAATAAAATGCCTAAAAATAAAGTTATGGCATTCTTGAACAACAAAAGAGATAAAAGATCTATCAAAAAATAGAAGGCGTACCACGCGTATATATAGTTCATGAGAAAGGAAAGAACAACATTTAGTGTTCAGCAACCAGAAAACTGCATCCCGTTCCTAGAAATGAAGCTTTGGCAGAAATTTTGTGAGCGGATAGCAATATTTGTCCCATATTTTAATAGTGCGTAGAGAATGAAAAATGAGCATACCCGGCTCTAATAGCTTAAACCTTGTTTCTTGACTTTGACTCGTTCTTGAAAATCCAGAAGAAACTATCCATTTGCAATTGAAATTGCAACAATATATACAATTTTATGTTATGTTGCTCCATTCAAGCACCAACTAAAACAGATCACAAAATGAAAGTCATTTTAGACGATCCAAAACTATTCATGATATGAATAAAAGGCCTAAAAATAAAGTTATGGCATTCTTGAACAACAAAAGAGATAAAAGATCTATCAAAAAATAGAAGGCGTACCACGCGTATATATAGTTCATGAGAAAGGAAAGAACAACATTTAGTGTTCAGCAACCAGAAAACTGCATCCCGTTCCTAGAAATGAAGCTTTGGCAGAAATTTTGTGAGCGGATAGCAATATTTGTCCAATATTTTAATAGTGCGTAGAGAATGAAAAATGAGCATACCCGGCTCTAATAGCTTAAACCTTGTTTCTTGACTTTGACTCGGTCTTGAAAATCCAGAAGAACTATCCATTTGCAATTGAAATTGCAACAATATATACAATTTTATGTTATGTTGCTCCATTCAAGCACCAACTAAAACAGATCACAAAATGAAAGTCATTTTAGACGATCCAAAACTATTCATGATATGAATAAAAGGCCTAAAAATAAAGTTATGGCATTCTTGAACAACAAAAGAGATAAAAGATCTATCAAAAAATAGAAGGCGTACCACGCGTATATATAGTTCATGAGAAAGGAAAGAACAACATTTAGTGTTCAGCAACCAGAAAACTGCATCCCGTTCCTAGAAATGAAGCTTTGGCAGAAATTTTGTGAGCGGATAGCAATATTTGTCCAATATTTTAATAGTGCGTAGAGAATGAAAAATGAGCATACCCGGCTCTAATAGCTTAAACCTTGTTTCTTGACTTTGACTCGGTCTTGAAAATCCAGAAGAACTTGTAAATTGGAGCTAGCTTCACCGTACTATGCCATAGACCTTACATCCTTATGTGAATACACTAAAATTAGATCATGCAAAAGGTTAGGCCCTAATATAAAAAAGGTATTAAAATAAAAGTCAATGCAACTTTGGCCTAGCCCGGAGCAACAACACCAAAAACAACAAAGCCTAATTCTCGTCTTATGTATATTGTACCGTACTACTCTACTCTGAAAATAATATTATATGTACGAAATCAAAGTTTTATTTATTCTTACAAAAATAGGGGAAAAGGAAATGAAAACTGCAATATAATCGACCAAATAACATTTTTCATGCATAGTTTTCTCAAAAACTATTTATTTATGCTGTGCAAATGGCTCATCTATCCCATCAGGACGAGCCTACATGTAGAAATGCATGATGAATAATTAAGATGAAAAATAAATAGAAAAGCATTATGAAATTTTATACAACCAAAAAGAAAAAAATCTTTGTACAAATCATACAACTCGTGGAGCATTAGGAGACACTATAATTCTTATTTTTCAAGGGGAATTTCAGCTTTGATGCTCCACAATATTGTCACCAAAATGTCTCGAGAGTGACAACGTTCCCTCTTCCTTTAACCATCTTATATGGTTATCAGTTGTTGATGCCAATTGAAAAACTATAGGCCCGCAACTTCACTTAAGAGAGGAAGCAAAATTGTAGAGACATTCTCTTTTCTTTTTTATTAAAGTCAAAATCTTGAAGGTAGGAAATTGTACTGCCGATCAAACGAAGTATTTTTTTTCTTTTCAAAATACACATGCACCTACAAAGCAATGTATAGTTTTGAAAAGAACATTTCAAAGATATCCCACTATGGCATACAAAAGCTTATAAAATTTGTGCTTGAGAAACACCTAATAAAAACTGAAAATTAGTAGAAATGTGAAGTAGAAATTATAGAAAAAAATTATTTAATTATTAAATCTCCAGAATCACTCAATTAAGGAGTTCGTAATAAAGTACACAATAGAACAATCCAATTCTTATTTTATGTCTTTTTAAGATATGTTTTTTTAGCGGTAATGAATTATAAGGGAGAAGATGTAACGTCAAATTGACTGTTACCCTTCTCAGGAGAAAAAGTAACACCAAAATGAGTCACCGGTAAATCTTTTTTACCCATCAACTTGGGTAGGAAATAAATAAATTAACAAAAATCCAGCCAGTTCAAAAATACATGCACTTAAATTTACGTATGTGGATCACTCGACAACACAAAATGCATGGTGCAAACAAAAGCATTTTGAAATTTGCAAGACGTATCTTTTTATAATAGTTTTTCCTAATAGTTGAGTTGCAACATTTTTCCTCTGTGGAAGAAGTTTTAAGGGAAGTCGAGTTTCAAGAGAAGTGGGACTGTTAGTACATATAGCCATAATAATTAGATTGTTGTTATAAGAAAAATCAAATTATGGTGGATATCTGCTCTTCCTTCATGATCTTCTCAAATGCTTAATGATATATTCAATGACATATTTTTATGCTTAATGACATATTCGATGACATATTTTTCTTCACTTTTCATGCCTATATAAAGGCCTTGTAATAGATAGGAAAATACATACAATTGAAGAAGAAATAAGAATCTCTCTTCCTCTCTATATCTTTTAGCTTGTTTTTCCTTGTTCTATATTGTTACTTTGAGTAATATTTATAATACGTTATCAGCACGAATTAGCTTCTACTCAAGTCCGATCCGGCACACACTAGCTACCACCGCTCTGCTTTCTGGTATGTTTCTTTTAAAGTTATCATACCATTATTATTACGTCTGGAGAATTTTCTTTTTCCCAAGGCTGATTGCTAATCTGCACATATACCAGTTAATTTAGATTGTAAGATCATTATAAAATTATTATTAAGATATTATAAGAAATTATAGAATACGTATATTAAATTATTTCGTAACAAGACTTTGCCATAATTACACCTAAGCGTTTACCTCTATTTTTGTTTATTTTTCTCTTAATTCAATTAAGAATTTGGCACAAAAATTTTTGGTTAATTTTATTGATTAAAAAATTTGGTGAATTCTGTTTATATAAATATGAATACCATATTACATGACTTATTATTATTTTTTCTTGTTTCATAATTACCCAAATTGCTTCTAATTTATCTATTTTTTTATGATAGTTTTCATTATGTCAAATTTATCAAAGCTTGAATTTGTGGCACTTGATATCTCCAGAAAGAATTATTTATCATAGGTCCTTGATGCTGAAATTCACCTTGCTGCAAAAGCTCTTGAAAATACTATTATACAAGGAAATAAAATATCAGGCCAGGATAAAGCAAAGGCTATGATTTTCCTTCGTCATCATCTCGATGAAGGGTTAAAAATCGAATACTTAACCCTAAAGGATCCATTTGAATTATGGAGCAGTTTGAAAGAACGATATGACCATCTTAAGGCAACGATATTTCCAAGAGCTCGATATGAATGGATTCACTTATGGTTACAAGATTTTAAAACTGTAAGTGAATATAATTCTGTTGTATTCAGGATAACTTCCCAACTTAAATTATGTGGGGAAATTGTGAATGATGAGGATTTACTAGAAAAGACTCTTTCTACTTTTCATGAATCAAATATGGTATTGCAGCAACAATACTGTGAAAAGAGTTTAAAGAAATATTCTGAATTAATCTCATGCCTCCTGGTGGCTGAGCAACATAATACCCTTTTAATGAAAAATCATGAAGCTCGTCCCACTGGATCTGCACCATTTTCCGAAGTAAATATGGTAGCAGCTACTCAAAAGTCTGAAAGAAGACAAAATCATTATCGTGGTCGTGGCCATAGTCGTGGACGTGGACAAGGACATGGAAGAGGACGAAATAATTATCGTCATCATGGCGGAAATAAACAAGAGAACAATAAGGATCCTTAAAATAATCCTTTAAAAGGCAGAGTTAATATTTACCACTAGTGTGGTATGAAAGGTCATTGGGCACGTATTTGTCGTACACCTGACCATTTTGTTAAACTTTATCAAGCATCCAATAAAAGAAAAGATAACAATGTGGAGGCACATATGAGGCACATTTGGAGGCCTTGCAAATATTACTCATTTAGAAGTTGGAGACTTCTTTGAGGATATTAACTGAGGAATTGATTATCTTACTGGGGAATAAAGCTTTAAGAAAAGTTATTATTTTCATATTATGTCTTTATGTAGTTTGTTCTTCTTACGTGTACTTTCTAAAGCATCATATATGCTAGTTTCTATATTCCTCGTGTAATTTCTAATGTTTCTTTTATTTATAGTCTTTCGTATTTCTTATGATGTACTTTTTGTTTATTTATGAAGAATATGAAAATTCCCCAGTCTTCAGTTAGATCCAAGATCAATAATGATGATATATGTCTTTTGGATAGTTCTACAACACATACTATTTTAAGAGATACAATATATTTCTCTTATTTGATGATAAAAGAAGTCAATATTAATACAATATCTGCCAGTACAATATTAATTGAAGGCTCGAGAAGAGCAAATTTATTACTATCCGGAGGAACAAATTTGGTTATTAATGAAGCATTATATTGTAATGTAATAACCCAAAATGTCATCTTTAAATTTAATAAGTAATTATGTGTTCTATGACCTCAAAAAGTACCATTTATTATTACTCGACTTGCGTGCACAGTCCGTAAAATTTTTCGATAAGTTTTCATGTAAAAAATAGATTAAAATGGGAAATAGAGCTTTAAAACTCAACTAAGTTGACTTTGGTCAACATTTTGAGCAAACGGATCCGGATCAGTATTTTAAAAATTCATGCAGGTCTGTATCGTGATTTGGGACTTAGATGTATACCCGGAATCGAATTCCGAGGTCCCTATCCCGAGTTATAGAATTTTGATGAAAAATAAAAAGCTTAAAAGCTTAATGAATTCTAAGAATTTACTGATGTTGGATTTATTGACCTCGGGTCCGTATTTTAGTTTCGGAGCCCATTATAGGTCCATTGTGATATTTATGACTTGTCTGCCAAATTTGGTAAGAATCGTAGTTGATTTGATGTGATTCGGACGTCCGGTTGTAAAAATATAAGTTTTAAAGTTTTCTTGAAAACTTCCTTTGATTTGGTGTCAGATTCGTAGTTCTAGGTGTTATTTTGGCGATTCGATCACGCGAGTAAGTTCTTATAATATTTTAGAACTTGTGTGCATGTTTGGTTTGGAGCCCCAAGGGCTCGGGTGAGTTTCGGATAGGCTATGGGATGATTTTGGACTTAGGAAATCTGGTTTTCTGCAGACTTCAGGCTTCTGGTGTGTTCTTCTTCGCGTTCGCAAAGGTAATCTCGCGAACGCGAAGAGAAAATTGGGCTGGCACGTTTTGTGCTTCGCATTCGCGAAGGCTTAAGGTTCAAAGATTCGCCTTCGCGATAGAAGTCTCGCGTTCGCGAAGGGAAAGAGACTGTCCAGGAAAATTAGCCTTCACGTTCGCGAAGGGCATCTCGCGTTCGCGAAGGCCAAGCCAGGCATGCATCGCGTTCGTGAGGTAGCCCTCGCGTTCGCGAAGAGTAAAATTGGACAGCGCATAATTGTGCTTCGCGAACGTGAGGCACTGACCGCGTTCGTGAAGGGTAAAAATCCCAGAAACAGAACTTAAGTTCTGAAAATGGGGTTTCGACCCATTTTCAATTCTTTTCCATTTTTGAGCTCGGGTAAGGTGATTTTTGTGCGATTTTCACGAAAAAATATTGGGGTAAGTGTTCCTTATCCTATATTGATTATATTTCATGATTTCATACTCATTTATATCATGAATCCGTAAAATTATGGAAGAAAAATCAGATTTTTATAAAATCTTCCAAAAACGAAAAATTAAGATTTGAAGGTCCATTTGATATCGGAATTGGACAAATTTTGTATGGTTGAACTTGTATCGGAACGGGTGTTCGGATTTCGCAAGTTTTTTTAGGATTTGAGATGTGGGTCCTACTGCCAAATATTTTAATGAATTTTGGATTTTTATCCGAAAAATTTATAAATTCATATGGAATTAATTCCTATGATTAGTATTGAATATATTAAATTGTTTGTGAATAGATTTGAAGCTTTCGGAGGCAAATTTAAAAGGAAAAGTTGTGGTTGAATAATTGATTGAAATTTGCAAAGCGAGGTAAGTGTCGGGGTTAACCTTGACTTGAGGGAATAGAACCCTTAAATTGTTTGCTATGTGAATTGCATGTAAATGACGTATAGGCGAGGTGACGAGTGTCTATACGTCGTCAAATTAATTGTTTGCCTGCTTACTTGAAAAATCATAAATTATTTTTAATCATAAATTAATTATTATAATAATTATTTCTCTCGTATTCTTTGCAAATATAAATTCTTGAATTCCTGCATTAATTGTTACATGCTATTTGAATTATGTGCCTTTATTGTTATTTGACATTTAGTATAATAAATATTAAACTGCCTATTTGCTCCATGATTTCATAATAATTTGCTATTTGTCATTATTTGCTTCATAATTAAATCTTAATTATTGTATGCTTGTTGTCTTGTAATTTTATATTAATTGTTACATTTATTGGAAAAAAAATTTCTATAAGAATTGATAAATAAAAATGTTGGAAGAGGGGGTTGCACGCCGCAACATGATTGATTATAATGAATATATTGGAGGATCGGGTTGCATGCCGCAACAGACTTATTAAAAGTCTATATTGGAGGATCGGGTTGCACGCCACAATAGACTTAATTAAAGTCAATATTGGAGGATCGGGTTGCACGCCGCAATAGACTTGTTAAAAAGTTAATATTGGAGGATCGGGTTGCACGCCGCAATAGACTTGTTAAAAAATTAATATTGGAGGATCGGGTTGCACATCGCAACAGACTTATTAAAAGTTAATATTGGAGGATCGGGTTGCACGCCGCAGCAGACTTGTTAAAAAGTTAATATTGGAGGATCGGGTTGCACGCCGCAACAGACTTATTAAAATGAATATGTTGGAGGAGCGGGTTGCACACCGCAACAGAACTAAATGTGGATATATTGTGAGAGCGGGTTGCACGCTGCAACAGAAATAATGGAAATGATAATTGGTTATGACTGCTAAGTTGGCTTCAATTATTATAAATGAGTTACCTGATTTATTTATATTATTTGTTGTTATTATTAATATTGCGTACAGGTTAATGTAAGTGAACCACCTTAGCCTCATCACTACTTCGTCGAGGTTAGGCTCAGCACTTACCAGTACATGGGGTCGGTTGTACTGATACTACACTCTGCACTTCTTGTGCAGATTTTGGAGTTGGTCCTAGCGGCGTACCATAGACTTGCTCGGATTTCTGCTACCAGAGGAGACTTGAGGTATAACTGCATGGCGTCCGCAGTTCTGAAGTCCCTGTCTATTGTACTTTAGCTGTGTTTATTTCCAGACAGCTTTATTTTATTCAGATCTTTATTTGTATTTATTCTAGAAGCTTGTACACATGTGACACTATTTTGGGATGGTAGTTAGACACCGTTGTTATTATGGATTATTTCAAAATTGCTTCCGTATTTGCTTTCTTGTTATTAATAAATTTAAAATTATTTTAAAAATAGATAATTTTATTCTAACATTGGCTTGCCTAGAAAGTGAAATATTAGGCACTATCACGGTCTAAAGGTGGGAATTTCGGGTCGTGGCATGTAGTAAGTCTCAAAGAAACTTACTAAGTTTCAAAGATATTCGCCAAAATGGATATCACATTGAGACTACAAATAATGAAAAGATTGAATATCTTTATATTACTACAATAAAGTCGGGTAAGAAATATATGCTTGAAATATTACATGCCCTTTCCTCCGGCTTATATTACACAAGTATTAGCAGGATTGAAACGCATGCCATAGTAAATAAAAAGTTTACTAATCAAGATAATTTTATTATTTGGCATGACCACTTGGATCATCCTGGTTCTACTATGATGCGCAAAATAATTGAGAATTCACATGGACATTCAATGAAGAACCAAAAGATTCTTCAATTTAAGGAATTTTCTTGTGTTGCATGTTCTTAAGGCAAATTAATTATTAGACCATCTACTATTAAAGTTAGGATGAAATACCCTACATTTCTGGAACGTATACAGGATGATATGTGTAGGCCCATTCACCCTCCATGTGGACTATTTAGATATTATATGATTTTGGTAGATGCATCTACAAGATGGTCACATGTGTGCTTATTATCAACTCGCAATATGGTATTTGCGAGATTGTTGGCTCAAATAATAAAGCTAAGAGCATAATTTCTAGATTATACAATTAAGACAATTCATCTTGATAATGCTGGTGAGTTTATATCTCAGGTGTGATGACCCAAAAGGTCATCTTATATTTTAGAACTCGAATATGCGCTCTTAAGCCTTAAAAATCTCATTTTTACCCTTCTCGATTTGCGTGCACAGTCCGAGCAGGTTTTCGGAAAGCTTTTATGTTGAAAACTAATGAAAATAAGAATTTTTACCTTAAAAGTTAATTTTAGTTGACTTCGGTCAATATTTTTGGTAAACAGGACCGGATCCATGCTTTGACGATCCCGGTAGGTCCGTATCGAATTATGGGACCTAGGCGTATGCCCGAAATCGAATTTGGAGGTCCCTAGCTTGAGTTATAAATTTTTGATGAAAATTAAAAGTTTGGAAATTATTTGTTTTTAAGAATTGATTGATATTTGGCATTGTTAGTATCGGGTCCGTATTTTGGTTCCGGAGCCCGGTGCAGGTTCATTATAATATTTAAGACATGTCTGTGAAATTTGGTGAGAAATGGAGTTGATTTGACGTGATTCGGACGTCAAGTTGAGAAATTAGAAGTGTTAAAGTGTTCTTGAGAATTTCATTTGATTTGGTACTACATTTAGAGTTCTAGGTGTTATTTTGGCGATTTGATCGCGCGAGCAAGTTCGTATAATTTTTTTAGACTTGTGTGCATGTTTAAATTGGAGCCCCGAATGCTCGGGTGAGTTTCGGATAGGCCACGAGATGTTTTGGACTTTGGAAATCTGGTTTTTCTGCAGAATCTGTGTTTTGGCATGTCTTTCTTCGCGTTCGCGAAGGTACTCTCGCGAACGCGAAGAGTAAACTAGGTAGCTAAGGATTTCTTATTCGCGGACGCGAAGGCTTGGTCGCGAACGCGAAGCGATGGGGCGTTACCCTTCGCGAACGCAACAAGCCTATCGTGAATGCGTAGCGTTAGGCACTGGGAAGAGGGAGTCAGCCTTTTCTTCATCACGAACGCGAGCAATGTCCCACGAACGCGAAGACCAGGGAAGGGTAGCCTACGCGAGCACTGCCTCGTGAACGCGAAGGCTTAGCAGGCCATACACTTCGCGAACACGACAGTACTCTCGCGAACGCGATAAACACTGTCGCCCAGCACTTAACAGAACCCATAATGGGGTTTTTGCCAAAAAATTCATTTTTCTCAAAAACCAAATGGTGAGGGGCGATTTTTCAAGAGTCATTCGTTCCCCAAATTGTTGGTAAGTGATTCAAAACCATCTTCTTTCAATTACCCATTACATTTCTTGAATTTTCAACCTAAAATCTAGAGTTTTCATGGTAGAATTAGGGGTTAGGATAGAAAATAGAGATTTCGGGAATTCGGGGATTTAGACCTCAATTTGAGGTTGGATTCCAAAATTAATTACATATTCGGGCTCGGGGGTGAATGGGTAAAAGGATTTTGGTTCGAACCTCCGGTTTTGACCAAGCAGGCCCGGGGTCGATTTTTTGACTTTTTGGAGGAAAATTTGAAAAATTTAATTTATGCAATATAATTGATTCCTTTAGCAATATTTGATATTATTGAGTCATTTTTGAATAGATACGAGTGTTTTAGAGGTGAATTCCAAAGGAAAAGTTGTGATTGAGAATAAAGTGGCATTTGGAGCGAGGTAAGTGTTGTGTCTAACCTTGATTTGAGAAAATTAGGAACCTTAGATTATTTGCTAAGTAAAATTCATGTGAGCGGCGTATATATGAGGTGAGGAGTACTTATACACCACCAATTTACTTGTTTTCCATGTTTCTCTGTTTTTCTTATATTATCTTATTCTTATGCCAAATTGCTACATGTTATACTGGTGCTGTTCATATTATCGTTCTTATCATGTTTACGGAATTTTCTAGCGATAATTGAGTTTTTATTTCAAGTTGAGACTGATATTATGGAACCAAATGTTGAAGTAAGGTTTGTACTTGTTATTCTATCTCCCTGTTGTTATTTATGCATTGCATTATGGTAAGGGAGAGTGTTAATGCACGAAGGGTGATGCCGTGCCATATTGTGAGTGTTAATGCACGAAGGGTGATGTCGTGCCATATTGTGAGTATTAATGTACGAAGGGTGATGCCGTGCCATATTGTGAGTGTTAATGCACGAAGGGTGATGTTGTTCCATATTGTTAGTGTTAATGCACGAAGGGTGATGTCGTGCCATGATATGAGAGTAAAAGCACGAAGGGTGATGCAGTGCCGTTTCTATAAATTTTATGGTGAGATTGAGAGTAAAAGCACGAAGGGTGATGCCGTGCATTTTTTTTTTTTACAGTATTCATTATTCCTATTGATTCATGGTATATTGACTGCTCCAGTGATCATTCTGTTGTAGTTCTTTATCTGTATTCCCCTCAGTATGTCTCTCCTCTCGACATTTCCAGTTTAGTTCTTCATTCCTGTTATTTTTGTATAGACTGTTAAATTGTACAGGTTGATTGTAGGTGCCTTGCCTTAGCCTCGTCACTACTTCGTCGAGGTTAGGCTCGAAACTTACCAGTACATGGGGTCAGTTGTACTGATGCTGCACTCTGCACTTTCTGTGTAGATTTTGATACCGGCTCAGGTTGATCGAGATTTGCTATTGGTCCGCTGTTCGGAGACTCAAGGTAGATCTGTCGGCGTTCACAAGCCTTGAAGTCCCCGTCTATCTTTTTATGTCCTACTATTTTCTTTCATCCAGACAGTTATATTTCTTTCAGACTATTACTTGTAGTAAAATTCTAGAATGCTCGTGAATTGTGACTCCAGATCCGGGTGGTAGTAATTAATATAGTTTTATGATATTCCGCACTTATTATATTTCATCTTAGTTAATTATTGTTAATTACTGAATGAAAATAAGGAATTGGTTAATGATTCTCTAACGTTGGCTTGCCTAGCAAGTGAAATATTAGGCGCCATCACGGTCCCGTCGGTGGGAAATTTCGGGTCGTGACATCAGGCCTTTACTAATTATTGTATATCAACTAGGATAACAATTGTGCATCCGGTTGCTCATGTTCATACACAAAATGGTCTAGCAGAATCATTGATCAAACGCCTCCAATTAATTGCTAGACTAATGCTTATGAGAACAAAACTCCCCATTTCAGTATGGGGTCATGCTATTTTGCACGCAACACCACTTGTGCGGATAAGGCCCACAAGTTATCATAATGTCTCCCCATTGCAATTGGCTTTTGGCCAGGAGCCAAATATTTTCCATCTTAGAATCTTTGGATGTGCGGTATATGTTCCAATTGCTCCACCATAATGCACAAAGATGGGTTCCCAAAGAAGGTTGGGGATATATGTTGGGTATGAATCTCCTTCTATTATAAAATATCTGGAGATTTATTTACTGCAAGATTTTCTGATTGTCATTTTGATAAATCAGTATACCCAATATTAGGGGGAAAAAATAAGCAGCTGAGAAAGGAGAAAGATTGGAATGTATTATCACTATCTCATTTAGATCCTCTAACAAATCAACGTGAACAAGAGGTTCAAAAGATAATTCATTTGCAAAATATTGCAAATCAACTGCCAGATGCATTCACTAACCTACCAAGGGTGACTAAGTCACATATTCCAGCTTCTAATACTCCAATTCGAGTTGATATCCCGGTAGGACAATCAATTAAAGCAAATGAGTTTAAACCACGCTTGAAACGTGGTAGACCAATCGGTTCTAAGGATAAAAATTCTCGAAAAAGAAAAGGAGCAAATGATCAAAGTGATCATAATACGGAGGTAGTGGCTCAAGAAGAGCACGGAGACATAACAAATGATAAAACCTCAAGAGAGGTTCAGGTACTTGAAAATGATGATAATGGAGAGATCTCAATAAGTTATGTAATGATGATAATGGAGAGATCTCAATAAGTTATGTCTCAACGGGAAAAAGATGAAACCAAAATAATATTGTTATCGAAAACATTTTTGCTTGAAGTGTCACTGTTGAAATAATGCAAAAATATAAGGATCTTGGACCAAAATCTGTTGATGAATATAGACAGATAAATGATTGGCCAAAATGGAAAGAAACTATCCAGGCAGAATTAACTTCACTTGCGAAACGTGAAGTTTTTGGGCCTGTAGTCCAAACACCAAATAGTGTTAAGCCTGTTGGCTATAAATGGGTTTTTGTATGTAAAAAGAATGATAAAAATGAGGTACAAAGATATAAGGCACGCCTTGTTGAACAAGGATTTTCACAAAGGCCTGGTATCCATTATGAAGAGACGTATTCTCTTGTTATGGATGCTATAACATTTCGTTATCTCATTAGTTTTGTTGTGCATGAAAATCTTGACATGCATTTAATGGATGTGGTTACAGCCTACCTTTACGGCTCACTTGATAATGAGATATACATGAAAATTTTCGAGGGATTTAAAATGCCTGACACACATAATTCGAAGTCCCGGGAAATATTTTCAATCAAATTGCAAAGATCTTTGTATGGTCTAAAGCAATCAGGAAGAATGCGGTATAACCGCCTTAATGAGTATTTATTAAAGCAAGGTTATATAAATGATACCATTTGTCCATTTGTTTTTATAAAGAAAACAACATCGGAGTTTATTGTACTTGCTGTATATGTTGATAACATAAACCTAATTGGAACTCCTACATAACTCCAAAAGGCAATTGATTATTTAAATAAGGAATTCAAGATGAAAGATCTCGGAAAGACAAAATTATGTCTTGGTTTGCAAATTGAACATTTGGCAAACAGGACTTTTGTTCATCAATCTGCCTACATAGAAAAGGTATTGAAACGATTTTACATGGATGGAGCACATCCATTAAGAACTCCGATGATTGTTCGATCACTTGATGTGAATAAGGACCCGTTCCGATCTAAAGAAAAGAATGAAGAGCTTCTTGGTCCTGAAGTGCCATATCTTAGTACAATTGGTGCACTAATGTATCTTGCTAACACTACAAGGCCTGACATAACTTTTTCAGTTAATGTCTTAGTAAGATACAGCTCTACTTCTACAAGGAGACATTGGAATGGAATCAAACACATATTACGGTATCTAAAAGGGACTACCAATATGGGATTATTTTATGACAATGATTGCAGTCCCGATCTTATTGGTTATGCCGATGCTGGGTATTTATCTGACCCACACAAGGCTCGATCTCAAACAGGCTATGTGTTTACATATGGAGGCACTGCCATATCTTGGCGATCGCCTAAGCAATCAATCGTGGCTACTTCATCTAATCATGCTGAGATAATTGCTATTCATTAAGCAAGTCGAGAATGTGTATGGTTGAGGTCTATAATACATCTTATTCGAGACAAATGTGATTTGAAGTGTGACAAACTACCCACAATTTTATATGAAGACAATGCAGCATACATAGCCCAATTGAAGGGAGGATTCATAAAAGGGGATAGGACAAAACACATTTCACCAAAGTTAATTTTCACACACGATCTTCAAAAGAATGGTGATATCAATGTGCAACAAATCCGTTCAAGTGATAATATGGCTGATTTGTTCACCAAATCTCTACCGACATCAACCTTCAAGAAACTAGTGTACAAGATTAGGATGTGAAGGCTCAAGGATGTGAATTGATGCTCTTATCAGGGGGAGTTAATACGCGTTGTACTCTTTTTCCCTTACAAGGTTTTGTCCCACTGGTTTTTTCTTGTAAGGTTTTTAACGAGGCAATCAAAAGGCGTATTTCGAAACATGTGTACTCTTTTTCCTTCACTAGAATTTTTTTTCCCATAGGGTTTTTTCCTAAAAAGTTTTAACGAGGCACATTATCTATCGACATCAAAGGGGGAGTGTTATAAGAATAATCAAATTATGGTGGATGTCTACTCTTCCTCCATGATCTTCTCAAATGCTTAATGATATATTCAATAACATATTTCTATGCTTAATGACAAATTCAATGATATATTTTTCTTTACTTTTCATGCCTATATAAAGGCCTTGTAATAGATAGGAAAATACACACAATTGAAGAAGAAATAAGAATCTCTCTTCCTCTCTATATATTTTAGATTGTTTTATATTGTTACTTTGAGTAATATTTATAATAATTGTCTATTTTTCAAGTCTTTTTGCCTTTTTAACTATTTTGCAAATTCTTCTTGAAAGCTAAGTTTCAAGATTTACTTTCCAATGTAGCAAAATTCATTATTAAGAATTGGAAGATATGTCAAATTAGCAACACAATGGAAGCGGCAATCAGCATAGACAGCTTGTAACGACCCTGCCGGTTGTTTTGAGTATTATAACCTCATTTCTCCATCTACTACTCAATTTATGCTTTACAGTTATTTTATGACTTACCGGGTTAGTAGGTTCGGATCCGGAAGGATTTCTGAGTGAAATGAGATACTTAGTCTCATAACTGAAAACTTAAGTTGAAAAAGTTAACCGGATATTGACTTATGTGTAAACGACCTCAAATTTGAATTTTGATGATTCCAATAGCTCCGTATGATAATTTTGGACTTAGGAGTGTGTCCGAAAAATTATTTGGAGGTCTGTAGTTGAATTTTTCAGAAGTTTGACCGGGGGTTGACTTTTTGATATCGAGGTCGGAATCCAATTCTGAAAATTTGAATAGATTCGTTATATCATTTATGACTTATGTGCAAAATTTGAGGTCAATCGGATGTGATTTGATAGGTTCCGGCGTCGTTTGTAGAAATTAAAAGTTTCAAGGTTCATTAGGCTTGAATTGGGGTATGACTCGTGGTTAAATGAGTTTTTGGATTTTGTAACTTTTATCGGGTTCCGAGGCGTGGGCCCACAGACGATTTTTGAGTTAAATTTTAGATTTTATTGGAAAATTAGTATTTTCTTATGGAATTAATTCCAATAAATTGTATAGACTGAATCAAATTAATTGTGGCTAGATATGAGGCTTTCGGAGACTAATTCACGTGGCAAGGGCATAGCAGAATAAGAAATTATATAGTTTGAGGTAAGTAACACTTTTAAACTTAGTTCTAAGGGTATGAATCCCCGAATTGGTATTATATAAATTGTTTGAAGGTGACGCACACGATAGTTGACGAGCGTGTGGATGTGCACCATTGAAATTGTGACCTGAATAAATTCTATGAAGTTGTAAAAATTAAAGAATCATGTTATTATCTGAACATTTCCCACGTGTTAGAGAAATTGAGTTGAGGCTCTTATTAAAGATCATGTTCAGGCTACGTGCCGATATTTTGAGACCCATGGGGTTGTGTTGATGTTAAATTAATTATTTTAAAAATATACATTTCACACTCAGTCATATTTATCCATTGTGAGGATACTTATGGGATTGAGCTGTCCGCCGCAGCAAATATATATATATATATATATATATATATATATATATATGGATCGGGATTGCCCGCCTGCAGCAGGCCTTATAGGCTTTACTATTATATGGACCGGGGCTGCCCGCCTGCAGCAGGCCTTATAGGCTTTATTATTATAAGGATCGGGACTGCCCGCCTGCAGTAGGTCATATCGGCATTATATCACGCTTGGGCTGAAGGAGCCCCTCCGGAGTTTGTACACACCCCAATGAGCGTAGATGATTATATATTCGGGATGGACTTCCTAGGGCATGGACTTGCCTTGCTTATTTATATTGTGATAAATTTCCCTGGTCATGGATCGTATTTGTATCATTTACATTTGGGGATAAATTACCCGAGGGCTGGATTGGCCTTATACGGTACTGAGTGACTGACTGTTAGTCGATGTGTATATATATACGGGATGGAATATCCCTGGGCCGGATTGGCCATAAATGGTACCGAGTGACCGAATGATTTGTGATCAGTATTACATGAGATCTTTCAACTGAGATGTCATATTCCATATATCATGCAGTATTGATCTATTTCACTTGTACTGAGTTTAACTTTTGAACTTGAAAGCATGCCTATATTTCTATACCATTATTTATATTGGACTGTACCTTCGGAGCTCGCCACTACTTTCAGCCCAGAGGTTAGTCTTGTTACTTATTGAGTTGGTTGTACTCATACTACACTCTACACCTCGTGAGCAGATCCAGGTACTTTCGGACATGGCGACCATTAGATCTCAGAGTGCTATTAGTTGGAGACAATCAACGTAACTGCCTGGAGTCTGCTGACCTTGACTCTCTTTCTTTCAGTTATTGTATTGTTTACTTTCAGACAGTGTTTTATCAGTCAGACTTTGTATTCATATTAAATGCTCATTTACTCAGTGACACCGAGTTTTGGGAGTGATATGAGTTAGACTTTGTATTCCAAGTACTTTCGGACACGGTGACCGTTAGATCTCAGAGTGCTATTAGTTGGAGACAATCAAGGTAGCTGCCTGGAGTCCGCCGACCTTGACTCTCTTTCTTTCAGTTATTATACTGTTCTATACTTTCAGACAGTGTTTTATCAGTCAGACATTGTATTCATATTAGATGTTCATGTACTTAGTGACACCGAGTTTTGGGAGTGTTTATATCTGTATTTGTGAGATTTCTTCCGCTGAATTTAAATATTATATTTTAAAACTTAAAAGATATGGTGGTTTATTGAGATTGTCGGCTTGCCTAGTATTGAGATGGTCTCCATCACGACAGGTGAGATTCTGGGTCGTGATAATAATATTTTTACGATGATGAGAAAACTAACCTCTTTTAATTTACATAGAAAGTGGAAGAATTCTCCGTTGAAAGATGGCTTCAACGTATTACCGATTTACTTGAGATATTTTGCCTTCTTCCACTTTCTATGTAAAAAGAGGTTAGTTTTCTCATCATCGTAAAAGTATTATAGGTTGTCTATGCCGATTGCCGCTTCCATTGTGTTGCTAATTTGACGTATCTTCCGATTCTTAATAATGAATTTTGCTACATTGGAAAGTAAATCCTGAAACTTAGCTTTCATGATGAGAAACAGTTTAGGCAGAAAAGTTGTTTGTTCAATGAAAGACCAAGCTTGAGTTTGAGTTTTTTCTTATTTAAGCAAAGACTTTTGAACTATGCAGCAGTTGGGCTCTGTTGAAACATTGCTTCTTCTTAAGTAAGATAATGATTCATAGAGGTAGGTTTAATAAAAAAAAGTTACGAAGGGGCATGCCTTTAGAGTGTTTAACCAAAGAGCCAAAAAAATTGAAACAAAGAGGAAAGAAGCAAAATAATAGTGAAAAGGTAAAAAAATTGAGAAAAAAGATAAGTAAAAATCCTACTTAGAAGAGTGCCACGTTACTGGACTATGTCCTTCAATTATAGATATATATATATAGATTACGTACCATATACACCAAAATGCATGTCTTTCTAAGAGTATAATTTAATTAATTATAAAAGATTACTTATCGTTTTTTAGTTATCTAAACACCTAAAGAGTTTAGCCAGGTAAAGGTTAATGCACGGAACTTATACTCTTTGTACACAGTGAAAACACTTACCACTCCGGATCCAATCAAATGTTGCACAGTCCTTTCAATCATCTTCATGTCAACACGACGGGAAAGGTATAAGTATGTTCGTAGCAGATCTCCGTGTCTATTTTCCTCAGCAGACCAACCCCTACTCCAAATAGCCCAAGGAAGTAGTGTCATCACGAACCCCATCAAGAATATTAATCCATGTTTGATAAGTTGGCAAAGCTTCTTCTGTTATCATATCTCCCACAAACACTACTAGGTAATCGTCAGGAAGTTCACAAGTCCGTTGCTTGAGAGCCCGAACTTCGTCGACGAATTCATCGAACGGTTGAGATGGGCTGGGAGGAGATCGTTGGGCTGCCAACAATTTTCAACGGGCTTGAGGAAAGGGAGAACGCTTTGGATCACCCAAGGTTCTAATGACTTGAACACTTCTAACTTTTCAGGTGGCATTGAGTGGGTAATCATTTGGTGGTGTAAGGCCGCGGCGGAGGATGGAGGTAAAGGGCGGAAAAGGTGGTGGCGGGTGGGTGCTGAAGTGGGAGAGAGCAGTGAGTTGCATGGTGTATATATTTTAAATTTGGAATAGCCTTTTTTACTACTACTAGAGAATAATGGTTGAGAGCTTAGAGTTGGCCAATTTCTCCTATTTATAAAGTTTATACGTCGGGGAGTTATGAGTATAGTTTGTCCTGAATGTTGAGTACATAACATATTGCATAAATCCCGTTTTAAAGAGGGGGAAACAAAAAGGAAAACGAATACTGAACAACTTTGATAACACTGTAATCGTTTCTTTTTTCCTATTGAATAAGGCTAATTTTGATCCTTAGTTATCGGTAAATATATTTTAATTTTAGCTCTTGTAATATCTGAATAAATATTTATCCTTTACTTAATTGAAATGTGCACTTTTTTAGCCGTTTGATTTAAATATTCACAAATTTATCATAATTGTTAACCATTCCACCACTTAATTACGTACTTATGTGTTATGTTAACCTTGTATTCTTACTCCATATTACGGTAATATAATTCTAAAAATAGTACAAATATTATATGCTTCCTACATAAAATGACAAAAATTAAGCACACATTTTAATTAATTGAATGTGATGGCCCGATAGGTCAACTAGAGTTTTAGAACCTAATTCTGTATTTCGAAACCTCAAATACCTCATTTTATACTCCTCGAGTTCCATGCACAGTCCGGGTGTTATTCTAGAAAGATTTTATGTTAAAAAATTGATAAAATATGAAACTTTGCCTTAAAAATCTATTTGAGTTGACTTCGGTCAATGTTTTGAGCAAACGGATCCGGATCCGTGTTTTGATGGTCGCGGTGGATCCATATCGTGATTTGAAACTTGGGCGTATGCCCGAAATCGAATTCGGAGGTCACTAACTTGAGTTTTCCTATTTTGTTAAAAAATATTGAAATTTGAAGGCTTAATGAATCTAAAAGTTTGACCAATGTTTGACTTTATTAATATCGGGCCAGTATTTTAGTTTCGAAATCTGGTATAGACCCGTTACTATATTTATGACTTTTTCTATCAAATTTGGTGAGAAACGGAGTTGGTTTGACGTGATTCGAACATCCGGTTGTTAAAATAGAAGTTCATGAGTTTTCATAAATTTTCATTTGGTTCGATGTCCGATTCATAGTTCTAGGTGTTATTTTGACGATTTGATCACGTGAGCAAGTTCGTATGATGTTTTTGCACTTGTGTGCATGTTTGGTTTGGAGCTCCGACGGCTCGGGTGAGTTTCAGATAGGCTACGAAGTGAGTTTTGGACTTAGAAAACATAGCTAGTGTGCTTCAGTTCTGGTGCAGGCCTCTGATCTCCCAATTGTGAGGTCAGAGTTCGCAATTGCAAGGAACCCAAGTTCATGTCATGGTCGCAATTGCGAGGTCAGAGTTCGCAATTGCGAGGAACCCAAGTTCCTGTCATGGTCGCAATTGCGAAGAAAGTTTTCGCATTTGCGAAGATGGTCGGCTCAGCACTGGGTCGCATTTGCGAACAAAAGGTCGCATTTGCGGATTTTCATTGTTTGCAATGGCAAACAAATCATCGCAATTACGAACAAATCATCGCAATTGCGATGATAGCTGAAAAAGCGGGGACTTCGCATTTGCGAAGAAAAGCTCGCATTTGCGGGGCTCGCAAATGCGAATCCCAGGTCACAATTAAGACATCTGCAATTGGGCTAAAGCATGCGGGTGTGACTTGTTTCTTGTAAATTATTGCTTTCTTTGATAACGATATCCATGCTTAGACTTGTTAATTACTAAATTGATCGTTCCTTCCTTTCGTGTTTATGGACTAATCTATGATAATTGAGTATGGTTCCTGATGTGCGGCTATAATTCCATAATTTAGCACATTATTCGCCTTGTATTTTATATGCTTTAATAATAAATTACACTTTATTTGTACGTAATGGAGTCTATTTTATGTATAGGTGAAATGTAGTTTAAAATAGAGCAAAAGTAATAATTTAAGTCTAAAGCGTGCTCGAAAACAGTTGAAAAGAAGAAAGAAAGAAGTGAGCAGCCGACAAATGAAAAGCTGGCGAAGCCAGGCCTAGAGAAGGCATTAAGGCAGGCTGGGTGAGCCTTTAGCTCGCTTGGGAGCTGGTGACGCCAGGCCTGGGGCGAGCTCAAGCATGCGTTATACCTTGCGACACCAAGCCTGGAGCGAGCTTAAGCTGGCATTATGCCTCGCGAGGCCAGGTCTGAGGCACGCACATTCCGAGCTTTGAAGACTTATTTCGTCTCCTGGTTTGACTAGGACTTGGCCTACGCATTTAGGTCTTTTTTCACACATATAAATAGACCTAAAAATGCCACTTTTAGGGACTTTTGGCAACCGGAAGCAAGGATAGCTCGTGGAACAACCGTTGGGAGCTAGACTCATTGATTTCTATATCCCTTTATCCTTACTTTATAATTTAATTATGCAAAATATTTTGGATATTGTTACTATGAGTATGAGTAGCTAAACTCCTAATCTAAGATTTTGATGGAACCTATTGAAGGATGGTTTTCTTGTTACGTTAATATAGATTTGTCGTAGTATTTTCTCTATTTGTTCAACTATAATATTATTGTGGTTGATTGAAGGGCCCTAAATTGGTTGTGCCTATTTAGTATGTATTACTCGGGGGAGAGTGCATATTTAGGTAGTTGTGGAACAACATCACTCCTAACATAGATGAGGGATCAATACGAAGGGTATAAAGGTGGGATTGGGGATAACGACACCTTGGTGTGATCCGAGTGAGCCGTATTTAATGCCAGCTTGCATAATTCAGGAGAATATGTCTAGTAAATTATTGTAATTACTCAGGAGAGAGTTACGACAGTCAGAGTGCTCATGATCGATAAAGAAGACTTAAGCAAATTTATAAAAAAACGTAGGGAAAAAGACTCCGACAGTAGGGGAAATCACAGCCTTAGATCATTCCAATTCTTGTCTACAAACCGTTAGTAGTTAGTTATTAATTGTTGCATTTTCATTACGTAATATTTAGTTAGTAAATATCCAAATTATTACTTAAATATTTCTGAAGATTGATTGCGTGAGTTTGTGTGAGTCTAGTAGCTGTGTTTGATAGGTTAATTCCCTGTGGGATTCGACTCCGGACTTATTAGCCGGAATATATTTGCAACGAGTGCTTAGTCCTTTTTATAAGGCATAGTTGGGCGTGATCAAAATTTAGCGTCGTTGTCGGGGAATTAACGGTGTTATTAATTGCAACTAAAAGAAGTGCTAGAATTCTTAGTGTAGTCAATTTTCTTCATTTTAAACCAAATACATTAAAATTTTAACGTTTGTAGTCTTGGGTGTTACAGGTGCATGCCTAGGAACTCCTCGAGAACTGGTGAATTACTCGAAGCATTATCAGACCCTGAGAATGTTTTCAAAGCACTAAATCGTGCAAACAATAAAGGCAAACAATAACAAAACTCGACAGACCAAATTGAACCAGACATAGATGACGGAACAGAAAATCCAATCAACAACAGAAATAATGCGAATGAACCAAACAATCAGGGTGTGGTGCCTCTTGTACCAGAAGTAGCATTATATGATTGGTCACAACCCACCGCCAACAATCTAGAAACCGCAATTGCAGCCCCTCAGATATAAGTGGAATCATTTTAAATCACAAACAACATGCTACATTTGTTGCAGAACAAGGGACTGTTCTCAGAGTCATACATTGAAGATCCTCAGCAGCATTTCAAGAATTTTCTGTTGATATGTGTCACACAAAGGCAACCTAATGTGACACCGGAAGCAATAAATCTGTTGTTGTTTCCATTCTCGGTGACAAGAGAAGCTCAGACTTGGCTTAATTTACTCCCCATAAATTCCATCACTACTTGGGAGGAATTAGTCAAGCAATTTTTGAACAAGTTCTACCCATCCAATAAAACTTCCAAACAAATTGATGATATATTGAGCTTCGGGTAGAGACTGACAGAATCACTACAAGAAACGTGCGAGAGGTTCAAGGGTATGCTGGTTAAGTGTCCATATCATGGCATTCCAGATCAGATGTTGGGGCAGAGGTTCTATATAGGACTGGTAGACGGCTTAAAGGCCAATGTTGATGCTTCAGCAGGTGGAGCATTTTTGAGCAAAACATTCAGAGAATGCAAGATCCTACTTGATAAGATAGTCCAAAACTCGGGATGGATGACAAGAGACTCCTGTAGTTCACTCAGTGGCTTTGAACCCAAACAACTCCATAGCTGAAAATATGGCCACTCTAATGACGCAAATGAGTATCCTCACCAAAATGATCGATGAATCAGGCCAAAAGCAGCAGGTACATATAGTTGACGCAACTAATGGGGGCTTATGTACATCATGCATTAACCAACCTTATGTATGCTCGTGGAGTGCGGAAGGTGATAACCAACACTATCAGGAAGATATGAACTATGTAGCCAACTATAGGGGCAGAGGCAAGGTGGTCAGAATTTGGGACAAGAGAATCAACAATATAGACCAGCACAACAACAGTACAATAACAACAACAATCCTGGAGCTATGCGACCACGGGGTCAAGTGGTGCCTTACCAAAGGCAACAGGGTTCCAACCAACAAAATCAGCAGTTGGCTTATAAACAACCTCAACAACAACAGATTATGAGACAAGATGATGGGTTTGCTGAATTTAAGGGAATGTTGGACAGCAACAACAGAATGCTGCAACAACTGATTGCGTCTACTGGAAAAATGCAAGAGAGTGTGGACTCACATGAATCAGCGATAAAGGGTATTGAGATTCAATTAGGACAAATTTCTATGGCTCTAAACAATCATCCCCAAGGGACATTACCTGCAGACACACAAGTCAATCCAAAAGATCAAGGCCCGAAATAGCTTATGGCAGTGGGTCTACGAAATGGTAGAGACCTAGATCTGGAGCAAGAGATTGCTCACGAAAGCCGACCTACTAAAACACGTATGCCAGTACCCATTGAGATAGATGATTCAACATGGTTAACTGAGGTGACGGTACAACATGCACAAGAGAGCACAAGCAAAGAAAAAGAGGTTGTGAAGGAGACTGAGGTAGCACAAAAAACGACAGTAGAAGCAGTTCCTAAGCAAGATAAAACTCAAATCACAAGAAAGAAGCGGCCTCCAACACCATTCCCGCAGAGATTGACCAAATATCAGAAGGACGAGCAATATAAGAAATCATGGAGATATTGAAACAAATACATATGAACATTCCACTGATTGATGCATTACGGGAGATGCCTGGGTATGCCAAAATGATGAAAGATTTAATGTCTCGCAAATTCGACTTCCAAGTCCTGTCCACTGTTACATTGACACAGACCTGTAGTGCAGTCATGACGAGACCCATAGCTGAGAAGTTGTCTGGCCCAGGGAGTTTCACAATCCCATGCACGATAGGCAGCTATGCTTTTGCTAAAGCATTGTGTGATTTGGGGGCAAGTATAAAATTGATGCCCTTGGCTATCTACAAAAGGTTAGGCATTGGAAGAGCTAGACCCACGTCCATATTGCTATAGCTAGCTGACCAGACAGTGAAGAGGCCCTGTGGTATCCTTGATGATGTATTAGTACAGGTTGGGAAGTTTGTATTCCCAGCAGATTTTGTCATTCTAGACTGTCGGGTTGTCGAGGAGATTCTCATAATTTTGGGAAGACCTTTCTTGGCCACTGGGAGAGCTTTAATTGACTGTGAAACTGGAGAGCTCAAATTGAGACTAAATGATGAAGAAATAGCATTCAACGTGCAAAAATCTATGCGGAGACCAAGTGAATTTGCTAATTGCTCTCTAATAGAAGTCGTGGATGTAATTTCGTAGGAGGAAGATGAGACCTTGAACGCTAAAGACTCTCTAGCAGCTTGTTTCATGAACTTGGATGAAGTAAATGGAGAGGATTTGGCGGAGTGGGTGCTGGCTCTTGAAAGCCAAAGGCTTTGGAAAAGAGAGCTCGAATTTGAGCCTTTGCACTTAGAAAAAAGAAAAATTCCTCCAGCTAAGCCATCGATAGAAGAGCCACCAAAGTTGGAACTGAAGTCACTACCACCTCACCACAGGTATGCTTTCTTGGGACCTAACTCAACTTTACCTGTTATTATCTTATCTGGTTTGTTAGATGTGCAAAAAGAACATATTTTGCAGGTATTGAGTTAGTGCAAAACTGCAATTGGTTGGACCATTGCAGACATTAAGGGTATCAGCCCGGCCTTCTGTATTCATAAGATTCTACTAGAAGATGGCCACAAACCTTCCAGAGAAAATCAAATAAGCCTTAACCCCAACATGAAGGAAGTTGTGAAAAAGGAGGTGATTAAGTGGTTAGATGCGGGGATCATTTTTCCCATCTCCGACAGCAACTGGATCATCCCAGTCCAATATGTGCCTAAGAAAGGTGGGATGACTGTAGTGCAAAACGGGAACAATGATTTGATATCACCAAGAACAGTCACAGGATGGAGAATTTGTATGGACTACAGAAAATCGAACAAGGCCACCTGAAAAGACGACTTTCCTTTGCCGTTCATTGATCAAATGCTAGATAAATTTGATGGGAAGTCCCACTTTTGCTTTCTGGATGGATACTCGGGGTATAATCAAATCTCCATTGCCCCGGAAGATAGAGAGAAAATATTATTCACCTGCCCATGTGGCGTCTACGCCTTCCGGAGGATGCCGTTTGGCCTATGTAATGCACCCGCCATATTTCAAAGGTGCATGATGGCCATCTTCACTGATTTGGTAGAGGACATCATGGAGGTCTTTATGGATGATTTCTCGATAGTGGGAGACTCATTCGATGATTGCCTAAGGAATTTGAAAAGAGTGCTGAAAAGATGTGTCGAGACTAATCTGGTTCTCGATTGGGAAAAATGCCATTTCATGGTACATGAAGGTATAGTCTTAGGGAACCTAGTATCGAGTAAGGTCATTGAGGTAGATCATGCAAAGGTTGATGTGATCGAAAGGCTTCCACCACCCACTTCCGTCAATGCAATAAGAAGTTTCCTTAGCCATGCCGGGTTCTATAGATGGTTTATAAAAGCTTTTTCCAAAATTGCTAACCCCTTGTGTAAATTGCTTGAAAACGATCACCCTTTTGTGTTTTCTCATGATTGCAGGGTAGCTTTTGAGGAATTGAAGAAGAGGCTGGTGAAAACACCTATCATAGTTGCACCTGACTGGGAGCATTTGAGCTAATGTGTGACGCAAGCAACTATGATGTGGCAGCAGTGCTTGGGCAACTCAAAGACAAAGTCATGCATCCAATATATCAAAGTCATGCAAGTAGAACTTTGAGTGGTGCCAAACTAAATTACACAGTGACCTAGAAGGAGATGCTAGCAGTGGTGTTCGCATTTGACAAATTCAGGTCATACCTGGTGCTGATAGGCTCGAAGGTAACTGTTTATACTGACCATGCTGCTCTCAGGTACCTAATTGATAAGAAGGAGTCAAAGTCGTGCCTGATTCGATGGGTGCTACTGCTGTAAGAATTTGACTTGGAAATCCGTGACCGAAAAAGAACGGAGAACCAAGTGGCTAATCACTTGTCTAGGGTGGAAGGATCCGAAAAGAAGGTTGAGGTGGAAGATATTGTGGATACTTTCCTGGATAAACAACTACTAGCCACGTACCTTGAGGTAGCCCCATAGTATGCAGACATTGCAAACTACATGCCAAGCGGTATTGTTCCCTATGTCCTTTCCTCTGTTCAAAAGAAAAAGTTCTTTTGTGATTGTCGCATGAATTATTGGGATGAGCCTTATCTATTCAGGATTTGTGTTGATAACATGATCCGGAGATGTATCCCTGATATAGACCAATCTTCTATTTTGCAGACTTGTCACGCGTCATCATATAGGGGCCATTTCGGGGGAGTAAGGGCAGCTGCGAAAGTGCTGGAGTTTGGCTTCTACTGGCAGACATTTTTCAAAGATGCACACTTATGGGTGAAGGGTTGTGACGAATGCCAACGAACCGGGAATATTTCCTGCCGACATGAGATGCCTATGAATCCAATTCAGGAGGTAGAAGTGTTTGATGTATGGGGAATCGATTTCATGGGGCCTTTCATCAGCTCTTATGGCAACAAGTACATACTCATAGCTGTGGACTACGTGTCAAAATGGGTGGAGGCTGCAACTCTCCCTACAAATGATGCAAAGGGGGTAATTGGTTATTTGAGAAAGAATATATTCACCCAATTTGGCACTCCAAGGGCAATAATCAGTGACAGAGGCACTCACTTCTGTAATCGAGCCTTCGCAAAGTTGTAAGAAACGTATGATGTACGCCACAAGGTTGACACCCCATATCATCCACAAACAAGTGGGCAAGTGGAAGTTTTGAATAGAGAGATAAAGAGCGTTTTGACAAAAACTGTGAATGCTACAGGAACGCATTGGGTGAGAAAGTTAGATGATGCACTCTGGGCCTATCGTACCGCTTTCAAAACTCCAATTGGCATGTCGCTGTATAAATTTATGTTTGGGAAGGCGTGTCACTTACCAGTGGAGTTAGAGCATAGATCTTTATGGACATTGAGGCAGCTGAATCTCGATATAAATGCTGCGGGTAAAAGTAGAGTCATAGAGTTGCACGAGCTTGATGAGTTTTGCTACCATGCTTTTGAGAGCACAAGACTATACAAGGAGAGAATGAAGATGATGCATGATAAAAATATTCTTGAGCGTAGTTTTAAACCCGAAGATATGGTATTGCTATACAATTCAAGATTGAGGTTATTCCCGGGCAAATTAAAGTCAAGATGGTTAGGACCATTTCGTGTGATAGAGATTCACCCCACTGGTGCCGTAGAGATTGCTGCGGAAAATGACTCTCGCACGTTTAAAGTCAATGGGCATAGGTTAAAACATTATTTGGGCATGGATGATGCGAAAGTAGTGTCGGTGACTCATCTTCTCGAACCACCAAGGTTGAGCGAGCCTTAAGTACAATTACCTGCATCGTGCCGCGATGTTTAATCAAGCGCTTCATAGGAGGCAACCCATTCTAATGTTGTATTCGTCGTGCCGCAACGTTAAGTAAGGCACTCGTTGGGAGGCAACCCAACTCGTAGTTGATTTTTAGTGTAGTTATAATTTTCTTTTCGTTTTTAGGTACTAACAAGTTGCAGGTGATTTTGGGCAAGTCGAGAGGGACATTAATCATCGCCTGAAGGAAACCTATTGGGGGAGCTCGCCTCGCGAGGGTTGAGGTGAGGTGTAGCTGGCGAAATAGTTTGCCTCGCATGGGTTTGGGTGAGCCGCAGCTCACGTTATATCTGGCATCACAAGGGATAAGGCATGATAGACCAAGTGACATACCTCGCGCCGCAAGCCCCCAGGATCGCATTTGAGCTCACGTCGCGAGGGTTAGGGCGAGGTAAGTTCCACGCGTCACCAGGTAAGGATTTTTCGGCTTATTTTAAGTTTTTCCCCCTTATTTATCTTAACACCTCCCTCACTTAAATGCCCAAAGCTAAAAAAAACAAAACCTCACCACACACACACGCTCAAAACTTCACTGCCCAAAGATTCACTGCTCACACACTCATGCAAGAAGAACACTGCAAAGCCCCCTCCCTCACAAACCCATTGAAGACAAGCAATCTTCTTCTCTTTCCTTCACCTGCAACATCAATGCAAGGGCAATCCCTCCTCTTAAACATCTAAGGTATGATTTCTATCTCTATTCTTTGGAAATTTTGAGTTGGGTGAATGCATGACATTGGGCACAATGTTTGGGGATGTTCTTCATTGTAACAATATGTTGGTGTGTCCCAACCCCATGAATCCTATAGGAATGGTGTTGTTTTTGTGTGAAAAAGTGGTAGCACAGAACTCCCAAGCCGATTTGGGAGGGTGAAGCAATCCCTTATCCCTACAAGCACTCCCATGGCACTAGTGCATTGTCAGAATGCCTCAAAGGCATTCTATGTCCCCATTGGAGCCAGAGTCTCCGGGATTGTAAGACTAGTGTTATGTAGTCATGCACCAATTTAAAATCTTAAGTGTAGGGTGGCTCACTGGTAGCTCAATGCTTCAAAATTGGAGGAAGTACCCATATGTCCTTGATTGATTCTCATGCTAAGTAAATATGAGGTAAAGTCTGAGTAACCTCGGAAATTGTAGAAAACTCATGTGTTAAACTCTTAAGTGTGGGGTAGCAAGACCATGTGTTGAAATGTTGAAATACAGCTTAAACTGATTAATGCTTACTTGTGTAGGAACGAATATGCCCCCAAGAAAAGACACCGGTAAAGGCAAAGCCACATCCACTGCTTCATATAAAGCTAAGGCTACCTCTTTGCCTCCCCCGAAGAAGAGAAAAGGGAGGGGGAGCTACTTCTTGTCAAAGTGAAGGACCGCAAGCCGTGGCAACTATAGCAGCCACTCGTCCACAACCTCAAGGACATCGGGAGTTTGGACTCAAAAGCATACCCCCACATACTAAGGATTGGTACCGGCATTGCCGGCCAAAACATGTACATCCAGAAGCTGCTATTCACGAGCGTCGCCTACAAGCTAAGTACCAATCAATTTAGAGAGGCATCAGGGGTTGTGTTATGTGTTAAAAAACACTGGGAATATAAATCTCAATCGCGTTCGGGAATTCTATTCCGGGTTTGATCCAAAAGATACTGAACAGTCGGTGCCGATTCGTGGAAGGTTGATAGATTTTTCAGCCACGACAATATGTAATTTCTCAGGTGATCTGGATGTGCCTCAAGAGACATTGGACTACTTCATCGCCTGTCCTACATATTGAGAGCTGACACACACTCTTTGTGGTGTCAATTCGATGGAAAATTGGGTTCGGGATAAGAAAACAAATCGGCACAGGAAATTGCCCAAGAAAAAGATTAGGACAAAGGCTCAAGTATGGTTGAAACTGATTAATTCACGGCTCCTACCTTGCAATCATGACACGCTCATTAGCCGTGAGAGGACGTGTGTGCTATATTTTCTCATGACGGGTCAGAGGGTGAATGTGGGTCATTTGATCCGCTACCAGATGTCTCTAGTAAGAACGAGTAAGAGGATTGATCGAATGCCTTTTGAAAATATATTGACTCTGTTCTTAAGACATGAAGAGGTTGATGAGGAGCCAGTGTTCGACCAAATCATTGATCAGCCCCTATGACAAACGAACATTACTAGCATCCGGGTAAAGGAAGAGACTACCATGCCATCATTGACAGGTGCCGAGTGCAATGTTCGTGATGATAGTTTTATGGACCATCTATATGGGATGATGGATTTGCAGCTGCGGATAGGGGGACGACTGGCCATTATAGCGGAGAGGGACATATTGGAGGAGCGGTTCCCGCTCAACACTTATGCTCAGCAACTGGTTGGGCTAGGTGATGGATACAGACTCCTAGATGATGAGGATTTCAACATACCTGAGCAGTCCGAGGCCGAGCAAGAGAAATCAGATGATGATGATGATGATGATGATGATGAGAAGAAGGAAGCACAAGACGAAGAGTAGGCAGCCTCAGAGGATGAGGGCGATGACGCAATTTGACCATGGAGGTTTTCTTACACCCTACTCATTTTTCTTGTTTTGTCATTTTGTGCATGCACTAAGGACAATGTATGATCTAAGTGTAGGGTGGGGACTTGTAAATATTAATTTTGCTAAGTTATTTGTTTTTTAGTAAGTGTCGTCTTTGTTTTAGTTGATTATTTTAGTTATTAGTTTATTTAATTATTTTAGTTATTAGTTTAATTAATTATTTTAGTTATTTGTTTAATTAATTATTTTAGTTATTTGTTTTAGTTATTTGTTGTTAGTTAGAAGAAAGAAAAAAGAAAGAAAAAATAGAAAAATTGGACTCTTCCCGACGATGGATCTCCTAGACAGTTTTTTTGAGGGAAGTAAGTCTAAAGAAAAACAAACCAAAAAGATTCTTGTAAGTAGTGTAGTAATTCCCCCTTGATTTTTCTTTGGGTCGCGGTTCTTTTTTAAGGGCTTTTAGTTGAACCGGGTATAGTTAGTTTTAATTTTTAGTAGTAGGAACCACGGGGCTATGCATTTAATTGCAGCAATATCTCTTAGCTTTGTTATACCTTGAGAATAGTTAGTACTATGGTTGTGACACTTAGGCTCGGTTTTTGACTCTAGTATAAGTACCTTAAATCATAGATTCTTAATTTTGCTAAACTGCTTGGACTGGAGTGTCGCGATGAAACCAATCCTGAGTGAGTTATGTGCCATGTCTGTGTGAGGTTTTGTATGTATTATGTGCATTGCATTTGATATCTAGAACTTGCCCCGTGTGTGTGCAAAGCAAAAAAGTAGTCTTGTTCAGTCTAGGAAGTGATATAGGCGTTTCTTTATTAAGCCATATATATATATATATATATATATATATATATATATATATATATATATATATATATATATATATATATATATTACCCACCTAAATATATGTATCGCAGTTAACCTCTTTGAGTCTATAATCCTGTTTCTTTGGTAACCACATTACAAGTCGTACCCCTTTATTTTAATAGACCATATAATTGAACCTTGTCACCTCTCATGAGCACTTGAATTGCGATGAATTATAAAAAAGTTAAAGTGTGGGGTGGTGGGTTGGCCTTTTAGTGGAACAATTGAAATAAAAAGAAAGGTGCACTGTTTTGAAAAAATGAAAGATGTCAGTAAAAGCCACTTGAAGAGAAAGAGAGAGAGAGAGATGATAATAGTGTATTGTATGAAAAATAATTCTTGATGATGGTGGCTAGTGATATACTTGTACTTAAAAAAGTATGGGGTAATATAATTTGAAGTGAAGGTAGAATGTTGGGTTTGACATAAGTATGAGTTGTTGTATTAAAGTATATGTATTAAAGTGCTTTAGGGAGGTGTAGTCACTTATATCCAAATGTATCCTACCCGACCCGCAATCTACATTACAACCAATAAAAGTCCTACTTGATCTTATACTGAATGAACTGGATTAGTAGAGTATTATACTACTGGCAAGCCTATGGTGCATCATTTGTGGCATATGAATGTTATTTCTGAGAGCGACTGAATTTTTCCTATTTTGAGTTCCTACGTTCTTAAAATTTATTGTGTGTGGAACTAAGCTCTTTGATTGGGTGAGGGCACGTCATTCATAAAGGAAAGGTAATGTCATTGACCTCCATGATAGAGTAAGTGAGTGAATTGTGAATAAGCCATGGTATTTGTGAGTCAAATCTTGAGGTGAGGATGTTACACCTTTGGGATTAGACTATTTTAAATATTCTTGGTGTAATGAGTTAAGGGAATTGTTTAGAAAGGTTGTGTCTCTAACTGTAGTTTGATTGCTTGAGGACGAGCAATGATTAGGTGTGGGGGTATTGATGTGTGGCTATAATTCCATAGTTTAGCACATTATTTTCCTTGTATTTTATATGCTTTAATGATAAATTATACTTTATTTGCGCGTAATGGAGTCTATTTTATATGTAGGTGAATTGGAGATGAAAGTAGAGCAAAAGGAATAATTAAAGTCTAAAGTGTGCTCGAAAATAGTTGAAAAGAAGAAAGACAGAAGTGAGCAGGTGACAAATGACAAGCTGGCGAAGCCAGGCCTAGAGCAGGCTGGGTGAGCCTTTAGCTCGCGTAGGAGATGGCGACGCCAGGCCCGGGGCGAGATTAAGCTGGCGTTATGTCTCGCGAGGCCAGGTCTGAGGCACGCATATTCCGAGATTTGAAGACTTATTTCGTCTCCTGGTTTGACTAGTACTTGGCCTACGCGTTTAGGTATTTTCCTACACATATAAATAGACCTAAAAAGGCCACTTTTGGGAACTTTTGGCAACCGAAGGCAAGTATAGCTCGTGGAACAACCGTTGTGAGCTAGACTCATCGATTTCTATATCCCTTTATCCTTACTTTGTAATTTAATTATGCAAAATATTTTGGATATTGTTACTATGAGTATGAGTATCTAAAATCCTAATCTAAGGTTTTGATGGAACCTATTGAAGGATGATTTTCTTGTTACGTTAATATAGATTTGCCATAGTATTTTCTCTATTTGTTCAACTATAATATTATTGTGGTTGATTGAAGGGACCTCAATTGGTTGTGCCTATTTAGTATGTATTAGTCGGGAGAGAGTACTTATTTAGGTAGTTATTGAACAACATCACTCCTATCGTATATGAGGGATCAATACGAAAGGTTTAAAGGTGGGATTAGGGATAACGAAACCTTGGTGCGATTCGAGTGAGCCGTATTTAATGCCAGCTAGCATAATTCGGGAGAATATGTCTAGTAAATTATTGTAATTACTTGGGAGAGAGTTACGACAGTCAGAGTGCTCATGATCGATATAGAAGGCTTAGGCAAATTTATAGAAAATGTAGCGAAAAAGATTCCGACAACAGGGGAAATCACAACCTTATATCATTTCAATTTTTGTCTACAAACCGTTAGTAGTTAGTTATTAATTATTGCATTTTTATTACGTAATATTTAGTTAGTAATCATCCAAATTGTTACTTAAATATTTCTGAAGATTGATTGCGTGAGTTCGTGCGAGTCTAGTAGCTGTGTTTGATAGGTTAATTTCCTGTGGGATTCGACTCCGGACTTATTAGCTGGAATATATTTGCAATGACCGCTTAGTTCTTTTTATAAGGCATAGTTGGGCGTGATCAATTCCTGAAATTGAGGTTGGTATTATGGAACCATTTTGACATAAGGCTTGTTCTTGTTCATTCTATCTCCCTGTTATTATCTGTTCATTTTTATATGGTAAGGGAGAGTGTTAATGCACGAAGGGTGATGTCTTGCCGTATTATGAGTGTTAATGCACGAAGGGTGATGTCGTTCCATATTGTGAGAGTTAATGCATGAAGGGTAATGTCGTGCCATATTGTGAGAGTTAATGCACGAAGGGTGATGTCTTTCCGTATCTATTAATTTATGATGAATTTGAGAGTAAAAGCACGAAGGGTGATGTCGTGTCGTTATTTCTGTTTCATAGTGAGGTTGAGCGTAAAAGCACGAATGGTGATGCCGTACAGTTTTATTCATTATGTTTATTCATTTTTCCTGGTTAAAGGTATATTGACTGTTACTTGTTACCATTCTTGTTGTAATTATTGTATCTTGTATTGGCATGTCCCCTTCCCAGTAGTACATGATTAGCCTTTATTTTTTATTATGTTATACGTTTATTGTTATCTACAAAGGTTTATTACGTGGGTGTCTTGTCATAGCCTCATCACTATCTCGTCGAGGTTAGGCTTGACACTTACAGAGTACATGGGGTCAGTTGTACTCATACTACACTCTGCACATTTTGTGCAGATTTTGGTACCGGTTCCAGTTGCCCGTGAAATGCATTATCTTGGATCAACTGACTTGGAGGCTCGAGGTAGATCTGCTGGCATCCGCAGACCTTGAAGTCCCCTTCCACTTTCTCCCTTATTTACTGTTCTTATCACTCGAGACAATTGAACTTATTTCAAAAATTGTGTATTGAAATTCTAGAAGCTTGTGAATTGTGATACCAGATCTGGGTTGTACTTAGATGTTATTGATTTTTATGTTTTTCCGCACTCAGTTTTAGTTTCATTTCGGCTCAATTGATTGTACTTATTGAAGTTGATTAAAATTGGCTTAAAGATCCTCTAACGTTAGCTTACCTAACAAGTGGAATGTTAGGCGTCATCACGATCCCGAAGGTGGGAATTCCGGGTCGTGACATTGAAGATTGGATGTACTTAATTATAAATTACAAGCACCAAAATTAGAATTTACTAATAATTGAGGGACCACAAGTGAAATTATCCCTTTACTTTTTGTTTTTTGGTTTCATTACTGGTAATCAAATGTTTACATGGTGGGATTGGTTTTTATATTTTCTAATGTGAAATTTAAAGAATGGTAAAGTGACAGCTAGCGAGTGATGTGTCCTAACTCGGACTAGAGATTTGATATTTCAGTTATTTGTATTTTTTGACCAATTTAAAGACATAAAATTCAGCTACATTAGTGTGTTAAAAAATAATTGTATGATTTAACCGGCATAATGAGTAAAACTCAGTGATCATATGCATAACTGCAACGTACCCTTCTAAGAAGGTCTATTAAAAAGTGTTATCAAACCGTATTCTTTTTCCGATAAACTTTTACAAAAAGCTTTCCAGTGGAGAAATCAACAAAACAAATGCCATATTAAATTTTGTAAAGTCTGAAATTAAGTTTATTTTTTTTGAAAAAATCGTTCTTCTGTTGGTTAATAAGGAACTAACTCAACTCATTATGAGAGAAAATAGTAGTAATAGATTTAAGTTTTATATAATGTTCGTATAAATGTTTTGTATATACTTCCAATGTAGTTTAACGCGCAATAATTAGTTAATTATTATTTTTATCAGGTTAAGAATTAATATTGATCATAAAGATTACATGTACTGACTGTTTAACTACCTAATAAGTTATATAATTATAAAACTATTTTTTACCCGTCAGCGCATCTATTAGAGAGACCGCAAATTCGATCCATTTGAAGGGGAGGGAATGGAACTATTAAGAAGTTTATGTGAGACAACATTAGAATTCTTCGATTAGATATAATCAACAACATATAAAATTTAAAATTATATCTTATTGTCGAGGTAATGTTTTCGCATTTGCATAAATTTTGATGTTTGCCTCCAAATGCGATTTAGGTGTCGCCTTTTTTCGTTTCTTGTTTTTTTGCTTTTCATTAATAGTGTAAAAATAATTTTCCTCTACCAATGTTATTACTTAAATCCTTTTTATAAACATGGCATTTCGGTAGTTTATATGTGTAATGACCCGACCGTTCGTTTTGAGTATTTACACTCCTTTCAACTATTTGAAATCTTGAATAACTTCCTACGAGGTATTATGGCTTGTGTGAATTGTCAGTTTTAGTTTTAAGGTATTTCGGAGTTAGCTTGGAAGAATAAATTTTCATGTTGGAAGCTTAAGTTGAAATAGTTGACGGGATATTGACTTATGTGTAAACGACCTCAGAATTTAATTCTGATGATTTCAATAGCTCTGTATGGTGATTTTGGACTTAGAGGCGTGTCCGGAAAAGTTTTTGGAGGTACGTAGTAGAATTAGGCTTGAAATGCCGAAAGTTGAATTTTGGGAAGTTTGACCGGGGGGTTGACTTTTTGATATCGAGGTCGGAATCCGATTCTGAAAATTGGAATAGCTTTGTTATGTCATTTATGACTTGTATGTAAAATTTGAAGTCATTCCGAATTGATTTGATGTATTTCGGCACAAGATATAGAATTTAAAAGTTCAAAGTTCATTAGGCTTGAATTGAGGTGCGATTCGTGGTTTTAGCGTTGTTTAATGTGATTCGAGGCTTCGACTAAGTTCGTATGATGTTTTAGGACTTGTTGGTATATTTGGTTGAGATTTCGAGGGGCTCGGATGAGTTTCGGGGTGGTTTCGAACCATTTCTAGGCTATTTTTAATTGTTGGTTTCTGCTTACGGAGGTGTGCATCGCGATCGCGAACATTTGGTCGCGTTCGCGAAGAGCAAACATCAGTTTGGGGCCTTGTGAATCGCGATCGCGTAGAACAAAATCTCTGCTACACTGACCCGACTTTGAAAGCTTATATATCACAATCTATAAAGTATTTGGAGATGATCTAACAATAAAAGTTGTATCCCTTGATGTCTAGTTTTCAGAAAGGTAAACCATTTGTCATTTGGAGTTGTGTACTAAAAGTTATGGTGGATATACTATAGGTTGTCTAGGAAGAGTTTGGAAATCTCTGTTGCACAGGGCTGATTTTGAAAGCTTATATCTAGCAATATATAAAGAATTGGGAGATGAGCAACAAATGCAAGTTATAGCTCTTGGTGTCTAGTTTGCACAAAGTTAAACCATTTACAATTTGGATTTCTATACAAAATGTTATGACCATTATACTAGAGGCTGTCTAGAAGAGTTGGGGAGTTTGTTCTTCGCGATCGCGATTGGTTTTTCGCGATCGCGAAGAGCAATTTTGGGGCTGAAGAATTTTGTGCTTCGCGATCGCGAAGCGTTTTTCGCAATCGCAAAGAGTAAATACCTGGGCAGTAGTTATATTTCGAGGTTTCAGCCATTTCTTTTTACATATTTAGAGCTATGGAACTCAGATTGAAGCAATTTTTGAGGCGATTTTCACCATATGGATTGAGTTAAGTGTTTTATATCTGTCACGATCCAAAATCCAAAAAGGTTGTGATGGCGCCGGACACCACTGTCAGGCAAGCCAACCATAATCCATTAACTTAACTACCCATTTTAGTATTTTTAAAATAAAAATTTCTTCAATGAAATTGTAAAGATAAAACTCATAGAGTAAATGATAAATGTTTTTAACAACTAAATTTTTAAACAATTCACAACCATTCCCAAAACCTGGTATCACAAGTGAATGAGCATTTACTAGAGAATTAAAAATAAAATACAGCATCTGTCCAGAATACAAATTAAACAAGAAAATATAATAACTCTGAAGGAGACTCTGTTAGCTGCGGATCGTAATATAGAATGCAGCTCACCTATCTCCCTATAATTATTAACCACACCTCTGCGCCCACAAGGCCTCTATACATATATGTACCTGCATAATAAAATGTGCAGCAAGTACAGCATGAGTACGAAAACAACGTGTA
The DNA here is from genome assembly GCF_000390325.3 of Nicotiana tomentosiformis. NCBI lineage: Eukaryota > Viridiplantae > Streptophyta > Magnoliopsida > Solanales > Solanaceae > Nicotiana > Nicotiana tomentosiformis. Next base: position 88,679,967 of record NC_090815.1, read on the forward strand.
CCTAGTAAGTATCAAGCCTAATCTCGAAGTGGTAGAGACGAGATAGCCGACTTTGACACTCACTATGGGTCAATAATAATAATAAAAATAAATTATAATTATTCAAATCATCATGGTTCACAGAGTTAACAATAATTTTATTGAATTAGCAATCCTTCAAATGCAACAATTTTTCAATTTATTAATTAAATCATGCAATTTCAATAAAACTTCCAATTTATCAAATAGCTTTACAAGATGCAATTCAATTTCAATAAATTTTCAATTTATTAATTAGTCTCATTTACAGGAATAACATTAATTTCTTAACAAGCATGAATAATAATTCATTAAATTCCAAAGATTTTCAATTTGTCAATTAGCTTCGCAATCTCAACTAAACTATTAAGGTATCATGTAATTATTATTATGAAGCACGATTTCTGTCGAGGGCGTACGGCCCGATCCAGAGTGTCGTGTACAATACCGAGGGACGTGCGGCACGATCCATAGATGCATCTATCCTGCCGAGACATTCGGCCCGCTCCACAAGAACGGAGGTCATTTTCTTATGTACCTCGGGAAAGAGAATATATTCTTTATAGGATAAATTCGGGAGTAAGAACAATTTCTTTTAATAATTAATTAATTTAAACATAAAATCAAGCATATGAGATATCCATCCTTTAATATCTTTATCTAACAATTCACAATATATTCATATATATCAATTAATATTAATTAAACAACAAATATAATTTACACAAGTAATTCATGCTTTGAGTCCTAAACTACCCTGATTTTAGCATTAATAGTAGCTACGCACGGACTCCCGTCACCTCGTGCGTACGTAGCTCCCGCAATTAGCGACAGTTATTCAATTTAATCCCTATGGAGTAATTTTCCCCTCACAAGATTAGACAAGAGACATACCTCGTCTCAACGTCCACTTTCCGATTACCACGTCGCGTTGAATTCTCGATTCGACGCCGTAAAATCCGAAACTATCCAAATATTGTACAAAATAACTAATATATGCTAAATGATTCGAAATCTATCTATTAAATAAATTACCTTATCCAAAATGGTAAAATTTCTAAAATTTACCCCGGGCCCACGTGCTCGAATTCTGGAAATTTTTGGATGAAAATGTTACCCATAATCTCAAGAACTTAAATATATAATTTCTACGCAATTCCATGACTATTTTCGTGGTTAAAATCTCATTTTTATAAAAATCTAAGTTTTTCATCTAAATCTTTGATTTCTAAGATTTACTAGTTATAATCTACCTATAATATATGTATTTAACTCAAGGGGTGTAGAATTAACTTACCTCCAAGTTGATAGTTAAAAACTCCTCACAAAGAGCTCTGAAATCGCCCAACAATAGATGAAAAATAGAAAGAAATGGACTGAGTTTTCGTCCGTTTTAAGGTTCTGCCCATATAGGTTTTTCACACATGCGGAAGGAGTACCGCACATGCAGCTTTTGCACCTGTGGAAATTCCTCGCAGGTGCGCATTTTCCTTCTTTCCCTGGTTCCGCACCTGCGGAGGAAATGCTCGCTTCTGCGCAAGCGCAGGTGCGCCCATCCCTTCGCACCTGCGCATTTTTTCGCTTCTGCGCACAAGGCCATCGCACCTGCGAATGCCAAATGTTTCGTATCTGCGATAGCTGGCCAGACTTCTCTCATTCGCACCTGCGGCTGTCCAAGCGCAGGTGCGATTATGACAGTAGCTGGGAGCTTCGGTCCTTGCTCAATTTCCCAAAATTGGTCCGAGCCTCGTCCGGTTAACACTCGGGACCCCCGGGGCCCCTCCCGAACATACCAACAGGTTTGAAATTATAAAACGAACTCGCTCGAACTCTCGGAACGCGTAAAACAACATCAAATCTAAGAATCATACCCTAAACCAAATTGATTCAAACTTAAGAATTTCAAGTTCTTCAATTTACTTCCAATGCACCGAAATATACTTAAACTACTCAGAATGACCAAACTCGAAATTCCAAACCGACTTCAATTACTCAAAATCCTACTCCAAACCAAATTTAAAGAACTTTAAACCTTCAAATAGTTGATTTTCACTATTAAGCGCCAAAATGCTCCCGGGTTATCCAAAACCCGATTCGAATATACGCCCAAGTCTGAAATCATCATACGAACCTATTGAAATCGTCAAATCCCGATTCCGAGGTCATTTTCTCAAAATATTGACCGAAGTCAAACTTGGCCTTTTAAGGTTAACTTAAGGAAGCAAGTGTTCCGATTTCAACCCAAACACATCCAAATCCAGAACCAACCATCCCCACAAGTCATAAATCATTAAAAACATATTCGGGGAGTTTTATTTAGGGGAACGGGGTTCTAAAAGTCAAAACGACCTGTTGGGTCGTTACATTCTCTCCCACATAAATATGCATTAGTCCTCAAACGTGCTAAGGAGTGTTCCAGAGTTATCCAAAATTATTGTTTAACACCTCGTGCACCTACCCGTGCTACCACACCCAGTTGAGCACATTAACTCAAGCAAATCTGAAAATTCTCCCCTTTATTTAGGCAAATAAGCATTAGAGCCCAATTCTAACATCTAGAATTCTGCACCATGCCTGTTTCCAACCTATGAATGTCGTATCAATCACTACACGATGCACCAATACAGGATTGCATACCTTTGTTGAATTTAGACCATGCACCGCATCATTCATATGACTATAATAACATCCTCCGATAACAATAGACAAAATTCCACGAATCTGATGTTGACAACACATCTCATGATACATATAAGTCTTGTTCCAACTCTTGAAATGCTTCCACGATGGAAGAAATGTGTGGAAATTCATAACTAACTGTAGAGTCAACAAATTATTGAGTTTCTCCTTCTGACAAGAACCATTGCCTCATTATAACCAAATAATGGTATTTGCTCTTTATTACACTCTATATAATCTAATCGCACTGATCCTGAATCCAATAATCTCGTCTCACCAAGTATAAGTTGCTCAGACAATAAACCACCTCAGACACGATCAAAAAGTCTCATATGACGCCACAATGAGCTAATAAGCTACGGACGCGATTGCGATACATAAGGAAAACAGACTATGGGGAGGATTACTCAACCCACGTGACTAATTAAACAACTGAAAAGGTCTCACGAACCTTCCTCAGAAAATGGGACACAAAACACACAAAATAGAATATAGGGAACTGTACTCAACATCACACTGTTGCGGCGTGCAACCCGATCCGTACAAAAAGAATCTATTTAAAAAAAATACTTATCGAGCTAGAATGCTCATTACGTACAAAATATCTGAACATCGGACACAAGCACGCTAAGTGCATAATACCATCCTTGGAAGGACCGACAACGCCATACGCTACAAAACTCAAGCACAACTAAGGTGCGATATATGATCTGAATCTCGAGAGCCATCCTGCTCACACAACACCATTGCTACATGGAACCTCAACACATAAGAATTTTATCTAGCCGTTTCATAACTCACACGACACAATATAGTATTACGTGAAATAACCGACGACGAAACGACATCCAACCTCCGAATACTCCTCCATAGGGAGCTTTTATGCTGAAATGAACACATACGGCATGATATAGAGCCCGTATTCATATTTAAATCCATCTACATACCTCAAGACGATTCTGATCGCATCGTACTAGGCTAATAACCTTTCAAGTATCCATAATAACCCTTTTTCCCATAACATACAAGAATAGCCATCATAATAGGAACAAACTTCCACAGTCCACAGCTAAATGAATCGAGCGCCCTCCAGGCATAAATTCTCGAATCAGCGATATTACCACAGTCTTCATACTTGGTTTCAATCTTTACTCAATCAAGTGACTACATGTCACTCTTACATAATCTTTCCGTGAGACACGCTCCCACGACCTTCCGCACCAGGTAACAAGTCTGTACATCCATGCTACCAGTTACACTAATGCTGTAAAGTATATCAAGAATCCACAAATCAATACACAAGATCTCTTACACCTGACATCGACCTTAGATGATGCCAAAAACAATACCATATTACTTTAAACATCTAAATCCTTTTCCTGCTCATCCGAGCTCACGACATCCTTGTCAACACCGAACCGAAATCTTGAATCCTCAACTTTCGAATTCCATGCTACTTAGTGCACTTAATCATGCAAATGCACCGGAGTACAAGAATTCCATCATAACTCCCGAACCACTAATAGGGTAAACACTTCATCATATAGAAACCTTCTACTTAACTTATTTTAAGATAACTATTGCAACACCTGACTGAATTCCTATATCCGCAGAAAATACCGGCCTCAAGTAGTAGTCTACACCACCATAACTCTTTTGAGATCCATCTACACATAACATGTCATAATACTTGAATTCCTCCAAATAAAATCAATTACGGCGGCCGTCAAGCCTCGCACGTACAGCCACAAATCACATGCATAATTCAATGCGCTGAAGGAACTGATCATTGCCACCATCATTCCGATTCAACCATTGTTAGCCGACCCGTCTTTTCTCAATTTATTCTCAACTTGCGTTAGAAATAATAATAGCTCCATTCATTACATCATGAACTCAAATCCGTACTCATCCCGAGTGACCTTATTTCACGAGACCACGTTGTTTCAAAACCCACTACTCATCTCATATCCCTCCTTGTGCGCACTTTCACATCTTCAATTGGTACACCCATTCTGATACTTATTTTATGAATCCGAAGTTATTTTCTTTCGTTTCTCTATTGCTACATCACAACCTGAAGATAACGCAGAGTACTCCAAGCCCCATTTCATAATCTGCTGCAAAAGCTCGATACTCAACCATACTACAGCCTCGAGATCCTTAGACACCACACTTTAAATTTTTTTGAATATACTAGGACCGTTATTGAGAGTCACTTGCTCTGACTTGTTCCCAAACATGATCAATTCCAAGGAAACATCCAACTATTTCACTTTCCTGTGCATTACATCTATACGAAGCATAAACTCCGAGTCTTCCAAAAACCTGAATATGAATTGATAAGGCCAAATATGGCACACATTCCCCAAATACTTTGCTCAAGTTACCACTGATATTTTCTTTCCTTAGTTGCAATAACCCACCAATACACCGATAACCAGAAACTGCATAAGTTGACACTACGCAATCCAATCATAGACGGTGGGGCTCTCCCACTTAGCTTGAAGCTACAATTACAAAATTTTGGAATCCACCGAGATTCTTTCTTCATTATTGACATGATCCTGCATACGCAACTCGCCAAATTTTCTCGAAATCCTTCTATTAACCTTTACTAGATACTCCGAACCGCTAGCCACATTTACATATTAAATCTCTTATCAGGTAGCCAGTAGAATTCTTTGCAGAAGCTTCGTCAATATCATACAACCGCTAACCTGCTCACAGGAGATAACCCACATGTAGAAATTACATGCTGACATATTCCAAAGTTGTTGCACTGGGGGAAATTACTACAAAATCAGTAGATCATCCTGAGTTCGAGCTCATTCACCAGCTGCACCAGTCCATTCACTCCTCATGGACGTCAACTAGAGGTGCGACAATATATTCCAATCCAAAGTCATGTTGTATCCTTCTTCATATCAAGCAACTCTCTCCTGTCACACCAAATCTTCCTCAATATAGCAGCCAATATTCCAAATTAAGCCCGTAGACCTAGTCACTATCCATTTTACATCCCAAATCACTCCAAACGTTCCTTCAGACGTGTAATCATCCTACCACGTAACCCATGTGCTACCTTGCCACTCTCCCACGTTGGTCAACCATCTTTTTTAAGCAACTACTTTGCTTCTGTTTTCCTACACTTGGCCTTTTCGGAACCTAACCACCACAAGACACCTTCCACATGTCCTTTCTCATCCTTCGCTGCCCAGTTGTTGCCTTACTAAAAATCCATCTCTGAAGCACTTGAACCAATAGCTCGTTACCAGCTTTAAACCTTTCTGACAATCATCCTTCTCGAGACATTAATACTAGAAATGTTGCTTCGATCCTGAATCACTGCACACCGTGATCTCTAACGACTGCTTCCCCTATACCAATTCCTAACACCCCATCGTGAAGGCGAGTTGAAGAAAACCATAACACTGGCAAACCTTAACGCATTTTACAAGGAGACGACACCACATCAAAATTGAGAACTCTACCACACTCGAAAATATCAAGCTTCGTTACTCCATCAACCCCAAACCTGAACATTCATAGTCCGATTGACTTTTCTCCACTGGAATTAAAACATGGAACCTCTGAATCATGTACTGAGAAAAACCTTCTTTCAAGTCGTTTACTGCCCTAACACATAGACAGGCATTCTACCATTACATAAACACTGTGCGATAACAACGCACGAATCGTCGTAACAATCAATGCCAAATTTCAAAACCTTAGGTAGTATTGATACTTAACTTGAAACGACAGAGCATCCTTCCGCAAGGTGATGACTATAGCCCAATTAATTACACAAGGAGAAGCATCTTGAACTACATCTGTAGTACCATTAAAAATTTCCTCGATCCTCAATGTATAACTAGCACTTCACGTCGCATAAGATTGAATATGAAGGAAATATAGGCATAAGCCTCAAAGGAATCGAATCACACGATAAGGAATCAAGAAGGGAAGTATTCCTAACAGCCTTGTAGCCTCTCGAAAATAAGCACAGACGTCTCTGTACCGATCCGCAAGACTCTACTAGACTTGCTCATGACTCGTGAGACCTAAGTGAACCTAGTGCTCTGATACCATGTTATTACGACCCAAAATCCAAAAACGCCGTAGTGGCGCCGGACACCACTGTCAGGCAAGCCAACCATAATCCATTAACTTAACTACCCATTTTAGTATTTTTGAAACAAAAATTTCTTCAATGAAATTGTAAAGATAAAATTCATAGAGTAAATGATAAATTTTTTTAGCAACTAAATTTCTAAACAATTCACAACCATTCCCAAAATCCGGTATTACAAGTGCATGGGCATTTACTAGGGAATTAAAAATAAAATACAACATCTGTCCAGAATACAAATTAGACAGGAAAATATAATAACTCTGAAGGAGACTCTGTTAGCTGCGGATCATAATATAGAATGCAGCTCACCTATGTCCCCACAATTATTAACCACACTTCTGCACCCACAAGGCCTCTATACATATATGTACCTGCACAATAAAATGTGCAGCAAGTGCAGTATGAGTACGAAAATAACGTGCACCCTGTAAGTATCAAGCCTAATTTCGAAGTGGTAGAGACGAGATAGCCGACTTTGACACTCACTATGGGTCAATAATAATAATTGGAATAAATTATAATTATTCAAATCATCATGGTTCACAAAGTTAACAATAATTTTATTCAATTAGCAGAAATAATAAATCCTTCAAATGCAACAATTTTCCAATTTATTAATTAAATCATGCAATTTCAATAAAACTTCCAATTTATCAAATAGCTTTACAAGATGCAATTCAATTTCAATAAATTTTTAATTTATCAATTAGTCTCATTTACAGGAATAACATTAATTTCTTAACAAGCATGAATAATAATTCATTAAATTCTAAAGATTTTCTATTTGTCAATTAGCTTCGCAATCTGAAATAAACTATTAAGGTATCGTGTAATTATTATTATTAAGCACGATTTCTGTCGAGGACGTACGACCCGATCCAGAGTGTCGTGTACAATGCCGAGGGACGTGCGGCACGATCCATAGATGCATCTATCCTGCCGAGGCATTCGGCGCGCTCCACAAGAAAGGAGGTCATTTTCTTATGTACCTCCGAAAAGAGAATATATTCTTTATAGGATAAATTCGGGAGTAAGAATAATTTTTTTTAATAATTAATTAATTTAAACATAAAATCAAGCATATGAGATATCCATCCTTTAATATCTTTATCTAACAATTCACAATATATTCATATATATCAATTAATATTAATTAAATAACGAATACAATTTACACAAGTAATTCATGCTTTGAGTCCTAAACTACCCGGATTTTAGCATTCATAGTAGCTACGCACGGACTCTCGTCACCTCGTGCATACGTAGCCCCCGTAATTAGCAACAGTTATTCAATTTAATCCCTATGGGGTAATTTTCCCCTCACAAGATTAGACAAGAGACTTACCTCGTCTCAACGTCCACTTTCTGATTACCACGTCGCGTTGAATTCTCGATTCGACGCCGAAAAATCCGAAACTATCCAAATATTGTACAAAATAATTAATATATGCTAAATGATTCGAAATCTATCTATTAAATAAATTACCTTATCCAAAATGGTAAAATTTTTAAAATTTACCCCGGGCCCACGTACTCGGATTCTGGAATTTTTTGGATGAAAACGTTACCCATAATCTCAAGAACTTAAATATATAATTTCTACGCAATTCCATGACTATTTTCGTGGTTAAAATCTCATTTTTATAAAAATCTAGGTTTTTCATCTAAATCTTTGATTTCTAAGATTTACTAGTTATAATCTACTTATAATCTATGTATTTAACTCAAGAGGTATAGAATTAACTTACCTCCAAGTTGATAGTTGAAAACTCCTCACAAAGAGCTCTGAAATAGCCCAACAATGGATGAAAAATAGAAAGAAATGGACTGAGTTTTCGTCTGTTTTAAGGTTCTGCCCATACAGGTTTTTCGCACATGCGGAAGGAGTACCGCACATGCAGCTTTCGCACCTGCAAAAATTCCTCGCAGGTGCGCATTTTCCTTCTTTTCCTGGTTCCGCACCTGCGAAGGAAATGCTCGCTTCTGCGCAAGCGCAGGTGCGCCCATCCCTTCGCACCTGCGCATTTTTCCGCTTCTGCGCACAAGGCCATCGCACATGCGAACGCCAAATGTTTTGCATCTGCGATGGCTGGGCAGGCTTCTCTTGTTTGCACCTGCGGCTGTCCAAGCGCAGGTGAGATTATGATAGTAGCTGGGAGCTTCAGTCCTTGCTCAATTTCCCAAAATTGGTCTGAGACTCGTCCGGTTAACACTCGGGGTGCCCGGTGCCCCTCCCAAACATACCAGCAGGTTTAAAATCATAAAACGGACTCGCTCGAACACTCGGAATACGTAAAACAATATCAAATCTAAGAATCATATCCTAAACAAAATTGAGTCCAACTTAAGAATTTCAAGTTTTTCAATTTACTTCCAATGCGCCGAAATATACTTAAACTACTCGGAATGACACGAAAATTTGCGTGCAAGTCTTAAATCACTATACGGAAGTATTCCCAAACTCGGAATTCCAAACAGACTTTAATTACTCAAAATACTACTCCAAACCAAATTTAAAGAACTTTAAACCTTCAAATAGTTGATTTTCGCTATTAAGCGCCAAAACACTCTCGGGTTATCCAAAACCTGATTCGAACATACGCGCAAGTCCGAAATCATCATACGAACCTATTGGAACCGTCAAATCCTGATTCCGAGGTCGTTTTCTCAAAATGTTGACCGAAGTCAAACTTGGCCTTTTAAGGTTAACTTAAGGAACCAAGTGTTACAATTTCAACCCAAACACATCCAAATCCCGAACCAACCATCCCCCTAAGTCATAAATCATTAAAAACACATTCGGGGAGTTTTATTTAGGAAAACGGAGTTCTAAAAGTCGAAACGACCGGTTGGGTCATTACAATATTCGAAAATAATTATACTTCATGATTATATGGTTATATTCACCATTTATTTAGGATTTAAATGGAAGAAATCAAGATTTTTGAAAAATATTCCAAAAAATGAAAATTTAAGATTTGGAGGTCGAGTTGTTATCGGAATTTGATAAAATTGGTATGGTTGAGCTCGTATCGGAATGGGTGTTCAGATTTTATAACTTTTGTCGGGTTCCAACATGTGGGACCCACGGGGAATTTTTGAGCTATATTTTGGATTTTTATGGAAAAATAGCATTTTCTTATGGAATTAATTCCAATAAATTTTGATTGACTGAATCGAATTATTTGTGGCTAGATTTGAGGCGTTTGGAGTCCAATTCACGAGGAAAAGGCTTAGCGGAATAAAAAATTCACGGTTTGAGGTAAGCAACCGTTATAAATCTGGTCCTGAAGGTGTGAAACCTCGGATTTTTGTGTCATGAGATTATTTTGGAGGTGACGCACATACTAGGTGACGGGCGTGTAGGCGTGCACCTAGGGGATTGTGATTTGGTCCGTCACGTGAAACTGTAAAGTTGAATAACTTGTTGTTAGCTATATGCTCTCTATGTAAATCATATTAGAAATCATGCTTAGGCTATGTGATAGTATTGTTGGGACTCACAGAGGTCGCATACATGTTGATTTGTTTGCTAATTATTGTCTTGTACTCAGTCATGATATTACTTACGTATCATACCTCAGTTCTTCTTGATATTTGTTGATACGCTATGTTATCTTTGTTTGGGCTGATCTTTGTGATTTTCGAGAACTCGAGAGACTAGAGTGGTTGAGGACTAAGTAAGGCCGAGGGCCTGTCGGTGAGGTAAGGATACTATGGCACGTGAGTTGTCCGTGCAGGATACTATAGCACGTGAGTTGTCCGTGCAGCACTAGAGTTGTCTGTGTGGATTATGGCACTTGGACTGTAGAAGCCCCTCCGGAGTCTGTACATCCCTAGTGAGCGCGGTTACCTATTGAGTTTGAGTGTTGAGGGCTGAGAGCCGAGTGGTTGAGCTATTGTGACGAGTTGAGTGACTGTTGCCCTGAGAGGTTGTACTTGCTTTTCATTTATTGTTGCACTTAGTTTCTATCTGTCATTGTTGTGAAATTCTTTGAAAAATTTTATATCCGGATTACATGAACTTGAACTGTATAAAATTGATTTGACTTAAACTGCTGGATTTGAAAGCATGTCTATTCTTTGCTGGAATTACTGAAAGTGAACTATAACTGTGTAGCTTGTCACTATCTTCAGTTCTTTGTTTATTATTGTTACTTATTGAGTTGGTTGTACTCATACTACACCCTGCACTTCGTGTGCAGATTCAGGTGTTCCTGGCCATAGCGGGTGTTGATTTCTTTCGTACAGTTGATTTTTCGAAGATTCAGAGGTAGTTGTCGTGTTTCGAAGACCTTGCCTCTCCTTCCCTATCTCCTTATTTACTGCATTTGGTCTCAGACTACTATGGACCGTATTTTTCAGATTTGTATTCATATTAGATGCTCATGTATTCAGTGACATCGGGTTTTAGGAGTGTTTATATATGTATTTGTGAATTTTTCTTCCGCTAAAATTTAGATATTATGTTTTCAAACTTAAAAGATATGGTGGTTTATTGAGATTGTCGGCTTGCCTAGTATTGAGATAGGCGCCATCACGACGGGTGAGATTTTGGGTCGTGACAATATGCACCTCAACTATTCATCGAGTACTAGTTACACTACTAAAAATCCGAATAAATCCGACCGAGCGATACTGACCAACGTTGGCCGGTCAACAAAAGGGCCATAAAACCGTCCAAAACGGACGGAAACTAATAAAAAAATATTTTACATTTTTTTAAAATTACATACCGACCGAAATTGGTCGGTGATCAGACTTGCTTATTCAAAGCAACTTTTTGATTATCGACCAACATCGGTCGGTAATGTGGACCCACATTTTTAAAATTTAATAATTATATTATTATTTTAAATATTTTATAAATTTATAGTTGAATTACCGACCAAAGTCGGTCGGTTATTACTGGGGAAGATTTTACCGACCAACTTTGGTCGGTAGATGTAAATTCTTGAAAATAACCGACAAATTTCAGTCGGTTCATAGATCAAACATGGTCAAACTTTTGAATCACATTAATATTAACTATCGAAATAAAATAAATATAATCCGTTAACACTTTATTTTGTAATAAAAATAATTTGGTGGACGACGTAGTTTTACTGCCTGTAAATATAATTATATATTATAACTGAATATATTAGTAGGTAATTACTCTACTAAAAGGTCAAAATAAATACCAAGTCTCTAGTATGCTCCACTGTAGACCTAGAACCACCAGTATGCTTGCTAGGACCAGTACCCGGACCACCAGTCTCGCTACATCGGTTCTGAGTAGCAGTACGAGATTTGTCAAGCCATTTCTCAGAGGACCAACGTGCATTCCAGCTATCCTATATATCCTGTAGAACCCAAGTAGGCTTGACTTTACCTTTTCGCCAAACATACAATTTCTTATTGTACAATGTGGATGTTACTTTATTTAATATGTGTTTAATTATGGCATTCTCAGCAGCAGTCCACTGATACAATTTCAAAAAAAAATATTTATCTCAATTAGTGACGTAAATATAAACATGAATACAAAATAGTTACTCATAGTTAAGCTTTTAATAGCAACCAATAACTACCATAAATTCATGCCAATAGAAGTCCCGAGTGAATTGAGAAACATCCTTCCATGAGTAACCAATAGCATATTGTCTCTTCTTGAAGGTTTCAGTGATAGTCTTCGAGATAGCATGACCATTAGGAACGAACCTCGAGAAAAATTGAAAATAAATAGTTTAAGATTTTGTAATATTTGCACTTAAAGAGATAAATCATATATAGAGAAAGCATATTTTCTTACTTTTCTCCCTCAACTGAAATGATTGCCTGACCAGATGTGCATGAGCCAGTAGTAGATCCAATAGAAACATCTGGAGCACTAGGAGTATCCGGAGTATTAGGAACTGATGATGGTATCAGGAGTACTAGGAGTACCTTACACATAGTATCAGGAACACTTGTTTCTAATTGTCTCATGTCTTCCTCTTTTATTGTAGTAGATGTGAGATTTTTGAAGAAAAGACTCAATTCTGTCAATGATTGCCACACATTTGCTGGAAGTATTTCTCGAAATGCAATGGGTATTACCCGTTGCATAAATACATGACAATCATGACTTTCATACCAAATATTTTAAGGTTGCACACATCGACACATCTATTACCCATGTTAGACACATAGCCATCAGGAAATCTCAACTCTTGCAACCAGTTAAAAAGCACTTCTTTTGCATTATTCTCTAACATATAACAAGCTTTCAGATACTTTTTGGTACATTCATCTTGATGTAAATCTGGACGATGGCATAATTCTTTCACATCTGCTCTAGATTTGGCATTATCTTTTGTTTTTCCTTCACAATGTTAAAAATGTTATCAAACACATTCTTCTCGCATTACATCAAGGTTATGCCTAATGAGATTTATTTTACAATAAGGCAAGTCCCAAAATATACTTTTTTTTCTTCCAACCACATAAAGGATTCTTTGAAATTCTAGCATTTATCACTTCAGAACCAAGTTCTGTGACTTTCTTGAGTCCAAAATCCTCAATCTCCCTAAGTATTTCTGAACCTGATTGTTCAGTACATACAATCTTATGTACTGTTTTACCCTTTTTGAACCACTTTTTGTTCCTACGAAAGGAATGTCTTGGTGTTAAAAACTTTCTATGATTGTATCTTAGTCCCCCATACAATAAGGACAAGCTAACTTTCCTACTGTACTCTAACCCGACAACATTGAGTATGCTGAAAAATCACTTATTGTCCACATCAATGCAGCTCGCATTTGAAAATTATTCTTAATTGAAACATCATATGTTTGGACCCCTTTTTCCCACAAACAATTCAACTCATCAATGAGAGGCTGTAAGAAGATATCAATTTTTTGTTTAGGATTTTTTGGACCAGGTATAATCACTGATAAAAACATGTATTCATCTTTCATACACATTCCCGGTGGCAAATTATATGGTGTAATTATCACAGGCCAAGAAGAATATCGTTGTCCTGATTGACCAAACCGGTTAAACCCATCCGTGCACAAACCCAATCTGACATTTCTTACTTCAGATGCAAAATGTGGATATGTCGCATCAAAATGTTTCCAGGCGGGAGAGTCTGAGCAATGATGCATGACACCATCTTTTTCATGCTCAAAATGCCACCTCATGTGTTTAGTTGTAGAATTAGATGCATACATGATACAACCTTTGAAAGCGTGGAATTAAAGGAAAATAATACATATTCTTATAGGAAATATTAGTTTTTTGATCGGTACGCGTAAGTTTTGATCTCTTAAACCGAGGGTGGCTACAAAACTTGCAACTATCAAGTTCACTATCTTCACGCCAATAAATCATACAACTATTGTTGCAACAATCAATCTTCTCTACCGGCAAGCCCAAGCCTCGCATTAGCTTTTTTGTACTATAAAAGCTATCAGTCATTAGGTTATCAGTCGGCATCAATTCTGATAAAAATTGACACAAGTCATCATAACACCTTTCGGAAAAATGATGTTCTGCCTTTAAATTCAACAGTCTATCAACAGCAGACAACTGTGAATGTCCGTGTGGGTTTCCCACCCATACTTCCTGTTCTGATGCTTTGAGCATATTATAAAGATGTTGAGTTGTTGGATTCGGGTCCTCTTATAAGTTTCGATCATAAGATGGCCCAGCAACATCAAAAACCATAGATTGAAATGAGTTATGAGATTGGAAATACTGAGTTTCTTGTTGTACAACTTCACCAATTATTTCTTCTTGATTAACATTACATACTCCTGGATATGTAATATAACTTTCACCATGGTGATACCAACGATAATAATTCTGTACAAAACCGTGTCTCCCAAGATGTACCATAACAATAATTTCATCTAAGATATTTCTATTCCGACATTTATGATGATTACAAGGACATCTTAGCTTTTCGCCATCCATGCATTGTGGATGACGTTTAGCAAATGCAACAAACTCCTCAACCCCAGCAATAAATCCAGGATTAATGAATCCATTTTCCAATCTATCATACATCCACTCACGATTAGAATTCATATTCTACACTCTGACAAGACATTAATAAAACATATATTATAACTTACATGATGATAATTAAACCATAAGAGCTTACATAAGACTGTAGACTCGAGCATAAAACTTAAAATATAAATTCAAATAAATATTTACACGTACAAGCAAAGAGAGTTAAGATCAATGTTGCAATTAAAAGACAATAATTTTTATTTGCTTTGCTATGTGAAATACCACTAAGAGTATAAATTTTTAAGAAACTACTAAAGCTTCTTCAGTTACCCACAATTAAAGCCCTCATCTTTATGCTTTTGTAGATATTTGAATACTTGCAATACAATTCTTTCTTTGTATATATACACCAAAAATTACAAATAAAAAATCTGCCATATCTTAAAACCCAAGCTTAAAATAAAATAAAATAAAATATCTTAGAAAGAGTACTTATAAGTAAAGACTTAATTTATTCTTTTGTTTTCCTAGTTGAGAAACTAACACATGTAGGGTTTTCACTTCACAATTTATCTATTCTGGCACTTTTGATGAAGACCCACTAAGATTTTTCTATAAATTTCAAATATTTAGAGTTGGGATAAAATAAAATTGAATAAAAAACATAAATAATAAAATGCATGGTATGCAATAGTTTTTTAGTTTACCTTGAAGATTTTTGAGTTTTAGTTGAAGGATCTAATAGAAAGGGCAGAGAAAAATTAAGAAGGGATGATGCTATTCACTTCAACAAGCTACTTTTCCGAGCAAAGCCTAAATGGGAATTGAGCGAACCAAAACTGAAACAGTTTGAAATAAAAAAGAATCAAAAATTAGCCCAAAAATTTCTAGATTTATGAACAAAGAGAATAATAAAGAAGAAAACATGAAAAGAATGAGAGAGTCGGATAGCTTGTAGTGAAACTTGTTGAGGATGGCGATGGACCAGGTATTGAAGAATGATGGTTGAAGGTGAAGGGGAAAAAGAGCCGATGGTTGAAGGTGAAGGGGAAAAGAGACCTCTGTGAATTTGGGGAAAAGAAAATAAGTGGTTTGGACTAATATTTGAGGTAAGGGGGGAAATACGGGTGGGAAAACAAAAAAGCAGTCCAAAATTTTCAAAAACTAGCGCCAGACACATCGGTCAAAACTATTACCTATTTTAAGCTTTTTAAATTTTGTGACGGATTTAGATGTATGTCACAAATTTGTGACGCATTTCGGCCATCACAAAAATATAATTTCTATTACCTATATATTTTTAATAATATTGTGACAATTTTGTGACGGATTTTCGTCAGATTATTTTACCGCCATAATTTCGTGACAATTTATTTTTGCCATCTCTAAGTGCCGTCACAATTTTGTTACAAATCCGTCACTAGTAGAATTTTATGTAAGGATGATCCATCACAAATCCTATAAAATTCCGTCACAATTTTGTGAACAACTTGTCTGTCACAAAATTTCCGTCACAATTTTGACTATTTTTTGTAGTGTAATGAATACACTAACATATACTATAACAAGCTATATAAAGTCAAAGTAGTACAACGAAGTGTGTGTGTGTATAGGTATAGCCGCAATTAAGAACGCGAAGCGCTAGGGCCACATGGTCGGGTTCTTTTGGGGATAGACTTGTGGAGAAGCAATAATCTAACTAGTATATATGATTGATCATCATCAAATATATCTATTTGTAAATTGATTCATCGACTTATAACTTACTTAGATGCATCGATGAATATTAAAAATAAAACGTCTCGGCCTATATATATTAATCTATGTCATGCATTATTAGTGATGAATGAATAAAATATAGAAGAATACTAAACTTCTTTGACATGTATATATGGATAACAAATTAAAGAAACGAAAGAAGTTATTAGCATTAAGTAAACGAGTTAATATAACAATGGACTAAACATATTTAAAATAGAATAATATTGGTTTACCAATTCATCAATTGATAAAATTTTTGTACGTAGTAATGTAGGTGATTGATCATCAATTACAATATAATATGTGTGTGTGTGTGTGAAATTACTCATATACTTAATTATAACTTGGATAGATGAATACAAAAGGTAAAACTTAGATAGATGAATACAAAAGGTAAAACGTCTTGACCGATATTTATTAATATATGTGATTTGTAATTAGTTATAAAACGAATGAATATATAAGACGAAATGTGAAATTCGAATAAAATAAACGTCTTATATATATATATATATATCTCTTTATGTCACTACCCGAAATTCCCACCTTCGGATCGTGATGGCGCCTAACATTTTACTTGCTAGGCAAGCCAACGTTAGAATGATATTAACCAATTTTTAAATAATTTTTAAATTATTAATAATCAAAGAAATAAATGCGGAAGCAAAGTTTGAAATATAGTGAATAATCCATAAAAATAACGGTATCTAAATATCATCCCAGAATTGGTGTCACAAGTGCACTAGCTTCTAGAATAATACAAATAAAGGTCTGAATAAAATGAAGCTGTCTGAAAATAAATACACAGCTAAAGGTCAATAGACGGGGACTTTAGAACTGCGGACTCCATGCAGTTATACCTCAAGTCTCCTCCGAGTAGCTGAAATCCGAGCAAGTCTATGGCACGCCGCTGGGACCAACTCTGAAATCTGCACAAGAAGTACAGAGTATAGTATTAGTATAACCGATACCATGTACTGGTTAGTGTTGAGCATAACCTCGACGAAATAGTGACGAGGCTAAGGCGGTTCACTTACATTAACCTGTACGCAATATTAGTAACAACAACAATAATAGAAATAAATCAGGTAACTCATTTATAATGATTGAAGCCAACTCAGCAGTTATAACCAATTATGATTTCCATCAAATCTGTTGCAGAGTGCAACCCGCTCTCACAATATATTCACATTCAGTTCTGTTGCAGCGTGCAACCCGCTCTCACAATATATTCACATTCAGTTCTGTTGCAGCGTGCAACCCGCTCTCACAATATATTCATTTTAATCAAGTCTGTTGCGGCGTGCAACCTGATCCCCCATATATATATATATATATATATATATATATATATATATATATATATATATATATATATATATATATATATATATATATATATATATATATATGTCGACTTTTAAATAAGTTTGTTGCGGCGTGCAACCCGATCATCCAATATGGACTTTTAATAAGTTTGTTGCGGCGTGCAACCCGATCCTCCAATACGGACTTTTAATAAGTCTGTTGCGGCGTGCAACCCGATCCTCCAATATATTCATTATAATTAATTCTGTTGCGGCGTGCAACCCGCTCCTCCAACATATTCATTTACCAATTCTTATAGAAGAATTTCCCCAATAAATACAACAATTAATATAAAATTATAAGACAACAAGCATACAATAATTATAATTTAATTACGAAACAAATAAAGGCAAATAGCAAATTAATATAGAAATCAAAGAGAAAATATGCAGTTTAATATTTAATATGCTAAATGTCAAGTAGCAATTAGTGCACATAATTCAAATAAGTATGTAGCACTTATTATAGGAATTTAATATTTAATATTTGGCAAAGAATAGGAGAGAAATAATTATTATAATAATTAATTTATGGTTTAAAATAATTTATGATTTTTCAAGTAAGCACACAAACAATAAATTTCACGACGTATAGACACTCGTCACCTCGCCTATACGTCGTTCACATGCATTTCACATAAAAAATAATTTAAGGGTTCTATTCCCTCAAGTCAAGGTTAACCACGACACTTACCTCGCTTTTCCTTTTAAATTTGTCTCCGAAAGCTTCAAATCTATTTACAAATAATTTGATATATTCAATACTAATCATAGAAATTAATTCCATATGAATTTACTAATTTTTCGGATAAAAATCTGAAATTCATTTAAATATTTGACAGTGGGACCCACATCTCAAATCCCGAAAAAACTCACGAAATCCGAACACCCGTTCCGATACGAGTTCAACCATATTAAAATTGTCCAATTCCGATATCAAATGGACCTTCAAATCTTAACTTTTCGTTTTTGAAAGATTTTATAAAAATCTGATTTCTTCCATCTAAATCCGAAATAAATGATGAATATAGACATGGATTTGTGAAATATAATCATTTTTGGTTAAAGAACACTTACCCAATTCAAAGTCGTGAAAATCCCCCTTGAAATCGCCCAAATTCGAGACTTGAAACTCAAAAATGAGTAAAAATGGCGACTTTCGAATTTATGGGCTCTGCCCAGTCATTTTTGCATCTGCGGATAAAAGTTTCGCATTTGCAGACTCTCATTTGCGGACTCGCATTTGTGATACAATGCGCGCATTTGCGATGCCAGGCTGCCAGGTGAAGTTCTGCATCTGCGGACACTCCTATAGCACCTGCGACATCCGCTTCTGCGCAAAATGGTCGCACCTGCGAAGACCCCAGGCCAGCCCAGTCCCGCATCTGCGTGATTTGGTGTGCATCTGTGGACTCGCTTCTGTGATCGAAGCCTTGACACGCCTGGGAACATCTACGATGGAAGGCTCGCATCTGCGAGCTCGGACCTGCGGGCAAAAATTCGCAGGTGCGATTACAACAGAAGGAAAAAAATTCAAATTTTGCTTAAGTCCGATTCTTGATCCGATTTCAATCCGTATCACTCTCGGGATACTCGGGACCCCGTACGAATATACCAACAAGTCCAATAACATAATACGGACTTACTCGGGGTCTCGTATCATGTCAAACAATGCTGAAATTATAATTCACTCCTCGATTCAAACTTTAAAATTATAATTCACACCCCAAAACATATTAAATAAATCCGAAATGACTTCAAATTTGGCACACAAGTCATAAATGACATAACAGAGCTGTTCAAATTTCTAGAATCGAATTCCGACTCTGATATCAAAAAGTCAACCCCGTGGTCAAACTTGGAATCTTTAGCCTTTAAATTTCTAGTTCCGTTAAATGGTCATAACTTGAGCTAGGGACCTCCAAATTAAATTCAGGCATACGCCCAAGTCCCAAATCACGATACAGAGCTATTGAAACTGTCAAAACACTGATCCAGGTCCGTTTGCTAAAAATATTGAACAAAGTCAACTCGGTTGAGTTTTAAATCTTTATTTCACATTTTAATCCATTTTTCACATGAAAACTTTCCGAAAAATTTTACGGACTGCGCACGCAAGTCGAGGAATGATAAATAGTATTTTTCGAGGTCTTAGAATATAGAATTACTTATTAAATTTAAAGGTGACATTTTGGGTCATCACACTTTATTTGTTTATTATGATTGATTAATTATATATATGTGTGAATACAATATATGCTTATAATTTATTAAAAGTAATTAGTTAATATAATTATTTATAAAGATTATTCTTATAGTTTATAATTATTTATAGTAACACCAAATAATAACACCAAATTTTTTTTTTTAAAATAACCGACCGAAGTTGGTCGGTTATTGGTCAAATACAGTCAACGCGCGGTCACTTAAGTGTACCAACAGACTTTACCGACCGACGTCGGTCGGTAATTCTAATTCCAGATCCCAAATACAGGCTTTCCCCCTCATTTGTCTTACTCTCTTCTCAAAGTTTCTAACTACCCACTATATTCTCCCTCACACACACACACAAAATCCTTCCCCCACTGATGTTATGTGCGCATATACCTATGCATGATATGGCATTTATATGCATATGCATGACATTATAAATGTTTAATGATTCACAGAGCTATTCAGAACTACAGGTTGAGTTCTTTACACCATGTTTCTTTCATGTTTTTTATATACTGATTCTTATGCCTTACATACTCGGTACATTATTCGTACTGATGTCCCTATTACCTGGGGGCCTGCTTTTTAGGCCCGCGGGTGTAGGTAGACAGGCTGGCGGTCCCCCTTTTTAGGATCATTGCTCAGCGAGAGTTGGTGTGCTCCATTTGATCCGTAACTGCTATTGGGTTTTGGTACGATACGTTTGTATACATATATGGGTATGACGGGGCCCAATCCGGTCCTTTGTCTAGTTGTACACTCTATTAGAGGTCTGTAGACAGCCATGTATAGTTGGATAGTATGTGGCCTTGTCGGCTCGCCCTACCGTATTCCGTATATATATGTATGTATGTATGTATGTCTTTTGGGATTTTTTTCCCGAGTATGTTATTCATATGAATCAGTAGTTTATTGCCAGACATTATGCATGACCTACACTTATTTTATGTTTATATCTTAGACGTATGCTTAGGGGTGTTCGATAGGTAGAACTCGTGCACTTGTCACGACCCATCGGTTTGGGTCGTGACACTTTCTTCATCCTCCTCCACCAATAGTGCTCCCTCAAGTCCTGATACATCTTTGTGGCACCCAAATAAATGGAGTGCTGTAAACCGTGGGCCTCCTAAAAAATCAGCTCACGTAGCCCATCTATATTGGGCATACAAAATCTGACCCTACATCTACAACACCCTATCATCCCCGATAGAAATCTCCTTGGCATCACCCTGCTGAACTGTGTCCTTAAGGAAAAGCAAATAGGGTTCATCATACTGAGGCTCTCTGATGCGATCATAAAAGGAAGACCGCTAAACCACACAAGCTAGAACTCGACTAGGCTCTGAAACATATAACCTCGTGAACTGATTGGCCAAGGCCTGAACATCTGATGCAAACGGCCTCTCACCAACAGGAATAAATGCAAGGCTACCCATACTCACCGCCTTCCTACTCAAGGCATCAGCCACCACAAAGCACAGTCCATAGTTGAGGCCAATCAATAAACCTCATAATCCTTTCCCTCTATGTGGGAACCAACCAGATCGCGTGATGAGCCAACTCTAAAAATCTCATCTCATACTAGGTCACGGACATACCCTCCTAGCATAGCTACTTGAACTGCCTACGCAACTCCTCCCTGCTGGTCGGTGGTACAAACTTTTCCAAGAAGGGAATAGAGAACTCGTGCCATGTAAGTGGTGAAGCACCGACTGGCCTGCTCTGCTTACAGGCCACCCGCTATCTAAAGGCTGCCCCCAATAGCTAAAAAGTAGAAAATGAGACCATCTATTTCCCTCACACAAATCCCTTTCCCCACCCCACATCGCCATTGCCCCCTCCCCCCCGCCGCTGCCGTTGCTACTGCCGATGTAACGATCCGGCCGGTCGTTTAGAGAGTTAGAGCCATGAACCCCTATTAAATGCTTTCCACATATCTATTTCTGCTATTGTGACTTGCCGGGATGATTGGTTTTGAGTTTCAGAGTGTATTGGGACACTTAGTCCCTAAATGAGAGCTTAAGTCTTAGAATTTGGACCATTGTCGGAACTGTGTGAAGATGGATCCAGAATGGAATTCCGTCAACTATGTTAGCTCCGTTGAGTCATTTTGAGCTTAGGAGCGCGTCCGGAATGTGTTTTGGTGGTCTGTAGTAGATTTAGGCTTGAATTGGCGAAAGTTAGATTTTCGGCGATTTCGGCCGATAGTGAAAATTTTTGATATCGAGCTCGGAATGGATTTCCGAAAGTGGCTGTAGGTTCGTAGTGTCATTTGTGACCTGTGTGTAAAATGTGAAGTAATTCAGACTAGATTTGACGTGGTTCGGCGCCATTTGTAGAATTTGGAAAATTCTAAGTTCTTAGGCTTGAATCCGCGCTTTATTCATGATTTTTGGGGTTGTTTGATGTGGTTTGATGGCTCGACTAAGTTCGTATGGTGTTATAGGATTGGTCGGTAGGTTTGGTTGAGGTCCCAGGGGCCTCGGGTGTGTTTCGGATGCTTAACGGAATGAGATTGGACTTAGGTAAAATGTGGTGCTTTTGCTGGTTCTGCTGTAATCGCACCTGCGCAAGGCTGCCCGCAGGTGCGAGCAAATTGGCGCAAAAGCGGGAAAATGGAGGAGTGATAGGGGTCGCAGGTGCGAGGTGATTTCCGCATCTGCGATACCCGAAGATGCGTTATGGGTCTTTGCAGATGCGCAAGGTTCGTAGAAGCGGAAGGGAATTCCGCAGGCGCGCACGCGCAAATGCGACCCTTTCATCGCAGGTGCGAAGGCATAGGGGGGTAAGTGGTTTGCACAGATGCGCACATTTTTGCCACACAAGCGCACCCGCAGGTGCGGAAATACCTGGGCAGTGGTTAAAACCGAAGGGATTCGCGATTTTTGTCATTTTTGGACTTTGCAACTCGATTTAGGGGGATTTTTGAGAGCATTTTCGAGATATTTCTTGAGGTAAGTCCATTGTGCTTATTTTTGATCAATAATCTTGCTTCCCCATATATTTTTCCACCTAGTTAGTGTGTATTTAAGGTGGAAATTGGGAATTGGAGGCTAAGGATTTGAAAGTTTGATTTGTGGAATTGGAGGACTATTTGGTGTCGGATTTTAGTAATTTTGATATGGTTAGACTCGTGAGTGAACGGGCTTTGTATTTTATGACTTTTACCCGATTCCGAGACGTGGGTCCCACGGGCAAAATTTGAGTTAATTTTGGAATTTTCGTTAAAATGTTGATTTCGTTAATTAGATGAGTTTATTATTGTTGTAATTATAATATGTAATTGCTTTTGACTAGATTTGGGCCATTCAGAGCCGGATATTAATGGAAAGGGCATTCTTACAGATTGATTGAACTTGACTCGAGGTAAGTGTCTTGCCTAACTTTGTGTGGAGGAAATACCCTTAAGATTTGGAACTATTGTGCTATTTGAGCGCCATGTATGTGAGGTGACGAGTACGTACACGGGCTAGTTGTGGAAAACCCAATTTTCTTACTGAGAAACAACATGTTTTCTTGTTATTATCAGTTATACCATTTTAATGAGTACTAATCTATTTTCATTCTTAATTGAGTTATTCCAAGATATGTAGCTATCATGTTTAGTCTAATACAACATGTCTACGTGTCTTAATTATTTATGTGAATTATGTGCAGCATGCTTAATGAATTTCCTGCTTTTTCCCTGACTGGTACTTAGTCTAAATTGTAAGAATTTCGTGATGTAGTTGTATTTCTATCATTGGTGCTGCATATTTACTTTGGGACTACGGAACGGTATTCCGGGAGATCCCCCTGTCTTGCATATTTACTTTGGGACTACGGAACGGTATTCCGGGAGATCCCCCTGCATATTTATTTTGGGACTACGGAACGGTATTTCGGGAGATCCCCGTGCACATTTAGTTTGGATCTACGGAACGGTATTCCGAGAGATCCCCCTGCACATTTATTTTCGGACTACAGAACGGTATTCCGGGAGATCCCCCTGCACATTTACGTTTGGGACTACGAGACGGTATCTCGGGAGATCCCCTGTTGTGTTTTTGTGTACTGAGCTGTTACCTTCTATGATTTTATTGTTGTTACATTTCAGCCTTAATTTTATTGCGGTATTACACTCTATATTGTTTTATTATATATTTACCAGTATGGCCCTGAGCTCGTCACTACTCGACTGAGGTTAGGCTTGGCACTTACTGGGTACCGATTGTGGTGTACTCATACTACTCTCTGCACATGTTTTACGTGTGCAGATCTAGGTATACCTTATCATCCGCACTATCAGTGAGCCGGGACATACTTTGGAGACTTCAAGGTATATCTGCCGCGTCCGCAGACCTCGGAGTCCCCTTCTACTCTTTCTCATGTCCATTATCTTCTGTATTTTTCCTTGTTAGATTCCGAGGTATAGAGACACTAGATTTTTCCTTCTGTAGTTTGTAATTCATGATGTTCCGGGTTTTGGGATTTGTTGTGTATTTTTGAATAATTGGTTAAATTTATATTTTTATTTCATTATTCCGCAAAATGTTAGGCTTACCTAATTGTAGAGACTTGGTGCCGTCACGACATCACACAGAGGGGAAATTGGGTCGTGACAAGTTGGTATCATAGCTCTAGGTTGGTAGGTGTCGTGAGTCACAAGCCGGTTTATTAGAGTCTCCCGGATCGGTACGGAGACATCTGTACTTATTTTTGGGAGGCTATGGAACTGTTAGGAAAATTTCACTACTTTGATTCCTTGTCGTGCGAAAATTGTTGACTTTAGAGATTCTAAATTTCTGTATTCTATTCTCACACAGATGGTGAGGACACGTACAAGAAGATCTGATGAACAGGCATCCACGCCCCCTGCTAGAGCCGTGAGAGGACTGGGCCGGGGTAGAGGCCGAGGACGTCCACGTGGTGTAGCTAGAGCACCCACACGAGCTGTTACAGAGGAGCCCCCATGTGAGATACTTGTTGCTGCACCAGCACTCTAGTAGACTCTAGCCCAGTTTCTGCGCATGTTCAACACCTTAGCTCAGGCTGGATTGATTCCATTTGCTCCTGCCACATCTCAAGCCGGGGGAGGAGCACAGACTCCCATCGTCGGTACTCCAGAGCAGCGGGTTCAGGTCGACCAGGTTCCAGAGATTGTACCAATGCAGCCGATAGCTCCAGTTCAGCCCGAGGTTAGAGCAGCAACTTTTGAGGCAGAGCAGCTCAGACTTGAGAGGTACAAGAAGTACCACCCACCTACTTTCAGCGGATTGGCTACATGTGATGCTTAGGGTTTTCTGGAGGAGTGTCATCGTATTCTCCATACTATGGGCATAGCGGAGGCATGCAAGGTCTCTTTTACCATATTCCAGCTTAGAGGAGCAGCCTATCAGTGGTGGCGTGCTTATGAGTTGAGTAGTCCGGTTGAGGTAGCTTCACTTACATGGACTCAGTTCTCGGACATGTTTTTGAGAGAGTATGTCCCTCAGACCTCAGGGACTCATGGCGCACGGAGTTTGAGCAGCTGCGCCAGGGTGCTATGACTGTGTCAGAGTATGCAGTTCGCTTCAGTGATTTGGCCTAACATGCATCGGCCTTAGTTGCCATAGTTCGAGAGAGGGTTCGGCGATTCACTGAGGGTCTCCATCCCAGCATCCGGAGTAGTATGGCCAGGGAATTGGAGATGGATATTTCTTATCAGCAGGTTGTGGGTATTGCCAGGAGGTTCGAGGGCATGTTTGCCTGGGATAGAGAGGAGAGGGAGGCCAAGAAGTCTCGAGAGGCTGATTATTATTCGGGTGCTCGTGCCCTAGCAGCTCGCCATGGTAGGGGTTATGTGAGCTGACCCGTTCATTCATCTCTTCCAGCCTCAAGAGGTGTTTTAGCTCCTTCTAGACCCCAGGAGCCTTATTATGCACCGCCAGTATCTAGTATGTCTCCTGCACGGGGTGTTCCTAGCGGCCAGTCCAGCAAACCTGGCCCGAGCCAGTCACAGTAACCACGCTCTCCTAGAGCTTGTTTTGAGTGTGGAGACACTCTCCATATGGTGAGGGATTGCCCTAGGATTAGGAGGGGTGCACCTCCACAGACTTTTCAGCCACAGCGTGCCCCACCGGGTTCTTAGGATATGAATACAACACCAACTGCCACCCTACCTGCTCAACCAGCTCGAGGTGGAAGTCGGGGAGGTAGAGGTCACCCTAGAGGGGGAGGCTAGGCCAGATATTATGCACTTCCTTCTCGTACAGAAGCAGTTGCTTCTGATTCTGTAGTTACAGGTATTGTTTCGGTCTATCATAGAGATGCATCGGTATTATTTGACCCAGGCTCTACATATTCTTATGTTTCCTCTTATTTTTCTCTGTAGGGCGTATCTCGGGATTCTTTGAGTTCCCCTACTTATGTATCTACTCCTGTGGGAGATTCTCTTGTTGTGGACCGCGTGTATCAGTCGTGTTTCATTGCTCTTAGTGGTTTTGAGACCATAGTCGATTTGTTATTGCTCAGCATGGTGGACTTTGATATTATTTTGGGCATGGACTGGTTGTCACCCCATTATGCTATTCTTAATTGTCACGCTAGCATTGATTTGTTGCCGGGAACTCAACCCATCTCTATTCCTCCACATGGTATGGATCCTCCTGAATTGAAGGAGTTGAAAGAGCAGTTACAAGAATTGCTTGATAAAGGCTTCATTCGGCCCAGTGTGTCACCTTAGGCTGCTCTTGTCTTATTTATGAAGAAGAAGGATGGTTCTATGTGGATGTGTATTGATTACCGCCAGTTGAACAAAGTCACAGTGAAAAACAAGTACCCATTGCCTCGTATTGATGACTTATTTGGTCAGTTACAGAGTGCCAGAGTGTTTTCCAAGATTGACTTACGTTCAGGTTATCATTAGTTGAAGATTCGGGAGCCAGATATCCCGAAGACTGCTTTCAGGACCAGATATGGTCACTATGAGTTTCTTGTCATGTCATTTGGGCTGACCAATGCCCCAACAACCTTTATGCATTTGATGCACAGTGTGTTACGGCCTTATCTTGATTCCTTCGTCATTGTATTTATTGATGACATCCTGGTATATTTCCGGTCTCGGGAAAATCATGAGCAGCACCTGAGGATCGTGCTTCAGACTTTGAGGGAGAAGATGTTGTATGAAAAATTTTCTAATTGTGAATTCTGGCTTGATTCAGTGGAATTCTTGGGCCATATAGTGTCTTGTGATGGGATCAAGGTAGATCCGAAGAAGATTGAAGCAGTGCAGAGTTGGCCCAGGCCGTCCTCAGCTATAGAGATCCGAAGTTTTCTTGGTTTGGCGGGGTATTACCGTCCCTTTGTAGAGGGATTCTCATCTATTGCAGCACCTATGACCAGGCTAACCCAGAAGGGTGCTCCATTCAGGTGGATAGAGGAATGTGAGGAGAGTTTTCAGAAGATCAAGACATCTTTTACTACAGCTCCAGTATTAGTATTACCTATAAGTTCGGGGTCTTATACTGTATATTGTGATGCATCGCTGATTGGTCTCGGCGCGGTGTTGATGCAGGACGATAGGGTGATTGCCTACATGTCCAGACAACTGAAGGTGCACGAAAAGAACTATCCTGTCCACGACCTTGAGTTAGAAACTATTGTTCATGCCTTGAAGATATGGCGACATTATTTGTACGGTGTTCCTTGTGAGATTTACACCGATCATCGGAGTTTGCAATATCTGTTTAAGCAGAAATATCTTAACTTACATCAGCGGAGGTGGTTGGAGCTACTTAAGGATTATGATATCACTATTTTGTACCCCCGTGGGAAGGCCAATGTGGTGGCCGATTCTTTGAGTCGCCGGGCAGAGAGTTTGGGGAGTTTAGCATATCTACCATCAGCAGAGAGGCCATTAGCGTTGGATGTTCAGGCCTTAGCCAGCCAGTTTGTGAGATTGGATATTTCTGAGCCGAGTCAATTATTGGCTTGTGTGGTCTCTCGGTCTTCTCTTTATGATCGTATTAGGGAGCGTCAGTATGATGACCCCCATATGCTTATCCTTAAGGACACGGTCCAGCACAGTAATGCTAAGGAGGTTACTATTGGAGATAATGGTGCATTAAGGATGTAGAGCAGGCTATGTGTGCCCAATGTAGATGGTCTTGCGTGAGTTGATTCTTCAGGAGGCTCACAGATCGCGGTACTCCATTCATCCGGGTGCCGCAAACATGTATCAGGACCTGAGGCAACATTATTGGTGGAGGAAGATGAAAAAAGACATAGTAGAGTATGTGTCTAGATGTCTAAATTGCCAGCATGTGAAGTATGAGCATCAGTGACCGGGTGGATTGCTTCAGAAGATAGAGATTCCGGAGTAGAAATAGGAGCAGATCACTATGGACTTCGTTGTTGTTCTCCCACGGACTCAGCAGAAGTTTGATGCAGTTTGGGTGATTGTGGATAGGTTGACCAAGTCGGCTCATTTCGTTCCTGTGATGACTACCTATTCTTCCGAGCAGCTAGCTCGAATCTACATCCATGAGATCGTCAGGCTTCATGGCGTATCGGTATCTTTTATTTTTGACTGGGGTACACAGTTTACATCACGGTTCTGGAGAGCTGTACAGCATGAGTTGGGTACTAGGGTTGAGTTGAGCACAACATTTCACCCTCAGACGGACGGGCAGTCCGAGTGCACTATTCAGATATTAGAGGTTATGCTCCGTGTGTGTGTGATAGATTTTGGGGCTGCTTGGGACCAGTTCTTGCCACTCTCGGAGTTTGCTTACAATAACAGTTATCAGTCCATCATTCAGATGGCACCGTATGAGGCTCTGTACGATAGGCAGTGTCGGTCCCCAGTAGGTGGTTCGAACCCGGTGAGGCCAGATTATTGGGTACGGACTTGGTTCAGGGTGCCTTAGAAAAAGTGAAGGTGATTCAAGATAGACTTCGCATAGCCCAGTCCATACAGAAGAGTTATGCGGACCGGAAGGTTCGCGATGTGGCATTCATGGTTGGAGAGCGAGTCTTGCTCCGGGCTTTGCCTATGAAGGGAGTTATGAGGTTTGGAAAGAAGGGCAAGCTGAGCCCAAGGTTCATTGGTCCATTTGAGGTGTTGCGTTGAGTTGGGGAGGTTGCTTATGAGCTCGCCCAGCCTCCCAGTCTAGTAAGATTTCATCCGGTATTCCATGTTTCTAGGCTCCGAAAGTATCACGGCGATCCGTCCTATGTGTTGGATTTCAGCTCAGTTCAATTGGACAAGGATCTATCTTATATTGAGGATCCAGTGGCTATTTTAGATAGGCAGCTCAGAAAGCTAAGATCAAAGAACATTGCTTTCGTGAAGGTTAATTGGAGGGTACAGTCGGCCGAGGAGGTGACTTGGGAGACCGATCAGGATATGCGCAACCGTTATCCTCATCTTTTCACCACTTCAGGTATGTCTTTATGCTTGTTCAAGGACGAACGATTGTTTTAAGAGGGGGAGGATGTAACGACCCGGTTGGTCATTTTGAGAGTTAGAGCCCTGAACCCCTATTAACTGCTTTCCCCATATATATTTCTGCTTATTTTGAGTTTCGGAGAATTTTGGGACACTTAGTCCCTAAATGAGAGCTTAAGTCTTAGAATTTGGACTGTAGTCGGAACTACGTGAAGACGGATCCCAAATGGAATTCCGTCAACCCGGTTAGCTCCGTTGAGTGATTTTGAGCTTAGGAGCGCATCCGGAATGTATTTTGGAGGTCTGTAGTAGATTTAGGCTTGAATTGGCGAAAGTTAGATTTTCGGCGATTTCGGTCGATAGTGGAAATTTTTGATATCGAGCTCGAAATGGATTTCCGAAAGTGGCTGTAGGTCCGTAGTATCATTTTTGACCTGTGTGTAAAATTAGAGGTAATTCGGATTAGATTTGACATGGTTCGGCATCATTTGTAGAATTTGGAAAATTATAAATTCTTAGGCTTGAATCCGTGCATAATTCATGTTTTTTGTTGTTGTTTGATGTGGTTTGAAGGCTCGACTAAGTTCGTATGGTGTTATAGGATTGGTTTGTAGGTTTGGTTGAGGTCCCGGGGGCCTCGGGTGTGTTTCGAATGCTTAACAGAATGAAATTGGACTTAGGAAAAATCTGGTGCTTTTGCTGGTTCTTCTGTAATCGCACCTGCGCAAGGCTGCCCGCAGGTGCGAGCAAATTGGCGCAGAAGCGGGAACATGGAGGAGTGCCTGGGATCGCAAGTGCGAGGTGATTTCCGCATCTATGATGCCCGCAGATGCGTTAGGGGTCTTTGCAGGTGCGCAAGGTCCGCAGAAGCGGAAGGGAATTCCGCAGGCGCACACGCGCAGATGTGGCCCTTTCATCGCAGGTGCAAAGGCAGAGGGGGGAAAGTGATTTGCGCATATGCGCACCTTTTTGCTGCACAAGCGCACCCGCAGGTGCGGAAATACCTGGCCAGTGGTTAAAACCGAAGGGCTTCGCGATTTTTGTCATTTTTGGACTTTGCAATTCGGTTTAGGGGGACTTTTGTGAGCATTTTCGAGAGATTTCTTGCGGTAAGTCCATTGTGCTTATTTTTTATCAATAATCTTGTTTCCCCATGTATTTTCCCACCTAGTTAGTGTGTATTTAAGGTGGAAATTGGGAATTGGAGGCTAGGGATTTGTAAGTTTGATTTGTGGATTTGGAAGACCATTTGGTGTCGGATTTTAGTAATTTTGATATGGTTAGACTCGTGAGTTAACGGGCTTTTGTATTTTATGACTTTAACCCAATTTCGAGATATGGGCCCCACGGGCGAAGTTTGAGTTAATTTCGAAATTTTCGTTAAAATGTTGATTTCTTTAATTAGATGAGTCTATTATTATTGTAATTATGATATGTAATTGCTTTTGGCTAGATTTGGGCCATTCAGATCCGGATATTCATGGTAAGGGCATTCTTATGGATTGATTGAGCTTGACTCGAGGTAAGTGGCTTGCCTAACTTTGTGTGGGGGAAATCCCCTTAAGATTTGGAACTATTGTGCTATGTGAGCGCCGTGTACGTGAGGTGACGAGTACGTACACAGGCTAGTTGTGGAAAACCCAATTTTCTTACTGAGCAGCAACATGGTTTTCTGTTATTTTGAGTTATACCATTTTAATGAGTACTAATCTATTTTCATTCTTAATTGAGTTATTTCAATATGTGTAGCTATCATGTTTAGTGTAATACAACATGTCTACGTGTCTTAATTGTTTATGTGAATTATGTGCAACATGCTTAATGAATTTCTGCTTCTTCCCTGACTGGTACTTAGTCTAAATTGTAAGAATTTCGTGATGTAGTTGTATTTCTATCATTCGCGATGCATATTTACTTTGGGACTACGGAACGGTATTCCGGGAGATCCCTCTGTCTTGCATATTTACTTTGGGACTACGGAATGGTATTCCAGGAGATCCCCCTGCACATTTATTTTGGGACTACGGAACAGTATTCCGGGAGATCCCCCTGCATATTTATTTTGGGACTATGGAACGGTATTACGGGAGATCCCTCTGCACATATTCGTTTGGGACTACGAGACGGTATCTCGGGAAATCCCCTGTTGTGTTTCTGTGTACTGAGCTGTTACCTTCTATTATTTTATTGTTGTTAAATTTCAACCTTTATTTTATTGCGGTATTACACTCTATATTATTTTATTATATATTTACCAGTATGGCCCTGACCTTGTTGCTACTTGACCGAGGTTAGGCTTGGCACTTACTGGGTACCGATTGTGGTGTACTCATGCTACTCTCTGCACATGTTTTTCATGTGTAGATCCAGGTGTACCTTATCAGCCGCACTATCAGTGAGCCGGGACATACTTTGGAGACTTCAAGGTATATCTGCCGCGTTCGCAGACCTCGGAGTCCCCTTCTACGCTTTCTCATGTCCATTATCTTCAGTATTTTGCCTTGTTATATTCTGAGGTATAGAGACACTATATTTTTCCTTATGTAGTTTGTGATTCAATATGTTCCGGATTTTGGGATTTGTTGTGTATTTTTGCATAATTGGTTAAATTCATATTTTTATTTCATTATTTGGAAAAATGTTAGGCTTACCTAGTTGTAGAGACTAGGTGTCGTCACTATGTCACACGAAGGGGAAATTGGGTCATGACAGCTGCCACTGCCCCTCCCCCTCCACCTCCTAACAATTTCACGTTTCGATTTGAACTTACATTGTTTGTATAATTTTAATATTTTATTATTTCATTATGAATTAGTTAATTATTGTTTAAATTGATTGTTTAAATTTGAATTTTATTGAAATCTAGGGTTTATGTCATGTTAAAATTGAATTGATTACCTAGCGTGTAAATTCAATGTTTACGTTTGTATTGACTTGAGTAGTTTAGTTAGGAATTGAATGTTTTGTGTTTTTAGAATTTGTTTGTGAATTGAGCATTTAGGGTATCAATTGAATTTTTAGGGGCAAGTGTTGAACTTTTCGGATAGAGCTTATGTTGTGTGAGTTTAATTGAATTGTTTAAAGGACCTGGGATTCAGGTCACAACAATGTCTAAGTACATAGTGAATGGTTATAAGTTTCATGCAGAGGATTGCTCTAAAAATAAAAATAGCAACAACAACGGGGTGTGGGTTCAAGGTGGTGATGGCAACCAAGTTGAAGATATTGATTATTATGGTGTGGTCAAATAAATATTACAACTAGAATATACAGGTTGGTCATATAAGAAGTTGATACTTTTTATATGCAAGTGGTTTGACCCAAATCCAAAAATAGGTACAAGAGTACACCACCAATACAATATAATTGAGGTTAATCATACGAGGGAGTATGATCGCTATGATCCTTTCATAATTGCACATAACGTTAGACAAGTGTATTATGCTCCTTATCCATTGCGGTGGAATAAGTCCGATTGGTAGGTTGTAATCAAAACTAAGCTTGTAGGTAGGGTGTAATTCGAGAATGTGTTAGATGTTCCATATCAAAACGATATCTTCAGTGTTCACCAAATAGTGGACGATCAGTTAGAAAAATGATTTGGAACATCTTGAACGCATATTGGAAGAAGTTGATATAAATGAAGTAATAATTATAGAAAATGAGGATAAAGAATCAACTGATGAAATTCAAACAAGTGAGGCAAGGAATTCTCGGACGAGGAACAATACGTCGACGAGGATTAAAAAGTTAGTTTTTTAAAGCACTATCGTGTTATAACTAGTTTCTTATATGTTTCAATCTAAATATGTATTATATTATGCAGATGGAAGGCAAGGGTCAAGGTAACAATGACCCTACTAATTCTCAGGGTCGAGAAAAGTCTAGGAAGGGAAAAGGAGGGTAGAGTCTGGGGATAATACTACTCCCTCATTTCCACCCTCTTCAGAGATGCCTATGTATTATCCTCCACCGCACGGCTATACTGAGCTGCCACAAAATCACGAAGCCTACACTTCATCCAGACACCGGGTCTTCCATTACAGGTCTATAGGACTATACATCCGACATACAGTCCATCTACCTCACATCCACGTGGATCGCAACCATCCATATCACAGTCACTCGGGTCACAACCATCAGTATCACAGCCACATGGATCGCATCCAGCTATGTCGCAGTCATAGGGATCGCAACCATCTTCATCATTGACTCCATCCATTTCAGAACTTCGCCTGCGGGACCGTAGCTCTGAGCCCCCTATACCGTCTACACATGCCTCTGATACATATGCTGAGGATGATGATCCAGAGGTAGTGCATTATGATCGCTATGGCAGGATCATCATAGTCCTTGAGGGTAACGGGTAAGAGTTATTTATTATTTTTGCGTTTATTGTTTCATAATATTTTTACTAAATTATTCATGTATTTTTATTGTTAAATTACAGGTTCAGGCCGAGTAAGCAGACTACGAAGATAATCATCAATGCGATCAAAAAGCTTTATGATGGCCCTTATGTGACTTGGACTGATTTCCCATACTCGCTGAAGGAAAAATGCTCAATCAGTTTAAGGTATAAATGTTCTTTTAAGTAGTTTAATAATTTATATTTATGTTATTTCCATCTAATATTTAACTTTTGAAATGTAGATCAAATGTATATGGTAAGACCGCTATAGCGAGGAAGTGGCTGCAAATTTTCATCATAAAGCCCGCAAGAGATTGGCAGATCATTTCTCGGATGGTAGAAAGAAGAACAAGAGGCCTGACTGGTGTCTTCAACATTTATGTGATGATTTGTTAAGGTAATGGGAGACCGATAATTTCTTACAGAGGAGCGAACAAGGAAAGAAAGCTCGCTCATCTGAGAAGGGAGGCTCCTTGCACACTGGGGGTGCTATCAATATCGGGACAATAAGAAGAAGATTGATAATTGCTTAAATTAATTTACTTTTCTAAGCATATCAATTCTATTTATTAACTAAATTAATTTGGTTTTTAGGAAAAGAAGTATGGGCGTCCAATGAGCCATGATAAGCTATTCAAGGAGATGCACATTTTAAAAAAGTAGAAAGAGGGGGATGGAGATAGGTGGGTCGAGGACCGGGTAGAGACTGCATATGTAAGCTTTTAATTTTCTTTAAGTGTTATAATTTACTTTTATAAGAATTTTAAAATACTAATTTAATTTAAAATAATATAGGGTTACTACCAAAGTAACACAGAGGAATTCATTCATAGTCAGTCAGCTGGTGCATCGGGCGAGCCAACCCAACTTTCAGACGAGAATGCTGAAAGAATATGGTTGGAGAATGTTGGCGGTCCAAAAAGGGGGAAGGTATACGGGCTTCCTGAGAAAACATTCTATAGCTATAGGTGTGGAATGCAAGGAATAGGGACATCCTCACAGGGCAAGGAACTTAATAGGGAGAGCCTCTCGGATATGCAAGAGACAGTCACAAAGCTTACATCCGACCTAGAAGCGGCCAAGAAAATAGAAAGGCTTAGAGATGCTCAATTCCTTGGTATGCAAGCTCATATCACAACTCTCTTTTCTAATGGAGCTTTTCCGTTGCCCTGGTATCGTGAGTCATCGCCAGAGGCTCGACCTCCATGTGATCGTTCCTCCCGTCCTCCTCGTGATCGTTCCTCCCATCCTCCACAAGACCGTTATATACACCGTCTTGTAAATAAAAATTCATCATATGGTGATGATGTTGTAGAAAATACCCCTTGACCAATACTTTGATATACTTTGAACTAGTTTTGAATTAGATTAAATAATTTTGAACTTGTTGTAATTACTTAGTTTTTGCTTGGTTTTGGATTGCGATGTTTAATTGAATTTTAATTTGCTAGTTTTAAAGTATTAATTGGATATTTGGTTGGATTTGTGGTGAATTAGCGGTTGTATATGGTGAATTGGTGGTTATTTGATGTGAATTGGGGGTATTGGTATGTTGTTTTTATTTGGCAGGTGGTGTAGCTACCAAAACATGCATTTTCTGCCAAAATTAATCCCAGAAAACCGGCCAAACTTGGTCGGTAACTAAAAAAAAAATAAATTTAAATTTTAAAATACCGACCAATGTTGGTCGGTAATGCACATTGAATTCCCATAAATTCAACATTACCGACCAACTTTGGTCGGTAAGTTGGCTGCCCAGTCTAGATTACCGACCAACATTGTTCGGTATTTATAAATTTTATTTTTTTATAAAAAATATATTTTCCAATACCGACCAAAATTGGCCGGTAAGAAAAATTAATAAATTTAAAACACCGACCAATATTGGTCGGTAAAATTAAATTATTAAAATAATATTCCGACCATTATTGGTTGGTAAGTCAATTAAATTGTCAGATGATCGTGTAGAGCATACCGACCAATGTTGGTCGGTAATTTCCGACCGACTTTGGTCGGTATGCTCTTCTGACCTTCAAAATACCGACCACACATAAATGGTTGCGCTTTGGACGGTTATTGGACATTACTGACCGATTTTGATCGTTTTTGTGGACGTTTTTCCCAGATTTTCAGTAGTGTTAATTACTCCATCCGGTCCACTTTAATTGATTTTTTGGTTGTTTGCACACATATTAGGAATCCATCTTTTAATATTAATTAACAATTAAATTGACCATATTAACCTTAATTTATTCATTGGAAATATAACAAATACTCCTAGACTCTTTATTCCAAGGGCAACTTTAAAAAAAAAAGTTAATTTCTTCTTGATATTTGAAAAAATTAAATATTGTGGACAATAAAAAAAGGCCAAAAATCAATTAAAGTGGACTCAATGGAGTACCTTTCCACGGCAGATATCAAACAACTTTGCACATCAAAATTTATGCAAATGCGAAAAAATTACCTCGACAATAAGATTGGCCTATAATTTCGATGATAGATGATGTTGAACCCCTTGATGATAGGATCTTTGAAAGAGCCTCTATGATGCCGAGAGACCTTAAGTGCAGTGCAATTTTAGTTAGGCACTAAATAATTAAAATAATAACACGGAGACAAGTGTTATTATCTGGCAAACTTATATAATATATCTAAATATATAGTAACATAAGAGACATGGTTTATTACGAAATTTATGATGAACCTGAACAGTAAAATCACGCTCGGACAAATCACCAACTTTTCGAGAACAACCTCTCAGAAAAGTAATTCATCTAATAATGCTAGATATCTTATCTTATTGTCACTTGATCGAATTATTACTCTACAAGAAAAAGAAAAAGAAAAACTTTACCGGAGGAAAAGATCCGATCACTATTTGTGAGTTAAGATCGAAAAAATCTGATTGTAACGAGTCACTAAAAGTCCTGTTGTTAGAAGTACATGAGGATTACAATCGGATCATTAAAACACTTCTAGTGATGACAAGAAGTTCGATCATTATACTTCCATTTAGCAACTAAATTTTTAATTGTTATTCCAATAGTTAAAAACCTTTAAAATGGAAACAAATCCGGTCTTAACACGGCTAGAAATGCGGTCAAAATCGACCGCGGTCAACCAACCGACTTCGATTGGTCAAAATATCGACCGAAAAACCGACTCAAGTCGGTCGGTTTTTCAAAATATTTTATTTTTTAATTTGTTTTACAAAACCGACCAACTTTGATCGGTTGTTTTGGCGCAAAAATGCGAGAAACTATTTTAGCGTCCCGCAAAATTTATTTTTTAAGAAACCGACCGAAATCAGTCGATTTTTCATATAAAATAAATTAAAATTAAAATTAAAAAACCTACCAAAATTGGTCGATTATTTAAGTTGGTCATTTTAAAAAACCGACGGACTTCGGTCGGTAATTTTATATTTTAATAAAATTGACCGAAATCGGTCGGTTATTTTTGCGCGAAAATATAATTAAAGAGTACAAATAAACTAATAGAAAGTCTTAAACAAAAATGTACTAATGGTCTAGTGGTAGAATAGTATCCTGCCACAGTACAGACCCTGGTGCGATTCGAAGATGGTGCATTTTTTAATTGCATTTTTGGATCGTTTGTGAAATTTAATTGACCGACCGAAGTCGGTCGGAAATTGCGACCTGCTTCGGTCTCTGTTTATTACTAACCTAATTTCGACGGATTGAAGTCGGACAAAAATCGGTCGGTTTTTGTAGTTTTTCGATCGATGTCGGTCGGTATTTCTGAACGGTTTTACACAATTTTATAGTGCTTGTAATGATCGAATTTATCGTAAAATTTATAAAATTCATATTATGCTCATCACATTAACAACGCTTAACAAAACATAACATCGGTTCCTCTTGTGCAATAAAATAATCTCACTTATCTGTGCCAAATTAGTTTGCCAAATGAATGCCGGATGACTTTCACATGTCAACGAGAAAAGGTAGGCATTGTGAAGTTCATTTGCTGAGTTAGAAAATGAGGGTGTATTGTTGCAGCCAAATGCGCGCACAAGTATACACGGTCGTCAAGTAATAAAGTGATAAGATAGAGTGTTGAACCCACAATGACTTGTTATCAACTATTAACTAGATCAGAGTATCCTAATGTAATAACCCGACCGGTCGTTTTGTACATTTACGCTCCTTTCAACTATTTGAAATCTTGAATGACTTTCTACGAGGTATTATGACTTGTGTAAATTGTCGGTTTTGGTTTTACAGTATTTCAGAGTTAGCTTGGAAGACTGCATTTTCATGTTGGAAGCTTAAGTTGAAATAGTTGATCGGATATTGACTTATAAGTAAATGACCTCGAAATTTAATTTTGATGATTCCAATAGCTCCGTATGGTGATTTCGGATTTAGGAGCATGTCCGAAAAATTATTTAAAAGTCCGTAGTGGAATTAAGCTTGAAATGCTGAAAATTTAATTTTGGAAAGTTTGACCGGGAGATTGACTTTTTGATATCGAGGTTTTAATCTGATTTTGGAAATTTGAATAGCTTCATTATGTCATTTATGACTTGTGTACGAAATTTGAAGTCATTCCAGATTGATTTGACATGTTTCAGCACAAGATATAGAATTTGAAAGTTCAAAGTTCATAGATTTTGATTTGAGGTGCGATTCGTCGTTTTGATGTTGTTTGATATGATTTGAGGCCTCAAGTACGTCTGTGTTATGTTATGGAACTTGTTGGTATGTTCGGACGGGGTCCCGAGGGCCTCGGGTGCGTTTCAGATGCTTAACGGATCGAATTTGGATTTGGAGGAGGAGCTGAAGCAGCTGGGCTGCTGGTGTGATCGCACGTGCGCAAAAGAGGGCCGCAGGTGCGAGCTCGCAGATGCGAGGAATTAATTGCGGAAGCGAAAAATACATGGGCTGGCCAGGCACTGTTGGTGCGAAAATGGTTGCCGCGGGTGCAAAGACCGCAGGCGCGAATAAATCATCGCGGGTGCGAAGACCGCAGGCACGGAGAATTCACCGCGGGTGCGATGACCGTAGGCGCAATGACTACATGCGCGATGAAATCACCGCGTGTGCGAAGACCGCAGGTGCGAAAAAATCACCGCGGATATAAAAATCCTGGACAGAATGTTAAAAACAGAGGGGGTTCCGAGTTTTGTCATTTTTGGACATTCAAGCACGGCTTTTGGGGCGATTTTGAGAGAGAATTCAAGGGAAACTTTAGGTAAGTCACTTGTGATCATTTCTACTCCATAATATTGAATTATCATCGAATAATCCGACTAGATTACATGCTTTTGAGGTATAAATCGGGGGTTTAAACTTAGGGATTTGAAAATAAGATTTGAAGATTTGGAGGTCGAGTTGAGGTCGGATTTTGGTAAAATTAGTATGGTTAGACTCATGGTTGAATGGGCTTCAGATTTTATAATATTTATCGGATTCTGAGACATGAGCTCCATAGGTGATTTTTGGGGTGTAATTTCGAGATTTTGGAAAATATTAGTATTTTGATATGGAATTAATTCCTATAATTTTTCTGGGCTGAATCAAATTAATTGTGACTAGATTCGAGCCATTTGGAAGTTGATACGCGTAGAATGGAATTTCTAGAGCATTTCTTAGCTTGTTCGACATTAGATTTTGCTTGTTCGAGATAAGTAACTCTTCTAATCTTAGAGTTGAGGGTATGAACCCTGAATATATGTATTTCGTAAATTGTTAGGAGGTGACGCACATGCTAGGTGATGGGCGTGTGGGCGTGCACTATAGAAAATATGACATAATTATTTATGTGAAATTGTGTAGTAAATAATCTTGGCATTTTCCATGCGGTTTTATGTGTTAATGACATTGAGCTGAAAAGTATATTAAAAATCATGTTAAGGCTATGTGCCAGTATTATTGGGACCCACAGAGGTCATATTGTTGTGAATTATTTATAATAAATTAAAAATTCATACTCAGTCATATTCATTTCAGTGCATATCATATCTCAGTCTCTGTTGTTATTTATTGATACATCATATCATCATTTTGGGCTATTCTCATGACATTGTGAGCCCATGAGAGAAAGACTGGAGAGATTGATGACTGAGGGAGGCCGAGGGCCTGATTGTGAGGATATTTTTGGTATCGGGTTGCACGCCGCAGCAGGCCATGTTGGCTTTATATATATTATTATTATTATATGGATCGGGGCTGCCTGCCTGCAGCAGGCCTTATTGGCTTATTATGGCACGTGAGTTGTCCGTGCGGATTCTGATATGATATTATAGCACATGAGTTGTCCGTGCAAATTATAGAGCTTGGGCTGAAGGAGCCCTTCCGGAGTCTGTACACACCCCCAGTGAGCGCAGGTACCTACTGAGTGGGAGTGTAGAGTGCTGAGTGACTGGGAGGCATGAGAGATGGCGAGGTATGCCCGAGGGGCTGTTTACGAGTGATTGTGAGATATGCCCGAGGGGCTGTTTATGATTTTATCACTGAGTTGCATCGCATTAGCATGCACACATGATATACATGCATAAAGATGTATTTTCCTCATGTTGTACAACATCACATCATTCATGATTTCTCACATATTTTGACAGATGAGCATAATGATGTATTTGTTTTTACATGGGTTATCTGGAAGGAAAATGAAACATCTCATTTATTATTGAAAAGATTTTGGGAGAAATTATTGTTTTCAAACGTATTCATATTTTGACAACTTCGGAAAACGATTTGGGTTTTCACTGATGTACTTGAAAGGAAGAACTATTATTTTTGAAATCATGATTTGGCTGAGAATTTTATCTCTGAGTTACTTCTGGTATTATTTGCTTTACGTTGTTATGGACTGTTGTGAACTAGTGGTTTTGGACCCGACCTTGGTAGAAGCTCATCAATACTTTTAACCTAAGGCTATGTTTGTTTCTTACTCAGTACATGGGGTCGGTTGTACTGATACTACACTTCTGCACATTGCGTGCAGATGTTGGCTGCTGTTGTTGGTGTGTTCGATGGTTGCGGGATTTGAAGATGTACCTGCGTTCCTATTGTAGCTTCCTCTTATTTATGGTAGCCTTAGATTTATAAAAGCTCTGTTTATGTATTATTCAAACAGACTATGTATTTATTTCATTTCCGTTTTGTATACTCTAGTCTTAGAAGCTCATGATCTGTACTACTAGTTCTTGGGGGATGTATAAGATTATGATCTTTATTCACTTAAATTGCTTTAATAATTGTTATTGGAATTGGATAATTGAAAGTTGGCTTACTTAGCGGGTTGGGTTACGTGCCATCACGACTAGTTGGATTTTGGGTCGTGATGCCTAATTATCTCAACAAGGATTAAACCCAAAAGTAGTGATGCTAAAATAATTAAACTAAAAAAATCAATAATGAATTCTGAACAAGGAAGAGCCAATTTTTATGTTATCAATGTGATAAAAACGACCTAGGGATATGTGCTATCTAACATTCCTATTATTTTCTTCAATTGAATTGACTAACTAATTCATCGAGTTTATTGGTTGACCGGGTTAATATTGCTCATAAGAATCTGTCGAGTTCTTACTCGCCTATTCAAGATACCCTAATGCCTATATGTCTATGGAATTAGAACTAATAAGAACACATTTATAATTTTTGTACATCAACCAAGCAAGGCAATTAGGTATATGTCTATCATAACCGCGAATCCATGATGCTCAAGTTCAGGAACTTGCCCTACTCAATCCTATATGCATACTTGAATTCCCATTTTCGAGTTCAATTCTAGATTCATAGATAATATTCAATTGGTGATCAAGCAACCAAATAACTAAGTGCACGATAGAATACATAAACTACTATGACAAATCAAGAAATCAAAACCAATATTCGAAGAACAATAGTCATGAAAGAACCACAACCCCAGAACGTGAAGTTTAACACCACATAGACATAGTAACTAAACAACAAATCATCCAAAGAAACATAAAAATTACTAAGTTTGGCAGAAGAAAAGATAAAATTCGGCCTCCACGACGGCTCCTTTCTCTCCCTAGGTTAAATTCCCCTAAAACGTATGTTTAAGCACTGTTTATATATGTAGAAAAAGTCCTAGATGATTTTAACCAAGTTCAAGTAAAACAGGAAAAAGTTGGCCTCCGAAATATGCTGGGCATGCCACACTGTTTATGGCACGGAGTTTGGGTGCTATTGTCACGACCCAATTCTCACTATAGGCTGTGATGACGCCCAACATCACCGCAAGGCAAGCCAATAGTGAACTAACTATTTAATTGTTGATTTTAGTTTTTTTTTGCGGATATTGATTTTTATTTAATAAAGAAATAAGGATAAATGACCGTGGTAATATAAATCATAAAATAAATATAATAGTGAAGTAGTGAAAGTAATAGACAAAAATCATGAATATCTATTAGAAATTTCCAAAACCTGGCGTCATAACTGCACGAGCATCTAGTAGAATATACAAAACTTCTTTCAACAACTGTCTAAAACAGAATAGACAGAAATGATAAATATAACAAGAGGAAGCTCCGGGTCATGCAGAACAAAGCATGGAAAGCAGCTCACCACTAGGCCTCCAGGTAATGCGGATGCGCGTCTGGACAAATACCAGATGTACCTGCCTCAGAACCTGTACAATTTGTGCAGAAGTGTAGCGTGAGTACTTAAACAACATGTACCCATTAAGTATCTAGTCTAACATCAAAGAATTAATGACGAGGGGTCGACACCGACATTTATAAGTGGTCAATATACATAAAGTGCAAGAATTATAAATAGGCATGAGATATAAGGTAGTAATGGAATAAGAGGTAATAAATGAGTGATTCTTTAACAAAAATAACAAGTTAAAAGTCCCCACATATCACATGCTAATTCAACAAGGGGCAAACAAGTAGTTATAATTTCTCAAGTCATAGAGTATGTATCGAGTATAATCGGACTCCTAGCGATAACACGTATGAGTTATGCCGAGGTCGTAGGTCACGATCCATAACAATCGTGTACATATACTGCCAAGGTCATACGGCCCGATCGATAAATGCATCTCATTATATATAAATATTGCCGAGGCGTTCAGCCCGATCCATAGGAATAAGGAAACTTTTCGGACTACAAAATATGTGTTTACAACCCCAAAGTAAGCCCATAAAGGAACATAAGTTTTCCATCAATAATTATACATTCCGCCAAATTTCTAAGTAATGAAGCTCGGTCTAGCATAGTCTCTAATCAAGTTTTACTTATTAACACAAGTAACTAAACTAACAAGTTGAGTCTAAATAGTGCAAGTATTGCAGATCATATCGAATAAGCCTTGTGTCCAAAAGATATATTCTCAATATATATTCCAAATGTTCCTGTTATGTTATGTGCCATTTGAAAATGTTCCCGAAGCATTGGTTGTATATCTAATTGTTATAACATTAAGTCGTGACCCAAATAAAAGCTATTATACCAAATTGGGTAAGAAGTCACAATGTGCTTAACATTCTTATTTGCTCACCTGTGGACTTAAAGTCTTAAATAGAAATGATTTGTTGTTGATTATCCGTGATGATGTTTGAAAGTGAAAGAAGCGAGTATGAGATGTAGAAATGTGGCCATCGTGCCAAGAATGAGAATTACATTTGTGGCCAATAGTGCCAATGAAATGAAAGAATGTGTGAAACATTATGAGGTGAGTTTTGACTCCTTTATATAATAATGTCATTAATGTCCTATGACCACCCATGGCTAGTACAAGTAAGTGATAGTATGAATATAAACTGTGGCCGCTTGCCAAAATGAGAATTATGAGGCATTGTATGTTTCAATGGTTTCAATCATGGTATGTATGCTTCAAAAATAATAAATGAAAATGACTTTGATGTTAAGTTCCCAAGAACCATGAACTAGCTAATGACCTTAAGTTGACAAGAGGGTATACAATGAGGTGAAAGAGAGATGTCCTATGCTAAATGTTGATAAATCTTATGAAAACGAATTTGGGCCATGTGTCAATGAAATTGACTTATTGATTCACCACACATGTGCTAATATAATGAGATATGTTTCTCCATGATATGCATGAACATGAAGTGTTCCAATGATCCGGGAACTTACGACCTTAAAAGTAGCATTAGTCATGTCGCTTGAGAATATATATGGTTATGTGCATAATGATGTATATGGAATTCTATGAACGGTCTATGAAACACATAGGTGTATTGTATATGTGATACTATGGACGGTCTATGAAACACATAGGTGTATAATATGAATGAATCCCCATGAACGGGCTATGAAACGCATAGGTGTATAATATGAATGAATCCCTATGGACGGTCTATGAAATGCATAGGTGTGTAATATGAATGAAACCCTATGGACGGTCTATGAAACACATAGGTGTATTGTGTATGGAATCCTATGGACAGTCTATTAAATACATATGTGTATAATTTGAATGAATCCCTATGAACGGGCTATGAAACGCATAGGTGTATAATATGAATGAATCCCTATGGACGGTTTATGAAATGCATATGTGTGTAATATAAATGAAACCCTATGGATGGTCTATAAAACACATAGGTGTATAATATAATATGTGAACCCTATGGATGGTCTATGAAACGCATAGGTGTATAATCATATGTGAACCCTATGGACGTTTTGGTGAGACGCATAGGCAACACAAACAATAGGTGCCACTTCTATTGCCCTTGTTTGTATATGTTGGTACTTTTACATTATATTTTGTATCCCACGCATAATTCATAGGGGGAGTTTGACCCTAAAAGAAGTTCAGAATGATGTAAGTATAATAATACTTGACATGTGATACTATGGGTCACTTCGTAGTTTCTTGACGAAATTTATTTTGCCTTTTATTTGAGTTACCGTATTTCCATATATTGTTCTATCTGCCTTAAATACGAGTACTATTCCATATGTACTCACGACCCTTTTACCGGGGGTGCT
Source organism: Nicotiana tomentosiformis (assembly GCF_000390325.3). Taxonomy (NCBI): domain Eukaryota; kingdom Viridiplantae; phylum Streptophyta; class Magnoliopsida; order Solanales; family Solanaceae; genus Nicotiana; species Nicotiana tomentosiformis. Next base: position 88,724,914 of record NC_090815.1, read on the forward strand.
GCATCTTTTAATGAATGCAGATGGTTCCATAGCAGGCAGCATCGATCAGTGATAGCAATACATTCTCCTCTCAACTGACTTGGTGAGCCCCACTTCATATCGGGGTCATATATCTTTTGTTGCTCATGTATTGTGTTTTAAGGTATAGTCGGGGCCTTGTTGTCGGTATTATCCTAGTACTCTTTTGTACCCGTTAAAGGCTCTGTAGACATGGTGTGGGTTGTACGTTGGTATTGGGAAGATCAAACTAAAGATGCTGTAATTGTATCACATGTTCCACTTCTACACTATGGATGTGTAATGTAATATTTTGGGGATTTATAAATGAAGTAGCTAATAGTAATGGATTGGTGTTATATACATGATTTCCTTATTGTCTAATTAATGAAAATATATATTCTCGTTATTCATGGGTGAGTTTGGGTAGAAGGAAATCTAGCAGGCTTGCTCGGCAGGATTATTCCGGTTGAGCACCGGCAGCGCTCCTCGAGATCTGGGCATGACAACGGGAACCAGTGTTTTGCGGATACCGGGTAATGTTGACCGATTTTTGATACTAAAACAGCTCTCACGCCCACTCCCTTGAAGTTTGCTGCTCCATCAAAGAACATCCTCCAACCGTTGTATGCTTCAGTAATATCTTCTCCTACAAATGACACTACCTCATCGGGAAAATACGTCTTCAATGGTTTGTATTCTCCATATATGGGATTCTCCGCCAAGTGATCAACCAATGCTTTCCCCTTGACTGCCTTCTGAGTCACGTAGATGATGTCAAATTCACTTAGCAATATCTGCCACTTTGCTAATTTACCCGTAGGCATGGGTTTCCAAAAGATGTATTTTAGTGGATCAATCCTTGATATGAGTTATGTAGTGTATGCGCAGAAATAATGTCTCAAATCTTGGGCTACCCATGTCAAAGAGTAGCAGGTGCGTTCCAACAAAGAATACCAAGCCTCATAAGGTGTGAACTTCTTCCCGAGGTAATATATCACTTGATCCTTCCTCCCAGTTTCATCATGTTATCCTAGAATGCAGCCACATGGTCAATCCAACATGGACAGATAAAGCAGTAGAGGTCTTCCTGGTTTTGGCGGGACCAACACGGGCAGTTTAGATAAATACTCCTTGATTTTGTTGAAGGCTTTCTGGCATTCTCCAGTCCAGGTTGTTGCAGCATATTTCCTCAACATCTTGACGATCAGTTCACATATCACCGTTGATTGTGCTATAAAATGGCTGATATAATTGAGACATCCTAGAAAACTCATCACATCCTTCTTATTCTTTGGTGGTGGCAAGTCCTGGATAGCTTTCATTTTTGATAGGTCTAACTGAATACCTAGGTGTCTGATGATGAAACCTAGCAACTTTTCAGTAGGGACTCCAAAGGAACATTTTGCAGGGTTCAACTTCAAGTTGTATTTTCGAAGCCGATCGAAAAATTTCTTCAGGTCTGCTATGTAATCCGAACTTCTTTTAGATTTGATGATAACATCATCCATGTACACCTCTATTTCCTTGTGTATCATGTCATGGAAGATAGTCGTCATGGATCTCATGTAGGTGGACCCAACATTCTTCAAACAAAATGGAATAATTTGTAACAATATATTCGCCATGGTGTGATAAAGGCGGTCTTTTCTGTATCCTCTTCATCCATCCAAATGTGATGATATCATGCAAAGCAATCTACAAAAGATTGGAGTTCATGCTTGGTGCAATTGTCAATCAGTATGTGTATGTTAGGCAGCGGGAAATCATCCTTAGGACTTGCTCTGTTCAGATCTCGATAATCGACACAGACTCTAACTTTCCCATCTTTCTTCGGAACTGGCACGAAGTTGGCTAACCAGGTAGGGTATTCGAGCACTCGAAGAACTTTGGCTTTGATTTTCTTGGTGACCTCTTCTTTTATCTTCAGACTTATATTTGGCTTGAACTTTCCGATCTTTTACTTTACCGGTGGACACATGGGATTAGTAGGTAGCTTGTGAGCTACTATGGATGTTCTTAACCCAGTTATATCGTCCTAGGACCATGCAAAAATATCCTCATATTCACTTAGGAACATGATATACTCTTCCTTCTATGACAGTGGTAGATGGATGTTTATACGAGTTTCCTTGACTGTTTTCGAATCCCCTAGGTTAACGGCCTCAGTTTCCTCCAAATTAGACTTTGGTTTATTTTCAAAATTCTCTACTTCTTTGACAATTTCTTCAGGTATTATATCATCTTTCGGATCTTCTGAATCATTGTTCTTATGTTGCATTGTCTCATTACATGTCACAGTCATAGTTTCATTAGGATATGTAATAATTATGCCGAAAAGAATGTGGAAAGATAATAATAAATGTCAACAGGTATGACTCGATGGCTTGAGTAATTATTTCAAAACAAAATACTGAAAATATCTTAAATTCTCAAAACAATTTGAAAACAAGTCATGCTAATTTCCTAGGCTATCCATTAACTCGGGGAGCCCGGGATGGTGCAGCGGTCCAGTTCTTGAGAACAACGCCTTCTTCCTCAACAAGTCTGAATGGTAAGATCCTTCTCTTCCTCCTCAACAATTGCACTGCGGTCCATGTCTTCTTCATCCAAAAATAACTTCCTCACACCGGCCAAAATCTCATCTTTCTCGTTTCCCCACATTATGCCAGTCTGACAAAATGTCTGGTGCAGAGGTGGTATGGGTTGTTCCAGCGGATAATAATGGGCGCGCCATGGAGGTATCCAATCCTGATATTCCTGTACTGTATATTCATACCCGAGTCCAAAGGCCGTGCCATGATACTGTGGTTGTATGGGTTTAGTGATCCCCTGAAGCTTTTTGCTGAGACCCTTGACTGTTTCATATCCCGTCCATAGCAATATGCTTTCTATCTTCTTGCTCCACTATCGATCCTTTTCAATTGCATTCACCCGGTCCATGCGGTGATATGTTTATCCACCCAACTTCCTCCTGTTTTCGATAGGGTTGCTTCCGTCTCCATGAATAATCACCTCCTGATGATTCCACTCGAACATCACATCCTGGTGTAGAGTAGAAGCCACTGTCCCAGCTGCATGTATCCATGGTTGTCCCAACAATAGGTTGTAAGTAGTAGATATATCTAGCACTTGGAACTCAATATCAAACCAAGTCGGACCCATCTGTAGATCAAGGTTGATTTTCCCGATAGTGGCTCTCTGAGATCCATCAAATACCTTCACATTTATTCTTCCCATCTGTATGTTGTGCAGGCCTTTACCTAATCTTTTCAAAGTGGTCAGTGGGCATATGTTCAGGCTCGAACCTCCATCTTTCAGGACCCTGGAAATTAACTTGTCCTCAAATTGCACTGTGATGTGCAACGCTTTGTTGTGACTCAACCCTTATAGTGGTAACTCATCTTCGTGGAAAGTAATTTTGTGACTCTCTAGTACCTATCCGACCATGTTAGCCATCTCTCCACTAGTTATCCGATGGGTACATAAGCTTCACTTAACACTTTCATCAAGGCATTCTTGTGTGTGTCTGAGTTTTGCAACAGTGATAAGATGGATATCTGAGCGGGGGTCTTGTTCAGGCGGTTAACAACAGAGTATTCCATTGCTTGTATCTTCCTCCAAAGATCGTCAGTGCTAGTCTCAACAATAGGCATCTTAGGTGAAGCTTCTCTGACAGTTCAAGTAATACCTTACCCGACACCTGTTTCTTCTATTTTGGCTTTTACCTTTCTTCTTGCTTCTGCAACATAAGCCCATGAGACAACATCAGTCTTGTAATATGGTATGGGAGCTACTATTACAGTGAAGGGGGTAGCTACCTCGACCTCAAATGGCTCCTGGGTTTGTACCACAACTGGTGTGAGGGTGACCAAAGATGTTTTAGGAGTGTCTCCCTCTCAAATGAGTCTGGTGGACCCTTTCTGATTCCACTCCTCATCAGTTTCTTTCACGTTCACCCCTTAACCCTTGTGATCCAGGAGAGGGATACTACTGACATTCGGTGTAACTTCCTTTGCTTGTATAACCTTAGTGTCGATCAGTGTCTGAATCTTATCTTTGAACATGTGACACTCTTCAATGGTATGACCTTTCATGCCTGAATAATAGGCACATGTTTTGTTGGGATCAATCCACTGGTATGGATTCTCAACAATAAAAGCAGGAATAGGGGTGAAATAACCAGCGACCTTCAGTCTCTCATACAATTGGGCTATGGGTTCAGAAATTGGGGTGTAATGTTTAGGAGTTCTACGTCGAAATTTAGAAGTGGCATTGGGTATTTTTGGCTGGCGGGTGGAGCTGAATGGTAATATGCAGGTTGAGTGTTCTAGGTAGTGGAAGGATATTGGTATTTTGGAGGTGAGGGTTGATATGTGGGTGGTGGTGTTTGGTATGTGAGGGGAGACTTAAAGCCTTGTGCTACCATCACAGTGCCCACTTCTTTCTTTTTCGAGATACTTCCTAATTCCAAGGCTTTATTGTGGCTTGCATCGCCTCGAAACTAGTCACCATCCCACTCTTGATTCCTTCTTCTATCCTCTCTCCCAACTTGACGATGTCTGACAATCCGTGATTTTCGATGACCATCAACCTTTCATAATACTGTAGATCTTGAGCTCTAACAAAGAACTTGTTCATTTGTTCTTCTTCGAGTGCTGGCCTTACCTTTGCGGATTCTGACCTCAAACGGGTAGCATACTTTCAGAAGGTTTCTATTGGCTTATTCTTGAGGTTTTGGATATAGCAAATGTCTGGCGCATTCTTTGTGTTGAACTTGAATCTATCCATGAAATCTGATGCCATACTTACCCAATTTGCCCACTTCTTTGGGTTTTTACTGATATATCAATACAAGGCGTCTCCTGTAAGACGTCACATGAACAGTTTCATGCGGATTTGTTCATTCATACCTACTCCTAGAAGCTTGTCACAGTAGGTTCTCAGATGCACCTTTGGATCACTAGTGCCATCGAACATCTCAAACTTGGGAGGTTTGTAACCCTCCGGCAGTTCCACATCCGGTTGAATACACAAATCTTCATAGTTTAGACCTTCGATGCCTTTCCCACCTTCAACACTTTGTACTCTCCCTGTAAGTTTCTTGAGTTCCTCTACCATGTTTCGAATGAGAAGGTCCTTTTCCGTTGGCACAAGTATGTATAGGGTTTGTTGTGGGGTATGTGGTAAGGTTTCCATATATATCGAATTGCATTGATGAGTTCCTGGAACTTGGGTATATGGGTGGTCATTGATTGAGTTTTGGGGATCAGGAATAGGATGCGGTGCATTTTGGGAGGGGGGGTGATAAGTAGTGGTTTGCGGGTATTGAAATGGATGATGGCGATGTTTGTAATGGATTTGCACTGGTGGTGGGTTAATGTTTCGTGGAGGTGCATGATTAGGATAATGGTGTGGTGCGGGAGGATTTGGAGCTATGGGTAGTGGATTATGGGTTTGTGTGTTTTGTGGCGGTGTTTGGTTTTCGATAGTTGGATTTTGCTGGTTGATGTCAGGAACATTGAGAGTAAGGGAAAGGTTTTCCAGATTTCGGACCTGCTCAAGCTTGCCCTGTAGCTCCAGGATTTTCTGCTCCAAACGTAAGACCAACACACTCTTCCCTGGGGTGCTTCTACCATTTGAAGTTTCAATAGTTTCCACCACAGTAACATTATATTTTCGAATACCACTTCAATCATCTATCTTTCCTTTGCCCTTGCCTTTACTTTTCGGGTCTATAGGTGGAGGAGGAGGTGGAAGACCTCTGGATCTTTTGTGGTATGCTGAAGATGCCAGTATGCACGAACCAAACTATGGGAGTGGGAATAATAAAGAAATAAAAACATAAAGGTAACTGATGTGCCGTAGAATTGTAACACTTTTGATACTAATTATATAGACTTTATCTTGTCTTTTAAAGCATTATAAGATATTTCTTATGTAGTTTTGGTGTTTTGCAGAAAACCAAATTTAAAGAGCCAAGAACATGGAAAAGATAACAAAAACAAATTAGAAGGGCAGAAATGCGGCAGGTTTGCGAGCGCGAAAGTGATGTGCGGGCCGCAAACGAACCGCAGAGTGAAGCAGACCATCCCAGTTCTGAGAGTAGATTATGTGATCTAATGTGCTGTCGCATAACTCTTGTGCGGACCGCATAATGATCGCACAAATGCAAAAAGAGCTTATGTGAAAATGACTTTGCGGTACGATATACGATTGCAAAATCAATATACGGACCGCATAACATAAATACGATGGAAAAATGGAGAACTGGGTAATCAACTCTGTGAAGGAAATCAAGATATGCGGACCGCTAAAGCTTTCTACGACCATTCTGTGGTCGCAGACTTGATTTGTAGGGTCATTTTTGTCACATTTTGACCCCGACTTTTAGCCCATTATAAATAGAATAACTAGAGTTTTTGTGGAACAACTTGTCAGACAGAAAGAGGCTACACTTAGAGCATTGAATGCACCATTATTTTGGAAGCTTATGAGATAAAATCCAAGACTTTATTTATAATTCACAATCACAACACTCCCCTTTTAAACTAACAGTGTAGGATTACGACTTAAGTCAAGTTTCACACTACTCAAGTAAATATTTCACACCTATTCCTTTTTGGATTCGACCCCAACCTAGTTGGGTTATTATATTTGACATCGACTGCCTTACACCATTTATTTAGGTTTAATTTGAGCGTATCAAATTTTGGCGCTGTTGCCGGGGAATACAATTTTGAAATTACTTTGCCTGCTTTGCTTTGTGTCATTAGGTAAACATGGTCGAGCCGGAAGAAGAGAAGTTTTTTGCATATATAGATGAGTATATCGAGGATACAAATGCCATTGTCCCTCCAAGAGTTGATGCTGCCACCTTCAAAGTGGAACACAGTCTAATCCTAATGCTCAAGGCAGAGGGGTTCTTCCGAAATTCCACCGATGATGATCCGACACAACTTCTCAGATAAATTTTGGGTGTGTGTGCAATGCACAAACAGAATTGTGTCTTAGATGATGCCCTAAGGTTGAGGGTGTTCAAATACTCTTTAATTGCCGAGTTTGCCACCAATGTCAACGTGTTGACGCAAATGTTCACTGAAAGCCAAACAAAAAAGGTAAATGTTGTGGAAGATGTGCAACCCATGTTGAAGGAGTACAAAGAAGAAAATTATATCAACAATCCTCAAAAAGGATATCAAAGAAAATCTTACCAAGGTTAAGGACAACAACCCCAATGGAAGTCTAACCCGCAAGGGAAAGGCAACCAACAATGGTGAAATGACCAAGGTAATACCAATCAAGGAAATTGAAGTAACAATAACAACTTTTCAAATCGGAGTTCAAACCTCTATGTTCCACCAAAGGGGCAATATTCTAATTCTCTGCATTGGAAAGAAAGCTCTTCAAGTGATTCCAAGTTAGAAAGCATGCTTGAAAGAGTGTTGCAAAACCAGGAGAGATCCGACACTTCAATGAAGAATATGACCGAACCTGTGGGTTCTCACACTGCAACTATTCAAAAACTAGAGATGCAAATGAGGGATCTCTCAAGAGAACAAAACCCAAAACTGAAGGGCACACTCTCAAGTGATACAATTGCAAACCCTAAAGGTAGTGGGAGTGGTCCAACTTCTCATTGTATGGAAATCACAACTCGAAGTGGGAAACTACTTCAAGAAGAGAATGAATGAGTGGTCGATGTTGAAGATTCTGAGCAAGAAGTCAAGGCACAAGTTGAGGTGCCAATTGTTTTTGAAGTTGAAAGACTCCCGAAGAAGGTGGAAACTCAAGAAGTGAAACATGAAGAGGTTAAGAAAAAGGTAATAGAGGCACCAAAAACTCTAGAACCATTCCTAGACCTCCTCTTCCTTTCCCTCAAAGACTTGATAGAAAGGTTGATGATAGCAAACTCGAGAAGTTCTATGACATCCTAAAGCAATTATAGGTGGACATTCCATTTGTAAAAGCATTTCAAGAGATCTCGGGTTTTGCTAAGTACTTGAAGGACTTGATCACTAAAAACAAAACCACCAAGAATGAAGTGGTGAATGTCACTCACCGAGTTAGTTCCATCATTGCAACAACCGCCGTCCAAAAGAAGAAGGACCCGGGAGCCTTCACCATTCCTTGCACTATTGGATTGCGCGACTTTGTATGAGCCCTTTATGATAATGGGGCTAGCATCAACTTAATGGTCCTTGATATTTACAAGAAAGCGGGATTAGGTATGCCTAGGCCTACAAGTATAAGGTTGCAAATGGCCGACCGTTCAATAAAGTGGCCGGTAGGAATAGTTGATGATGTGCTTGTGAAAGTGGGGATGTTTCCCCTTCCTGTCAACTTTGTTCTTCTCTATTGTGCTGTTGATAAAGAGAACCCTATCATCTTGGGGAAACCATTCCTTGCTACCAGGAGGGCACTCATGGACTCGGAACGAAATGAGATCAAGTTCTGAGTTAATTACGAAGAAGTTACCTTTCAAGCGAGTAAGGATATGAAATTTCCACATGCATACGAAAGTATCTCCGTCATTGATATTGTTGATGAGGTAGAGGATGCAGTCAAGGTGAAGATGGATGAGGAATGCCTTGATGAGGCATTGGTGGCTATTTTGGTGAATTTTGATGGTGAAGAAATGGAAGGATACATGGAATCGATGAATGCATTGGAAGGGCTTGGGTCCTATACTTATGCACCAAAGAAGTTTTCTCCTGATTTAGAGAACAGAGTCACCCCTCCCGCTAAGCCTTCAATTATCAAGCCGCCATAACTTGAGCTCAAGCCACTTCCACTACACTTAAGGTATAAATTTCTTGGTTCTAATGAAACTCTTCCTATAATTGTTTCTTATTTGTAGAATGATGTGCAGGTTGAACACTTATTGAATACCTTGAGGGAGCACAGATAGGCCATTGGGTGGACTATAGCGGATATCCGAGGGATTCCCGCCGGAATTTGTGAGCACAAGATACAATTGGAGCAAGAGAGCAAACCTAGCGTGGAGAATCAAAGAAGGTTAAACCCTTCCATGCAAGATGCAGTGAAGAAATAAATCATAAAATGGTTGGATGCCGGGATTGTCTACCCCATTGTTGATAGTCCTTGGGTGAGTCCAGTGCAATGTGTGCCAAAGAAAGGAGGCATGGATGTGATTCAAAATGACAAAAATGAACTCATCGCAATGAGGACACTGACCGGGTGGAGAGTTTGCATGGACTACCGGAAGCTCAATAGTGCTACTTGCAAATACCATTTCCATATGCCTTTTATTGATCAAATGCTTGATCGGCTAGCGGGAGGGTCATTTAATTGCTTCTTGGATGGTTATTCCGGCTACAACCAAATCAACATCGCCTTAGAAGATCAAGAGAAGACAACAATCACATGTCCATATGGGACCTTTGCCTTTAGCCGGATGCCATTTAGGCTATACAATTCCTCGGCTACCTTTCAATGATGCATGATGTCAATCTTCTCGGACATGGTGGAGGATTTCTTAGAGGTGTTCATGGATGACTTTTTTGTAGTTGGTGATTCCTTTGAGCATTGCTTGACAACCTTAGGCAAGTGCTTAAAATATGTGAGGAAACTGTCACGACCCAAACTAACCCCTGTCGTGATGGCGCCTATCGTGGAACTAGGCATGCCGACTCATTTCCAAAACAAACCGATATTTTCATTTCAAAGATAATTTCAATGTTATTTAACATAGAAACCTTCGCAAAGGAGTTCAAATCAAAACAAAAGTGCGGAAAAGAAAAGCCCGATATCAGGGTGTCACTAGTCATGAGCATCTACTACAATATATCTAACAATATTAAGGCTAACTCAGCCTGGAAAATAGTTAAATACAACTAGAGGAAGATAAGAGGGAGAAGAGCAGGGGCTGCGGTTGCTAAGCAGCTACCTTACTATCCCCGAGAAAATCTGCAACCAAAATAATCAACAACCGATACCGTTTCCAGCTACACCTGGATCTGCACACAAGGTGTAGGGAGTAACGTGAGTACGCCAACTCAGTAAGAAACAACAATAAATAAAGACTGAGCAGTAGTGACGAGCAATAAAGCATATAACGTTCATATCGGGAAATTTCAGTAGAATACCACATACTTAAAAAATCAGGATTTGAATCAAAACATCTCGTTTAAACCCAGTTCCAGTACAAATCATTTAAAGATATTTTTCAACATTTTTCAACAAAGGAAAAATGCAAAGTTGAGAAAAAAATGATGAAATCATAAACAGCCCCTCAGGCAAAACATCACTCATATACAGCCCCTCGGACAAACCTCACAGTCACTCGTGCTACTCGGGCATACTTCACAATCACTCTTGCCACTCGGTCATACCTCACAATCACTCTTGCCACTCAGGCATACATCACAATCACTCATGCCTCCCAGTCACTCAGCACTCGACACTCACACTCAGTAGGTACCTGCGCTCACTGGGGGTATGTACAGACTCCGAAGGGAGTCCTTCAGCCCAAGCGCTCTAATCTGCACGGACAACTCACGTGCTGCACGGACAACTCACGTTCTATAATAATAAAGTATGCTGCAGGAGGGCAACCCCGATCCACTCTCATCCTCACAATCAGGCCCTCGGCCAATATCAAACATGCTGCGGCGTGCAACCCGATCCCATAAAAATGCAACATGCTGCGGCGTGCAGCCTGATCCCATAAATATCCTCACAAATCATGCCCTCGGCCTCACTCAGTCATAAACCTCTTAAGCCACTCGGGCATTTCAGTAAAAAAGGGCATTCGGTCCAAAACAACATTTATATGCATCAAAATAGAGTCATAAAACTGAGTTATCCAGTAAAATAGTATAACCATGACTGAGTATAGATTTTCTATCGAAAACAATGAGAGGATTGTAAGAAAAGTCCCCTAAGGGTCCAAACAGCACTAACACAAGGCCCAAACATGGCATCCAACCCAATTTACAGAAACCCTTTCTAAAACATATAAGTATCATATAGTTTCAACAAAGTATGCAACTTTACAATTGCTACGGGAAGGACCAAGTCACAATCCCTAACAGTGCACTCCCACATGCCCGTCACCTAGCATGTGCGTCACTAAAAATAGTAGAATGATACAAAATTTGGGGTTTCGTACCCTCAGGACTAGATTTACAATCGTTACTTACCTCAAACCGGTCAAATCTCTACCCTGCAATGCTCTTGCCTCTGGACTTTGCCTCCAAACACTCCAAATCTATTCACAATCAGTACAATACCATCAATATATGCTAATGGAATGAATTCCAATGGAAAAGCTACAAAATTAGACCAAAACCCGAAACTGGCTCAAACCAGCCCCCCGACCTCACGTCTCGAAATCCGACAAAATTTACAAAACTAGAAAGCCCATTCACTCACGAGTCTAACCATACCAAATTCATCAAAATCTGACATCTTTTGCTCCTTAAAATCCTTAAATTACTTCTCCAAAAATCCCAAGCCCTAACCCCTCATTTTCACTAATTACAATGACTAAACAACATCCCCTTTCCGCATATGCGCTCTAGGTTTTGCACCTACGAGCTCGCAGATGCGACCTACAACTCGCACATGCGCAACCTGCCTAGCCCAGCATTGTACACACCTGCGAACTCCCCACGCGCACCAGCGGCCTCGCACCTGCGACTCTTTCTTTCGCAGGTGCAAAAATAGCAGTAGCAGCAGCTTCAGCTGCATTTTCCAACTTCGACAAATCCGTTAACTACCCCAAATCACCCTGAGGCCCTCGGGACCTCAATCAAAAATACCAACAAGTCATATATCAACATACCAACTTAATCGGACCTTCAAATCACTCAAAACAACATCAAATCATCAAATTACCCTCGGATTCAAGCCAAAGAACTTCTAAATTTTCAAATTCGGCAACCGATGCCGAAACTAACTAAACCACGTCCGAATGACCTCAAAATTTGCACACACATTACAAATGACACTACAAACCTACTCCAACTTCCGGAATTCCATTCTGAGCCCGATATCAAATTTTCCACTGCCGACCGAAATCGCCAAATTTCTAATTTCGCCAATTCAAGCCTAATTCTACCACGGACCTCCAAATCACATCCCGGACGCACTACTAAGTCAAAAATCACCTAACGGAGCTAACAGAACCATCATAATTCAAATTCAAGATCGTTTACACATAGGTCAACATCCGGTTGACTTTTCCAACTTAAGTTTCTACCTAAGAGACTAAGTGTCTCAATTCACTCTGAAACCACGCCGATCCCGAACCTAAGTGTCTCAATTCACTCTGAAACCACGCCGATCCCGAACCAACTAACCCGGTATATCATAATATATCTTAAGAGAATAAAGGAAACAGAAATGGGGGAAACAGGGCTATAACTCCCGAAATGACCGGCCGGGTCGTTACATCCTCCCCCACTTAAACATACGTTTGTCCTTGAACGTGCCGAGAGTTGTTCCAAAAACAAAGAAATGGCTGTGCAACTTTCCCATGCACATACCCCGGGGTGATCCCACGTCACCCTATCCCATACAGGTCCGATAGCACAGCATAACTGAAATTTCCAAATTCAACCTAGCCCACAAGCCTTCGAATCAAATTTCCAACATCCGAAATTTCCTATAAGATGAGAAGTTTGCATCTACATACCGTATAAGTCTGAACAATCTGTACCAAAAGCCGTAACCATAACTCAAATACTCAAATTCAATTACTGCATAGCTCGAATTCTCAAAGTAATGATTTCTAATCACAGTATCGACTCAAATCAACCCAGTGCCGGTAATAAACTCATATCAGACAAAACCACGTTTGAAAACCTTCGTACACTACCGATGATAAAAGAAACATACTAAATTCAAAACCATTCACTAGACCAACAGGTCATGGAGCTCCCATTCCTTCTACAAGAACTATAGAAAATTTCAAAGATGACTTCCGATATTATCCTTCCAATTATACCACAATCAAATCTGATAGCATCCATTCTAGGCCCAATGACCTCGTCTCATCCAACACGACCACTCTAGTGACATAACACATAAATACAATCTAAAGCCACAACCCGTGCAATCCGTGCACCAGGTAGCAGCATTCCAAATGTACCCAATCGTAACAATGACCCAAAAAGGAGAACCGTTCTGCAAGCTCGACGAGTACCACCCCGACGCAATGCTAAGAACCCATCACACACCGCAGAACCATAACATACTAATCTTACACGAGGGATCATATTACCACATAACTCTGCTGCAATATGCGAACCTATCCAAATACTGGTCCATATGAAACACCTCAAGCCACTCTGCTAAAATCAATAACCATGCGCAATTCGACATCAAGTATCCAAAGTGCATTACCATAACCATGGAAAAGCAAACGACACCATGCCACATAAAATCCGAAAGAACATAACCAATACATCATCAACCAAGCAATATCCAATACTATTCTCGCTCAAATTTTGCTATAAGGCTACAATAGAACAACACCATATGTGCATATAACCAACGAATCACAACTCCTCGTAGCTTAGAAGAGTAACTCACAGATCATTTCAGAACACGAATAAGCTTCACATCAACCGAATGGCACATCCTTCAATAATAGCAGTATAAAGCTAATCAATCCGGCTCGGTGTAGAATACACATCCTAATTGGGCCTACCAATGGGCCCCAAATCAACTATGGTCAGCCACCAATAGATAAACAACCTCTGAAAGTCCACAATGACGCAATCATAATACATTCTATCATCTAGCTAACTCCAGCCACAACTTCACAGTCCACAACCATGAATCAATCTGCTCCTGAGAACTCCCAATCTCCAATTCCATAGAACACATGAATCACCATATTTGATTCCACCTCCACCGCCCGAATGCCTAACACCTCTCTCATACACAATCATCCCATGAGAAATACTTTAAAAAAAATCTCCAGTGCCACCTCGCAAAAATTTGAGTATCAACAGTCGATCAACCAGGAGAGTGCCGCAATACCAGCGAAGTACCATAAATCAAAACACACCGCCCCTTCTGAAATGTACACTCTTATCAAGCTATACTAGATGGTAATATCATTTACCTAGTCATCGGAAACCGTTCATGCTGTATAAGAACTTATGTCCTTCCCTTCAAAACTGAACTGTGACCTTGTACATGTAAATCCTATTCCCACACAACACACCACATCTATTATGCCATCATGTGACAAGCATAAGAATTCCATTATCAACTCTGAGTCACTAGCAAATTACATACCTTATTAGTCAGAAACCTCTTTCTTGCTTCTTTCTAGGAGGAAATCATAACACACAACACGTTCCGTACATCGGTAGAAAATATCACATAATGTACATATTCCGTACATCGACATCGGTAGAAAATGCTTACTCCGATGAGACCTTATGTGAACCTAAAATTGTTTCTTCACCTTCTTGATACTGAAATGCATAATTCACAATGATATGAAATGCCACGAGTCTCGACACCGTTCAATGCAACTCCTAGTTTTCTAGCCATATATATAAATTGTGAAAATTCCTAATCGCTACATATAAATCTTTAATCCATTCGAACCATTCTTGAGAGTCATCCACTCTACTCAAATCTCAAAATAACCGACCAAATGGACCGAAACGACCTGTGCCCCATTAGCACACCAACACCCAAGGGAAATAAAGAGTAACCCACACTCTTACGCAATCGAGAAAATTCCTACTCCATGTACACTACATTCTTCATGAATAACCACTCAATTATTTTATGGTCCTCTTATAACCATAGAGTGTAATACAACTTGTGTCCAGAAATTCCTTTACCCGAGTCATCCTCGATATCGACCTCTGCAAGTTCTGATTCACCAGTATACCCCAAACCGAAACTAATATGACACATAACTGTGCAATCAACTCGTCGATAGCAGACCCCCCCACTTAGCCTTAAGCTGCAATTATATAAAATTAGAACCCATAAGGATTTCTCCTTCTTAATTACCAAGGTCTCGCACTGTTAACCTGCTAGATTTCTCGAAGTCTTTTATTAAGCCTTTCATGAACATTCTTAATCTCCAGCCAAAAATCACATACGCGAACTCCTACAGGGTAGTGAGTAATATTCCTCGCAAACACTTCATCAACATCATGCCACCGCTAGCTGCACACAGGAGATAACCCATATGTGGAATTCCTTACCGACATCTTCCAATGACACTGCACTGAGTGCAATGACCACTAAATTCGTAAATTCTCCTGAGTTCATGCTCGCACACCATTTGTATAAGTCTGCCCTTTCCTTATTGACATTAACTGTATGTCAACAATACCTTCCGAACTCAAGTCATATTGCACCTGACACGATAATCAGATCTTCACGCCTCTATTCATTTCAAACACACTCTTTTCTTCCATATTCAATTTTCCTTTGTACACTAACCATCACTCCAAATAGAGTCTGTATGCCGATTCATATACTAACACGATTCCAAACCATTCTACACTTTCTCAAGGCGCATGACTACCCTACTAGTGAATTCATATGCTAATCTGCCACTTTTACTTCGGTTAAATCATCTCCTTTAAGAAACTTCTCAACCTCTACTTCTTCTACTTGACCTGCTAGTTCTTCAACCACCACGAAACACTTCCCGTCATGTCGTCCCTCATACTTTCCTCCCCAGCTGCTGCATCAAATCGAAATGTATCTCTGTCGCACCTGAACCAATAAAATATTACCGACTCTAAGTCTCTTCGAAGATCATCTTTCTCGAGCCATCAACATAAAAAATAGCCATTCGCAACCACAATTACTACACAATCACTTACTCTTCTTGAGTCCAGACTCATTGACAAGACATGAGAATTTAATTTGTCCCAATATTTAACAACATGAAATATCCTTCAAACATTCGCACTCGAGACCGTACGTCACATCAAGACGAAAATCAAGCGCCCAATGGCCTTCCTTTACATTTCAAGGAAACACTTCTCGTCACATTCAAGTCGTCTTAAGACATCCTGCAGTTACATCATACTCATCCCAAAGCCATTCCACCGCTCCTCGAGTCACGAATTCCACTCGTAGGGGCATTACCAGACATATGAGTCCAAATATAAAGGTTACAACTGAAGCAACCGAGCCAAAACTATGGTTTAAACCTGGCCTCAAGTACTCCAGACTAGCCCATCACCAAAACACATAATACACACCTCGAACCTCGTTCATAGAATCACAAGCCGGCGATGCACAACTGATACCGAGCGCTCATGTGCGAAAGCGAATGCGTGGAAGGAATTCAAAGAGTTATGTTTCAAGTTGAATCAATTTCGCATGATAGAATACAAGAAAGTGAAATTTTCCTAAGGGTTCTGCAGCCTCTCGAAGATAAGTACAGACGTCTCCGTACCAATCCGCAAGACTTTACTAAACCCGCTCATGACTCGTGAGACCTATGTAACCTAGGCTCTGATACCAATCTATCACGACCCAAACTAACCCCTGTCGTGATGGCGCCTATCGTGGAACTAGGAAAGCTGACTCATTTCCAAAACAAACTGATATTTTCATTTCAAAGATAATTTCAATGTTATTTAACATAGAAACCTTCGCAAAGGAGTTCAAATAAAAAAAAAGTGCGGAAAAGAAAAGCCCGATATCGGGGTGTCACTAGTCATGAGCATCTACTACAATCTGTCTAAAAATATCAAGGATAACTCAGCTGGAAAATAGCTAAATATAACTAGAGGAAGATAAGAGGGAGAAGAGCAGGGGCTGCGGTCGCTAAGCAGCTACCTTACTATCCCCGAGAAAATCTGCAACAAAAATAATCAACAACCGCTACTGTTTCCAGCTACACCTGGATCTGCACACAAGGTGCAGGGAGTAACGTGAGTACGCCAACTCAGTAAGTAACAACAATAAATAAAGACTGAGCAGTAGTGACGAGCAATAAAGCATATAATGTTCATATTGGGAAATTTCAGTAGAATACCACATACTTAAAAAATCAGGATTTGAATCAAAACATCTTGTTTAAACCCATATCCAGTACAAATCACTCTAAGATATTTTTCAACAGTTTTCAACAGAGGAAAAATGCAAAGGTGAGAAAAAATGATGAAATCATAAACAGCCCCTCGGGCAAAACATCACTCATATACAGCCCCTCGGGCAAACCTCACAGTCACTCGTGCCACTCGGGCATACTTCACAATCACTCTTGCCACTCGGGCATACATCACAATCACTCATGCCTCCCAGTCACTCAGCACTCACACTCAGTAGGTACCTGCGCTCACTGGGGGTGTGTACAGACTCCGGAGGGACTCCTTCAGCCCGAGCGCTATAATCTGCACGGATAACTCACGTGCTGCATGGACAACTCACTTGAATCAAAACATCTCGTTTAAACCAAGTTCCAGTAAATATTACTTAAAGATATTTTTCAACAGTTTTTAATAGAGGAAAAATGCAAAGGTGAGCAAAAATGATGAAATCATAAACTGCCCTTTGGGCAAAACATCACTCATATACAGCCCCTCGGGCAAACCTCACAGTCACTCGTGCTACTCGGGCATAAGAAAAGGCTCCTAAGGGTCTAAACAGTACTGGCACATGTCCCAAACATGACATCTAACCCAATTTACAGAAACTCTTTCTAAAACATATAAGTATCATATAGTTTCAACAAAGTATGCAACTTTACACTTGCTACGGGACGGACCAAGTCACAATCCCAAACAGTGCACGCCCACACGCCCGTCACCTAGCATGTGCATCACTAAAAATAGTAGAATGATACAAAATCCGGGGTTTTGTACCCTCATGACTAGATTTACAATCGTTACTTACCTCAAACCGGTCAAATCTCTACCCCCCAATGCTCTTGCCTCTGGAATCGGCCTCCACATGCTCCAAATCTTTTCACAATCAATACAATATCATCAATATACTCTAATGGAATGAATTCCAATGGAAAATCTACAAAATTAGACCAAAACCGAAATTGGCTCAAACTTGGCCCCCGAGCCCACGTCTAGAAATCCGACAAAATTTACAAACCTAGAAAGCCCATTCACTCACGAGTCTAACCATGCCAAATTCATCAAAATCCGACATCGTTTGGTCCTTCAAATCCTAAAATTACTTCTCCAAAAATCCCAAGCCCTAACCCCTCATTTTCACTAATTACAATGACTAAACAATGGAAAATAACGATATATACAAGTATTAGGGCTCAAGCAACTTACCTCACTGATAGCTCTTGAATCACCCTTCATAAATCACTCCAAAAGCTCCACAAACCGACTTGAAAATAGTGGAAATGAACCAAATTCGCGAAGTGTTCAATTTATGGTTTCTGCCAAGGTTTTTGTACCTGTAGGCTCTTTTTTCGTGTCTGCAGGACCGCACATGCGGTCAAAGCATCGCATCCGCACACTCCACTTAATTCCCCAGCTTCCACACTTGTGCTCCAGGCCTCGCACATGCAGGCTCGCAGGTGCGGCCAAATCCTTTGCGCCTGCGCTCCAGCCTTGGCCTCATATTTTCCGCATCTGCGCAGCAAATTCTCGCGCCTGTGCAAGTGCACCTGCGCTCTCATACTCTGCTTCTGCGAAGCCTGCCCAGCATCCCCTCTCCACATCTGCACCTCAGGTTTCGCACCTGCGGGCTCGCAGATGCGACCTCCAACTTGCACTTGCGCAACTTGCCTAGCCCAGCATTGCCCGCACTTGCGAACTCCCCACGCGCACCAGCGGCCTCGCACCTGCGACTCTTTCTTCCACAGGTGCAAAAATAGCAGTAGCAGCATCTTCAGCTGTATTTTCCAATTTTGACAAATCCGTTAACCACCCGAAATCACCCAAGGCCCTCGGGACCTCAACCAAAAATGCCAACAAATCATATATCAACATACAAACTTAGTCGGACCTTCAAATCATTCAAGACAACATCAAATCATCAAATTACCCTAGGATTCAAGCCTAAGAACTTCTAAATTTTCAAATTCGGCAACCGATGCTGAAACCAACCAAACCACGTCCGAATGACCTCAAATTTTGCACACACATAAAAAATGACACTACAAACCTAGTCCAACTTCTGGAATTCCATTCCGACACTTGATATCAAAATTTCCACTGCCGACCGAAATCGCCAAATTTCCAATTTCGCCAATTCAAGCCTAATTCTACCACGGACCTCCATATCATATCTTGGATGCACTCCTAAGTCCAAAATCACCTAACGAAGCTAACAAAACCATCAGAATTCAAATCCGAGATCGTTTAAACATAGGTCAATATCTGGTTGACTTTTCCAACTAAAGTTTCTACCTAAGAGACTAAGTGTCTCAATTCGCTCTGAAACCACTCCGAGCTTGAACCAACTAACCTGGTATATCATAATATAGCTTAAGAGCATAAAGGAAATAGTAATGGGGGAAACAATGCTATAACTCCCGAAACGACCGGCCGGGTCGTTACAGAAACAAACCTTTTGCTCAATGGGGTAAAATGTGACTTCATGGTGGATGCGGGTATTGTTCTTGGCCACAAGATTTCGAGGTTGATCGGGAAAAGATCGAGATCATTTTCAAGCTTCCTCCTCCCACTCCGGTAAAAGGCGTTCAGAGATTTTTGGGGCATGCCGGTTTTTATAGGTGATTTATCAAATACGTTTCAAAAATTGCAAGTCCCATGTGCAAGCTCCTTGAAAAGGATGCGAAGTTTACATTCGATGAGAAGTGCCTCAAATCTTTTGAGGAATTGAAAGCAAGGTTCACCACAACACCTATTATTGTCACACTCGATTGTTCTTTTCCATTTGAAATCATGTGTGATGCCAATGGTGTAGCTATTGGAGTATTACTTTGTCAACGACATAACAAGATTCTTCATCATGTCTACTATGCAAGCAAAACACTCAATGGCGCACAAATGAATTACACTATGACGGAGCAAGAACTGCATCCTATTGTCTATGATTTTGAAAAATTCAAGGCCTATTTGTTGGGCTCCAAATTGATAGTCTACATCGATCATGCTGCTCTATGCTACATTATGGTGAAGAATGATGCTAAACAAATTAGGTGGGTTCTTTTGTTACAAAATTTTGACTTTGAAGTATAAGATCGGAAATGAATAGAAAATCAAGTTGCAGATCACTTATCGAGGCTTGAAGAGGCAGGGAGACCAAAAGAAGATCTTGAATTTAATGATGCCTTCCCAAATGAACACTTATTGGCAATATCTATCACCTACACTCCTTGGTATGACGACATCGCTAACTTTTTGGTTAGTCACCTTATCCCCGATAGATTGGATGCTTATCAAAAGAAAAAGTTCTTGCGGGAGTGTAGGCAATACTATTGGGAGGAACCATTGTTTTCCGGATTTTTGCCAATAACATCATTCGGTGTTGTGTTCTGGAAGATGAGGTAATTTAAATTCTCAAAGAATGTCATGACTCCCCGGTTGGGGGTCACCATGGTGGAAATCGTACATCGACAAACGTGCTTGAATGTGTCTATTATTGGCCATCGATCTACAAAGATGCAAACCAAATGGTCAAGGCATGTGATCAATGTCAAAGACAAGGGTCAATTTCTAGAAGGCATGAGATGCCTATGTACTTTGTGATGGAGGTCGAGATCTTTGATGTGTGGGGGATAGATTTCATGGGTTCCTTCGTAAGCTCTTACAACATGACACATATCTTGGTGGAAGTAGATTATGTCTCCAAATGGGTTGAGGCAATTTCCATGACGAATAATGAGGCTAGGAGTGTAACCGCCTTCTTGAAGAAGAACATATTTACTCGGTTTGGAAACCGAAGGGCCATCCTTAGTGATGGTGGTTATCACTTTTTCAATAAAGTTGTTGCCGGGTTGCTAAAAAATATGGAGTTAAGCACAAGATGTCCACCCCTTATAATTCTCAGTCAAGCGGTCAAGTTGAAGTCTCCAACCGGGAGATCAAAAACATTCTAGCAAAACATTTAAGACTCCAATTGGCACCTTACCATAGCGGTTGGTTTTTGGTAAGGCATGTCACTTGCCAGTGGAGCTTGAACACAAAGCTATGGGCATTGAAAAAGTTAAATCTTGACTGTGCCGAAGCTGCTAATTTAAAGATGATACAACTCAACGAGATGGAAGAATTCCATTTTCATGCCTATGAGAATGCAGCCATGTATAAATAAAGAATGAAGTTTGTTCATGACAAGAAGATTTGAAGTGGGAATTCAAATTCGGTGACTTAGTCTTACTCTTCAACTCATGACTGAAGTTCTTTCCGGGAAAACTCAAATCCAAATGGTCTGGAATCCGAGGACGAGACTCGAACCTTCAAAGTAAATGTCTAAAGGGTCAAGCATTACCTCAAAACCACTGGATAAAGGCACTTGGTACAACAACTCTCACTCAAGGATGGTCCTACACCAATCCCCAACATTGATTAGTCAAAATGGGGGCAACATTGTCGTGCCATGACGTTAAATCAAGCGCTTCTTGGGAGGCAACCCATGTGTTGGTAACATTTTTTTTGGTTATATTTTAATTACGGTAAGTTTATTTGTAAGTGTTGAACAGTTTGACGTGTGTGTTAGTATGCAGGTCACCCAAAATGCAAGGAAATCGAATGCAAAAGTAGAGGAAAATGAAGGAAAGCAAGCCGAGCTTCAGCTATTTTCTGTGACAAAATATGCAGCCGCATTTAGTATTTACTGACCGCATAATGGTTGCAGACACAAGCAAAACAACATGCACCTTAATAAATGCTGTGAGAATTCACTTACTGCGGCCCGCATAATGATTCTGCCATCGCAGAACTGGTCGCAAATCTGTTGCGCACCACTCAGTCACTAACCTATCGCATAACACATATGCAGCCACATAATATGTTATATGATGCACATTCTCACAACAAAACTCTCAGGTATTAAGCCCTAAGTCTCCATATCATACTTGTATGTCATCTACAATCCCACACACACATGCACAAAGCATAACACAAATGAAAAGAAAGAAAAAACCAAAAGCACTAAGAAAAACAAAAACAAAAAGAAATTGAAAATAGAGAAAGGCTTACCTTGCTCACCATTCACACCAAAATACTCAATCTTCTAATATCTGGTATGTCTATTTCCATCATTTCTCTTGCTTAGTCAATTTGAAGTGTTCCATGTGATTTTATTTCCCTCCTTTTTCCCCCCAACTCCTTGCTATGGGTAATCATTTGTGAGTGCTTGTACTAAAAATCAATGCTGGGGGAAAATAGATGTTGTGGGTAAATTGCAATTTAGGGGTTCAAACTAAGGGGTAGAAATAGAGTAGAGGGGTTGGAAATTTGTGATAATTTGCGCAATTTATTTCCCTGATGCTTAAGTGTGTGCTTGTGCATTTGATCCTGAGTGTGAATTTGGTGTTTGTACATTTGCATGTAAATATATTTTTGAATAGGGACGATGATCTTTGCGGTCCGCATAACTAGTTTTCATTTCGCAGAGTCATCGCATTCTAAATGTTTGACAGTTGACTGAGAGCCAGTATGCAGTTGATTCTACATGGGCAAAAATTGTTTGCGGACCGCACAATGGTCGCAGACAGATGCAGAAAAAGCTAAATCTGAAGAACAAAACGCGATCGGTCTACGGTCGCACATTTGTTCTGCGACCACTTCTGCGGACCGCAAATATTTTTTGTTTATGAGGGTTGTAATATGCGTTATGGTTTGTGGCTCGCAGAGTTGTTCTGCAATCACATAACATGTTACAGAACATTATTTGTTTTTCATTTCTTTCCCATATGTTAACAATTCCATATCATGTACTCACTCCTTGTTAGTTGATAGGAATGGCACCAAAGAAAGCTCTAGCATCGCGACAACACAAATTCTCCAGGAAAAAGACGGGTTGCTTCTATAAGCCCACAATCACAACAACCCCAACGCAAATGGCGTGGCACATCCAGAAATTTATCTGAGCATTCCTCCCAGTATAAAAAAGAGGAGGCATAGATTGAACTTGTGCCACCAGTTGATCTCCACGTCGAAGCACACCGAAAGAGTGGTGAGGAACTCTGGCTCTTGGACTCTGTGCATAGATGTCCTGGCATAAAGAAAGATCCTCGAAGAAAAGCAACTAGGGTTGAACGGTTTAAAAGAACACTACCCCATGTGCTAGAAAACATCAAAAAGAGGGGAGATGACAGTTCTTCACTCAAGTTTTGGGGGAGTACAATGAGACGCTCGTTAGGGAATTTAATGCTACATATGTTGCCTCCAGGAACGCAGAACAAAAGAGTAACCATAGATTCTTGGGCTCTATCTTAGTCCGAGGAGTTAAAATACTCTATGATGCCTCATCAATTAATGATATATTTATTTTGAAGAATGGGAGCCAGACATGGCAGATTTGATGCAAAGATTGCAAACAAGGAATCCGAGCATGCTTGGGTAGCCTTGGTCATAGCCAAGGGAACTCCATCCTGGATCGCACCACGTCAGAGGATTCACAAGAGGGATCTTACCCAAGAAGGCCGGTATTGGCTAAGTTTTATCTGTTCTCATATAATGCCCTCGAGAAATGAAACCGACAGAAGTATCGATAAGGCAATATTCATTGCTTGCATCATGTCGGGTATCAAGATTGATGTAGGAGAGCTTATATTCCGTGAGATTGGGTTTCGGGCAAGCTAGAAAGAAACATCACTCCCTTTTCCATGCTTAATCCATGCTTTGTGTAAAGGTGGGACAATTCCTCCTTTCCCTAACCATGACGACATAGAAAAAGGTGTTCAGGACATTGACATCACTCGGATAAATAATGTTGCAGATAAAATGGTCGAAGATCCACCAGAGCAATCACTCACTCCCCCTCCAGCCTCAGCAGCACTTGCTGCCTCATAAGTGCCCACCACTTCTTCATCACCAGCCACCTCCACATCCACCCCTAGACCAGCTACTGTGACACCACCTGTCTCACTGCCTGCACTCTCCAAGCTTGGTCCACTGGCACAACATGCAAATGCCAAAAGAGACAAATTGACAAAAGAACTTCCACCTCTTATCCATCAAGCATTGGCCTCAATCCAAACCTCAGGAAGTGATCTTCAAAAACAACATCTATCATATGAGGATCGACTCAAGCACATTGAAGTACGCTTTGGGAAGGTTGAGCGAGGTGGAGCTGGGGTCATGCCTCAACGCAAAAAGTATGTAGCTGAGCTCAAGTCAGAGCTACATAAGATGCAAACACTAGAGTTTGATTTGACCTCCCTTCTTCCGGTGGAAGGAGAGTAGGGCACTGGAACCTCCCACATACCAAGCCTTGAACTTGATTTCACAAACCTCATGTCAGCTGAGGTGGCCTATGGTATTGAGAACTCACAAGCTTCGGGCTCCATTACACACACCGATGTTAATTCAGCTGAGGAATCCGGAGAATCTGATAAGGAGGGGATACTTGAGGAGGGTGATGATCCGAGGGACAATAGAGACAAACATGTTACTGTTTCTACAAATGCACTGGGTGAGGAGGAGGAATATATGCAGATATCCATTGCACACTCCCTTGCAGATATGGTCACCAAAGCTACTACCACGACCACACAACCATCATTAGGTGAGGTTAGAAGCTCCCAAGTCCAAGACCCAGCTTCGCCACTGGTGGAGCTTCCTACTTAGGTCTCGGACACCACTATCCAGTCAGAGGTTCCACCCATTGCCTCCACAGTGATAGCCTCGGGCCCCGCGGCCGCTTCGGATGTTCCAACCACTCCAAGTGCCTAGTGCGCCCCAGGAAGCCCCTAAACTTTGCTCTTACATTCTCAATGCATTGGGGACAATGCATGATCTTTAGTTGGGGGTGGGGTAGTCAACTTTTTGCAACTCGTATATAAACTCTTAATCTTAATAGTGTAGATTTGTATATGGCAATGAATTCCCTAATTAATGTATATTTGTATATAGCAATGAATTCCACTTGGTTTTTCTTTGCCATGTTTTTTTCCAAGGGTATAATAGTAGAACCATGGCGGTAGCACAAAATATTTTGACTTGTTTGATGTTTTTGTTCTAGCTTCAAGCATGTGATAAGTTTTTATTGAATAAGTTGCACCCTTCAAATTTTGTAAATAAACGGTAAGTCATTCTTGTGAAATCGAGGCTCGCTCATTGACTTTGTGCTTACTTAGAATCTAAAATATCATGTGATGAAGCTTTGAGTTGCCTTGTATTCACTTGAGGGCTGAAATTATGCCGATTCTAACAGTTCATGCGTTATGAGTGGGTGAGAATTTGTGTAAATAATGCATGTGCTTAACTTATAATGTCTAGAACTCGCCTGATTGGTTTCTCGATGCAAATCTTAGGCTGATGTTTGGGTGTTGCAATGATCTTAGGCTCTCTTTGTGATTGCTAACTAGTTTTTTATCAAATTGACCTCCTTGGTGCATTTATTATCCTAGTTATCCCCCGTTGAGCCTTTAACCTTTTATTTGGCTACTAAATTATAAACCTTTACCTTTTGTGAAATAATTTCCTCTTTTGAACCCATCCCTCCTTGAATGATTAAGAATGAGAATAAAAGCCTAAGTTGGAGGTGTTGGTGTTAGTTGGAAATTGGTAAGGTTGTACATTCTGTGTAGAAGCAAATACCTCAAAGTTGTGTATATAAAGATATTCAAGCTCTAAAAGAAAAACAAAAGAAAATATCTGTATAAAAAACAAATGTGTGTGGAGTCTTGTGAAAACTGCAGAGATACTTTGAGGTGGTTCTATTTCAGTAACTAGAGGTCAATAAGGGCTATGTGGTTTAAAATGAAGCAAAGTGTATGTAGTGTTCAAGGAGAGTACAATCACTATATTCCCAAATATTTGTCCAACCCGCCCCGAAGCCTACACTACAACCCTTATAAAGTCCTTTATGATCTGCAAACAATTATTCCTGAGATAGCAATGAGTTAAAATAAGGGCAAGTATATGGACAGATACTTGTAGCACTTAACCTTCTTTCTGAGTGCAAAAGTGTTGGGTTGTATCCCCTATATGTATTTGTTGAGTTGGGGATTTTCTTTGATGTGAGTACCGATGAATTGCAAGATTAGCAAAAGTTAGGTTTCTTGAAGTAGGATACAAGTGCATATCTAGTTGTGGGTAGCACTTTATCATTGCTCTTGAGGCTCGAAGTTTACAAACTGATTATTCGAACTGTTAAATGATCTTTGTCTTCAAAGAAGGGTGAATAAAAGAAGTTACATGCTTGTTAGCTAATAGTCTGCACCCTCCATAGTCACTGCTGCTTTGTAATCAGTCGGAAGTAGATTAGTATTTGGTTGGTTGAATTTGTTTTAGTTGCTTGTGGGCAAGCAAGAGTCTAAGTGGGGGTGTTAATGTGCAGTAGAATTGATGCACTTTTGATACTAATTACATAGAATTTAGCTCGTCTTTTAAAGAATTATAAGTCATTTCTTATGTAGTTTTGGTGTTTTACAGAAAACCAGACTTGAAGAGCCAAGAACATGTAAAAGATGACAAAAACCCATAGAAGGGCAGAAATATGGCAGGTTTGTGACCACAAAAGTGATGTGTGGGACTCAAACCATCCGCAGAGTGAAGCATACCATCCCAGTTCTGAGAGTAGATTCTGCGATCTAGTGTGCGGTCGCATAACTCTTGTGCGGACCGCATAATGATCACATAAATGCAAAAAGAGCTTCTGTGAAAATGACTTTGCGGTACGATATGTGATCGGGAAATCAATATGTGGACCGCATAATAGAAATGCGATGGAAAACTGGAGAACTGGGTAATCAACTCTGTGAAGGAAATGAAGATATGCGGACCGTGAAAGCATTCTGCGACCATTCTACGGTCACAAACTTGATCTGTAGGGTCATTGTTATCACTTTTTGACCTCGACTTTTAGCCCATTATAAATAGAATAACTGGGGTTTTTTGTGGAACATCTGGTCGGACAGAAAGAGGCTACACTTAGAGCATTGAATGAATAATTATTTTGGAAGTTTGTGAGGTAATATCCACGACTTTGTTTATAATTGTAAGATTCATGATTTTATTTAATACATTGTTTTTGTATTCTAGTATGAGTAGCTAAGTTTTAAATACTAAGGGTGTGGAACCTAAATGGGTGTAATGTTAATGAGCGTTTACCATTGAGAATATATATATATATATATATATATATATATATATATATATATATATATATATATATAATGGTATCTATTCATTTCTCACACTTCATTTATTGTTGATGGTTGCAAACATTGACTAATGCCATTTCACTCTATCTTTACTTGAAAAAGTGGGTTAGGGTTTGGTAGAATTGAATAGCAAAAACTCAAGGCTTTAAACCTTGTTTAATATAATTTCTTAGGAATAAGTGGATTATATTTGGCATATATTGGTAGTTCTTTACTGTAACTCTTTTATATTTGAAAAAATCATAAAGAGAAAATACTACCTAATCATTAGAAAATATTGGGTAGTCATTTAGAAACTATTTGCATATCATAGGACCTTCCATTAGAATATATCATATTAACACCGATAGCATTACATTCCATTGATGGGAACACAACCTTGGTTTTCTTAATTGAATTAATTACATTCTCGTAACAAAATTGTTTTCCTGATAATTCACAATCACAACACTCTCTTTTTAAACTAACAAAGTAGGATTACGACTTAAGTCAAGTTTCACACTACTCAAGTAACCTTTTCACACCTATTTCCTGTGGGATTCGACCCCAACCTAGTTGGGCTATTATATTTGACATCG
Organism: Nicotiana tomentosiformis; assembly: GCF_000390325.3. Lineage (NCBI taxonomy): Eukaryota > Viridiplantae > Streptophyta > Magnoliopsida > Solanales > Solanaceae > Nicotiana > Nicotiana tomentosiformis. The sequence goes on from NC_090815.1 coordinate 88,752,724, forward strand.
ACCGCCTTACACCATATATTTAGGTATAATTTGAGCGTATCAGTAACCAAGTCAGTAAGGTGAAATAAAAGAGTGTTTTTAATATTTAAACATGTTTCACAAAAGTCATGCAATAATTCGCATCCTAATTTTGGGGGACCTCATTGTGCCTGAGGTAGGCCTAAGAGACACATATACTTGAAGAAAATTGATGCCAACATTTGCTTCATCTCATTAGTGTGAAAATAGGCCGAAATAATATCTTACCAGATCGACACTAATAGTAATAAAATCACTAATGGCATTGAGCCTTATTACATCAAAATCTAAACTAAAACTAAAAAACAGTAAAGAACATCATCTCCTAATATATTTGTTCTCTGAAGGACCTTCTCTATTCTTGGCTCTCTTTACCCCATCAATCATGTTTCCCAGATCGTGCATGTCCAGCTATAAGTAAGCCTTTGCCAGATTTCCTCCTTCATCATAGTTCATTCCTTGTCAATCCCAAAGTCTCTTTCTTATCTTCCCTTCTAGCTCCATCAGCCCTTTCTCCAGGTATTCTAATCTCTCTATTGACTTAGTGCCAATCTCTTTCCATTCCCTTATCACCTCCAAGTTTAGTTTGTGTTGTTCCAGATGCTTAGCTTCGGACTCTAACACCCTTTTGCGTAGCCTCTTGTACTTTACCTCTGCCTCATCCACTTCATCTATGATCATATCCTTCAGATTGACTCCTGGTTTAACGTCCCCAGCTACGTCATATTCCAGCTATGATAGATAGTAGTACATATGGCCGGTGTGATATCTGTCTGGCTCAATAGTTTCTCCTTCCACAATGATCTTTTGGTTCCACATGTGTTGCATTTCGAACTTGAATGGAATGACATCTCCCTTGAAATCTTCCTTGCACTGGACCATGTTGGGAACCCGAGGTATTACTTGTTTACTTCTAGCTTGCCTTATTACCCTTATAGGAGCATAAGGGTAGATGCCTCGTAGCCCGATCAGTACCAAGTGAGTAGTCCCTTTTGATCTGATCTGATGATGAACTCACTACTAGGAAACCATTCAAACATCCAATGCACTTGCTCGTCTGTCACATTGCTGGAGAAACGCACCCAACCTACAGCATTTCCAGGCTTTGAAAACATGTATGGAATAAACGTCATTTTATTTGGGTGATAATTGGCTATGTAGTCATTCAGTGGCTTTCGCAGAAGTTGCTGATGATACTCACCCCTTTGAAAGTATTCTAGCAGCAATACTTGTAACAATAGGTTACACCCACAAAGTGTCCAAACCAATCTCAGATAAGATCATTTGGATGATAGTATAAGCTTATCTTTCGATGCCATCAATTAAGGTCCTAGAGACCATGGCTAAGTGAGTGTGAATCCTTCCTCCTTGCATTGGAAAGATCAACAACCCCAAGAAGCAGATAATAAAAACATAAACTCAGTGATGCACCCATCAGAAAGAAGTAATGGCTAGTTCATCAATATGGAGACGATATGATTTACTATGCACATAATGCTCATAAAGAAACTCAAAAAGGATGTTTGGTTTCTTTAGACAGAGCAATTCATTATTCTTCTTAAAACCCAACATCTTCAGAAAACCGCGCGGAGTGTGATTTTTTGGCGCTAGTAGTCCCGGAATATCCCATGGTAACTTGGCGAAACCCCTTATTTCTTCCAGGAGAGGATTCATTTCTTTATTGCCAAATCGAAAAACAGCTCTTTTCTCGTCCCAAAACATGGTAGCGGCCTGGATCAGTTCCCTATTTTTTTGAATGTTCAGCAAAGATGGCATGTCAACAAGTTCTCTCCACACATGATTTTTATCACAATGTGCAAGGTCTTTTCACCAGTCAAGTAGCAAAGGCGGAATATTCTGGACCATACCGAACTTGGGGATTTCATATTTCATTTTCTGCAAACAAATAAAAGTTGGCCCTTTCTCCCCTTCCAGATTGGACTATTTATGCACTAACGATCAGCATGTTGACATATATTCTCCAAGTAATTCACATAACATGATAGTGTCCTTTTGGGATTATGAAAATCCCGTCGAACTTTGGACAAAGTTTATCTAAGCGAGTTGTTACGTCAATAATGCCTCAATCTGTAAAAGGTATAGCATGATGCATGTACATTTCAAATTGGTGTAGGGTTTCTAGAAGGGTCTAGACTGGTTCTCTCAAGTGGACAACTTGAGAGGGAAAGGCACGGAACTATCGACTGCACCGCTGATTGACTAGTCTACCGCAAATATGCCTTTTCGATTACAATGGGTAATTTCAAGAAAGCGCAGAGACTCATCAAGCGCCTCTATGTTGATAATAGGCAGAGTATGATGTGGAGCATGCATTATGCAGAAATAATAACACATTGCCAAGCATTTGCATGATAAAAGGACGTAAAAACAGCAATTATGGTAAAGATGAACATGAGTAGAAACAAAAGAGAAAGAAAAAGACAAAAAGAGAAGACAGTTTAACTCATGAAAACTTGTGAGAATGTAATGAAGCAAGTAGGAAAATAGGGACGGGAGAGTCATGCTATAACAGTTTTAGACAAGACGAAAGAAATGGAGAAGGGTCATACATGTCATAGCAAATAAAGGAGAATAAGGGAAGGGGTGTGCATGTCATAGAAATTTAAACAAATAAAGGAAAATAAGGAAAGGGATGTGCATGTCATAGCACTTTAAACGAATATAGGAAAATAAGGGAAGGGGTGTGAATGTCATAGCAATTTAAACAAATATAGAAAAATAAGAGAAATAATCCACATAAGTCAAGTTTGTTATGGTATGAGCCTAAGTATCCCCAGCAGAGTCGCCATGCTGTCGCACCCCGTTTTCTCATGAAACGGGTTTCGACGTGTGACAACTCTTTTAAAGTGGGTATTAAAAGAGAAGAGTCTCCACCTAGCAGTTTAAGGTGCATTAGGGCACCTATTTTCATATAACTACATTTTAACTAGTCTAGTTACCAAATATCGAGTAAGGGCTCAAATTACCTCAAAGAGAAGGTGTTAGGCACTCTTCGAGGTCCACAACTGTGGGTCCCGACTGAAATTTACACTATGTGGATTGGATGATTAAGCTAAGTAATAAGCAAATAAAGGTATATAAGTTGAAGGATCTATTATAACACATAAGAATAAATAATTGGTACAAATCTTAAAGATTACAAGGGTACAACTGTAATGATCTATGCTAAATGACTAAGTGTGAATATAAAGTATATAAAGAAAAGGGGGGCCCAATATTTTTAGCCTAAAGGATCACCCCGTGCAACATAAATAATACTTCGCAACTCCCTTAAGGTATGGGTTGCTAATATTATTTAGTGGGCATAGACTATCATCTCCTGCTACCCAATTACTATGTTGAAGTTGTTACTTAAAGGCGCTCTAATTCAATTCTACACTGTATCCTACACTTGCACTTCCCGTCCTATGACTATGGTCCAGGAGGCTTTGGACCTACTATTAGGTGGTTCTAGACTCAGCTTTGGTTGCTCAAAATGATAAAACTAGGCGACATTCAAAACAGATAACACTTTACATAAAGACAATTAAAGGCCCAAGTTAGCCTCCACACATAAACAACAAATGCACGCAGGCAGTTTAGGCAGTACATAGTTTTAGAATTAAGACTTAAAATCCTATAGGCATGGTTTCTAGGTGATTCTGAATTCCAACATCGTATATGCAACGTTATGGTTCTCACTAAATGGTTTAGATGAAGAGACAATAAGTTGTTTGCAAACTCAGGATTATTAACGCCGAATTTATGAATAGGCGTCTTAGGAAAGTGACACTGTCCAAAAGGCATGATTTCTAATAATTACATAATTAGGCAGTGAAACAACTTTGAGAGTCCAACATTAACAACGTTGATCTTTTAAACAATTGTTATGCGAGTGACAACATCCTATAGGCAGGATTTCTAACAATTGACAATTAAACTTGATTTTTATAACACTTTATTCCTATAGACATGCTATATAGGTGTGGCAGTGTAATGAGAATAACGGAAGTAGTTGATTAAAAGATTAGAATCCTATAGTCATGATATCTAGATGAGCAGTACACTAAAAGTAATAGAAGCAATTGACCAATTGATTATTTGAAGTACTATAAGCATGGTATCTAGGTTGACAAAGCATATGTTATACATCCTATAAGCATGGTGTCTATCTGCACAGAAGTAACATAGAAACGAGTATGGTATATATTTAGAGTAACGTGCTTGAACAATGTACAAGTGATGTGTGCATGATTCCAATAGGCATGATCTCTATTAGGGTGGAACATACCAAATGAAATAACAAACAAGGCATGCTAAGCGAAATAACAAATATAACACACATACCCTATATGCATGTTTTCTACCATTTCATGCAAATATTAGAATACCTAGCCCCCTTTTTCATTAGTTCCCCATTATTCATTATTACACATTATTACAGGGCCAAATAGAGAATACATGCTCAAATATTACAAACTAAATTGAGTACATGCCCAATAAGTAGAGCAGGCCCCAAGAGGAATAACCCAGCAACTTTGAGGTCTTCAGTAATCTCATTCTTCACACAATATAGCAAACCTAAGTCTAGGTACACCCCAGGACATTAGAGTGTATCGCCTGCATGACTTGAACACAGACCCACACCAAGTCTAAAGGGGGATCTATCTTACCCAGCCATGCCAAACTTAACCATATGAGTAACAAATTGTACATGAATTAATCAGACCACTTGAAGTCCACACACTTAGTTCTCAGGATTATAACTAGCAGTAGTTTAAACCAGAGCAGATAGCTAAGATCACATGGAGTTTTATACATAAGATGCTAGAAGTTCAAAAGATAGGACGTAACATCACAAACTAACAGACAATCCCAAGTAGAGGTTCAGGATATAATATGATATAAGATCAACTTAAGTACAATCTCGACGGAGGAATCTTGCAGAATTACAGACATAAGTAAGTAAAATAGTAGTTTTCATATGGAAATTTCTAGCATTTGGGTCTAGTTCAAGTATGAACATAACAAACAGGCTGATGAACATGGTCTGTAACAATCTACTCAACTGGGCATGAGGAATTTTAATATTATCAATCATACACGATGGTTTAAATAGCACCATGACTCATAATGGACAAGAATATGTCAAATATAGGTTAACAGGACTTGCCTGTACTAGGCTTAATCATATATATAAGAAGAGGCAAGATATTATATTTCATCCTAGAATTGTTAGGCAGTATTAAAGAACACCTATATTAGACAAGGCAGGGAACACACATTAGTTTACAAGTAGCAGGGAAAGCATGTTTGGGTTAATAACACAATCAGGAGTTAACTCTAGCAATGCATTAAGTTGCACATGAATGACTCAACAAGCATTAGAACTTTCTCTAGGCATAACTCGACTTATCACAAGAATACAGAACAAGGAAAAGGCTAAACGTAGAATAAGGAACGGTGATAAGCATTCGAACACATACATTAAGGCAAACAGGCTTGAGAAAATATAATCAAGGCAAAAAATAGGCAAGTTCGATTACTAGAAGGTATAGAGCCTCAATAATAGCTTCAGAGCCTATAATAGCATGTTGGGTCACAGAAAAAAAATCTCGCAGACATAGATATGCAGAGTAGGAACTCAAACGAAAGGAGAATGAAATTGCAAGGGTCATAGGTACTTATCAGTTACAGATTAATGAACAAGTAAACAAGAGGAATAATTTCAGCAATACCCCAATGTCAATAGCAAAACGAAGAGTAGAACCCAGGAATCTCAGTGCGTCAAAGTTCCCAAAGGTTTTGAATGAACCCCGGACAGTGCTCACATTGAGAAAGGTCCGATAATCGAATTTCGGTGGCGTTGGCTTTCAACCGACGAAGAGATTAAGCCTCAAAGTAGTATAAGACAAGTGAGAATAAGAGAATAATAGTAACTTCGGTGACTAAGCCCTCTCATGGGTAATTAGGGGAGGGGTTTATATAGTAGTAAAATTCAAACGAACGAACAAGGAAAATAGTCAATCAACATATTAAAGGAAAGATTATCATGAAATCAATTTCGAATCAGATTAAAAGAGAAAAAAGACAAACCCTAGTTTGATATAAATCAAAAATCGACCACAGATCTTGGTGAATTGGCCCCATATCACCTTGATATGAATGTATAAAGACGAAATACCGTCTAGATATTGGAGATTGAAGACGATTTCACATGATTCAAGGCCTGGTACTTGTCAAAAATAGGCAAGTACTAAGTGGTACCATAATCGTGTAAGTAACATGGATACAGAACATATAAAGAAGGAAATTCATAGAGGGATTCCATATTAAGGTCGAAATCGGAGAGGACTGAAGGGTGTTGCGGCTAGGTTTTCTCAGAGATGAATGGAATAGAGAGGATTCAGAGGCGTCTGGAGTGGGGAAATGGGATTAGGGTTTGGGTGAGGGGATATAAGGAAAGGCGGGGATTTATTATGAGTCGTTGATCATTTGAGATCAACGACCAGGATCAAAGGGAAACAGGGCGGGTAATTTGCACGCGTCGCGACCAGGTTCATTAAATTGGTTGTTTGGTTTGGGCTTGAGGTTATTGGACTAGGTTTTGGATCTGAAATTAACTCAAAACATTGGGCCAAAGTTCTTAAAATATACGAAAATTATAAAACTATTTTATAAGAAGTAATTAACAAATATTAAAAATATTATTTGTCTAGTAAGATGCTTGAAATCATAATTTGACATTATAAAAATATAAAATTATTATTAGGGCACAAATAATGTAATAAAATGTAATTATTCACAACATATATGTTATTATTGCAAAATGGTGTAAATAGCTTAAAAATACAAATATAATTATATGAAAATGAGGTAAAATATTATGAAACATATATGTGGATGTAAATAATAAATTTTGATGATTTAGTCTTCACAAAATAATTTAAAGGGGTAATTAAAACATATTCAAATAATTTGAATGCAAGAAAATCAATTTTAAAGTTTTAAAAATTATGAAAAATTATAGAAAGTACTTATATGACTCTTGTAAATTGGTGATGATGTAGGAATGATATTTTAAAAGCATATATGACATTTATAAGTACATGAGGGAAACATTGGGTATCAACAGGGCGTAGGTGCGGACGAGACGGGGCGTAGGAGCTAAAGCAATGTTGGATAAGGAAGACCGCAGAAGGGGAAGCCTGGGCGTATCTGCGCATCAGCAGAAGCGGAACAGTGAGTGCAGAAGCTCATTCATTATCGCAGAAGCAATATTTTACTGAGGTATGGTTTTTTCACACACACGGATTATTGGACACAGAAGCGACCGTCGCAGAAGCGACCATCGCAGAAGCGACCGTTGGACCGCAAAAGCGGAATTCCGGCAGATTATTTATATTTCGAGGGTTTGCCCATTTTTATCATATCATGAGTTATAGAGCTAGATTTTGGGCGATTTTCGAGGGGTGCTCTATGATTTGGACTGGGGTAAGTATTCTTTCCCTGAATGTGATTGTATTTCATGATTCCATCTTTGTTTTTATTATTAAATTAGTGATTTGAGTTGGAGAAAATTGGGGATTTTTGTAAAAACTACCTAAAATATATAATAAGGATCTGAAGGCCGATTTGATATCGGAATTGGATAATTTTGGTATGGTTGGACTCGTATCAAAATGGGTGTTTGGATTTTATGAGTTTTGTCGGGTTACGAGGTGTGCGTCGGGGGTTGGCCTTTTGTTTTTTTATTAAATATCGAAGCTCTATTATTCAAAATTATTTTCTATGATTTTTATTTATAATAGTGAGTTATTTTGGCTAGATTTGAGCCGTTCCGAGGTTGTTTCACGCGAGAAGGTCATTTAAGACTATTAATTTGGCTTCTTTGATGTAAGTACCTTCCCTAACTTTTTGGGGGGGGGGGGAGGAGGGGGGACTACCCCATAGGATTTGAGTTGTTTGCGCTATATGTGTTATATGTAACCCGTGTATGCGAGGTGACGATTGCGTATGCGAGCTTATATGTGGAAATTGAGCGGTTTAGATTCTTAGGCTTCTTTAATATATTTGTTTGAAATTGTTATATCTTTTATTTGTCATGTTTATTCTCACATGCTTTATTTGAAGTTGTTAACACATGTCGTATCCTTAATTTTTCAACTCTGCTCTAATATGCTTTATTTGAAGTTGTACCTTTTTTTTATCATTATGTGACTTCCTTTATTATTGAGTATTCTTAATTGAAATTGTTGTTACATGATATCCTTTTGTTGCCGGGTTATTCTCATGAATTTAGACGTAGTTGCTAGTTCATGCCATCTCTTTCATTGTTAGCTTATTTCATACACTAGAATCCGAAGTTTGCCATTTCATGGAAATAACTTCATTATCGAGTTTATCCATAAGCAATTAATTGAAGTTGAAGTTATCAAAAGTCATTAATCTATTTTAATTGATGTTGTGTTTAAATGGGGTGTTGTTCATTGTTGAGTTACTTTCCCGTTCATTTTGTTGTTATAGACATTCTATACACATTGTGTTTGAGCCATGGGCTATTTTTTATGGAAATATTGAAATTATTGATTCTTTTAGAAAGGTTGTGGCCTATGGGAACTTGTGCTATGAGTTGATATGTCGTATTGTTGTGATGTTAGCACATGTAAATTGTTGTGTGGATTGGTTGTTGGTATGCAGAGCATAAAGGTGTCATCTTACTGTTGTTGATTGTGTGGAGTAATACGGGTGGCTAAAAATATTTTCAGGGCGGAGTGATACGAGTGGCTATCGGAGAGATAAGGGTGGCAAATGTCAGGGATGATGTGTGATGGCCTGAGGGAATTATGTTAATGATATTCATGTGATGGTGTGATTTTCCTTGTGTTTGTTATACACCTTACGTGACTTGTTGTGTTGCTTCAATGAGATACTCAATGTCTTTGATATTACCTGTTGACTTGGGCTGTAATAGTACACTTGCACACGCATACATCATAGCATGCCACTTATACTGGTTCAGGAGTATAAAACATAACATTTCTTGATCATGTCGATGTATTCTTGCATTATCTACATCCATGTTGACATTGATCTTGTGACCACGCCGGGCTATAAGGCCCCGTAAAATTTTACCTAAAACACGAGATCTTGTGTTGCCGAAGTAGACTTAAGCGTTGTTGATTGTAGAGATTCTTTTGGGGTTGAACAGTGCGTTGAGGAGTTGAAGAAAATTTATGAAAGTGCAGGGCATTTTCTACGGCCCACTCCGCGGTCGCAGAACAGATATGCGGACCACATATCTGCCGCAGACTGAGGCAAAGATTTGGGCTTCTGTTTTGGACCATTATGCGAGCCGCATAACCCATTGAAGACCCAACACAAAAATAACCAGAGGGCAGTTCTACGACACATTAATCGATCACAGAATAGGTCTGTGGACCGTAGACCGGTTGCAGAGTGAGGCAAGGGTTCCCAGTTCCGGAGGGCCACTATACGGCCTATTTTGCGGGCCGCTTCATTTTTCTAATTTAATAACCCGACTGCATTTCATTTTATGCAGAAATACGGGTCACATTTTAGGGGTTATCTGATATTTTAGAGAGAAGTGAGAGTGTTCTAAAGCGAGAGGAAACCCTAGACTATTTTGTCATCAATTCTTGCTCAAGACTTGGAGAATTCACAAGGAAAACTCACAAGCTCTTCATCCAAGAGGTAAGGTTCTAACCCTAGTCTTCCATTTCGAGTTTGGGTAAAAGATGGGTAATTGTGAGTATGATTTTTGGGTATGGGAGTTGTAATTTATGCATGCATATAGATATGAGGATGGTGGGGGAGGAAATTTCACTAGTATGTGTAAACTCGTGGTGTTTAGTTGTGGAGTGAAGGAAATCTTGTGGAAGAACTTTGTATTCAAATTCACACATCTAATGTTTGATAAAATTCTCAAATGAGCTGAAACCATGAATATCTTCCTAATTTGTGTTCAATTTTGTTATGTCTCTAAATAGATCGATGTTGCTAGGATTTTCAGAACTGTGTAGTGAATTAAGGGAAGCTCAAAACAAGGTATGAAGGCTAAACTCTTCTTCTAGTATCCAAATTCCCGAATCCTTGTAAAATTCTATCATGTGTAGTCGAACTTGAAACGCTATTGATGTGGGGTATTCAAACTATTAAAATTGATTCTCGGTTAGCATAATGTGTTGGAACCCTCGTGTGTTAATGATTCTCCGTTATTGACTTAATTATGTTATACTCCCTTTTGGGAGAGGATCTTGTATAAAATCAATGTGATTAAACACTTATTTCTCATATGATGAGACATTGTGAAAGAGAACTCTTTTGTACAATGGTGCCAAAAGGTTGATTTAGAAATGAAACTCTTTTGTACAATCTATTATTGTTTTGGGAATTCGAGAGGTGGCATTGTGAGTATACCTCCACCTGCATACATTGGGGTGAGAGGGAGGAGTCGCTTTGTGTAGAGTTGTGGTATTATGAATACACCTCCACACGTATACGTCGGGTGAGACGGCGGGGCCACTTTGTGTAGAGTTTGTGGCATTGTGAATACACCTCCACCGGTATACATTGTGGTGAGGCGGCAGTGCCTCTTTGTGTAGAGTTTCTAGTATTGTCATTGCACCTTTACCCGCATACGTTGGGGTGAGGCGACATGACCGCTTTGTGTAAAGGTAGTTGTAGAGGATCCCTAACTTATGAATTTATAAATTTTATGGAAATATCTTAATAAAGTTGCTATGGCTTTAACGGCTAACTAAGCCTTTTAGTGTTACGATGATTCATCATATTCATGTTGTATTTCTATGTCATTGCATATGTGCTTATTTTTTCTACTAGTACTATTAGACATGTACTAATGTCCTTTTTGCTGGGGGCGCTGCATCTTTAATAGATGCACGTGGTTCCATAGCAGGCGGTATTCATCAGTAATAACAGCACACCCTCTCTTCAGCTGACTTGGTGAGCCTCACTTCATTCCGGGATCCTATATCACTTGTTCCATGTACATAGTGTTTAGAGGTATTATTGGGGCCTTGTTTCCGAAACTGTTGTAGAACTCTTTTGTTTCTGTTAGAGGCTTCATAGATGTAGTGTGGGTTGTATTTGCTTTTGGGAAGGTTAAACTAAAAATGTTGTAATCGAATCATCTGTTCCACTTTAACTATGATTGTACAGTGTACTGTTTTGGAGACTCATTAATGACGTAACTAATGGAAATGAACTGGTGTTGTTCACCTGACCTCTTACTGTCTAATTAATTAAATATATTTTTCTCTTTATTCATGGGTGAGTTGGGTCGAAGGTATTGTTCAGGCTTCCTCGACCGGGGCATCTCGGTTGAGCATCGGTCGCGCTATCCGAGGTCGGGGCATGACAAACTTGGTATCAGAGCATAAGGTTTTAAAGTGTCCTAGGGAATTCTACTAGTTCCAGGGTGAACTATTTTCTTCAGTTAGATCCTCCAGTGTTCATAGGTACTGATCCCGAGGAGGACCCCTAGGACTTCATTGATGATATACATAAGGACTCTCCGAGTTATGCGTGCAACTAAGATGTAGGGAGTGGATTTGGCCTCCTACCGCCTGAAAGGGGTGGCCTATTATTGGTTTGAGATGTTGGAGGAGTCCCGAGAGGAGGGGAGCCCTCCGACGAAGTGAAGTGAGTTCACCGATGCCTTTATGGTTTATAGGGATTGTGTTATCACGGTGCGTGGTCTGGACACCATGGCCGATCTCATTGAATTGGGGATGGTTGATTTTAATGTAATAATGGGAATGGATTGGCTTTATTCATGTTTTGCCAAGCTTAATTGTCGAACCAGGACCATTAGGTTTGAGTTTCCAAATGAGTCAGTGATTGAATGGAAGAGGGTGATGTAGTCCCAAATGGTAGGTTTATTTCTTACCTTAAGTCCACGAAGATGATTAACAAGGGGTGTATCTACCATTTGGTCCTGGTCAGGGACACCGATGCTAAGACACCTACTCTTGAGTACGTGCTTGTTGTGAATGAATTTCTAGGTGTCTTTCTGGATGAGCTCCCTGGGATCCCGCCAGACAGGGGATTGATTTAGGATTTGATGTGATGCCAGGCATGTAGTCTATAGCTATTCCACCCTATAGAATGGCACTGGCAGAATTGAAGGAACTAAACGAGCAGCTGAAGGAATTGTTAGAAAAGGGTTTCATCCGGCCGAGCGTGACACCTTGGGGCGCACCAGTCTTTTTTGTAAGGAAGAAAGATAGTCATTGAGAATGTGTATTGACTATCGGCATCTTAGCAAGGTCACGATCAAGAATAAATACCCAGTATCAGGGATAAATAATATGTTTGACCAATTGTAGGATGCTAAGTATTTCTCCAAGATTGATTTAAGATCCGGGTATCACCAATTGAAGATCAGGGAGCGGGATATTCCGAGAATAGCTTTCGGGACCTGGTATAGGCACTTTGAATTTCTGGTAATATCTTTTGGGATAACATGTCGTTTGGGCTAACAAATGCCTAGATAGCTTTCATGTATCTTATGAACCTAGTTTTCAAGCCGTTCCTTGACTCTTTTGTGATAGTGTTCATTGATGATATTCCAGTATATTGATGAAGTCAAGAGGACAATGCCGATCACCTCAGGGCAGTTCTACAGACTCTGTATCAACACAATTTGTATGCGAAGTTTTAGAAATGTGAATTTTGGCTTGAATATGTCACGTTCTTAGGTCATGTCATCTCCAGAGAAGGAATTGAGGTTGATCCTCAGAAGATTGCAGCTGTGAAGAATTGGCCTAGACCTACTGCCTCATCAGAGATTCACAGTTTCTTGGGCTTAGCTGGATATTACACGAAATTTGTGGAGGGGTTCTCTACTCTTGCCTCTCCGTTGACTAAATTGACTCAGAAGGCGGGTAGGTTCAATGGTCAGATGCTTGTGAAAAGAGCTTGCAGGAGTTGAAATTGAGATTGACTGCGGCACCAGTGTTGACCCTACCAGAGGGTACATATGAGTTTGTGGTATATTGTGATGCTTCAAGAATCATACTTGGGTGTGTACTAATGCAACATGGCTAGGTGATAGCTTATGCTTCTAGGCAACTCAAGAATCATGAAAATAACTATCCAACACATGATTTAGAGCTTGCGGCGGTGATATTTGCATTGAAAATATGGCGTCATTATTTATATGGGGTCCATGTGGATATATTCACGGACCATAAGAGTCTTAAATATATTTTCAAACAGAAGGAATTGAATCTGAGCAGAGAAGATGGCTTGAGTTACTCAAGTATTATGACATCGATATTCTATATCATCCGGAGAAGGCTAATGTTGTGGCAAATGCTCTTAGCCGGAAATCTATGGGTAGTTTATCTCATTTCGAGGCACATCAAAGGTCGCTATCCAAGGACGTTCATCGGGTGGCTAGTTTGGGGGTTCATCTTGCGGACTCTGGTGAAGGAAGGGTGATTGTGAATAATAGAGCAGAATCCTCGCTTGTGGTAGAAGTCAAGGAGAAACAACACAACGATCCATTGTTGGTACATTAGAAGGAGGGGATTCGTAAACATAAGACCATAGCATTTGCTCTTGGCATGAATGATGGAACACTAAGGTACCAAGGGAGATTATGTGTTCCAAGCGTGGATGGTCTCTGGGAAAGAATCTTGACCGATACTCACACTTATAGGTACTCCGTGCACCCGTGCTCTATAAAAATGTATCATTATATTAAGGAAGTATATTGGTGGAATGATATGAAGAGGAATGTAGCAGACTTTGTGGCGAGATGTCCCAATTGTCAGTAAGTGAAGGCGGAACACCAAAGGCTCGGTGGGTTGGCACATAACATAGAAATTCCAATGTGAAAGTGGGAAATGATTAATATGAACTTTGTGGTAGGACTACCTCGCACGCCTCGCATGTTTCACTCGATTTTGGTTATTGTGGATCGACTCACAAAATCAGCACAGTTCTTGCCGGTTAAGGCTACCGACACAGCGGAACAATATGCTCAGTTGTATATCAAAGAAATAGTCAGGTTGCATGGCACTCTAGTTTCTATCATTTATCATCGGGGGGCACAATTCACAACTAATTATTGGAAGAAATTTCAGTAAGGATTGGATACTCAGGTGAATCTAGTACAACCTTTCACCCGCATACTGACGGGCATGCAGAGCAGACTATTCAGACACTTTAGGATATGTTGTGCGCTTGTGTTCTTGACTTCATAGGTAGTTGGTATGATTATTTGCTAGTCATAGAATTTGCCTACAACAATAGCTATCATGCTAGCATTCAGATGGCACCGTTGAAGGCTTTATATAGTAGGTGATGTAGATCTCCTATTAGGTGGTTCGAGATAGGGGAAGCAGAGTTGATAGGACCGGACCTCGTGCATTAGGCTATGGAGATGGCTAAGATCATTAAGGAGCAGTTGAAAACTGCTTAGAGTCATCAGAAGTCCTATTCGGATATTCATCGTAGGGATTTGGAGTTTAAAGAAATTGCCTCCATGACGTTGAGGATTAGATGAAGAAGAAGTATACTAATTTATTTGAATAGCTATGTGATTGTGTCCATGATGTTGAAAACTAACTTTCTATAAACTATGTTCCCCTGTACGGCATATGTTGAGGTTGCTCCTCCTTGGTAATGTAATGTTTAATGGAATTGCGGCCAATATATTTTCCCTGTTGTTTTATATCGTTGTGTTGTGGTTATAGTGTTAGGAATGGTTTTGGGATTCTCTGGCAGGTAGATAGGCCCCAATTACATGGGAAACTTTGGCAAAAATTTTGGAAATTAGTGGAGTTAATCAAAAATTGAAACTACTGGTGTGTGTTATAGCTGTTGATTCACATTGGGTGCTAATGGTGTATTTTGATCGTCTTTAGAGGATGAATAATTGTAAGTGGGGGAGGAGGTAAGGCCCCATAAAATTTTACCTTAAACCCGGGGTTTCGTGGTGCCGAAGTAGACTTAAGTGATGATGATTGTAGAGATTCTTTTGGGGTTGAACAGTGCGTTGGCGAGTTGGAAGAAATTTTTTGAAAGTGCAGGAACTTTATGCGGCCCATTCTGCGGTCGTAGAACATATTTGTGGACTGCAGATTTTTCGCATACTGAGGCATAAATTTGAGATATTTTTGGACCATTATGCGGTCCATTATGAGGCCGCATAATCATTTTGCAGGCCGCATTACCCATCATAGACCCAACACAAAACTTTCCAAAGGGCAGTTCTGCGGCGCAATATGCAATTGCAGAATAGGTCTGCGGACCGCAGACCGGTCGCAGAGTGAGGCAGGGGTGCCCAGTTCCGGAGGGCCATTATGCGGCCCATTTTGCGGACCGCAGAAGCGCTATGCGGTCGCATATGAAACCACATATCTGTGTTGGGGCTTCATTTTTCTAGTTTAATAACCCGACCGCATTTCATTTTATCTAGAAATAAGGGTCATATTTTAGGGGTCATCTAATATTTTAGAGAGATATGAGAGTGTTCTAGAGAGAGGAAATCCTAGGCTAATTGTTCAACAATTCTTGCTCAATACCTGGAGAATTCACATGGAAAACTCACAAGGTCTTCATCCAAGAGGTAAGATTCTATCTGTAGTCTTTCATTTCGTGTTTGGGTAAATGATGGGTAATTGAGAGTATGATTTTTGGGTATGGGAGTTGTAATTTATGCATGCATGTAGCTATGAGGATGGTGGGGAGGAGATTTAACTAGTATGAGTAAACTTTTGGTGTTGAATTAGTTGTTGAGTGAAGGAAATCTTGTGGAAGAACATTGTAATCAAATTCGCACACCTAGTGTTTGATAAAATACTCCAATGAGCTGAAACCATGAATATCTTCAAAATTTGTGTTCAATTTTGGTATGTCTCTAAACAGATTGTGGTTGCTAAGGATTTTTGGAACTGTGTAGTGAATTAAGGGAAGCTCAACGCGAGGTATGAAAGATAAACTCTTCTTCTAGTATCGGAATTCCTGAATCCTTGTAAAATTCTATCATGTGTACTCAAACTTGAAACACTATTGATGTGGGGTATTCAAACTATTAAAATTGATACTCGATTGGCATAACGTGTTAGAACCTTCGTGTGTTAATGATTCTATATTATTGACTTAATTATGTTATACCCCCTTTTGGGAGATGATCTTGTATGAACTCAATGTGATTAAACATTTATTTCTCATATGATGAGACCTTGTAAACTTACACTTGCTAAGGCCAACAATGCCAAAAGGTTGATTTAAATAGGGAACTCTGTTGTACAAACTATTATTGTTTTGGGAATCCGAGAGGTGGCATTGTGAATACACTTCCACCCGCATACATTGGGGGTAGGCGGCAAGGTTGCTTTGTGTAGAGTTGTGGTATTGTGAATACACTTCAACCCGCATACATCAGGGTGAGGCGGATAGGACGATTTGTGTAGAGTTTGTGGCATTGTGAATACACCTCCACTCGCATACATTGGGGTAAGGCAACATGACCTCTTTGTGTAAAGGTAGTTATAGAGGATCCCCGACTCTTGAATTTATAAATGTCATGGAAAGCTCTTAATAACTTTGCTATGGCTTTAACGGCTAACTAAGCCTTTTATTGTTACCATGATTCATCATATTCATGTTGTATTACTAAGTCCTTGCATAGGTGTTTCGTTTTTGTACTAGTACTATTCAACATGTAGTAACGTCCCTTTTGTCAGAGGCGCTGCATCTTTAATGGATGCAAGTGGTTCCATAGTAGGCGGTATTGATCGGTGATAGAAGCACACCCTCTCTTCAGCTGACTTGGTGAGCCCCACTTCATTCTGGGGTCTTGTATCCCTTGTTCCATGTACATAGTGTTTTGAGGTATAGCCAGGGCCTTGTTACCGGCAATGTCGTAGTACTCTTTTATTTCTCTTAGAGGTTCCGTATACGTAGTGTGGGTTTTATTTGCTTTTGGGAAGGTTAAACTAAAAATGTTGTAATCGTATCATCTGTTCCACTTTAACTATGATTGTATAGTGTACTATTTTGGAGACTCGTTAATAACGTAACTAATGGATATGAACTAATGCTGTTCACATAACCTCTTACTTTCTAATGAATGAAATGTATTCTTATCTTTATTCATGGGTGAATTGGGTAGATGGTATTGCTCAAGCTTGCTCGACTGGGGTATCTCGGTTGAGCATCGGTCGCGCTCCCCAAGGTCGGGGTGTGACATGGTTAGATTGTGATTGTGAGCTAGTGATCATGCAGGGAAGATTGGGATACTACCACGTGAGTTATCCGTGCGATTATGATTAGTAATATGGGCACAAGGTATCGTGAGCATATGATTTGTGGTTTGAGACTCGTGACTTGTGGTTATGAGATGAGGTATCTCGGAGTAATTTCATTGGGAAACTTGTGTTAGAATGGCTTGATTAATTAGTTGTTATTTATTTTCCTTATTTTATTTCCTAGTTGCTACTTTCATTATTAGCTTTATACTTCTATACTGCACATGTTATTTTGACTAGCATGTGTCTTTACTTGTACCTCGTCACTACTCCATTGAGGTTAGTCTTGATACTTATTAGGTACCGACTGTAGTGTACTCATACTACACTTCTGTGTATTTTTGTGCAGTTTTAGGCATTGGAGATATCAGACTCAGGGAGAGTTAGCTTATTGATCATGAGAATTCAAGGTAGAGCTACTTGTTCATCGCAATCCCTTGGAGTCATTTCCTTTCATTGTACAGTGATCTTGTTATCTAAACAATATTGCATTTCGGTCTTTGAGATATTTTCATGTATTCAGCTAGATTTCGTGACTCTATGTTACCTAGTCTTGGGAGGTTGTTATGATTATTGCATCGTAGGCTTGTTTCGCTTTTGTTTCATTAATAATATTAAGCTTTATTTTAAATTATCACTGTTAAACTGGCTTAATTGTTGTAAGCAATTGGCTTACCTAGTCTTAGAGACTAGGTGTCATCACGACTCCTATGGTGGTATATTGGGTCGTGACAAGTTGGTATTAGAGATCTAGGTTCATAGGTTCTACGAGTCATGAGGAAGTTTAGTAGTGTCTTGAGGATCGATACAGAGACATCTGTACTTATCTTCGAGAGGCTATAGAACTAATAGAAAAAATCCACATCTTTCATTCCTATCATGCAAATTTGTTGATTTCAAAGTTTAAGCCTTTGTATCTCTATTCTCTCACAGATGGTGAAGACACGCTCTACTGAATCAGCTGCGTAGACACCCGCACCCACCGCTAGAGCCGCGAGAGGCCGAGGAGGGGAACGTGCCACAACTAGAGTACCTGCCAGAGCAGCAGTCGAGGAACTACAATAGCTCCAGTTGGGGGACAGCCACCAGAGGCGCTTGTTGACTTTAGCATAGTTCCTCAGTATGTTTGGTACATTGGCTCATGCAGGATTGATCTTCGTTGCACCATCTACTTCGTAGATTGAGGGAAGAACCTAGACTTCCACCGCATGTACTCTAGAGCAGCGAGCTCACATTGGTCAGGTTTCGGGTGTGGTGCCACTACAACCTGCTATTCTGGTTCATATGGAGGTCAGGAAATAGGTATCAGAGGAAGAGCAGAAGAGTCTTGAGAGGTTCAAGAGGTATAGTTCACCTACTTTCAGTGGCTTAACTATCGAAGATGCACAAGTTTTCTAGAAAAGTATCATCGTATTCGTCATACCATGGGTAGTGTGGAGGTGAATGGAGTTACTTTTACTACATTTCATCTGTCAGAGCAACGTATCAGTTGTGGCAGGTTTATGAGGAGGGTAGACTAGCCGATGCATCACCTCTCACTTGGGCTCAATTTTCAGAGATATTTTAGAGGGTTTTGTTCCCTAGACCCTGCGGGATGCATGGCGCACATAGTTCGAGCAACTACGTTAGGGCACCATGACGGTGTAGGAGTATGCTATCGGGTTCAGTGTGTTATCCTGTCACGCACCTACTTTGGTTCCCACAGTCAGAGAGCAAGTCTGCAGATTTATCGAGGGGATCAGTTATGGTCTTAGATTCTGCATGGCTCAGGAGTTGGATATTGATACTCTGTTTCAGTATGTTATGGAGAATACCAGGATATTAGAGCATATTCAGGGTTCGGAGAGGGAGGATAAGGAGACAAAGAGGTCTTGATGTTTTGGAGGATTCAGTGGATTCTAATCTTCAGCTATGACCCATGACGACAGAGGCTCGGGCAGTCGGCTAGTCCAGCCCACACTTCAGACTACTCGTGGTGCTCTAGTTAGTCAGGGACCCCAGGTTACTCATATAGGGTCGTCATCATTTAGTGCACCACCTACACGGGGTTCCTACAACGGTTATTCCAGTTATCCAGCACAAACTGAGTACCAACAGTCACGCCCGCAGAAGGGTTGTTATGAGTGTGTCGATACTAGGCACATCATGAGAAATTGTCACAGAATCGGGAGAGGCAGATTTCATCACAATACTCAGGTTATGGGTTCCATCCAGTTGCTACTCAACTTGAACAACCAGTTAGGGGTGGAGGACATGCGGGTATAGAACGCCCTAGAGGGGAAGGCCAAGCCCGTTGATATGCTTTCCATGGCAAGGCTACAGCCGCTACATCAGATGGTATCGTTACAGGTTTGGTTTTAATTTTTTTTAGAGGAGAATCATTCTTATTTTTATTTGGTTCTGCTTATCGAAGTGAGTCATCCTAAATTGCTTCATATATGTGTGAGTTTCGTGATTCTTGTACTATACTTATGTGTTTACCCTTGTTAGGAGATTCCATAGTGGTAGTCGCGCCTATCATTTTGTTTTGTTTACCATTGAGAGTCATGAGACTAGAATGAATTTTCTATTACTCATTACGGTAGGTTTTGATGTAATTTATTGATGGTATGGTTACAATTTGTCATCTAGGTGCTTACCGATATGGAAGTCTATTATGTGTTGTGATTATGTTTCACAGAATTGAGTTAGTGGAAGCTTTTGGTTAGTGTGACATGTATTCTACTTGTGATTCAGAATTGAGGATGAGATTCTCACATTTTTGCATGGTTTGATATGTTTGAATCGGGCTGTGTGCCACGGTGGAGTTATATTACAATGAGATCCTTGTGATTAGTTCATATGTTTTGATTCTCCGTTGTGGAATTGATTCGTAGTAGGGTACTGATAGGGAGTTGTGCCTATCAGACTTGGTTGATAGCTTTCTCATGTGTTTCTCTTTCAATATCCAGTCATATTCACATTGTGCTTATTTGGTTTAGCTTCCGAGGTATGTTCCCAGGTGGCATTGGGTATAACTTGTTGATTTGGGTGAGTAGGTATGAGATCTTCATGTTTCTTGCATTGTTGTCAGCGTTGTGAGGGTTTGGAACACGATTTAACTAATATGAGGTTATTTTCCGGTGCTAGATTTGATTATGGGCATCTATTGTGGTCAGAGATATTGTTGTGGGCATATGGGTAATGCATTACGTCGGATGGTTATACATTGTGGGTGTATGAATGAGCTTTGGCAGCTGGTTGAGGTAGATACAGTGTGTTTATGTGGGAATCTTGTCTTTGATAAATGATCGGATGGTGAAAAACAAATTGGGTTCTACGGTTTATCAATGTGGGTGGAAGGAATAATCTTGAGTAAAGAAGGTGTTGTCAAGCTTATGTAGATTAGGGTGACGTGGGATCACCCGCGAGTATACATACGATGATTTCATTCAGTGATTTATTGGCTTTGGAATGGTTCTTGGCACGTTCGAGGAATAGCGTTTGTTTCAAATGGGGAGAATGTAACGACCCGATCGATCATTTTGAGAATTAGTGTCCCATTCGGTGGATTAAGGTCTCGAGTAGCTTTGTATTATGTATTATGACTTGTGTGTGGGATCGGGTACGATTTTAGGATGATTCAAGATCGATTTGGAAGAAGGATTCTTGTTTTAGAAGCTTAAGTGGTAAGAGTTGACCGGAGTTTGACTTTTGTGTGACGACTTCAGAATGGTGTTTTGATGATTCCAACAGCTTTGTATGGTGATTTTGGACTTAGGTGTACATCCAGATTTGGATTTGGAGGTTCGTAGGTCGATTCGATGCATGTTGGCAAAAATTGGAAAGTAGAAGGTCGATTCGATCCTACTTTTGTTATTTGCTTTATACTTCTATACTGCACATGTTATTTTCACTAGTAGGTATCTTGACTTGTACCTCGTCATTACTCCATCGAGGTTAGTCTTGATACTTACTGGGTATCGACCGTGGCGCACTCAAACTACACTTCTGCACATTTTTGTGCAAATCCAGGTATTAGAGATATTAGACTCAAGCAGATTTGGCTTATTGATCGTGAGGATTGAAGGTAGAGTTTCTTGGCCGTCGCATTCCCATGGAGTCCTTTCCTTTCATCGTACTGTTTATGTAGAGTTCGTGACTCTGTATTACCTAGTCCTGGGAGGGTTTTATGATTATTGCTGCATAGGCTCATTTCGCTTTTGTTTCGGTATTCATATTAAACTATGCTTTAAATTATCACTGTTAAACTGGCTTAATTATTGTAAGTAATCGACTTACCTAGTCTTAGAGACTAGATGTCATCATGACGCCTATGGTGGGATTTTGGGTCTTGACAGGTGTCACGACCCAAAATCCACTAACGATTGTGATGGCACCTAACACCGCCGTCATGCAAGCCAACGGTGATCGATCAACTTATTTACTCATTTTAGTATATGGAAATCATAATTTCATTAATTAAATAGTATGAAATAGAATTTTTAGGGTAAATTGATAATAATTACGTGCACTACTATACCAATCACCCAGAAGAAGCCCCAAAAACCCGGTGGCACAAGTGCATGAGCATCAACTAGGAAATAAAATAAAGTACAATAGCTGTATGGAATACAAATTAGAATGGAGAATGTAAATAACTCGGATGGAGACTCTGCATGTTGTAGATCGTAACATGAAATGCAGCTCACGGTAAACTCACTGCAATGGTTGCGCCTTTGAACCCAAAAGACCACCAGGCATATATGTACCTGCACAATAAGTGCAGCAAGTGCAACATGAGTAGATAAATCAACGCGCACCTAATAATTATCTAGTATAACTCTGGAGAAGTAGTGACGAGGGGTTGACATATATACTTACTAGTGATCTAATAAATCATGTACAGTAAGAAGTAAACAGATGTGAGGTGGAGTAAATAAACAAGTATAAATATATGGTACAATCCTCCCCTCAACAATAAACTCGAGCTCTCAATTAGTAGTTACCTTGTCAATCGGAGCATATAAATATAATGGATCTCACCAGATAGGTCATCACAATCCAAATCAAGAAAACTCGCAGATACACTGGTTTCTTGTCAAGTATTACACACGATTTCGTAAGAGTATTTTATAGAAATGCCGAGGCGTACAGCCCAATCCCATCATACCATGTGCATTGCCGAGGGTCAAAACCTTAGATGTATCTATTATACTTCCGAGGTGAACGGCCTCCTCCCATAAGAGTGTGGTACAAAATTCTGCAGAGGCGAACGACCCGATCCCATTAGATTAAGAAGCTTTGACGGGTCCTTGACCCCACTCGCATATAAACGTGTGAGTTGTAAATTATAAGGAAAATGTTTCGATAAAAACGCATAGCGCGGGATAAATCACTCTACGCAAAACTAATGTCCCGTCAAATCTCTACAATAGGAAGTCTATCACTCTACGCAAAACTAATGTCAAGTCATAACGTAAAATAAAGGAATTTAATAGGCAAGGGGCAACTCAAATAGTACAGTTATAGCATGGCGGG
This sequence comes from Nicotiana tomentosiformis, assembly GCF_000390325.3. Lineage (NCBI taxonomy): Eukaryota > Viridiplantae > Streptophyta > Magnoliopsida > Solanales > Solanaceae > Nicotiana > Nicotiana tomentosiformis. Next base: position 88,775,568 of record NC_090815.1, read on the forward strand.
AACCTAAGTCTACCCGGACATAACATGAATCTAGCTACTCACGTGCATACACAGCCCCCCAAAACAAGCAGCACATAACAAATACATAACCTAGGGGTAGTTTCCCTTTCACAGAGTTAGACATGAGACTTACCTCGCTCCGAGGTTCCATTGCCGTCTCCAACGCCACTCTAACACGTCAAACCGATGCCTGTCTCTCCAAAATTAGTCAAACAATGTGCACATCCATAAAAATATACCATATTACCCATAATTTAACAATTTATAATGATTTCCAACTCCGTTCAAAGAGCCAACAAAGTCAATCCTCGGGCCTACATGCACAGATTCCGGAATGTTTTGAAGATAAATTCTACCTATTGCATTGTGAACTCAAATATATAATTTATTCGTAACTCCATTTTCAAATTCGTGGTCGAATTCAAAAATTATCAATTTTAGGTTTTCCTCTATATACCAGAATTTTCAATAAATTTCCATATAAAGATCCGTATATAATCCAAGTATTTCACTTAATTTGTGTGGGGATTACTTACCTTGCAATGGTCGATGAAAATCCCCACTTGAAGCTCTCCAAAAATCGCTCAAACCAATAGAGAATGAAAGAAAATTGGCCAAATCCTGTATAAAACTCCAATTATGCCCAGCGCTTTCTCTCACCTGCGGAACATTAGTCGCTTCTACGGCTCCGCACCTGCGGAAAACCAATCGTATGTGCGGCTTCATCACAAATCAACAGTCCTCACTTCTGCGGCCCCAGTAGCGAACCTATGCTTTCGCTTCTGTGGGCCTCTAGTGCTTCTACGCTTGTCTACCTATGCTTCCATGTCCGCTTCTGCGGAGCAGGCCTTCATGGCCAACTTTACGTGCAAGTCACAAATGACGATACAAACCTTTTCTAAGACTCAAAACTCAAAACGGATATCGATAACATAAAAATCCACTTCAAACCAAACTTAAGAAATTCTAAAACCTTCAAAATGTCAACATACCAAAATAAGTGCTGAAATGCTCCCGGACCACCCGATATTCAACCCGAATACATGCCCAAGTCCGAAATCAGCATACGAATCTATTGGAACATTCAAATCCTGCTTCCGAGGTCGTTTACTCAAAAGTCAAATCTTAGTCAAATCTTCCAATAATTTAGAATTGTCTTTCCAAATCAGCACTGAACTTCCCGAAATCCAATTCCGATCACACGTACAAGTCATAGAACTTGAAGTGAAGGTACTCAAGGCCTTAAACCGTCGAACGATGCACTAGAGCTCAAAACGACCGGCAGGGTCATTACATTCTCCTCCACTTAAGCATACGTTCTTCCTTGAAGATGCCAAGAACTGTTTCGGAGTTGAACAAAATCACTGTTTAACACCTCGCGTACCTACCTGTGCCACCAGAACCCATGTGAGCATATTAGATCGAGCCAAATTGAAGATCCTCCCTGTAACCTTGGGTAACAAGTCTAAGAACCAAATTCCAACATCTGGAATTCTCCACGAGACCCGATTCTAACATACAAACACCGCATCAATCATTACACACTGAACCAAAACATGATCATGCACTTTTGTTGAAATCACAACATGCACTGCATAATTCACATGCCCATAATAACATCCTCCGACCACAATAACTACAATTTCCCGAATCCGATGCCTGCAATACGCCTCATAACATATGTAAGCCATGTTCCAACTCTCGCAATACTGCCACGATGAAGTACATGCATAGAAACTAATAACCACCTGTCGAATCAACAAATCGTGGAGTCTCTCCTCCTGACAAGGACCATTACCTCATTCTGAACTGAATAACGATGTTTGCCCTTTAATATCTCCTACATAACTCTGATCGCATTGATGCCAGATCCAATAACCTCGTCTCACCCAGTACTAGTTGTTAAGGCAATATGCCATTTCAAACACTTTCAAAAACAATATCTCATATGATGCCAACAAGCTACAAACTCGAATGCGATGCATAAGTAAAAACGGACTATGGAAAGGACCTACCCCGCCCGCATAATGAATAAGACGGTCGACTGGACGCTATGAACCTTTCTCAGATAATGAGAAACAAAATACAAAAACTTCAACGCTCTGTTAGCACATGAACACCCTATCAAAGAAGAAACGGGCTGAATTTTTTTCCTTGTACATTACATCCACAAGAAGCATAAAATCCGAGTCTTCCCAAAACCTGCACATGAATCAATAAGGCGGAATATAGCACACATTCATTAAGTTCCTTGCTCGAATTACCCCTGATGTTTTCTTTTCTTAGTCATAAATAATCAGACAATGCCCCGATAACCAGAAACCACACAAACATACAATTACATGATCCAATCGTAGATGGTGGACTCCCCACTTAGCTTTAAGCTCTCATCACATAATTTAGAATCTACAAGGATTCCTCCTTTTCAATTACCATGATCTCACACCATTAACTAGCCAAACCTCTCACAATCTATTGTTAGACTCTTTATAAAGCATCCCGAATTATCAGCCACAATTGTGTACTCGACCTCCTGCCTGGTATTATGTAGAATTCTTCATAGAAAGTTCATCAATATCACGCAATCGCCAACCTGTTCACATGAGTTAACCCATATGTGGATATTCCTTACCGGGATCTTCCAACGACGCTGTGTTGGGTACTACTACCACGAATCCAGTAAACTGTCCTAAGCCTATGCTCGTTCACCGGCTGTAGAAATCTATTTACTCCCCATCGACATCAACTAAAAATCTGACAATACATTCCAAAAACGATAATCACGTCTTTACACCCCTTCATTTCAAGAAAACGCCTCTTTGCCATATTCCAGCTCCCTTGGTACAGTAGCCACCAACCCAAATAAAATACGTAGACCAAATCACCTTGCATCAAGATTCCCAAATAAGAAAAGTTGGTAGTCACCAAACATACTATGTTTCGCGGCCACACATTCATGATCGCGAAAAACACCTGAAGCATCATAAAAATCGCAATTCAAGCCTAATGAACTAATGAACTTCTAACTACCAAAGCTCATGTCGAACCATATCAAATCAGCTCTGAACGACTTCAAATTTTACATGCAAGTCTCAAATGGAACAACAGACCTATACCAACTCCCGAAACTACAATCTGAACCTGATATCAACAAAGTCAACTTTCAGTTAAACCTGTCAACCTTCCAGACCTTCAACATTCCAACTTTCGCCAATTCAAGCCCAAATAACCTACAAACCTACAAATACAAATTAAGACATATTCCTAAGTCCAAAATCACCATACAAAGCTATTGAAACCATCAAAATACTATTCTGAAGTCGTCTACAGAAAATTCAAACTCCGATCATCTCTTACAACTGAAAGCTTCTAAAATGAGAATCATTCTTCCAAATCAATCCCAAACCACTCAAAAATAGAAATCGACCATACAAGCTAGAGAAATAAATCATATATAGCTACTGCAACCTCGAACCACCGTATAGAATGCAAATAATCAAAACGACCAGTTGGGTCATTATACCTTTTATGGGAAGTGATGCCGCTCTCTAGTTGGTTAGTTTATGCCTTGAGAGGCTCGGTTGTTGGGCACCGATCTAGCACGTGATGCTTTAGAGAAGGCGAGGTTGATTCAGGAATGGCTTCGTAAAGTGCAGTCCAGGCAATGAGTTATGCTAATAGGAGGGCTCATGGTGTAGCATTCGTGGTGGGTGAGAGGTTTCTACTCAGAGTTTCGCCCATAAAGGGTGTGATGAGGTTTGAGAAGAAGGGAAAGCTGATCCCTATGTATGATGATCTTTTTGAGATTCTTGATAGAGTGTGGAAAGTGGCCTATATACTTGCATTGCCAGCCATCTTATCAGGAGCTCACCCGATGTTCCATGTTTCCATACTCAGGAAATATTATGCCATCAGTTATTTTGAATAGGCAAAACCGGAAGTTGAGATAGAAGATCATTACATCTGTGAAGGTTCAATAGAGAGGTCAACCAAACGAGATGGTTTCTTGGGAGATTGAGCACAATATGTGGAGCCGTTGTCCTCGCATTTTGGCACTTTAGGTATGTCTCTATACTCGAATGAGGATGATCATTTATTTAATACGGGGAGAATGTAATGACCTGATCAGTCATTTTATGAATTTAAGCCTTATTTCCCCTTTTGATGCTTCTCGTGTATGTATTTTTGGTTATGTGGCTTGTAGAAGTATTTGGTTTGGTTTTGGAAGGTTTTGGGTTGATTTGAAACATTTGGTTCTTAGTTTGGAAATGTTAATCGAGGTTTTACTTTTGTGAAAATGACCCCAAAATAGTATTTTGATGGTTCCAGTAGGTTCGTATGGTGATTTTATACTTAGGCATAAGTCCGAAATGGGATTTGGAGGTTCCTATGTCGATTTGGCTCTTTTTACCGAAAGTTGGCAATTTGGAAGTTTAGAAATTTTTTAAGTTTTACCATGGGTTGGCTTTATGTCTATCGTGTTCGGATTTTAATTTTGAGATGTGGGATATGTCTGTTTTATTATTTGGAACTTGGGTGCAAAGTTTGGCATCATTTTGAGTTGGTTTGGTGGGTATCAGACGCGTGGTTGTGACTTTAGTGATTCTTGATTTTCAATGTGAATTTCATGTGTTTTGGTATTCGATTCGTGGTTCAGGTGTTATTTTGGCATTTTGCGCTCACGAGTGAGTTTGTATGATTTTTTTTTTTACTTTTTTGGATGTTTGATGTGGAGCCCTGGGGGCTCGGTTGAGTTTCAGATGCGTTTCAGAGTGATTTGGTCTGTTTCGGATATTTTCTGGTTTTGGGGCTGATGTTGCAGGTCTCGTAAATACGAGATCCTATTTGCTTTTGTGGGCCTCACATTTTAAAGGTGCGTATTGAATGTGCATGGTTGGCTAGGTGCTGGGATGTTCTCTTTTGTCGACTATAGGATTGCATTTGCGAAGGGGCAACTGGGCAGATGTGACCGCATTTGCGATCAATGGGTCGATTTTGTGAAAGGGTCTTTCTTCCCATTTGCGAAGTGCGTGTCACTTTTGCGACATTACTTGGGCTCACTAGGCATCAAATTTGCGATCATTTGGTTGCATTTGCGAGGGTTCGCTTTGCAACTTTTACAGCTAAACAAAAATTGGGATTTCGGGATTTAGTCTCATCTTATCACATTGTTTAGCCCTGGGCTCGGTGGGAGGCAATTTTAGGAGGGGATGTTTATACAAAGCTATTGGGTAATTGATTTTGACTCAATTTCGATATTAAAGCAAGATTATCTATTAATCCATGAGATTTGAAGCGAACGTTTTTGAGATATTTTACTATATTTTGAAGAAAATAATTTTTTTTGATTTGAGAGTCGAATTGGACTCGGATTTAAAAATCAAACATATATATGGACACGTGGGGTTATGCGTAGTTGAGATCTACTCCTTGACTCGAATTTTGACGGGACGAGCTCGGGGTTGACTTTTATTGATTGGAGAATTGTGTAAAGAAGTTAACTTTATTAATCGAAATTGGTTTCTCTTGTATTGTTTGATATTATTAATTCGTTATTGGCTAGATTTGAGCCGTGTGGAGGTAAAATTTAAAGGAAAAATAATTTTATCCTAATGAAGGTAAGTATCTTGCTTAACTTTGTGTGGGGAATTAACCCTTAGGATTTAGGTTAATTTGCATTATTTGTGATATGTGAAATGACATGTATATAAGGTGACGAGTATGTACATGGGCGTATGTGTGGTAATTGACCGAATTCAAACCTTAGGCTATAAATATTCCTTGAATTGGAGTCATTTTTTTTATATGAAACATGTTTTATTATTGTTCACTCCCTGTACGCTCATGTTAATATTATAATTCTTGAACACATTTTTGTTAAGCCGTGGACTATATCGTGTTGTGACTTTGGTATGGTTATTTTGGCGATGTTATTGCACATGTGTACGTGATGTGCGGGTTGATTCTTATTGTGTGGATTATAAGGTTGGTGAGATCTGCATGCGGCAACATAAGGGTAGTGTTTATTGATGCGCATGCGGCGAGATAAAGGTGGCTTGTACGCATGTTGCAAATAAGAAAAATATTTCATTGCGATGCGCACACGGAAATATAAGAGGGCTTCTGCGCGTGTAGCTATATAATGGAAAATATTTCATTGTGAAGCGCACATATCCTCATAAGTCTAGCTTGATGATGATGTGTTGTGTTATTTCGGGGTGATCTTTGATGTTACTCATGTGTTGGAACAAGTTGATGTTTTGAACATTATAAGTGAGCTCTTTGACTTATTAATCAATTGTCCAAGAATCTGTTCGTAGTTTGTGATCACGCCAACTATATTCATCAAAGAGTAAGCATCAACAGATGAAAATATTATAGTTTCATCTGCGTAAGCCAAATGGTTTAATAGATATGTCCATTTGGGCATTCTAAATCCTTTGCAATTCTTGTCTAAGAACATATTGTTTAGTGATCTTGATAGTACCTCCGCAGACAGAATGAACAAAGCAGGAGATAATGGATTACCTTATTTCAACCCCCTGCTAGACTTGAAGAACCATGATGCTTGGCCATTGATTAGCACTGAGTACCGATTTTTGACTAATAAGTATCCCATCATGTTGATGAAATGCTCTTCAAACCCCATCTTCCTCAAAACATGTAAAAGATATTTCCAAGAAACCCTATCATAAACCTTCACCATATCAAGATTTATTAGTAGTACACCCTACTTGTGTAAACTGGTTGCTGAATAACTCCTCTGTAACATTTTTCATAAGTTCATGTGTTTCAAGCCAATTACCATTTTTGTCTTGAATCCTTTTGAAATTCAATTTTTGTCTCTTGCCGTTTACATGATTGTGAAAGAATCTTGTGTTTCTATACCCTTCAGCAAATCAGTTCATTCCTGTTTTTTGTTTCCAGTATTGTTCTTCAATGCTCAGATATTTTTTTCAATCCTGCCTGTGCTTGTTGATATACAATTCTATTTGCTATTGTTGGTTCCTCCTTATATAGTATCTCCTTTACTCTGACAATATCCTCCCTAATAGCTAGTTGCTTGAAGATATCTCGAAAAGTAAATTTACTCGAGTGTGAAAGGGCAGCTTTGACTCTCTTCAATTTCTGTTTGTACATCAAGAAAGGATCCCAATAAAATCTGTCAACCAGTTTTGCTTGACCACCTGTTTGAAAGTGTCATGCTTTGTCCAGAAATTGACGAACCTGAAATGTTTAACAAATTGCATAGACTCTTGTCCACACCTCATCAGCAATGGTGCATGTTCTGATCCTGTCCATATCAGGTGTTCTACTTGTATAGTTGGGAAGAGATTCTGGAAAGGAAAATTCACAAAGATTCTGTCAAGTCATTTGAAAATGCATTATTCATTTGGTCTACCATTCCACCAAGTGAAAGGATTTCCCTTGTAACCAAGGTCAAACAAACCATAAGAGTTTACACAGAAGCCAAAGTCTTCATATTCAGGTGGGTGTACTGGTAGACCTCCTATATTTTCATATTCATGAAAGACCACATTGAAATCACCTCCAACAATCCAAGGCATATCCATATCACTGGACAAGTAATATAATTAGTCCCACAGTTTTAGCCTTTCAAGTGAAGAGCATTTGGCGTACACAAAAGTCATGATGATGTGTCTTGATATTTCCTGAAGAAATACCTTAATAGTAACCTGCTACTCGATGTCTATAATCAATTCCCATTCTACACCATCTTCAATGAACAACCAAATTTTTTCATTAATGTTCGACATAACAACTTGCATTCCAAGTCTTCTTCTATAAGTGTGAATATGCCTATAGTTCTGGAACGGTTACATCATTTCTACAATTGAAAACCTATGTTCTCTCTGCATGTTTATCACTATCTGAAAAGCATGTTAACTATTAACAGACCTTATGTTCCAAATGATAGACTTTATCATCATTTAGTTTGTGAGGCTGTCTTTATAGGCAAGTTGTTGAGTTTCTTTTTGTTGGTCTTGTTTTTTTGTTTTGTTTCCAGATTTATCCCTAGCCCTTGGACATAAATCAGCTTCCCTTCCTACTACTCTAAAGTTTCCAGCTGTGGATTCATCATATGAGTGAATGTGTTTTCAAGGGATTCATCATTAAAGTTACAATATGAGTGACAAGTTCATGTAGGATCTGGTGCACAATGCATAGGAATTGGATCAACATCACTTTCTTGCTGGGGTATCATAGGATGGTGATAGTTATTTCCATTTGCATCGTTAATCAATAAATGAGTATGATCTCCAGTTGTCAAATGTTGATGCATCTTCTTAAACTGCAACTCATATGTAGATTCCAAAGTGGTGTAGTCTATTAGTATGAGATACTGATTTGCTACTCCAGTGATTTGTATTGCCTTTGTACCAGTAGTTTGGAGATCTTGTGAAGATATTGTAGTGAGTAGAATATCCCTAGGGGAACTAGTGGTGGAAGTACTTTAGTTGTTTATATTGGTTGCTTGTCCTGACTATTTATTGAACTCTTGGTTGTCAACTTTTATACATGCATTTGAGACAATCCTCAATTAGAATCCTCTAGTTCATCACTCTATACTTGTTTATTAGATCTTGTATTTCCAGTGGACTTTGGTGACACCTCAAATGTTTGAGAGGGTATATTTTGACATGAATGATTCAGTGGAACATTTAGTGTTTCCTTTGGGGTTCCAAACCTCTCTCGTACCTAGTAAACTATCCTTACCATTGTAGTTGTTCCTCTGTTTCCATCAGACTCAGTGGGTGTGTTCTTTCTAGTTCTAGAACCTTTAATGTTGGAGCTTGGATTGTCAATATTCCTGGCCTACTCTATATGCTCATGCACATTGGATTCCAGTATTTGTTGCACATGCCATTGAGGAACATTCTAGTCTCTTGGAATGGTATTAGAGCCCTTGCAACATATTTTTCTGATTCCAGAATTTGTTGATGTTGCAGGTTTTTTTTACAGTTAGTAATTTTGGTAATGTTTTCCCTCCTCAGTGGAGCATTTGTAGTAGTATACTCATTAGAGCATGATGTTCCAACATATCTTAAATGTTGTTTCTGTTGGTTCCTGTTGGTTCGAATATTTGAATCTTCTGTTGTTGGTCAGGGAACTTGTCCTTGTCTGTGGTATCAGATTTGTTAATCACATTGGTGTTAGTTCCAATAGCTCTATTTTCCTGAAGGTATATCTCATTGGCAGCAATATATTGTATGTTTTTTTATAATTGTGTGCTCCTTTGAATGATCCTCTTGATGTTTTGGCTGAGAAACACTCACTCCATTGAGACCCCATGTCTCTTCCAGTGTCTCCTTCTCAATCAACTTTCCTCTATGAATTATAGCATCACCATCTACAGCCTTGTGAGGAGTGTCTGATACATTTGCAAGATCTGTTGGTGGAACAATTTGTGATTTGGTAAGTACCTGTGGTCTGGACTGTTTTGTTTACATTTGCTTCAGATACTTGCTCATAAGCCTGTTTGAGTTTTTGTTTATCTGTTTCTATGGTTGATACCCTTAAAATTTTTCTTCTTTTGAGATTGCCACTGATCTTTGTGATGGTTTTCATTTGTTGGTTGTTGTGTAGTAGTTGTGTGATTTATTTTTTCTTGGTGTTCATCTATTTGGTTTTTCTCGACTATTTTCTGGCTGGAATTCTAATCCTTGTTCTGTCCTTGTAAGATCTTTTCCTGATGTGTTCCATTTGCTCCCTCATGCTTGCTTGTAGGGTGATTGTATTTTTTGTGAGATGTTTCTCCTGCTGCCTTCTTATTCTCTTGTTCTTCTCTTTTTTTTATAGAGCAGTAGTACTCTTCATGACCCAGGTGTCTACAGTATAAGCATTAATCTGGGAGATCTTCATACACCACTTCTAGCCACTGGCCATCCCCGTTAACATCCTGATTTTCATCAAATCCAAGCCACATATGATGGGGTCCTTCTTGAGTTAAGTCCACATGCATCTTAACCTTTGCAACACTCTCTCTTGTTTTTTTTCATTGATGCTAGATCCAAATGAAGAACCTTCCCAATAAGAGATAATAAAACTGATAAGACCTCCTTGTAGTAGAAATACCATGGTAGCTCAGGGATCACTATCCAAATAGGGACAATAGAAGTATCTTCAATTGTATTAAAGTTGGGAGTCCAAGCCTGCAATTCCATTCTTTGGCCCTGAATATACACGAACGTTTTTGTCCGGACAGTGGTATGATCATACTCATTGTTTAGGTCGATGTGAACTGTTCTAGCATTGAAATGAGCTATCTTAACTCCTCCTCTAAGTTCAGTTTGTACAATGAAGCTTCTCCTAATTTGTTCCATTCTAGGCATTGTATTTGAAAACTTGCCAACAATTGTATATTGGCACCTGTGTGCAAGCGTGATCATGTAATCTTTTCCGGTGAAGATAACTGATGGTTGACCCTGCTTGGTAATGATTCTGGGAGCTGTGAACTCTATTGGGGAAATCTCTGCAGCCTGCCTTGCTCGCAACTTGGTAGTCAGGGACTGTGTGAGAGTAAGAGCTGGTGGTGTAGGATAATAAGGTATTTTAATTGGTTGGGCATTATTGGCATTTGATAATGGTAGGGTAGATGTTTGAATGTTCTGAAGATGGTTGTTTTGGCTGGTAGATATGTTTGGCTAGCTGGTTTTATCAGAAGGGGCTCCAACATTTGGCCGTGTGTATGCAGGGAATGAAGCAGGGAATTGACGGTGACTTTGTGTTTGAGGATTAGTTTCTTTGGGAGGTGAGTTAGAAATGTTGTTGTTCTGGTGTTGGCGTTTAACTGATTTTTGATGTTGAATAGCATCATTTTTATCAAAGTTGGTAGATATTTTAGGGAAGGTTGATTGTGTTGGTATGTGAGGTAGCCGAGTCTGTGTGGGGACAGTGACATTATTTGTTAACACATTAGCTGGTGAAGTATCAATTATTGCTTGCTCAATAGGTGCTATAATGTTGTTGGTGTCCAGTTTTTCTTTGGCCAAGGGTGTTGTAGAGATAATACTTGATGTTGGCAACTTTGGGGATGGCTGAGTTGGATGAGGTTGATCAGTAGGAGTTGGTTTGATAGCCTTCTCCTTATCAACAGGCGACTGCGCAGTTGATCCTTGTCCAATTGAAGTGGTAGTAACATTATAGTCATTTATCATCATAACATTAGGGGAAACATTTGGTCGAGCATCAAGATTCTCAACATGCAATTTAAATTGGACATTTCTATGACTTCCACCAACTGCCATTGAATATGTTCCCATCCAATTCAATAACATCTTGCACATCAGAATTAGCATTGGCAACCTGTGTTGGCAACAAGGTTGCTACTGTAGGTTACATTTTTTGTCACCTTTGTTTGTGTTTGTTCTATTGAATTTTCATGACGACTAATCTCAACATGACTTTGTGAAGAACAACCATTCATCAGTTCATTAAAATTAACATCAAAACTGACCTTGGTATTTCATCGAACAATTGGCATATGCGATTCTGTGTATACTGTGTTCTGCCATATTTTAACAATTTGCTCATCGAGGTTGTTGTTTGAGGGGTCGAGATCAATATCCAAATGAATTGGAATAGATTGGCATTGGTTTTGGCCAACTTTAACATCTGTAGCTCCATTCGTGACCAGCCGCCATTTGTCGTCATTTTCTGAAATGATGTGTGTCGATTGCAATTGAGATCTTGAGCAACCTCCATGGCTTTGAATCAGTCGATTTGGTTAAAAAACATTGCAGTGAATTGCTATTGTCTCCAGTCGTTTTGTTGGTGAGTTGACAATTCTGCCATTGTTGACTGTTGCAGTAGATGAGGAAGAATCGATAGGGGAGCCTACTTGGGTTTTGTGCGCAATGTTAATATGCATTTGTTGGGATTGGTCTGATGGATTTTCTCCACTGGACGAAGGATTGTGACCATAATTGTCTTTCAATACACTGTTCAAATAAATTGCCTATGTAGAGAGCATTTGGTGTACTATTGAATTTGCATGGTTGCCTGGGTGCTGGGATGTTCTCTTTTGTGGACTATAGGATCGCATTTGCGATGGGGAAATTGGGCAGGTGTGACCGCAATTGCGATCAATGGGTCGATTTGGCAAAGGGGTCTTTCTTCCCATTTGCAAAGTGAGTGTCGCTTTTGCGACATTCCCTAGGATTAGCAGGCATCGTATTTGCGATCATTTGGTTGCATTTGCGAGGGCTCACTTTGCAACTTCTGTAGCTAAACAAAAGTTGGGATTTCGGGACTTTTTTTAACAAATATACTACTAAGTCATCAACCTAGTAGCTAATATATTAAAGAAATCCCAAATTGGGTACAAATGTTACAAAGTATCCCATAAAATAGGGAGGTTCTGAAAATAGTGTATTGTAGGTAACTATTACAGAATAAGAAATGACAATTGTAAGCTATCTCATTTTATCATATTTTTTAGCTCTATACTCGGTGGGAGGCGATTTTAGGAAGGGATTTTCATACAAAGCTATTGGGTAATTGATTTTGACTCAATTTCGATATTATATCATGATTATCTATTAATCCATGAGATTTGAAGTGAATGTTTTGAGATAATTTACTACATTTTCAAGAAAATACAAATTTTAGATTTGAGAGTCGAATTAGACTCGGATTTAAAAATCAAACATATATATGGGGTTATGCACAGTCGAGATCTACCCCTTGACTCGGATTTTGACGAGGAAAGCCCGGGGTTGACTTTTATTAATTGGGGAATTGTATAATGATCTTAACTTTATTAATCGAAATTGGTTACTCTTGCATTGTTTGATATTAGTAAGTCCCTGTTGAGTAGATTTGAGTCGTCTGCAAGTAAACTTTAAAGAAAAAATATTTTTAGAGTATTGATTTGGCCTAATTGAGGTAAGTATCTCGCCGAGCTCTGTGTGGAGAATTAACCTTTAGGATTTAGTTTAATTTGCATAACTTGTGATATGTGAAATGCCATGTATATAAGGTGACGAGTATGTACATGGGCATTTAATTGACCGAATTTATACCTTAGGCTATTGATATGCCTTGAATTGGAGTTGTTATTTATATCAAACATGTTTTATTGTTGTTCACTCCATGTACGCTTATGTTATTGTTATAATTCTTGTACACATTATTATTGAGTCGTGGACTATATCGTGTTGTGACTTTGGTATGGTTATTTTGGTGATGATATGGCACATATGTACGTGATGTGCGGATTGATTGTTATTCTGGGGATTATAAGGGTGGTGAGATGTGCATGCAACAACATAAGGGTGGTGTTTATTGATGCGCATGCGGAGAGATAAAGGTGGCTTGTACGCATGTTACAAATAAGAAAAATATTTCATTGCGACGCGCACACGACAAGATAAGGGGGATTATGCGCGTGTGGCTATATAAGGGAAACTATTTCATTGTGAAGCTCACACAGCGTCATAAGAGTGGCTTGATGATGATGTGTTGTGGTATTTCGGGATGATCCTTGATGTTACTAATGTGTTGGAACAGGTTGATGTTTTGAACATTCCTGGTGTCGCATCCCGTTTTCTCATAAAAACGGGTTTCGACGTGTGACAACTCTTTTAAACGGGTGTTAAAAGAGAAGGGCCGCCACCTAAAGATTTTAAGGTGCGTTAGGGCATCTATTTTGAAATAACTCTATTTTAACTAATCTGTGTCACCAAAGATCGGGCAAGGACTCAAATTACCTCAAATAGAATATGTTAGGCACTCTTCGAGGTCCAAAACTGTGGGCCCCGATCGAACTTTAAACTATGTGAATTATCTAATTAGGCTAGGTGATCAAATAAATAAAGGTAAATTTAGATGTCGAAGAGTCTTATTAGGGCACGTGAGAGTCGGCACAAATCTTAATGGCTACAGAGATACAACTACATTGATCTATGTTAAATGAATAAGTGTAAATAACAAATACATAAAGCAAAGGAGAAGATAGGGGGGTCCTAAGTTTTTTAGCTTAAAGGATCACCCCGTACAACATAAATAATACTTCGCAACTCCTTTGAGCTAGGGGTTGCTCATATTATTCAGCAGGCATAGACTATCATCTCCTGCTACCTGATAACTATATTAAACTTATTTACCTAAAGGCGCTCTAATTCAATTCTAGGCTGTACCCTATGCGTGCACTACCCGTCCCATACTTATGGTCCAGGAGGCTTTGGACCTCTATTTGGGTGGTGCTAGACTCTTCTTTAGGCTTCTCAAATAATAAAACTAGCGCACATTCAAAAATACATGTAGCACTACACATAAGTTGTAACACCCCGAAAAATTTCGATGTATTTCAGTGTAAAGCCCCGTAAGTTTCGCAAATGAATTCAAGGTTTCGTGGTGCCGGAGTACGCTTACGTGTTTGAGGAGTAAGTTCAGACTTTTTGGGTTGAACAATGCGCTAAAAATTAAAGGAAAAAATTTGAGCAGAAAAATGCATTTCTACGGCCCACTATGCGGTCGCAAAATCACTTTGCGGACCGCATAATGGCCGCAAAGTGAGGACGAGATGGGCAGGCTTGGATTCCATTCTGCGATCGACTATGCGACCGCAGAAGTATTTTGTGGTTCATTATACGATCACATAACAGGTCTTCTAGTTGCATAGTGACTGCAGACCTAGACATGCGATATCAGATTTGGGCATCAATTTTGCGGCTAATATGCAGACCACATATCAATTATGCAATCTCATATGCGACCATATATCCTGTTGCGGAGCTTCGTTTTTGGATTTTTATAACCCGACCCTACTTCATCAAATACACGTAAAGGACATATTTTGAGCCAAAAATCTAATGGTTTAGAGAGAAGTGAGAGTGTTTTTGAGAGAGAGGAAACCCTTATTCATCAAGTCTTGCTCAAATTTTGGAAGATTAGCAAGGTCTTCAACCTAAAGGTAAGATTCTACACCCTAACCCTCAATTTCGAATTTTGTCTAGAATTGGGTAATTAGTAAGATAATATTTGGGCATGGGAGTTGTCCATCTTGCATGTGTGTGCTATCAAAGGGTGTAAGAAGATTGTTGAGCTAAGAATAGTAGATAATGGGCTTGTAATGATGGAATCTTCCATAAAAGAATCTTGAAACTTTAATGCACACCTAGTGTTTGATAAAATGCTCAAATGAGCTAGAACTATGATCATCCTCCTAATTTTGATTCAATTTGTTACATTTTCAAAATAGATTGCAGTTGCTAAGATTTCCGGAATATTTTAGAGTGTAAGGAAGCTCAATTGAGGTAAGTTGGCTAAAATTTCTCTCTTAGAACCGAATTCCATAATGTTCTCATGAGTTTCAAAGTATGGGATGCGTATTGACATATTGTGGCTTGGAAACGTATTTCAAATGAAAGCTAGTATGCCAAATTATATGAGAAAATCTTAATATTCTTAAGACTCTTAATTGCTCATATGGGTACCTAAAGTCTTGATTGGAAATGTCTTATTGTTGATAACCTATAAAGGTAGTTGGAAATGAAATAATTGAATTGGGGATATAGTGTGTGGCCAACGTGCCAATAATTTAATTTATGACTATGGCTAGTAGTGCAAATGATTTTAGAGAATGCGATAAAGAATACGAAATGAGCCTCGACTAGATTGTTGAAAAAACGATTTCAAAAATAGAATTGCCTAAAGGCTTTTGTACTCAATTCATGCCCATAAGTGGCTTCTTTAACTAATGCTTTACTTTATAAATATATCCAATGTGATTCTAGTTCTTACATACTCAGGTGTTGAAAGTTTATATTGTCATTTCTGGGAAGGAGTATTACAAGAATAAATGGTGTATTGATTGCTTATGATTTTGATATGTGCCTGTATTGCTGGTCGGTATGCCCCATTATTTGGGAATGAACATTGTGTGTTTAAAGTTTCTATTACTAATAAATTTGTGGTATATGATTTCTGAAATATTATATATGTTGATATTTGTTGTTGACCTTTGAAATTGAAAGAGGTGAAAGTGTGAAATATGAAATACAGCCACCGTGCCAAGAATAAAGAATCTTGTGAATGGCCAAATGAGCCAAGGAAATATTGTTGTTGTGAGTGACTGAAAAATACTAATGAGAATTTATACAATGTGAAAGATGTTGAGGTGAGTACAATTGTATTTATGTTACCTTTGTGTGCAAATCAAAAAAATAATAAAATTGGGAGAATCATTAGCAAAACTAAGGAAGGGTGGGTCATAAGGCCCTTACTTGAAACTACACGTGCCGGTGTAGGGGTGGATTGTGATTATTCCCCTTATTTGGGATGGAATTGAAATATTAGAGAAATTGTTATATTATTCCCCTTAATTGGGATGAATCTCGTAACAATTGTGGGTTGGAAAAGTCGACCCACACGGAATATATGGGAAGGCGGCCTAGCTGATCGAGTGGAGATCGAACGCCATATTGCGCACATGGTGGTACTACCCTTGGTAACAACTTTCTTTCGCATCACTTGTCAAACCACATTGTTCGTGGGGAGATGGCTTAGCCGATCGGGCGTGATCGGAGTCCGTGATAACAAAGACGGTGGTATATCGGTACTAATGATCTCCCAACCAAGATATTGTATATGAAGTTCGTATTTTAAAAATTATTATGTTTTAACTGGACATTTGGATATTGTGGATTGTGACTTGCTATTTCTATGTGTTGCCTTTTCTTATATGGGAATTCAATTTTGAAAGAGGATTTTAGCTATACATACTAGTGCTATTCGACAGTACTAACGCCCCTTTTGCTGGGGGCACTGCATCTTTAATGGATGCAGGTAGTTCTACAGCAGGCGACATTGATCAGCGATAGCAGTACACTCTTTTCAGCTGATTTAGTGAGCCCCACTTTATTTTGGGGTCATGTATCTTTTGTTTCTCATGTACTGTGTTTTGAGATATAGCCGAGGCCTTGTTGCCGGCATTTTTATATTACTCTTCTGTTGTACTTAGAGGCTCCATAGACAAGTTGTGTATTGTGGTTAATGTTGGGAATTGAATTAAAAATGTTGGTATTTGGAAATCATGTTTTACATTAATTCTATAAACTCGGAATATTTTGGAAATAATGAATGAAGCTGCTAATGGGAATGTAAAGAAAGTTGTTAATAAAATCTTTTCAGTGTTTGATTAATAGAGTGCATCTCTTTTTTGTTCATAGATGAGTTTGGGCAGAAGAAAATCTTACAGGCTTGCTCAGTCGGGTTCTCTCGGTTGAGCGCCGGTCGCGCTCCCCGAGTTTGGGGCTGGACATAAGTACAATTAAAGGCTCAAATTAACCTCCACACATAAATGCACGCGGACAGTTAGGCAATAGACAATTTCAAACTCATTAGAATTATTCAGTCCTATAGGCATAGCTTCTAGATGATTCTGATTTTCACTGTTGTACATGTAGTATTGCAGCTTTAAGCTAATAGATTTTTATATTAAAGGCGTTAAAGGCCCTATGGACGTAATCTCTACTTGTTTGTACGATGAGGCAATAAAACTATTTGAAAACTCAGAGTTAACGACATTGATTTTATAAACATGATGTCTAAGATGAGTAACATTATCCTATAGGTAGGATTTCTAACGGTTGATAATTGAAACTAGTTTTATAACACTTTATCCCTATAGGCATGTTTTCAAGGTGAGCAATGTGATAAGAATAGCAATAACAGTAGATAATTAATCAATTAATGTCCCATAGGCATGATATCTAGATGAATATTAATTGGAGAAGGTCTTTATCACTTAACGCGGTCCTATATGCATGTTATATAACAATCGCACAGCAATAGCATAAGTTGAGGAAATAATCAATGATATTTGAATAAAGCATGCGAACAAGGGAAACACTTATATTATAGACATGTTCTAATGTTAGCATGTAACACATTTAAGTTCTTATAGGCATGCTTTCTATCAGTGTATAGAAAATAGGGCATGTCAAACAAAGTAACAAGTAAAGCAATTAAACCCTATAGACATGTTTTCTACCCATTCATGTTAGAATTAAAATGCCCTATGCCCTTTTTCACTAATTTACCATATGTTTTGTTTATAAATTATTGCAGGCCCGAAACAATGAATACAAGTGCAAATATTACATACCGAAGGACTACATGCGCAATAAACAGAGACGACCCAAAAGAGAAATAACCCAGTACTGCCTGGGCCTTCAACAAGCTCACTTTTCACGCGAATAGTAGACCCAGATCCAAGCACACCTCAAACAGGAGAGTGTATAAATTGCACAACTCGAGGCCACACATGAGCTCATACCAGGCTTAGATGGAGGAGCCATACATTACAACTAATTGACAACTCTCAAGTCTATAATACCGCATAGGGACACGATTACATAAACATATAGGAACTTTTTTTAAAAGTTAAGGGAACAAGATTGATCAAATAAGAGGGCTTGGGCATGCCAACTAGGTGGACCAGCGAGAACCAACTTTAACATAGCAAGTTGACATAGAAAACTAACGCCATATTGAGCAATCTTTTAACAAAGAAAAGGGTATAGCATGCTGGACACTGTCACATATTAGGAGGACTTAAGAAGCAAGTCCATTGGGTTAACAGGGTAAGCGTGCACACACATGCTAAGTTTCCAGAAATCAAGTTTAGCATAAGGTATTAACTAGAATAAGTCGAAAAAAAGACATATGAGCCTTAATCATAGTAGTTATAGTCAGAGGGATAGCAATTTCAAATGAAGATTTCTAACATGGGAGCATAATAAGATCACAATCAGTACAACAAAAACCTAATAGCATGGTCTACAACAGACCTCAACAGTGCCAAAATCCAAAGAATTCATGAAAAGCATATCAACGTAAGAGGAATAGGACAAGCAAGCATAATAACTCATACCAATTATCCAGACATAAGAGAGGAAGCTAACATAGAAATTTTCCATAGAAGAAATGTTGAAGACATAGGATTAACAAATCAAACATACACTAGAACTCAAATGGCATGAAAACATGCCTTAGCTAATCAATACAGCCTCAGAAACTTAGCTGGTTGGACAATAATAACTCAACAAGGTCTAAAACATAGGCATTGATTTATCACAGAGATACAGGACAATGTGGGGAACACACATTAGTTTACGAGTAGCACGTTTAGGATAATAACATGATCAGGAGTTAACTCTAGAAGAGTATTAAATTGCATATTGTTACAACCCAAATTCGCGTACCTTAGATCACGCCGTAAGTCAGTCGACGTAAATCCAAGAAGAGATTATCTTTGAGATGATAAGAATTTAATCCTATTGGTCTTAAACGATATAAGGGTGTATAAGAGTGGTTAACAAGTATTAGAAGTTAAACGAATCAAGGATGTTGTAACCCGTATTTTTGGGTAACACTAGAGGTGATTAATTGTCCCAAGAGGTCATGTTTTAATGTATTTGAATCATATAATATCCGTATCATAAGTCTTGAAGTCAAGCGAGTTATGAAACAAAGTCGACATAGGCGGTTTAAGACATATGGACAGATATAAGATACCTCAACCCCGTTTTAAGTCATTATTTTTCAGTATATTCAGACCTTATAACCCTAAAAACAGTCTCTCAAGGTTCTCTCATGATCCAAGACCCAAACAAAGGGCAAACAACACAAATCAAATGTCGGGAATCCCGTGGCGCTAGTAAGTTTCTTGTTCTTCTTGTTGTTGCTGATTTTTGTGTTGTTCCAGCTCGTGTGGGAGGTTGTTTTAAGTGTTTTATGTCCTGTAAATACACCTTCATGTTTTTAATATCAACCCTAGGTGATTTCAAGTCTTCTAAAGTAATTCTAGTGCCGAAAAACCCGAATTAATTGCTAGTTTCGCTTCCTTGTTCTTGTGGAAGAATTGAAGGGATATTAAGTGTTTTATGTCCTGTAAATACACCTTCAAGTTTTTAATATCAACCCTAGGTGATTTCAAGTCTTCTAAAGTAATTCTAGTGCCGAAAAACCCGAATTAATTGCTAGTTTCGCTTCCTTGTTCTTGTGGCAGAATTGAAGGGATATTTCGTGGAAAATTAAGGTCAAATTGGAGTTGTTCTTTCTGTTTAAAGGTAAGGAACCTCTTACTCTATATATATTTAAGATTATCCAAGTTGCAGCTAAGTCGTTGAAGCTAGAACTTGTGAAATATATATCGAAAGGCTTGGTAGTAATATTGTTGGTTGGTGGACTATTTTGGAGGCTCAATATGATTATTAATGATGTTGTTTGGGCTGTTTGGTAATTTTATTGACTTGTGGGAAGTCATATAAATAGGGGAGGTGATGTCCGTTTTATCGTAAAATAGGTTGTGGTCAATACATAATAGTTACGTCGCTTAAACGATAATGATAGTGTCATTTGTCTTATTATAGACTAAGGAGTCGTGACATTTGCATAGCTTGAGGTTGGGAAGTATATACAAGGTATGTAAGGCTATCCCCTTCATTCTTTTGCACGACTCCGATTGTACATAATGTAATGAACGAGCTCCTAAAGATACTCTACTCTTAGAAGCTAGCAGTACTTACATTGCTGCCCTTCTTATGAAACGATTGATATTGATGTTACTTCTCTTATTCTTATATTATCAATGTTGTTGGTAGTTCCTGATTCTTATAAGATTCTTGATGAAGAGTTAATCCTAATAACGTGTAAGAAGGATACCGACCTTACGTCACTCCGAAAGGTTCAAAATGTGGTTCCAATGAGTCCAGCATGCATCATATATATGTATCTATTTTACTCTACCGAGCCACGCTATAGTCGGCCGGGTATGGCACCTATTGTGCAACCACTGATCAGTTGGGTTTTACCGAGCTCCACGTGGCCGGGTACGATTCTACCGAGCCCTATGATGGCCGGGTACGTTTTACCGAGCCTATTACGGCCGAGTACGATATGATAATGATGATGCCCACAAAGGCGTATGTTTTAAAAGTTTATGTATATATATATATATATGTATGTATCATGTATTTCATGTCAGTAGCCCTCAGAGGTACCCAGATGTCACAGGTTGTATATTCCCTATCACTGTTTACATTATTGTTCTTACTTATGCTTTCCTTCCTTACATATTCAGTACTTTATTCGTACTGACGTCCTTTTTATTTATGGATGCTGCATGTCGTGCTGCAGGTCCTGATAGATAGGTAGACGTAGCTCCCCCACCACAGTAGGCTGTCCAGTTCAGTGGTTATTGGCGAGATCCCTTCTCCGGACTTACCGTGGTCTTGGTATGCATTTCTGTTATAGACATTATGGGTATGTCGGGGCTCTGTTCCGGCAATGTTGTAGCACTTATGTTCCTTTAGAGGCTCATAGACAGGTGTCGACTTATGTATGGTTTAGAATGCCTTGTCGGCTGATTTTTGTTGTATAGTCTTTCATGGCATGTTATGTTAACAATCTTGTCGTCCCATGTTATGTATGTTCATGACATTATCTTTCATTGTTGGATGTTCATGATCCATGTCTACTATTTATATTGATCTTGTCGGCCCTTAAAGATAATAAGGAAGGTTAGATAAAATGTACGTTGGTACTCGGCAAGTATGGCCCGGGTGCTAGTCATGACCCTCCAGTTGGGTGGTGACACATATGAATGATTTAACAAGAATTAGAACATGTTTTAGGTGTGATACAGAAGAAAGAAAGAAGTTAAACTCAGAATGAGAAATAGTAATAAGCATTCAAACGCATACAGTAGAGCAAACAGTCTTAAGTAAACAAAATTAAGGCAACAAATAGGCAAATTCGGTTACTAGAAGGTATATAGCCTCAAGAAGAACTTCAAAGCACACAATAGCATGTCGGTTCATAAAAAGAATCTCAGAAACATGGATATGCAGAACAAGAATTCAAACGAAAGAGAATGAAATAGCAAGGGTCATAGGTACTTACCAGTTACTAATTGAATAAAAAAAGAATAATTTTAGTAATATCTCGAACGTCAGTAGCAGAACAAACAGTAGAACCCCAAAATCTCAGTGCGTCAGAGTTCCCAAGGATTTTAGATGAACCCCGGGCAGTGCTCGCACTGAGAAAGGTCGAATAATCGAATTTTGGTGGCCTAAACTTTCAACCAGCTAAGAGTTTAAGCTTCAGAATAGTGTAATGCGAGAATAAGAAATAAAATAGTAGTTTTGTTTAGCGACCGGAGTCCGTTAAATGTGAAATTCGGGAGGGGTTTATATAGTAGTAAAGATAAACATACAAAATAAGGAAATATAGTCAATCAAGCATAAACTAGGAAAGAGAAGCATGAAAAATCTCTCATAATCAATTTAGGAGAGAATCGGGCAAACCCTAGTTCAAAAGGAGAACACAGATGGTCGAAATATCACTGAATCAGACCCATATAGCCTAGTAGTGAGTGTATCCAGAAGAAATATCGTCTAAATATCAAAAGTTGAAGGTGATGGCACTTGATTTGGGAGATTGGTACTTGCCAAAAATGGGGCAAGTACTATGTAATACCATAGTCTTGTAAGAAACAACGAGATATTGCATAGAAGGTAAGGTAATCATGGATTGATTCTTTTTTGGGGTCGGATTTGGAGAAGCTTCAGAGATACGACGACTAGGGTTTCTCAGAGACGAAGAGAATAGAGAGGATTTAGGGGCGACTATATATTAGGTAGACGTGTCTCTAGGGTTTGGGTGAGGAAGATATAAGGAAAGGAGAAGGGTCATTATGGGCCGTTGATAATCTAAGATCAACGACCATGATTAAAGGGGAAGCGGGGTGGGTCAGGAGATGGGTATAGGGTAATGGGCTGCTGATATTGGGTTAAGGGGTATTGGGCCAAGGTTTTGGTCCGAAAATTAGCCCTATATTGGGCTAAG
This sequence comes from Nicotiana tomentosiformis, assembly GCF_000390325.3. Taxonomy (NCBI): domain Eukaryota; kingdom Viridiplantae; phylum Streptophyta; class Magnoliopsida; order Solanales; family Solanaceae; genus Nicotiana; species Nicotiana tomentosiformis. The sequence goes on from NC_090815.1 coordinate 88,798,446, forward strand.
AATTAAATACACCAAAATTGTTTAAAATAATTTATAACAAAAATATTAATAAATAATAAAACTATTACTTATGAAATAAAATGATTGAAAGCAATAACTTAACATTATAAAAATATAAAAATGCTATATAACATGAATAATGTAATAAATTTAATTATGCGAAGAATATAGGCTATTACTACAAAATTATGTAAATAGCTCAAAGAATGCAAATATAATTACATGAAACAAAGTAAACATATTATCAAACATATATGTGGATGAAAATAATAAATTTAGATGATTAAGTTATCATAAAATAATTTAAAGAGGTAATTAATACATATTCAAGCAATTTAAATGCAAGAAAATTAATTTTAAAGCTTTAAAAATTATGAAATATTATAGAAAATACTCATATGACTTTTGTAATTTACGTAATAATGCAAAATGACATTTTGAATTTGAAAAAATATGAGGGAAAAATTGGGTATCAACAACTGCCCCTATTTACCCAGTAATGACGAAAGAGTTGTCGGGTAAAGAAAAATGATGACCAATTTTGTATTAGTATCCCTGGTGTTTCGCGAACCAGTCCATGTGTAGTTCTGGATCCAACGGCAAACGAAACCGATGGCATTGTTATAAGAGTGGTCATTTGTTTCGAAAAAGGATCTTTTGGGTAGGATAGTGTCGTAAATAACGGATAATCTTAGGTGGAGCTATGAATGCGGATTTGAACGTTACAGATGTATAAGGCCAATATTTGAATGGCTATGTGAGAAAAGGTAATCAATTACTAGTCGTCGGTTACGTCTGATATAGTCAGGGATGTGAACGTTGTGAACGGAAACCAGAGAGTGAATTGCTCTTGTTTGTAGAATAGCTACCTCCTGAGTCACCCGCATAACTTAAAACACGATGCACGCGAATATATGTAGGTTATTGCAAAAATTTAAACATGATGCAAATTCCCTTCGGATTATGAGGGTTGTCTTCGGACGATGAGGATGATGTCTCTAGACCATGACGTCCTGGGCCATGAATGCCACAACCCAAATTCTCCTATGGGCCGTGATGGCCCCCAATGTTATCGCTAGGCAAGCCGACAATGAACTAACTCTGTGATCCTTTCTTTTACAGATTTGAAATAGTTTATTTTTTTAGTTGGGCATGATTTAAGAAGTAAGCATTTAATAAAGATGAAAAATCAAGATTTTTAAAGCAGTGAGATAAATAAGATAACCCAAAAATCACCACGTGCCTACTAGCTTAAACCACCAAGGCCTGGTGTGACAAGTGTACGAGCAACTAGTAGAATATATAAAAAGAGTTCTACGCTACTGTCTGAAATGAAGTAGATAGAAATACAAGCAAAATATTAGACTTGGGCTGTTACGGAATAAGTCAGAAGGCAGCTCACCGTGTAGTCACATAGAAGTGGTCAAGTGTGTGTGCCAGACTGATATCCAAATGCACTTATGTCAGATCCTGCGCATTAAGTGCAAAAGTGCAGCGTGAGTACATAAACAACATGTACCCAGTAAGTATCTAGTCAAACCTCCAAGAAGTAGTGACGATGGTCGACTTTGACACTTACTATGGGCTAACAATAAAATGTCAAAACAATAACTAAGCTTATTTCCATCCTTTAACAATTCATATCTCAAGTCAACAAAACAATATCAATTATGATTGATTCCTAAGATTTATCATGCGTAATTTTAACTGAGGTCGTACAGCCCGATCCAACATAAAAATATTTAAATTGTGCACTTCCGAGAGTCGAACGATGCGAACCATAGATGAATCTATCTGCTACGGAGGCGTTCGGCCCGCTCCATGAAAAGATAAAATATTTATAACAGTTAATTCCAGATTTATTAAGAGGCTATAAATAAAGAAACGTCAATCCTCAATAACAGTCAAGTGGCCCGTTCAAGAATTTAAGTAAGTGCAATTTAGCCTTCTACCATTCCTCTATCAAGTTCCAACATCATTTAAGCAATTAAGTTAACAAGTAGGGTGCAAACATCATAAATATAGCATGGTATGGGTCCTAGACTACCCGGAAAATAGCATAATCAGTAGCTACGTACGGACTCTCGTCACCTCGTGCGTACGTAACCCCCACAAATAGAAGCACATTTTAATAAATTCACCTATGGGGCTAATTCCCTCTTACAAGGCAAGAAAAGAGACTTATCTTGTCTCAAAGCCCACTTTTCAGTCAAAGATTGTAATCAAACCCTCAAGATGGTGCCAAACGACTCGAAACTAGTCAAATATTATATAAAATGATCAACACATGTTCAAAAGTTCATATTCTAACTATTTAAGTGATTACCCAACCCCAAATGTAGGATTCCTAATTTTCACCCCCGGGCTAACGTGCCCGGATTCCGAAAGTTTCAAAGAAAGTTGTTACCCATAACCTCATGAACTCAAATATGTGATTTTCACTAAATTCCATAACACATTCCGTGATTATATCCCATTTTTATCAAAAACCTAGGTTTTTACCTAAACCCATGACTATCACTAACTTACATATTAAATCTACCCATAAACTATGTATTTAACTAACATTGCGTAGAAATTACTCACCTCAAAGTGTTAGGTAAAATCCACTCTTTAAGAGTTCCAAGAATCGCCCAAGAAATGAAATAAATGAGCTCAAAATACCTAAGTTCCGTCATTAAATGAGGTTTCTGCCCAGAAGTACTTTCGCATCAGCGGTAATTGGGCCGCATTTACGGTGCGGCTTCCACAGCACAAGGCCCGCTTCTGCGAAACTCCACAAGCCCAGCATAGGCCACATCTGCGGATGGAACCCCGCTTATGCTATGAGATTTCCACTTCTACAGCTCATATCGCTTCCGCGTTTTCCCCAACCGCACTTGCGCTTTCGCAGGTGCAAAAAATCACACGCATCTGCAGTCCATGGCCAAATGCTTCCAAGCCGCTTCTGCGGTACAAATTACGAATATGCGGGCTCGCACCTACGGCCAAAAGCTCGCAGGTGCGGGCACACCAGAACTGGTGCACCAGCAATCCCTTTTGAGTCTTGACTATCCGCGCATCATCCGAATGGCATCTGGGGCCTCGAGGCCCCCGTCAAAACATACGAACAAGTATAAAAACATAATACGGTCTTGCCTAAAATCCCGAAACACATAAAAGAACATCAACACTAAGAATCACACCTCAAACCAAATTGCATCAACCTATTAACTTCAAGTTCTTCCAACATACTCCGAAAACGCCGAAACATACTTAAACTACCCGGAGAGTGAATTTCTTTTGTTTGTAGAACAACTACCCCCTGAGTCACCCGCAAAAATTAAAACACGATGCACGTAAATATATGTAGGTTATTGCAAAAATTTAAACATGATGCAAATTCCCTTCGGATTATGAGGGTTGTCTTCGGACGATGAGGATGATGTCTCTAGACCATGACGTCCTGGGCCATGAATGCCACAACCCAAATTCTCCTACGGGCCGTGATGGCCCCCAATGTTATCGCTAGGCAAGCCAACAATTAAATAACTCTGTGATCCTTTCTTTTACAAATTTGAAATAGTTTATTTTTTTTGTTGTGCATAATTTAAGAAGTAAGCATTTAATAAAGATGAGAAATCAAGATTTTTAAAGCAGTGAGATAAAAAAGATAACCCAAAAATCACCACGTGCCTACTAGCTTAAACCACCAAAACCTAGTGTGACAAGTGTACGAGCAACTAGTAGAATATACAAAAAGAGTTCTACGCTATTGTCTGAAATGAAGTAGACAGAAATACAAGAAAAATATTAGACTTCGGCTATTGCGGAACGACTCAGAAGGCAACTCACCGTGTAGTCTCGTAGAAGTGATCACGTGCGTGTGCCCGACTGATATCCAAATGCACCTACATCAGATCCTGCGCAATAAGTGCAGAAGTGCAGCGTGAGTACATAAACAACATGTACCCAGTAAGTATCTAGTCTAACCTCCAAGAAGTAGTGGCAATGGTCGACTTTGACACTTACAATAGGCTAACAATAAAATGGCAAAACAATAACTAAGCATGGATTACAGAAATATATATATATCTGAAAACTCAATAACATGAATAATAAACAATCATTTCGCTAATAGTATGTCCCAAGTTTATTTCCATCATTTAACAATTTATATCTCAAGTCAAAAAAACAATATCCATTATGATTGATTCCTAAGATTTATCATGCGTAATTTATGCCGAGGTCATACGGGCCGATCCAACATAAAAATATTTAAATTGTACATTTCCGAGAGTCGAACGATGCAAACCATAGATGAATCTATCTGCTACGGAGGCGTTCGGCCCGCTCCATGAAAAGATAAAATACTTTATAACAGTTAATTCAAGATTTATTAAGAGGCAATATTTAAAGAAACATCAATCCTCAATAACAGTCAAGTGGCCCGTTCAAGAATTTAAGTAAGTAAAATTTAGCCTTCTACCATTCCTCTATCAAGTTCCAACATCATTTAAGCAATTAAGTTAACAAGTAGGATGCAAACATCGTAAATATAGCATGGTATGGGTCCTAGACTACCGGGACAAAAGCATAATCAGTAGCTACGTACGGACTCTCGTCACCTCGTGCGTACGTAGCCCACACAAATAGGAACACAATTTAATAAATTGATTTATGCGGCTAATTCTCTCTTACAAACTAGAAAATAGACTTACCTTGTCTCAAAACCCACTTTTCGGTCCAAGATTGTGCTCAAACCCTCAAGATGGTGCCAAATGACTCGAAACTAGTCAAATGTCTATAAAATGATGAATACATGTTCAAAAGTTCATATTCTAACTATTAAAGTGATTACCCAACCCCAAATGTAGAGTTCCTAAATTTCACCCCCGGGCTCACGTGCCCTGATTCCGGAAAGTTTCAAGCAGAAAGTTTCAAATAAAGTTGTTACCCATAACCTGATGAACTCAAATATGTGATTTTTACTAAATTCCATAACACATTTCATGGTTATATCCCATTTTTATCAAAAACCTAGGTTTTTACCTAAACCCATGACTTTCACTAATTTACATACTAAATCTACCCATAAACTATATATTTAACTAACATTGTGTTGAAATTACTCACCTCAAAGTGTTAGGTGAAATCCTTTCTCTAAGAGCTCCAAGAATCCCCCAAGAAATGAAATAAATGAGCTCAAAATGCCTAAGTTCCGTCATTAAATGAGGTTTCTGCCAAGAAGTACTTCCGCATCTGCAGTAATTGGGTTGCATTTGCGGTGCGGCTTCCGCAGCACAAGGCCTGCTTCTGCGAAACTCCACAGGCCCAGCGTAGGCCGCATCTGCGGATGGAACACCGCTTCTACGACGAGAGTTCCACTTCTGCAGCTCATATCGCTTCCGCGTTTTCCCCAATCGCACTTGCGCATTCGCAGGTGCACAAAGTCACACGCATCTGCGGACCATGGCCAAATGCTCCGAAGCTGCTTCTGCAGTACAAATTACGCACATGCGGGCTCGCACCTGCGGCCAAAAGCTCGCAGGTGCGGGCACACCAGAACTGGTGCACCAGCAATCCCTTTTGAGTCTTGACTCAATCCGCGCATCGTTCGAATGGCAACTGGGTACCCCGAGGCTCCCTTCAAAACATAAGAACAAGTCTATAAACATAATATGGTCTTACTTGAAATCCCTAAACACATTAAAGAACATCAAAACTAAGAATCACACTTCAAAACAAATTGAATCAACCTATGAACTTCAAGTTCTTCCAACTTACTCCGAACGCGCCGAATCATACTTAAACTACCCGGAGAGTGAACTGCTCTTGTTTGTAGAACAGCTACCTCCTCAGTCACTCGCAAAACTTAAAACACAATGCACCGGAATATATGTAGGTTATTGCAAAAAATTAAACATGATGCAAATTCCCTTCGGATTATGAGGGTTGTCTTCGGACGATGAGGATGATGTCTTTAGACCATGACGTCCTGGGCCATGAATGCCACAACCCAATTTCTCCCGTGGGCCGAGATGGCGCCCAATATTATCGCTAGGCAAGCCAACAATGAACTAACTCTATGATCCTTTCTTTTATAGATTTGAAATAGTTTATTTTTTTGTTGTGCATAATTTAAGAAGTAAGCATTTAATAAAGATGAGAAATCAAGATTTTTAAAGCAGTGAGATAAAAAAGATAACCCAAAAATCACCACGTGCCTACTAGTTTAAACCACCAAAACCTAGTGTGACAAGTGTACGAGCAACTAGTAGAATATACAAAAAGAGTTCTACGCTATTGTCTGAAATGAAGTAGACAGAAATACAAGCAAAATATTAGACTTCGGCTGTTGCGGAATGACTCGGAATGCAGCTCACCGTTTAGTCTCGCAGAAGTGATCAAGTGTGTGCGCTAGACTGATATCCAAATGCACCTATGTCAGATCCTGCGCATTAAGTGCAGAAGTGCAGCATGAGTACATAAACAATATGTACCCAGTAAATATCTAGTCTAACCTCCAAGAAGTAGTGACGATGGTCGACTTTGACACTTACCATGGGCTAACAATAAAATATCAAAACAATAACTAAGCATGGATTACATAAATATATATCTAAAAACTCAATAACAGTAATAATAAACAATCATTTCGCTAATAGTATGTCCCAAGTTTATTTCCTATCATTTAACAAATTTATATCTCAAGTCAACAAAACAATATCAATTATGATTGATTCCTAAGATTTATCATGCGTAATGTATACCGAGTTCGTACGGCCCGATCCAACATAAAAATATTTAAATTGTGCACTGCCGAGAGTCGAATGATGCATACCATAGATGAATCTATCTGCTACATAGGCTTTTGGCCCACTCCATGAAAAGATAAAATACTTTATAAATGTTAATTCAAGATTTATTAAGAGGCAATATTTAAAGAAACGTCAATCCTCAATAACAGTCAAGTAGCCCGTTCAAAAGTTCATATTCTATCTATTAAAATGATTACCCAACCTCAAATGTATGATTCCTAAATTTCATCTTCGGGCTCACGTGCCCGTATTCGGGAAAGAAAGTTGTTACCCATAACCTCATGAACTCAAATATGTGATTTTCACTAAATTCCATAACACATTTCGTAGTTATATCCTATTTTTATCAAAAACCTAGGTTTTTACCTAAACCCATGACTTTCACTAACTTACATATTAAATCGACCCATAAACTTTGTATTTAACTAACATTGTGTAGAAATTACTCACCTCAAAGTGTTAGGTGAAATTCCTCTCTCTAAGAGCTCCAAAAATCGCCCAAGAAATGAAATAAATGAGCTCAAAATGCCTAAGTTCCGTCATTAAATGAGGTTTCTGCCCAGAAGTACTTCCGCATCTGCGGTAATTGGGCCGCATTTGCGGCGCGGCTTCCACAACACAAGGCCCGCTTCTGCGGAACTCCACAGGCCCAACGTAGATGGCATCTGCGGATGGAACCCCGCTTCTGCGACGAGAGTTCCACTTCTGCAGCTCATATCGCTTCCACGTTTTTTCCAATCGCACTTGCGCATTCGCAGGGGCACAAAATCACACGCATCTTCAGTCCATGGCCAAATTCTACCAAGCCGCTTCTGCGGTACAAATTACGCACATGCGGGCTCGCACCTACGGCCAAAAGCTCGCAGGTGCGGGCACACCAAAACTGGTGCACCAGCAATCCCTTTTGAGTTTTGACTTAATCCGCGTTTGTCCGAATAGCAACTGGGCCCCCCGAGTCCCCCGTCAAAACATACGAACAATTCTATAAACATAATATGGTTTTGCTTGAAATCCCGAAAAACATTAAAGAACATCAAAACTAAGAATCACACCTCAAACCAAATTGAATCAACCTATGAACTTTAAGTTCTTCCAACTTATTCCGAACGCGCCGAAACATACTTAAACTACCCGGAGAGTGAACTGCTCTTGTTTGTAGAACAGCTACCTCCTGAATCACCCGCAAAACTTAAAACACGATTCACGCGAATATATGTAGGTTATTGCAAAAACTTAAACATGATGCAAATTCCCTTCGGATTATGAGGGTTGTCTTCGGACGATGATGATGATGTATTTAGACCATGACGTCCTGGGCTATGAATGCCACGACCCAATTTCTCCTATGGGCCGTGATGGCGTCCAATGTTATGGCGAGGCAAGCCGACAATGAACTAACTCTGTGATCCTTTCTTATACAGATTTGAAATAGTTTATTTTTTTAGTTGTGCATAATTTAAGAAGTAAGCATTTAATAAAGATGAGAAATCATGATTTTTAAAGCAGTGAGATAAATAAGATAACCCAAAAATTACCACGTGCATACTAACTTAAACCACCAAGACCTAGTGTACGAGCAACTAGTAGAATATACAAAAAGAGTTCTACCCTATTGTTTGAAATGAAGTAGAAATAAATACAAGCAAAATATTAGACTTCGCTGTTGCGGAACGACTCAGAATGCAGCTCACCGTGTAGTCTCGTAGAAGTGATCAAGTGTGTGCGCCAGACTGATATCCAAATGCACCTATGTCAGATCCTGCGCATTAAGTGCAGAAGTGCAGCATGAGTACATAAACAACATGTACCCAGTAAATATCTAGACTAACCTCCAAGAAGTAGTGACGATGGTCGACTTTGTCACTTACCATGGGCTAACAATAAAATGTCAAAACAATAACTAAGCATGGATTACTTAAAAAAATAATATATATATATATATATATATATATATATATATATATATATATCTAAAAACTCAATAACAGGAATAATAAACAATCATTTTGCTAATAGTATGTCCCAAGTTTATTTCCATCATTTAACAATTTATATCTCAAGTCAACAAAACAATATTAATTATGATTGATTCCTAAGATTTATCATGTGTAATTTATGCCGAGGTCGTACGGCCCGATCCAACATAAAAATATTTAAATTGTGCACTACCGAGAGTCGAACGATGCGAACCATAGATGAATCTATCTGCTACGGAGGCGTTCGGCCCGCTCCATGAAAAGATAAAATACTTTATAAATGTTAATTCAAGATTTATTAAGAGGCAATATTTAAAGAAACGTCAATCCTCAATAATAGTCAAGTGGCCCGTTCACAAGTTCATATTCTAACTATTAAAATGATTACCCAACCCCAAATGTAGGATTCCAAAATTTCATCCCCGGGCTCACGTGCCCGGTTTTCGGAAAGAAAGTTGTTACCCATAACCTCATGAACTCAAATATGTGATTTTCACTAAATTCCATAACACATTTCGTGGTTATATCCCATTTTTATCAAAAACCTAGGTTTTTACCTAAACCCATGACTTTCACTAACTTACATATTAAATCGACCCATAAACTATGTATTTAACTAACATTATGTAGAAATTACTCACCTCAAAGTGTTAGGTGAAATTCGTCTCTCTAAGAGCTCCAAGAATCGCCCAAGAAATGAAATAAATGAGCTCAAAATGCCTAAGTTCCGTCATTAAATGAGGTTTCTGCCCAGAAGTACTTCCGCATCTGCGGTAATTGGGCCGCATTTGTGGCGCGGCTTCCGCAACACAAGGCCCGCTTCTGCGGAACTCCACAGGCCTAGCGTAGGCCGCATCTGCAGATGGAACCCCGCTTTTGTAACGAGAGTTCCACTTCTGCAGCTCATATTGCTTCCGCGTTTTCCCCAATTTCACTTGCGCATTCGCAGGTGTACAAAATCACATGCATCTGCGGTCCATGGCCAAATTCTTCCAAGCCGCTTCTGCGGTACAAATTTCGCACATGCGGGCTTGCATCTGCGGCCAAAAGCTCGCAGGTGCGGGCACACCACAACTGGTGCACCCGCAATCCCTTTTGAGTCTTGACTCTATCCGTGCATCATCCGAATGGCATCTGGGGCCCCCTAGGCCCCCGTCAAAACATACGAACAAGTGTATAAACATAATACGGTCTTGCTTGAAATCCCGGAACACATAAAATAACATACAAACTAAGAATCACACCTCAAACCAAATTGAATCAACCTATGAACTTCAAGTTCTTCCAACTTACTCTGAACGCGCCGAAACATACTTAAACTACCTGGAATGGCACCAAATTTTGTGTTCAAGTCTTTAATCACCATACAGAACTATTTCCGGTCTCGGAACCCAATTGCACCTCGATATCACCAAAACCTACTCTAAACCAAATTTAAAGAACTTTAAAAACCTTCAAAGTACCAACTTTAAATTTTAGGTGCTGAAACGCTCCCAGGTTATCCAAAATCCGATAACATACGCCCAAGTCTAAAATCATCATACGAACCTATTGAAACCATCAAATCCCGATTTTGAGGTTGTTTACTCAAAACTTTGACCGATGTCAAACTTAGGCACTTTACCCAACCTTAAGGAACCAAGTGTTTCGATTTCAACTCGAACCCTTCATAAAAGAACAAACCATCCCCGCAAGTCATAAAATAGTAAATGAATATGCGAGGAGTCTTATTTAAGAGAACATGGTTCTAAAAAGTAAAATGACTGGTCGGGTCATTACATTCTCTACCTCTTAAAAAAATGTTCTTCCTCAAACGGGTCTAGAACAATACTAGAAGTGCAGAATAAGTGTGGATATCTGCTCTGCATGTCCTCCTCGGACTCCCAAGTCGCCTTATAGACTGGTTGGCCCCTCCACTAAACCTTTACCATGGAAATGCTCTTAGATCTCAATTGGTGAACCTTCCTATCAACAATGGCAACTGGCTACTCCTCTTAACCCGGGCTCTCTTCTAACTGAATCGTGCTGAAGTCTAACACATGAGACAAGTCGGCATGATACCTCCGGAGCATAGACACGTGGAAAACCGGATGAACTCTCGATAGACTGGGAGGCAAAGCAAGCTCATAAGCAACCTCTCCAACTCATCTAAATACCTCAAATGGTACTATAAACCTTGGGCTCAACATTCCCTTCTTCCCAAACCTCATAATCTCCTTCATCGGTGAGACTTTCAAGAGAACCTTTTGGCCCACCATAAATGATACATCACGTGCCTTCTGATCCGCGTTGCTCTTTTGCCTGGACTGTGGGGCGCGAAGTCACTCCTGAATCAACTTTTCCTTTTTCCAAGGCATCCTTCACCAAATCAGTACCATATAACTTAGCCTCCCCGGGCTCAAACCACCTGATGGGAGAACGACATCACCGATAATATAAGGCCTCTAATGGTGCCATTCGATGCTAGACTGATAGCTGTTATTGTAAGCAAACTCAGTCAAGGGCAAGAATCAATCCCACTGCCCTCCAAAGTCGATCACACATGCTCTGAGCATGTCCTCCAAGATCTGAACTGTTCGCTCTAAGTGCCCGTCGGCTGCAGAAGAAATGATGTACTGAGCTCTACACGGGTCCCCAATTCACTCTATACTGCTCTCCAAAAATGTGAAGTAAACTGAGGGCTTCTGTATGATATGATGGAAGCAGGCACACCATGCAACCAAACTATCTCCTGAATATAAATCTGGGCCAACCTCTCTGAAGTATACGTAGTCACAACTCGGATGAAGTGTGTCAACTTGGTCAATCTATCGACAATGACCCAAACTGCATCAAACTTCCACAAAGCTTGCGGCATCCCAACTACGAAGTCCATAGTAATGCACTCCAATTTCCACTCTGGTATAGTCATCTACTAGAGTAGGCCACCTGGCCTTTGGTGCTCATACTTGACATGCTGGAAATTTAGGCATCTAGCTACATACTCAACTATGTATTTCTTCATACGCCGCCACCAGTAATGCTACCTCAGGTCTTTGTACATCTTCGTATCACCTTGATGAAGGGAATATCGAGAACTGTGTGCCTCTTCTAGAATCCTTTCCCTCAAGCCATTGGCATTAAAACACATAGATGACCATGGAGTCGCAGAACACCATCCTCGCCAATATTAACCTCCTTGGAACCACCATGTCGTGCCATCTCTATGAGGACCAAAAAGTGTGGATCATCAAACTGTCGAGCCTTGATCTGCTCCAATAGTGAAGACTGGGCAACGAGACATGCAAGGACTTGGCTGGGCTCTGAAATATCCAACCTCACAAGTCTGTTAGCCAAGGACTAAATGTCCAAAGCTAGCGGTCGCTCCTCTACTGAAATGAATGCCAAGCTACCCATACTCTTTGCCTTTCTGCTCAAGGCATCCGCGACTACATTTATCTTGCCCGAATGATAAAGAATGGTGATGTCATAATCCTTCAGTAACTCAAGCCATATGTGCTGCCCCAAATTGAGATCCCTTTGCTTGAACAAATCCTGCAAGTTGCGATGATCAATCTAAACCTAACACGACATACCCTAAAGTTAATGCCTTCAGATCTTAATAGCATGAACAATCACGACCAACTCCAAATCGTGTGCAGGATAATTCCTCTCACGGGGCTTCAACTGACGTGAAGCATATGCAATAACTCGCCCCTCCTGCATTAATTCATATCCCAAACCAATGCATGAAGCGTTGCAATACACAATATATGTTCCCACACCGAAAGGCAACACTAGAACTGGTGTTGTGGTCAAAGCTGTCTTGAGCTTCTAGAATCTCACCTCGCAATCATCGGACCAAAGCAACGGAGCACCCTTCTGGTGAAATTTAGTCAATGGTGCTGCAATGGATGAGAATCCCTCCACAAACCGGCGATAATAACTTGCTAATCCCAAGAAGCTCCTGATCTCAGTCATCGTAGTAGGATGAAGCCAACTCTGAACTGCCTCAATATTCTTGGGATCCACCTTAATACCCTTGCCTAATACGACATACCCCAAGAATACTACATAATCTAACCAAAACTCACACTTGGAGAACTTAGCATATAGCTTCTGCTCCCACAAGGTCTGAAGCACCACTCTCGGATGTTGCTCGTTCTCCTCCATGTTGCGCGAGTAGATCAAAATTTCATCAATGAAGACGATGACAAACAAATCAATGTATGGCGTGAACACCATGTTCATTAAATCCATAAACGTCGTTGGGGCGTTAGTAAAGCCGAAGGACATCACTAAAAACTCAAAATGTCTATATCTAGTAAGAAAAGCAGTCATCGAAACATCCGAGTCCCGAATCATCAACTGATGGTACCCCGATCTCTAATTGATCTTAGAGAACACCCTAGCACCCTGCAACTGGTCAAACAAATAATCATTATGTGACAATAGGTACTTGATCTTAATGGTAACTTAGTTCAACTCGCGGTAATCAATGCACATCGGCATAGTCCCATCTTTTGTCTTCATAAATAACACTGGTGTATCCCAAAGTGATACACTCGTCCTGACGAACCCCTTTACTAGCAACATCTCAAGTTGTTCCTTCAAGTCTTTCAGAGCCATACAGTACGATGGGACAGATATAGGCTTGGTGCCTTGAGCCAAATCAATGCAGAAATAGATATCACGATTTGGTGGCATGCCTGGAATATCAAAAGGAAACACATCGGAGAACCCCCAGACTACTGGTACTGAATGAATCACCGTAGACTCTGCGGTAGAATCCTGAACATAAGCTAAATAAGACAAATAACCCTTCTCGACCATGTGTCGAGCCTTCATAAATGAGATGATCTGACTGCCGGCAAACAAACCCTTCCACTCGAATCTAGGCAACTTATGAATCGCCAAGGTAACGATATTGGCATGGCAATCAAGGATGGCGTAATATGGAGATAACCAGTCCATGCTTAGGATAACCTCAAAGTCGGTCATATCGAGCAAAATGAGATCCTCTTTAGTCTCATAACCACAAAATATAACCACACAGGACTGATAGATCTAATCCATAACAACAGAATCTCACATAGGAGTGGACACATAAATAGGAGTTCCCAAAGACTCAACACCCAGGAAATGAGAAAACAGAGATGACACATATGAATAGGTAAACCCTAGATCAAATAATAGCGAAGCATCCTTACCACAGACAGAAATAGTACATGTGATCACGGCATAAAATCTAGCTGGAGCACCGATTGGCTGGCCTCCGCTTGACTAAACAGTAGCTGGCTGACCTCTCCCTACCTCGTCTCTACCTCTAGGATGGCCCCTACCCTCCTTCTCTCCGCCTTTGGCGGTCAGACGGCTGTTGTTGTAGTCATAGGCTGAGAACCCTGTTGCACTGCCTTGCCCTGAAGCTTGGGGATGAACCTCCGCACGTGGTTAAAATCCGCACACTCTAAACAACCTCTTGTAACGAAGGGCTGCTGACTTAAAGTATGTCCCTGATGGCCTGAATACACAATGAAAGGACCCTGAGTAGCTGGTGGGTGGTAAGAACTCTCTGGCATGACACTGAAATAGGGTCGCACTAGAGCACCCTGAGGAGGTGGCGGTGCTGAATAGGTGGGCCAACTGAGTTGACCCCTTATGAACTGACCTTTTCCCCCAGAGGTCCCGAAGCCTGAGCAGTAGGGGTCTGTGCTCCCCCTCCCACCTGAGATGTGACTGGGTATACTGGAAATAAACTAGCCTGGGTCATAGAATCCATGAACTGTAGCATACGACCCATGACCTCCTAAAAGACCAGTGCTGACATGAAATCTACTAGGGTTGGCTCTGCTGTAGGCACCTCGCCCTCCTCCTCAATAGCGGGATCCTCTACTGGATCCGCTGGTGGTATGGCTGGGGCAGCAACAGGGGGAACAACCCTTCCCGAGTTTGGAACATCCGCTGTGTGCGTTCTTACCATTTGTGAGAGAATAAGAGAAAGAAACTTAGTATAACATCAACCGCACGATAATAGATGAAGAAAGAGTAGTTTCCTAACACCCTATAGCCTCTCAAATATAATTACAGACATCTCCGCACCAATTCGCAAGACTCCATTAGGCCTGCTCATAACTTGTGAAACCTACATGAACCTAGTGCTCGAATACCATGTTGTCACGTCCCATCTCCTATGGGCCGTGATATCGCCCAACGTTATCCCTAGGCAAGCCGACAGTGAATTAACTCTGTGACCCTTTCGTTTAAAGATTTGAAATAGTTGATATTTTTAGTTGTGCATAATTTAAGAAGTAAGCATTTAATAAAGATGAGAAATCAAGATTTTTAAAGCAGTGAGAAAAATAAGATAACCCAAAAATCATCACGTGCCTACTAGCGTAAACTACCAAGACCTGATGTCACAATTGTACGAGAAACTAGTAGAATATAAAAGCTCGTTGAAGTGATAAAGTATGCACGCCGGACTGATATCCAAATGCACCTGCCTCAGATCCTGTACATTAAGTGCAAAAGTGCAGCTTGAGTTCATAAACAACATGTACCCAGTAAATATCTAGTCTAACTTCGAAGAAGTAGTGACGAGGGTGGACTTTGACACTTACTATGGGCTAACAATAAAATGTCAAAACAATAACTAAGCATGGATTTTTTATATATATATATATATATATATATATATATATATATATATATATATATATGAAAACTCAATAACAGGAATAATAAACAATCCTTTCACTAATAGTATGTCCCAAGTTTATTTCCATCATTTAACAATTTATATCTCAAGTCAACAAACAATATCAATTATATTGATTCAAAAGATTTATCATGCGCAATTTATGTCGAGGTCGTACGGCCCGATCCAACATAAAAATATTTAAACTGTGCATCTATCTGCTACCGAGGCATTTGGCCCGCTCCACGAAAAGAGAAAATACCTATTAACAGTCAATTCTAGATTTATTAAGAGGCAATATTTAAAGAAACACCAATCCTCAATAACAGTCAAGTGGTGCGTTCAAGAATTTAAGTAAGTGAAATTTAGCCTTCTGCCATTCATCTATCAAGTTCCAACATGATTTAAGCAATTAAGTTAACAAGTAGGGTGCCAATATCGTAAATATAGCATGGTATGGGTCCTAGACTACCCAGACAATAGCATAATCCGAAGCTACATACGGACTCTATTTACCCCGTACGTATGTAGCCCCCACAAATAGGAGCACATTTTACTCAATTCACCTATGGGTTTAATTCCTTCTTACAAGGCTAGAAAAGAGACTGACCTCATCTCAAAGCCTACTTTTCGATCCAAGATTGTGCTCAAATCCTCAAATCGGTGCCAAACGACTCGAAACTTGTCAAATATTATATAAAATGATCAATACATGTTCAAACATTCATATTCTAACTATTAAAGTGATTACCCAACCCCAAATGTAGGATTCCTAAAATTTACCCCCAGGCCCACGTGCCCGAATTCTGGAAATATTTGAAGAAAGTTGTTACACATAATCTCATGAATGCAAATATATGATTTTCACTAAATTCCATAACAAATTTTGTGGTTAAATCCCATTTTTATCAAAAACCTAGGTTTTCACCTAAACCCATGATTTTTACTAATTTACATGTTAAATCTACCCATAATATACATATTTAACTCACATTGTGTAGAAATTACTCACCTCAAAGTGTTAGGTGAAATCCCCTCTCTAAGAGCTCCTAGAATCGCCCAAGCAATGAAATAAATGAGCTCAAAATGCCTAATACCCATTATTAAATGAGGTTTCTGCCCAGTAGTACTTCCGCATCTACGGTAATTGGGCCGCATTTGCGGCGGCGCTTCTGCGGCACAATGACCTCTTCTGCGGAACTCCACAGGCCCAGCGTAGGACACATGTGCATATGGAACCCCGCTTTTGCTGTCCCACTTCTGAGATGAGAGTGCCGCTTCTGCGCCTCATACCGCTTCTGCATTTTCCCCAATTGCACATGCGCGTTCGCAGATGCACAAAATCACACGCATCTGCGGTCCATGGCCAAATGCTCCCAAGCCGCTTCTCATGAACAAATCATGCACCTGTGTCCAAAAGCTCGCAGGTGCGGGCACACCAGAACTGGTGCACCAGCAGTCCCTTTTGAGTCTTTACTCAATTCACACAACGTCCGAATGGAATACGGGGACCCCGAGACGCCGTCCAAACATACAAACAAGTCTATAAACATAATACAGACTTGCTAGAATTCCCGTAACATGAAAAACAATATCAAAACTAAGAATCCCGGCTCAAACCAAATTGAATCAACCTATGAACTTCAAGTTCTTTCAACTTTCCCCGAACGCGCCGAAACATACTTAAACTACCCGGAATGATACCAAATTTTGCGTGAATGTCTTAAATCATCATACAGAATAATGTCCTATCTCAAAATTCCAATTGGACATCTATATCACCAAAACCTACTCTAAACCAAATTTAAAGAACTTTAAAAACCTTCAAAGAACCAACTTTCACTATTAGGTGCCGAAACGCTCCCGGGTCATCCAAAACCCGATCCGAACATGCGCCCAAGTCCAAAATCATCATACACACCTAATGGAATCGTCAAATCTTGATTCCGAGTTCATTTTCTCAAATTATTGACCGAAGTCAAACTTAGTCATTTTAGCCAACCTTAAGGAACCAAGTGTTCCAATTTCAATTCGAACGCTTCCAAATCCTGAATTAACCATCCCTACAAGTCATAAAAGAGTAAGATCACATAAGGAGAGTTTTATTTAGGGGAACGGGGTTCTAAAAATCAAAATGACTGGCCAGGTTGTTACAATGAAGTGTATGATAAGAGATTCGTAGGCCATGAAATGATTTCCTCGGGCTATGAGGATGATGCCTCCGGACTATGATGCCTTTGAATAATGATGTGCAGTTTTCGAGAGATCCTCATACCATGGAATGGTGTCTTCAAGCTATGAGGATGGTGCCTTCGGACTTTGATGCCTTCGGACAATGTGGCGATGTTTCAGCCCATAAAATGCAAAAATGTGGCGATATCAATCATTTGATGGAGAAAACAAGTGATGTTTAGTCATATGCGAGGACGAGACAAGAAAAGTCTTAGTCTTGTATGAAATGAGGGCAGTGCTTAGCCCTGTGCGAAGAAGGGAAACAATGTTTAGTCTTATGCAGAGGAGCAGAGACAGTATTTAGTTTCATGCAAAGAAAGGCAGTGCTTCATTTTATGCAATGTGGAGACAGTGCTTAGTCTCATGCAACAGATGGAGAAAATGTTTAGTCTCATTCAAAGAAGGCAATGTTTAGCCATTTGAAGGCAATGCTTAGCCATTTGAAGGCAATGTTTAGCCATATGCAATAGTAGAGACAATTCTTAGTCTCATGCAGAGAATGGAGACAATGTTTAATCTCATGCAAAGAATGCAATATTTAGCCGTATGCAATATTGGACAGTGCTTAGTCTCATGCAAAGAATGGAGACAATGCTTAGTCTCATGCAAAAAAAGCAATGTTTAGCCATATGCAATAATGGAGGCAATGCTTAGCCTCATGCAAGGTATGGATACAATGCTTAGTCTCATGCAAATAAAGGCAGTGCTTTTCCCTGTGCAGTAATGGATGCAATGTTTAGCCTCATACAAGGTATGAAGATAATGCTTAGTCTCATGCAAAGAAAGGCAGTGCTTAGCCTTATGTAATAATGGAAGCAATGCTTATCCTAATTCAAGGAAAGGCATTGCAATGATGAGAGCAGTGCTTAGCCCTGTGTGAGAAAAAGAAATGACTAAGTGTGAGAGGATAAAGCATTTCTTAGCTTGATGTGTTTGCATTTGGAAATTCTTGTTGTTGTGAAGATAGTGATCTTGTTGTGTGTATATATTTGCGGACATTCCTATTATGTTCATTGCGATTGCATCCAAAGAAAAGTCGTGAGTTTTGCGGGGAAGAGGTTGGTTTGTGCTCTCGATTTCCTTGCTTCGCCTTTTGCCTTGAGGCCCTGCTTGAGTCACCTTGGGTAACGCCTGGCTATGATAGAAACACAATCTTCGAAACACATGCATATATTTGATAAATTATTTGCAGAAATGTAGTTTTTGAAATATGTGATAATATACGAGATGAACTGGTGACTGTGACACATTTTGAGACGTTGCAACCTCCTTGCTTCGGAATTTTGAGAATCCTCCTCAAAATTCTGTCCCAGTTTAAATACATACTTATAGCAACACATTCCTTGGCGGTTTCAAATGTGTTGAGATCGGGCAAACTCAAGACCTTGCCCCAATTTCTGACCATAGGAAAAATGAGGATTTTATTGTGATATGACCAAACCCACGGGGCTGCCTACTTATCCCCTCTTAAATAGAAATCAGGTCAAGCGTAGTTCAGTTACATGAAATAGAAAGTGCAAACATAATCTTAAACATAGTATCTCTTGATTGCATTCTAATTGATAGGTTTTGGCTAAATGTCTCCATCCATCTCTGCAACTATAAGTGCTCCTCTTGTCAATACCCGGTGAACCATGTAAGGGCCCTGCCAGTTGGGTGAGAATTTCCCCTTTGCTTCATCCTGATGTGGGAAGATTCATTTTAGTACCAACTGCCCCGGCGTGAATGGCCTCGACCTGACCTTTTTTTTTGAAAGCTCTTGCCATTCTGTTCTGGTAGAGTTGACGATGACATACCGTATTTATTCTTTTTCCATCAATGAGAGTAAGTTGTTCGTACGGGATTCGTACCCATTTTGCATCGTTGGGCTCAACTTCTTATATGATTTTTTAAGAAGAAATTTCCACTTCCGCGGGAATAACGGTTTCAGTACCATAAACTAGTAGGTAGGGAGTTGCCCCAGTTAATGTACGAACTGTGGTACGATACCCGAGTAAAGCAAATGGTAGCTTCTAGTGGCATTGTTTGTATTGTCTACCATTTTCCTCAATATCTACTTGATATTCTTGTTGGCGGCTTCTACGGCTCCGTTAATTTGTAGCATATATGCTGTAGAGTTTCGATGCTTGATCTTCAATGTTTTACACAAGGCTTTTATCAAATCGATATTGAGATTGGCGGCATTGTCTGTGATGATTGACTTTGGTACCCCAAACCAACAAACAATGCAGTTCCAAACAAAATCTGCTACGACCTTCTATGTTACTACTTTATAAGATGCGGCTTCAACCCATTTTGTGAAGTAGTCTATGGCCACCTGAATGAACCTATGTTCGTTTGAAGTAACAGGTTCGAATGGTCCGATGACATGCATACCCCAAGCGGAGAAGGGCCAGGGCGAACTTGTTGCATTAAGTTCATTGGGTGGTACCCGTATCATGTCAGCATGTATCTGGGAATGGTGACACTTATGAACATACTTGATGCAGTCTGTATCCATAGTCATCCAGACATACCCTACTCTTAATATCTTTTTGGCCAAAACGAAACTGTTCATGTGGGGCCTGCAAGTTCCGTCATGTATTTCCTCGAGTAATCTAGATGCCTCCTTGGCATTGGCGCATCGCAACAATCCCAAATCAGGAGTCCTTTTATACAGAATTCCTCCACTTTGAAAGAAATGGTTGGCCAATCTTCGAAGCGTGCGCTTCTGACTGTGGGTAGCGCTCTCTGGGTATTCTCCCTTTTTACAAGTACTTCTTGATGTGATAGAACCATGGATTTCCGTTAATCTATTTTTCAATATGAGCACAATAAGTTGGCTGCTTATGAATTGCTATTGGGATAGGATTGATGAAATTTTTATCTGGATGTTGTATCATGAAAGACAAAGTGGCTAATGCGTCAGCAAACTCATTCTAAATCCTTGGAACTTGTTTGAACTCTATCTTTGTGAATTCTTGATCAGCTCTTGTACATAGTGCAAATATGACAATATTTTGGTGTTCTTCGTAGCCCATTCTCCTAGAACCTGGTGCATTGATTATCCTACCTAGTTGGGTGTATTTAAGATGTAGATTGGGAGTTTGAAGCTAGGGATTTGGAAAGTTTGATTTGGGGATTTGGGTGATGATTTGGTGTCGGATTTTGATAAATTTGGTACGGTTGCACTCGTGGTTGAATGGACTTTTATCGAATTTCGAGACGTGAGCCCGGGGGTCCGTCTTTGAGTCGATTTTTTACTTTTGATTAATAACATTGTATTTTCTTATGGAGTTGATTCCTTTAGCCTGTATTGATTATATCGAATTGTTTATGGCTAGATTCGAGGCATTCAGAACTTGTTTCACGAGGAAATGGTGTGTTGGAGTAGAGATTATCTAGGATTAAGGTACCTAACAGTTCTAAATTTGGTTCTGAGTGTACGAAACCCCGTATTACGTGTCATGTATTTGGTTTTGAGGTGACGCACATGCTAGGTGACAGGCGTGTGGGCGTGCACTGTAGGAATTGTGACTTGGTCAATTCCATTGGACTATGTAGTTGAATAATTTGCGGTTATCCGTACATTTCCACGTATTAGGGAAATTGAACTGCAAATTATGTTTAGACCATGTGTTGACATTGTAAGGACCCACAGAGGTCGTGTACATATTGAATTATATGCTAAATTGATGCTTTATATTTAGTCACCATTTTTACTTGTATATTACATCTCAGTCTCTATTGTTCATTATTGATGCATTATATCATTGTTGTTTGGGCTGCTTATCATGATTTCTAAGAGCCCGAGAGATTGGAAAGGTTGATGACTTAGTAAGGCCGAGGGCCTAATTGTGAGGATATTTATGGGATCGGGTTACACGTCGCAGCATGTTTCATTGATATATGCCATGATTGGCTTGTTATAGCGCTTGGACTGAAGGAGCCCCTCCAGAGTTTGTACACACCCCCAATGAGTGCAGGTACCTACTGAGGGCGAGTGACGAGTGCTGAGTGCTGAGTACCGAGTGCATAGTGCCGAGCGATTGCGAGGAATGAGTGACTATGAGGAATGAATGATTGTGAGGTTGGAGTGAATGAGAGGACTGAGTGACTATTGCTCTGAGAGGATGCATTTGACTTTTATTTCTGTTGCACTTCAACTGTCATATATCATTGTCTTGGAATTTTTGAGAGATATTATCTTCTATTTCAGTTGAACTTGACATGAATTTACTGGTTTGGCCTTAATTGTCTAACTTGAAAGCATGCCTACCTCCTATGTTGAAATCACTGTAATTAAACTTTGACTGTGAAGTTCGTCACTACTTTCAGTTCTTTATTTAGTCTTGTTACTTACTGATTTGGTTGTACTCACGCTACACCCTGCACTTCGTGTGCAGATCTATGTGTTTCCGGACACGGTGGGTGTTGGTTTCATCGCTCAATTGATCTTCTCGAGATTTCAAGGTAGCTGCCCAGTGTTCCGTAGACCTTGTCTCTCCATTCCTATGTTTTCTCTTATTGTATTTAGTTTCAGACTATTATAGACAGTATTTTTCATACTTATGATGTATAAATGCTCATGTACTCTGTGACACCCCGATAGTTGGGAACTTCCTGGAGTTGTGTTTTGGGTTTCTATCCCGTTTATGAGAATTTTTATTGTTTAAATTGCTTTAATTCATTTTCTGTTGAAAGTGTTGGAAATATTGTGAAATGTCGGTTTGCCTAGTACCATGTTAGGCGCCATCACGACACGTTAGGATTTTGGATGGTGACAAAAACAGGATGACAACTAATAAAAGAGCAATTATCATTGATGTCATTTGATATTGTCTTATGGATTTCATCTTTTGTGAAGGATTTGGTGCAACTAGGAATGTTTCCAAACCTACGGAAGGTTCTACTATGGTTATTTTTGGCTCGGGAGGTGTTGTCCCTGCGGTGAGTATATATTCCACCTCTATTTTTCTATATATGCAGTTTTCAATGTCCTAACCATATGTAATTTGAGAATGTTTTCCCTGCCATTTCGATAAATTATATTAGGCAGCTGAACGAGCTAGTATTGTTGGGGCTTCTAGGATCATTGACATTGATTTGAATCCCAATAGATCCAATGACGGTGACTGCATCATACGAAACTATCGGAATTGTCAAAACACCAATCCAAGGTTGTTTATCAAAAATATTGACCGTGGTCAACTCTAGACTCATATTAAGTCAAAAATCACATTTTCATCAAAATTTTACGTAAAAACTTTTCGGAAAACAATACAGACCATACATGCAAATTGATAAACATCAAATAAAACTATGAGGGATCTTGAAATACAGAAATTAAGGATAGTAATCAAAATGACCTATCAAGTCTATCACACAAACAAAGACGATTTATTCAAAACTCGTCCAACGAATATGTTGAATGAGAGGTCTCTAAAGAGTACCTTCTTTGGCAAACACGGACAATATTGCCACGTGAAGTGGAGCACAAGTCTTACTAATGATAATCAAACAATCGGTATCTTACAGCTTGTAATTTGGATGGTTGTTATTTATCATATTGTATTGTATTTTATTGTTAATTTAAATATAAAATTTATTTTAATTATTATTCAGATTTTATTGTATCATATCGTTAAATCCATCATTGTATAACGACGAAAAGTGCCACGTTATGGAATGGCAGATTTTGTTGTGGTGGCGTCATTTCCTTGCTTTTTTCTCTCATGTCCTTCCTTATTATTAAATAGTCAAATTTTATCATTTACCTTAGCTTACTTTTTTATATAACAGTTCTACTCCGTATCTTATTTTTTTCTTAGTATTGTTGCACGTTTGTTTTTCATATTATTAGTACGTGATATTATGAAACGACGACAAATGATACAATTTATCCAAATATTTTACTCATCATATAATATAATACAGTACAATATAATACGATACATTATGAAACGATATGTAACAATAATCCAAATAAGTTGTAAGGTAGAATTTATTATTGACATCAGTTTAAGTAATATGTCAAACCAAATTAGGACACTTACATATGTCAGGCCCCTTTTTACCCCAAAAGATATGTATGTTTTATGGAGTGTGGGTTAAAGAGTTTTTCCAATTAAAGTGACAAACTTGAGTAGGAATTATCTTATTTACAGAGTTGTCACTTGGAATTGATTTTGGGTGTTCCAAGTCACATTTTATATGAATCCTTAGTCAATGGACGGTTTGACTCTATTATTAATGATCCGTAAAAATAAAGTTCGGGTAAGAAATTCTATTGACCGGGGAGAAGGTGTAAGGCATTCCGCGAGTCCTCTGATTCTACCACAGTCACTTTATTGACTAAAATGGCTTGAATTAATTTGGACAAACTGTGTTTTATTAGATTTCTATGTTTTACCTATCCGCTTTTAATTATTAAAGAAAAGATTTGAATAAAATTTTTCTAACTGCACCACGCAAGCGAACGTGCGACCGAGATGAATTTTATTGGTTTTTGTCATAACCTCTCTACGCAAGAGAATCCGCAGTCATAACAAGGATTATTAGTACATTATTACTTTTGGAGAAAATTACTACATTCAAAGAAATTAATTTTGAAATTTATTAAAAGTCAATGTCACGACCCAAAAATCTAAGAAAGGTCGTGATGAAGCCTAACACCGATGTCAGAAAAGCCAATAATGAATGATTAACTTAATTAGTCATTTTAGTACTTCTGAAATCATAATTTTCATCAACTAAATAGTAAGAAATATAATTCACAAGGTAAATGACAATATTTTTAAAACTTCAATAATGAACAACCCGTAAGCACCCCCAAAACTCGGTGTCACAAGTGCATGAGCATCAACTAGAAAATATAATAAAATACATTTGTCTCGACTACAATAATAGATATGAGAATATAAATAACTCTGATGGAGACTCTGCAAGCTGGGGACCATAACATGAAATGCATCTCACGGTAAGTCCCCGCAACATCCGCGCCCGAAAGACCACTAGACATATATGTACCTGCACAAAAATGTGCAGCAAGTGTAGCATGAGTACGTAAATCAACGCGTACCCAGTAAATATCTTGCCTAACCCCATAAAAGTAGTGACGAGGGGTCGACATCAACACTTACTAGTGGTCCAATAAGACAGATACAGCAAGAGGTAAACAGATATGGGGCAGAGTAAATAAACGAAATAAACAAGTATAAATACGTGGTACAATTCTCCTCTCAACAGTAAACTCTAACTCTCGATTAGCAGTTACCCCATCAACCGGAGTAACTGCTAATAATGAACATATATATATATATATATATATATATATATATATATATATATATATATATATATATATATATATATATTATATATATTTATTTATAATGGACCTCACTAGATAGATCGTAATAATTCAAATCAGGAAAACTCCCTGATACACTAGCATTTTTACAATTAATACATACTATTCCATAGGAATATTTTATAGAAATGCGGAGGCGTACGGCCCGATCCCATCATAATATGTGCACTGCTGAGAGTCGAACGACATGAACCATACATACATCAATTATATTGGCAAAGCGAACGGTCCGCTCCCATGAGAGTGTGGTACATAATCCTGCCGAGGCGAACGACCCGATCCCATAAGATGTGCGCACTGCCGAGGGTCAAACGGCACGAACCACAGATGTATCTATCTTGCCGAGGCGAGCGGCCTGATCCCATTAGAATAAGAAGCTTGGATGGATCCTTGACCCCACTCACGAAGGGGCATGTGAGTTATAAGAAGCTTTGGGGAACAATTTCGATGAGAACGAATAACGCGGGAGAAATTCGTAAAAGGAATACAATTATTCGCGGCTAATCACGAAGCCCGTTGAATCTCTACCATAGCGAGTCTATCGCTCTACACAAATCTAGTATCAAGTCGTAATGTAAAATAAAGGAATTTAATAGACAAAGGACAACTCAAATAGTATAGCTACAACATGGTGTGAACCTAAGTCTACTCGGACAATAACATAGATTTAGCTACGCACAGACTCTCGTCACTTCGTGCGTACGTAGCCTCCGCAACAAGTAACACATATCAAATACATCACCTAGGGGTAGTTTCCCCCTCACAGAGTTAGACATGAGACTTACTTTGCTCAGAAGTTCCATAACCGGCTCCAAATCCTCTCTAACACCTCAAACAGATGCACGTCGCTCCAAAATTAGTCAAACAATGTGCAAACCCATAAAATTTACTCTAATACCCATAACAAATCAATTAAAACAAATTTCCAACTCCGCTCAAAAAGTAGATAAAGCAACCCTCGGGCCCACGTACCCGGATTCAAAACTTTTTCGAAGATAACCATTACCCATAACATTACGAACTCAAATAAATAATTTATTCTCAATTCCATGTCCAATTTCGTGGTCAAAATCCAAAATACCAATTTCTAGGTTTTTCTTCAAAATCCCAAATTTTCATGCATGAACCATATAAAAACCATATTTAACTCACTATGTGAATAAATCACTTATCCCATAATAGTATATGAAGATGGCAGTCCAAAATTGCTTCAAAATCGGCTCCCATGGACGAAATGAAGTGGAATTGAGCCAAACCCTTCGTTTTAAATGGACACTGCCCAACCCCACTACAGCACATGCGGCCGCTTCACCGCATCTGCGGTCTCACAGGTGCAGCCAAAACCTTGCACCTACGCATACCCTTTGCCCAGCACAGCTTCGCACCTGTGATGCCAAACGCGCCCCTGTCGTCTCGCACATGCGGAGAACTTCCACTTCTGCGACTCCAGCTGCCCAGTTCGCATTCCGCGTATGCGGAGCATTCCTCGTTTCTGCAGGCTCGCATATGCAAAAACATCCTCGCATCTGTGGCCATCCCATCTTCGTCCAAATGTTGATTCTACGACCACATCTCCACACAAACGGGCTCGCACCTGCGGCCCTTTTCACGGAGGTGTGATTGCACCAGTTATCAGCTACGTCAACATTTCTTCCAAGTCCAAACTCTATCCGTTGATCATCCGGAATCCACCAGAGGCCCTCGGGACCTTAACCAAATATACCAACACGTACCAACATATGATACGAACTTAGTCAAAGGCTCAAATCATGTTAAACAACATCACAACTACAAATTGCGCATCGATTCAAGCATAATCAACTATTAATGTTCTAACTTCCACATCTGATGCCGAAACCTATCAAATCACGTCTGATTGACCTCAAATTTTGCATACAAGTCACATTCGACATTACGGACCTACTCAAACTTCCGGAATTAGAATCCAAACCCGATATTAAAAGGTCCACTCCTGGTCAAACATCCCAAAAAATATCAAACTTCCAACATTCGCCACAAAACCCCGAAATGACCTACGGACATCCAAATCCATATCCGGACGCGCTCCTGAGACTAGCATCACCACATGGATCTATTCCCAAGCTCGGAATCCCAAAAGGACATTGATAAGATTAAAAATATGCTTCAACCCAAAATTATGAAATTCTTCCAAAATGCCAACTTTCCACAATAAGTGCTGTAATGCTCCTGAGTCATGCAAAACCTGTTACGGACATACACTCAAATCCAAAATCACCATATGAACCCGTTGGAACTTTCAAATCCCGATTTTGAGGTCGTTTCCTCAAAAGTCAAACCTTAGCCAATTCTTCAAACTTAAAGCTACCGAAATTACAGATTTCTTTCTAAATCAACTCCAAACTTCCCGAGAATCCAATTCCGACCATACGTACGAGTCATAATATATTAAGTGGAGCTACACAAGGCCTCATACCATTGAACGACACGCTAGAGCTCAAAATGATGGGTCGGGTCGTTACATTCTCTCCCACTTAAGCATATGTTCGTCCTCGAGCGTGCTAAGAACTACTTCGGAGTTGTCCAAATCATTGTTTAACTACTCGTGCACCTACCCGTGCCACCACAACCCAGTTGAGCACATTAGCTCGAGCCAAACTGAAGATCATTCCTGCTACCTTAGCTAACAAACTTTAGAACCAAATTCCAACATCCGAAATTATCCACGATACCAGATCCTAACACACGAACGTCGTATCAATCACAAGACGCTGAACCCAATGTGACCATGCTCCTCTGCTGAAATCACACCATGCACCACATAACTCATTTTCCCAAGGCAATCTTCCCCAAGCACAAAAACTAAAATTTTCGCTAACATGAAGCATGTGGTATACCCCATAACATATATAAGCCATGTTCCAACTCTAGCAATACTTCCACAACGGAAGAGATCTGTAGAATCTGATAACCATTTACCGAATCACAATTCATGGAGTCTCTCCCCCTGACAATAACCATTACTTCATTTTGAACTGAATAACGATATTTGCTCTTTAATATACCTTTCCTAACTCTGGTCGCACTGATCCAGGTCCAATAACCTTGTCTCCCCCAATACCAGTCGCTCAGGTAATAAGCCATCTCAGGCACTACCAAAAGTCTCATATGATGCAATAATATGCCAGCAATCTACAAACGCGAATGTGATACATAAGGAAAACGAACTCTCGAAAGAACTACTCAACCCACATTGCAAATTAAACAACCGAAAAGATGTTATGAACCTTCCTAAAAAATGAGAAGCAACACAAAGAAGAATAGATATAGGGAACTGTACTCAACATCACACTGTTACGGCGTGCAACCCGATCCACACATGATACCGTTGCGGCGTGCAACCCGATCCAACCATAATACCCATGGCGGAATGCCACCTGATCCAAACAACATACCCGCAGCGACGTGCCACCCGATCCACACATAATAATCTATAAGGAAATACCTATCGAGCCAGAATGCTCATATCTACGAAATACCCGAAAGACGACCACAAGCATGCCAAGTGCATAATTTAAATTCTGGGGAGACAGATAGCACCGTATGCTATGAAACCCAAGAACAACTAAGGTGAAATAAATGACCTGCATCTCGAGAGACATCCTGCTCTCAAAACACCACAACTACATGGGATCTCAATACGTGTGCAAATAATCAAACCGTCGCACAACCTACATGGCACAATAGATATTACACGGAATAGCTGACGACAAAAATAACATCCGAGGCCCGAAGACTCCTCTGTAAGCAACGTTATGGTAAAATGAATATATCCGGACTGATATAGAGAACAGATTCAAATTTAGATCCATCCACGTACCTTAAGCCGATTTTGATCGTACCGTACTCGGCTAATAACCTTTCATGGATCCACATTAACCTTTTCCCATGACATACAAGAGCAACCGTCAAATCCAGAACAAACATCCATAGTCCACGACCAAATGAATAGAGTTCCCTTCAGCCATAATTTCTTATATTAGCGATAGTACCACAATTTCCAAACTTGGTTTCAATCTTTAATCATTCAAGTGACTAAATGTCACACTTATACAATCTCCCCATGGGATACGCTTTCACGACCTCCCGCACTAGGTAACAAAGTCTGCACATCCATACCACCGGCCATACTAATGATTTAAAGCAAATCGAGAATCCGTAAATCAGTACACAAAGCTTCTTACACCGGATACCGTTCTCAGGTGACGTTAAAGAAAATACCAGCCTACCCTAAACATCTAATTCCCATGCCGCTCAACACCGAACCACAACTTTGATCCTCAACTTCCAATTCCCATGCCGCTCACTGCACCTAACCTGCCACTACGCGAGAGTACAGAAATTTCATCATAACACCTGAACCACTAACAGAATAAACACTTCATCATATAGAAACTTTTCACCTAACTTATTTCAGGAGAACCATTGCATCACGTGACTGAATTCCCATAACTGCAGAAAATACAAACCTCAAGTTGTGGTCTAAACCACCATAACTCTTCCGGGATCCATCTACACATAATAAGCCATAATAATCGAATGCCTCCAATTAACTCAAATTACGACAGCCGTCAAGCCTCGCACATACTGCCTCAAATCATTTGTATAAATTAACACACTGAAGAAACTGGTTATTGCCACCACCATGTTGATTCAACCATTGCTAACCGAACCAACTTCTTCTAATTTACTCTAGAATTTCTTTAGAAATTATAGTAGCTCCATTCAAAACATAATGAACTCAATATTCACTCCTCATGAGTGACCCCATTTCACGAGACCACATTATCTCAAAATCCAGGAACTATCTCATACCCTCCTTGTGCGCACATTCACATCTTCAACTGGTACACATATTCTGATAATTCCTCTATGAATCCAAAGTTATTTTCTCCCCTAGCTCCAATACTGCACCGCAGACTGATGATTACGTTGAACACTCCAAGTCTCTTTCATTATCCACTACAAAAGCTCGATACTTAACCACACCACGGACTCGAAACCCTTGGGCACCGCACTTTAATTTTTGAACCCACTAGGACCGCTGTTGAGAGTCACTCACTCTGACTTGGTCCCGAATATAACCAACTCCAAGGCTCTGCTATCACATGAACACTCTCTCAAAGACACAACCGGCTGAGTTCCTTTCCTTTTACACCACATCCACATGAAGCATAAACTCTGAGTCTTCCCAAAACTTGAACATGAATCGATAAGGCCAAATATAGCACACGTTCCTCAAATCCTTTGCTCAAATTATCACTGATGCTTTCTTTCCTTAGTCGTAATAACCAGCCAATACATCGATAACCAGAAACCGCACAAGTAGACAACCATGCAATCCAAACGTAGACGGTGGGGCTCCCCCACTTAGCTTGAAGCTACAATTACATAACCCTAGAACCCACCAAGATTCCTTCTTCCCCATTGACATCGACTGACAGTCCACCATGATTCCCAAATTGCTCTAAACTTTACTCAAGGCGTGTGGCTATCCTACCACAGAACCCATATGCTACTATGCCACTCTCCCACTTTGGTTAAACCCTATCCTTTAAGCAACTTCTTGACTTCCACTTTTCATACTTGACCTGCTAGTAATTCGACCACCGCGAGACACAATCCGCCCTATCCTTCCTCATCTTTCGTTACCCAAATAATTCCTCAAAGCAAAATCCATCACTGTAGCACCTGATCTGATATATTGCTACCAACTCTAAGCCCTCCCGAAGATCATGTTCCGATCCATCAGTATAAGAAACGCCGATTCAATTCTGAAGCCAACATATACCTGCCGTATCTGACAACCGCTTCTTAGGCACTATTTCACAACATCATGCCTCGAAGGCAAATCAAAGGAGACCATAACATCGGCGAACATTAATGCGTTCGAAAAGACGACGACACCACATCACAATTGAGAATTTCACCACGCCCGAAATACCAAGTCTTGCTACTCCATCAACCAAAGCTTGGGTATTCATAGACCAACTGCCTTTCCTCCGCGGTATTTAAATGCTGAATCTTAAATCATGCACCAAGAAATCCTCCTTTCAAGTTATTTACTGCCCCAACACATAAACAAGCACCTTACCATTACACCAACACTATGTGATAACACGTCTAAACATCATAGCAATCTACACGCAGCCTCAAAACCATTGAAAACACATCTACTGAGCAGAAATGACAGATCATCCTTCTGCCAAAATACGATAATGACTTGCTAAAATGCGTGGGGAGAAACATCCTACCCACGTCTGTAGTACCACTACAACTCATCGATGCCCAATCGACACGAGCGCTGAACATCGTATAAGAATGAGTAAGAAGGATATAAAGGCATAAGCCTCAAAGGAATCAAATCGCATTATGGGGAATCAAGAAAGGGAAGTGCTCATAACAGCCCTGTAGCCTCTCGAAGATAAGTACAGACGTCTCTGTACCGATCCGCAAGACTCTACAAGACTTGCTTATGACTCATAAGACCTAAATGAACCTAACTCTCTGATACCAAGTTGTCACAACCCAAAAATATACTAAAGGCCGTGATGGCGCTTAACACCACCGTCAGGTAAGCCAATATTGAATGATTAACTTAATTACTCATTTTAGTACTTCTGAAATCATAATTTTCATCAATTAAATATTAACAACAACAACAACCCAGTAAAATCACACTAATGGAGTCTGGGGAGGGTAGTGTGTATGCAGACCTTACCCCTACCCCGAAGGAGTAAAGAGGTTATTTCTGAAAGACATTCGGCTCACGAAAATAAAAAGACAAAAGGTAAAAATGAACTCATCAATTAAATAGTAAGAAATAGAATTCACAAGGTAAATGATAATAATTTTACAACTTCAATAATGAACAACCCGTAAGTACCTTCAAAACCCGGTGTCACAAGTGCATGAGCATCAACTAGGAAATTTAATAAAATACAACATCTGTCTGGACTACAATTTAGACATGAAAATACAAAGAACTCTTATAGAGACTCTGCAAGCTGCGGACCATAACATGAAATACAGCTCACGGTAAGTCCCCGCAACATCCGCGCCTGAAAGACCACCAGACATATATGTACCTGCACAAAATTATGCAGCAAGTGTAGCATGAGTACGTAAATCAATGCGTACCCAGCAAGTATCTAGCCTAACCCCATAAAAGTAGTGACGAGGGGTCGACATCGACACTTACTAGTGGTCCAATAAGACAGATACAACAAGAGGTAAACAGATATGGGCCAGAGTAAATAAATAAAATAAACAAGTATAAATACGTGGTGCAATTCTCCTCTCAATAGTAAACTCAAAATCTCGATTAGCAGTTACCCCCTCAACCGGAGTATGTGTGTATATATATATATACTCCTCAACCGGAGTATGTATATGTATATATATATATATATATATATATATATATATATATATATATATAATGGACCTCACTAGATAGATCGTCATAAATCAAATCAGGAAAACTCCCTGATACATTGAAATATCGAGGCGTACGGCCCGATCCCATCATAATATGTGCACTTCCGAGGGTCGAACGGTACGAACCATAGATACGACAATTATATTTTTGAAGCGAACGTCCCGCTCCCATAAGAGTGTGGTACATAATCCTACCGAGGCGAACGACCAGATCCCATAAGATGTGTGCAGTGTCGAGGGTCGAACGGTACGAACTATATATGTATTTATCCAACCGAGGCGAATGGCCCGATCCCATTAGAATAATAAGCCTTAACGGGTCCATGAACCCACTCACGAAGGGGCATGTGAGTTATAAGAAGCTTTGGGGAACCCTTTTGATGAGAACGCATAACGCGAGAGAAATTCGTAAGAGGAATACAATTATTCGGGCTAACCACGAAGCCCATTGAATCTCTACAATAGCGAGTCTATCGCCCTACAAAATTCTAGTATCAAGTCGTAATGTAAAATAAAGGAATTTAATAAACAAAGGACTGCTCAAATAGTAGAGCTACAGCATGGTGTGAACCTAAGTCTACCCTGACAAAATCATGGATTTAGCTACGCACGGACTCTCGTCACCTCGTGCGTACGTAGACCCCACAACAATAACACATATCAAATACATCACCTAGGGATAGTTTACCCCTCACAGAGTTAGACAGGAAACTTACCTCGCTCTTCCATAACCGGCTCCAAAGTCTCTCTAACACATCAAACCGATGCTCGTCCCTCCAAAACTAGTCTAACAATGTGCAAAAACATAAAACTATGCTATAATACCCATTCTAAAACATTTCAAAGATAAACATTACCCATAACATTACGAACTCAAATATATAATTTATTCTCAATTCCATGTTCAATTTCGTGGTCAAAAACCAAAAATACCAATTTCTAAGTTTTTCTTCAAAATCCAAAATTTTCATGCATGAATCCATATAACAACCATGTATTTAGCTCACAATGTGAAGAAATCACCTACCCCATAATATCTAATGAAAATGGCACTCCAAAATTGCACCAAAATTGGCTCCCATGGACGAAATGAAGTGGAATTGAGCCAAACCCTTCGTTTTAAAAGGACACTGCCCAACCCCCACTACAGCACATGTAGCCGCTTCGCCGCATCTGCGGTCTCGCAGGTGAAGCCAAAACCTCACACCTATGCATACCCTTTGCCCAGCACAGCTTCGCACCTGTGATGCCAAATGCGCCCCTGTCGTCTCGCACATGCAGAGAACTTCCGCTTCTGTGACTCTAGCTGCCCAGTTCGCATTCCGCATCTGCGAAGCATTCCTCGCTTCTGCGGGCTCGTATATGCCAAAACGTCCTCGCATCTTTGGCCATCCCAGCTCCATCCAAATGTTGCTTCTACGACCACATCGCCGCACCTGCGGGGTCGCACCTGCGGCCCTTTTCATGCAGGTGCGATTGCACCAGATATCAGCTACCTCAGCACTTCTTCCAAGTCCAAACTCAATCCTCTGATCATACGGAATCCACCTGAGACCCGCAGGACCTTAACAAAATATACCAATAAGTACCAAAATACGATACGAACTTAGTCGAAGCCTAAAACCATATTACACAACATCACAACTACAAATTGCGCAACGTTTCAAGCACAATGAAGTGTTGAACTTCTAACTTCCACATCCGATGCTGAAACCTATCAAATCAGGTCCGATTGACCTCAAATTTTACAGACAAGTCACATTTGACATTATGGTCCTACAAAAAATTTTGGAATCGGAATCTGAACCCGATATCAAAAGGTCCACTCCCAGTCAAACTTCCAAAAAATATCAAAATTCTAACTTTCGCCAACTGAACCCGAAATGACCTACAGAGCTCCAAATCCACATCCGGATGCGCTCCTAAGACCAACATCATCACAAAGAGCTATTCCCAGGCTCGGAATCCCAAACGGATATTGATAATATTAAAAATACACTTCAATCCAATTTTATGAAATTCTTCAAAAATGCCAACATTCCACATTAAGTGCTGTAACGCTCCCGAGTCATCCAAACCCCGATTCGGATATACGACCAAATCCAAAATTACCATATGAACCCGTTCGAACTTTCAAATCCTGATTTCGCGGTCGTTTACTCAAAGGTCAAACCTTAACTAATTTTTCCTACTTAAAGCTCTCGAAATTAGAGATTTATTTCCAAATCAACTCCGAACTTCTCGAAAATCCAATTTCGACCATACATACGAGTCATAACACATTAAGTGAAGTTACTTAGGGCCTCAAACAGCCGAATGACGCCCTAGAGCTCAAAACGGCCGGTCGGGTCGTTAGAGTTAACTATCATGTTGCGTAAACGAATCCGCGAGTTTAACAAATGATTTATTAAATTAGAAATTAACTAAAGTTATTGGTTACGGTATGAGCTTAGTAAATTGATTTAATGTTAGACATCACGCTACTCAAGCGAGTCCGTGAAATTTTATGCACAACCGTAATTTGTTATTGAATAAATTTGGGTTGAACCCGATGGAGGTAGCCTATGTATCTCACATCCAGTGAGAATCAAACTCGCGTAGTTCGGTAAAACCGCCTATTTTTCTCTTTTTGATTTTTATAAAAATTAATCTTTACACCTTACACAAGACTGCTACAAAATCTTAGTAAAAAAAAGATTATTTGTATTAAACTAGGTAGGAGAATGATTTCTCTTTCCGCTCAACTATTTTTATAAAGCCGGTCAACAATGCAAGCAAGCCTTCCAAATGATGTAGCAAGTAGCACGTAAGTGAACATGATGGTCTCAAAGAGGATACCTATCTTATACGGACCAGGCCCATGTGCCGCGTTTCGCTAAGTCAAATGCACGTGATGCAAATAAAGCAAACTTACTAGGGATATCCGGCAGGAGGTTTGTTCTTTTAGGTTTAAATCCTAGTGTAGAAGGTGTCTAGACTGGCTTACTTGGGCGGGCAACTCGAGTCGAGGAGGGTCATTATACCGGTAGCATTACTTTCCGGCTTAGCTGGTGGTGCTCCCCGCCTAAAACACGTGTGACTAAAATTCTTCACCTGGTGACAAGCACCTCGGGTATCTCAAAGAAAACGGGTTATGTCAAGCAAATGCCCAATTTTAATTTCAAGAAAACTCAGAAGAAGTGCGTGAGAAGACAGTTTATATGTAAAGTTCAACAATATCAAATCGGTAAAAAGAAGGCAAGTAGCATATTAGGCCCAAATAAATCACAGTTTATACAAAATTAATAAAGCCAAATGAAAGCCAACATGTACAAGCTCGAATTTTGGTTGTCCCCAGCAGAGTCACCAGACCTATCATACCTCTTTTTATCCCAAAAGATATGTATGTTTTATGGGTTGTGGGTTAAATATTTTTTTCAATTAAAGTGACAAACTTGAGTAGGGATTATTTTATTTACAGATTCGGCACTTGAAATTAATTTTTGGGTGTTCCAAGTCACCTTTTATTTGAATCCCTAGTCAAAGGAAGTTTTGACCCTATTGTTAATGGTCCGCGAAAATAAAGTTCGGGTAAGGCATTGACCGGGGAGAAGGTGTAAGGCATTCCCCGAGTTCCGTGGTTCTACCACGATCTCTTATTGACTAAATATGGCTTGGATTAATTTGGACTAACTATGTTTTATTGGATTTCTATGTTTTACCTATCCGCTTTTAATTATTAAAATTATTAAAGAAAAGATTTGAATAAAATTGTCCTAACTGCACCACGCAAGTGAATGTGCGACCGAGATGAGTTTTATTGATTTTTGTCATAATCGCTATGCAAGCGAATCCGCAGTCATGACGAGGATTATTAGTACGTTATTTCTTTTCGAAAAAATTACTACATTCGAAGAAATTAATTTTGAAATTATTAAAAGTCAATTATCGCGCTACGCAAACGAATCCGCGAGTTTAGCAAAGTATTTATTAAATTAGAAATTAACTAAAGTTATTGGGTACGGTATGAGGTTAGTGAATTGATTGAATATTAAATATCATGCTACACAAACAAGTCCGTGAATATAAAAGTTAAAGCGCGCCTATTAGTGACCTAGCGTTTAAATTAATCGGTACTTGTATATTTGAGAAAATTTGTCTCACGTTATTAGTCCAACTATTAAGAAAATGGAGACCAATTTGTTTGCAACTATTTGAAAAAGACTAGGTTATCTCCCTTTGATGATTAGTTAATTTGTTTAATATTTTTATTTGTTTTATTAAAAAAGGGCCACCATACGTGTAACTTTAAAGATTCAACAAGAGTTTTCTTTGAAAGATTACTTTTTATTCAAATTAAAGGGGCACTTTTCTCTTTTCTACTTTTAGTCAATTTAATTGGCTTTTTCTTGTCACTTTCAAAATTCTAGTCCGGCCAATAAGCACTAGTCATCATCCACAATTAAAGAAATCTATCATCTTAATCAATAAAATTGACATAAGACGTGAAATCGCATCTTTAACCAAAAACTAATTCAAATTTTTAATATTAATCTATAATTCTTTAATGTTGGGTGATACATATCCAATTAACAAATTATAATTTCTTTAAAAAAGAAACATTTGAACCTATATGCTAATTCCGGTGAAATAATTATGTGAACAAAAGTTTTAAAATAAATTGTATGCTCAAACTTAAGAACAATTTCCTCCCTATTCATCTTTCACAACTAAAGGAAAAATCAAAACGTGAGGAGTTATGTGTAGAGCCATATCCTTTTTACTAAGATAACTATATATGATGCCTTTCAACTGAGGTTATTTGGCCTTAAATTAACATGAAAAATGCAACAAAAGTGGTCAGTTTCGAAAAATCAGCTTCTTATGTATTTACAAGTGCAACAAAACCTTTTGCCATGAAGTTTGGCACATCAGAGTTTCAACACTGCCAATAGTCCAACTTCTAATACTAAGATACTCTTCTTTCAATACTAAAATATTATTACCTCACTCGTTTTTTAAGGACACTATGAGTTTATGCTCTAAGTAGTTCAAACTAATACCAAAGAACGTGGATACTCAGATCTGCCGACTACGAAATAAACCAAACTACTCGACTATAACAATAAAATGATCATGAGCATGCAGATCTCAGCACTCAAATATTCAACAAATTCTTTGAATAAAACTACTCCAAACAAAGCTAAACACGCCTATCTTTTCATCATCTTCTATTAAAGAAAAGAAACTGCATTACAAGTGTTTGGAAGGTTACCTAAAAAGCAGAAATACAGCAGTAACAGTAGCAAAAATTCGACAACAGACGCTATAGGAACAGCAATGAAAACAACAGTAGGAAAGGCAGCGGACTCTACAGTGCTAAGGCAACCCAGAAATCTTAGTTAAACCAGTGATTTTTCAAAGGAAAAAAAAACCTCAAAAACAAATTTCAAGACTCTTCTACTTTTATTATTTTTGGAAGATTATGCACTCTAAGACTCAACCCTGGAGCTTAAAATTTCAGCTTAACAAAGAAAGCTTCAATTGAAATTTTTCTCTCAAACTTTCTCTCCTTTTTTTTCCCAATGAGTAGAGATTTGTTTTTTTTTTTTGGCTCTAAAGATGTATGTTCTTATATATGAGAAACAGCCAGGCATTTCATGAATAAAAATATGTTTATTTTACCAGATTTTTCCATAAATTCTGCTCTAAAATTCAAAGGGCAAGACTTTCTAATTCAATCTTGTCCAAAAGAGACTATTTCAACCAAAATTTGCTCTTCACTATTCAAAGAAAGACTTTTGTTCAAAAACTGTCCAAAAGTCTATATTTTCTTACCAAACAAATGCCTTTTGAGTTTTGTACTCAAAAAGTCTTGAAGCAGTAAATAAGCAACCAAACAAGTACCATATACTGTCAAGTATTCCTCCACTACCTCATTTTAATCAATACAAAACTATTCTACTACTTCAACAAGTTGAAAAACAGAAAATTTAGCATTTCAAAATCTAATGCTAAAATAATTAATAAGAGACAAATTAAATTCTGAAAAATAAAAATAAAATAAAAAATCAGCCATGAAAAAAAAATAGGATTTTTACCATTTCAAAATTCAAGTGGCCGAAACAATGGTGGTATGCCAAACAAGGGCGTTCAGAAATGTCGCCGGAATTTGGCCGAAATTTTGGTCGTCGGATTTTTGGGGTGGAATTGACATCAATAGGTAGGTCTTGCGGAGCTCTATCTGTTGATGTAGGTATTGTGGGGTGGTAGGGGATGGAGGTTCAAGAATTTGGGCAAAACAATGATGACAAGGATTTCTTAGATCTAAATGTGGATTTTGAGGGGTGTTTTAAGGATTTTGTTTGGAGATATGGAAATAGAAGGTTGTGGAGATTACATGGTGAAAATGTTGGGGTGTTCGGAGGTGGGACGCCACCATTGGGCAATTTTCGGCTGTAACAGAGAGGCGGAGCTAGAGAGAGAAGAGAGAGGAAGAAAAAAAAGAATTCATGGAGGAAATGGGGGCAAACCTTTAGCATTTCTAAGTCTTAAATAACTAGTTGGGAGATTGATTGTGGACCATTGGATGAGGGAGGGATGAATAGATGAGATTTAATTTGTATTCACTTACTAAAACGACGTAGTTTCATCATGAAACAACGTCGTTTTGGACCAAGTCTCGGCCAGCTATTTTGGACTGGGTATGGCTGAATTGGGCTCAAACTTTTGACCAATTTTGGCTCAATTTTAATTAAAATACACTACCCAAATCCCTTGTCTCTCTAATAAAATTATAGTCTTATTTAGTCTTAAAAAGAAATATGCAAGTAAAAAGAAAATCCTTTAGAGATGCAAACTAAAATATACAAATACAACAACAACAACAACAACAACCCAGTATAATTCCACTAGTGAAGTTTGGGGAGGGTAGTGTGTACGCATACCTTACCCCCTACTTTGAGGTAGGGAAGGTAGTGTGTACGCGGACCTTTTGGGTAGAACAATGCACTGGGGAGTAAAGAAAAATTTTTGACAGAAGAGGACATTTCTGCGACCCACTATGCGGTCGTAGAATCACTTTGCGGACCGTATAATGGCCGCAGAGTGAAGCAAAGGTGAGGAATATTTGGAGGAAGTCTGAGGTGCATTATGCGACCGCAGAACAGGTATTGGGCCGCATAATCACAGCAGACCCATCCAGCGACTTCAGGTTTTTTGGCACAAATTATGCGGCCGATATGCGGACCGCATATCAATTATGCGATCGCAGACCCTGTTTCAGAGCTTTATTTTTGGGTTTTTACAACCCGACCCTAATTCGTTAAATAGACGCAATGGACCATTTTTTACCAAAACTCT
This sequence comes from Nicotiana tomentosiformis, assembly GCF_000390325.3. Lineage (NCBI taxonomy): Eukaryota > Viridiplantae > Streptophyta > Magnoliopsida > Solanales > Solanaceae > Nicotiana > Nicotiana tomentosiformis. The sequence continues at coordinate 88,838,301 of NC_090815.1, forward strand.
AACATATGTAGAGTGAGAGAGTGCCCTGGAGTGAGAAGGTGTTCCTCAAAAAATTATTCTTCAATTATTGCTCAAATCTTGAAAGATTAACAAGGAAAACTCACCAGGTCTTCATCCTAGAGGTAAGATTCTAGACCGTAACCCCTAATTTTAAAATTTATCTAAAGATGGGTAGTTAGCAAGACAATTCTTGAGTTGGTTATTTTGCATGTATGTATTATCAAGGGGTGTAGGATGATTGTTGAGCTAAAATTGGTAAAGGATGGGTTGTGGGATGATGGAATCCTTCATAAAAGGACCTTGAAACCTTAATGCACACCTAGTGTTTGATAAAATGCTCAAATGAGCTAGAAGCATGATCATCTTCCTAGTTTTAGTTCAACTTGTTATGTTTCTAAAATAGATTGAAGTTGCTAAGATTTCCGGAATATTTTAGAGTATAAGGAATCTCAAGTGAGGTATATTGGCTAAACTCTTCTCTTAGAATTGAATCTCACGATATTCACGTAATTTATGTAAGACCCGAGTGGTTCATTATAAATTGGCTATTCCGAGTAAGTTTGTATTGAAAGATATATTTTTAATAAGTATCCCAAATACTTTATTCATGTTATATTATCAAATGAGGGTGTGCTCAAAATATGGGTTGTGCATTAATAATGTTTCGACTTCAAGTCAAATTCATACGAAGGCTATTATGCAATATTTTATGAAATAACTCTATGTGTCAAAGACTCTTAATTGCTCACATGTGTACTGCAAACCTTGAATTGAATTGTATTTGTTGTTGTTGATGATGATGATGTTTGAAATTGAAAAGGTGAGCATGAAATACTAAATACGGCCAATGTGCCAAGAATAATTTTATAATTGTGGCCACTAATGCCAATAAAATGAAAAGATGTGAAAGAATTATGAAATGCAATGATTGATATAAAAAGGTTGATGTCCCGAATAAGATAGCCTAGCCGATTGGGTCATGATCGGACACCATATCGCATACATGGTGGTGATTGTTCTTGAAATTATAATTGAAATTATGATTGTGGTCGATGTCTCTAATGAGATAGCCTAGCCGATCGGGTCATGATCGGACTCTGTGTTAAAGGTGCGGTGGTATTGATATTGAGAGTGATTGTGGTTAATGTCTCTAATGAGATGTCCTAGCAGATCAGGTCGTGATCGGACTCCATGCTAAGAGTACAGTGGCATTGATATTGTGAATAATGGTATTCTGAATGATGGTATATCGATACTAAGAATCTTGAACCTGAAAATATGGAAGTTTACGTGAAACCTTATGTGATTCTTAACTTGATGTTTTGGTATTGTTCGAGGCTTCTATTGATTTTATGATTGTTCCTCCTTGTAATATTATTCATTCTATTGAGAGGGTGTTTAGTTATACATACTAGTGTTATTCGACGGTACCGACGTCCCTTTTGCTGGGGGCGCTGCATATTTAATAGATGCTGGTTGTTCCACAACAGGAGACATTGATCAGTGACAACGGTACACCCTCTTCCTAGCTGACTTGGTGATCCCCCACTTTATTTCGGGGTCATGCATCTTTTATTCCTTATGTATTGTATTTGAGGTATAGCCGTAGCCTTATTTTAGGCATTATCATAGTACTCTTCTTTATCTATAGAGGCTCCGTAGACATAGTGTGGGTTGTATATTGGTGGTGGGGAAGTCAAACTCGTTATGATGTGTTTTAATTACTATTCTCGCTTCAGACTATGAAACATGCGTGTGAAATTGAGACTTTAAAATGAAGTAACTTATGATAAGAAATTGGTATTGCAGACATGATCACCTTATTGTCTAATTAACGAAAATATGTATTATCTTTATTCATGGATGAGTTTTGGGGAAAAGGAAATCTAACAGGCTTGCTCAGCCGGGTTTACTCGGTTGCGCTCCCTGAGTTTGGGGCGTGACAAACTTGGTATTAGAGCCTAAGGTTGTAAAGTGTCCTAGGATGTCTCGGAGTTGTATCTAGTAGAGTCCTTATTATCGGTGTGTTATCGACCACATCTATAATTAGGATGCTACATGGGCATTTAGGAACAATACCTTTCTTTCATATTCTCGATCGTGCGATAAAGCTGATTGTAAGATATTTCCTCCTTTAACTCGTGCTTTACTTTAACTTTCAGTACATGGCACCTAAGAAGAAGGCAAGAACTGGCCAAAGAGCCAATGTCACCCCAGGAGTGGCAATTGACCCTATAATTGATGATGCGGGTGAGCACCCTAGGGGTGAGAATATCATACTGCACATGTCCCTATGCCTACTGAGGGTGCAACGGTCCCTCCAATTGATATACCACTTCCACCTCTAATTCCAAATTCTGATTCTATTGTTTATGATGTTGATCTTAGGGGAGCCATACAGATGTTGGCTCAGATAGTGGCCTCTTAGGCCCAAAGATCAAATGTTGCACCCACTTCTTCTAGTCAGGAAGGGTATTCTACTAGTTCCAGAGTGAACATGTTTCTCCATTTGGATCGTCCGGTGTTCACGGGTCCTAACCTAGAGGAGGATCCCCATGACTTCATTAATTAGATGTACAAGACTCTCCGAGTTAAGCGTGCTACTGAGATAGAGGCAGTGGAATTGGCATCCTACCACCTAAAAGAGGTGGCATATTCTTGGTTTGAACTTTGGGAGGAGTCCCGTGAAGAAGGGAACCCTCCAGCGAGGTGGGCTGAGTTTGTCGATGCCTTCATTGATCATTTCTTGCCTGTCGGGACTAAGGTAGCCCGTGCTTCTTAGTTTGAGAATCTGAGGTAAGGTAGCCTGAGTGTGTGGGATTGCCATATGAGATACGCGTACCTGTGTAAGTATGCTATTTACATACTGCCCACTATGGAGGCTAGAGTGCGCCGATTTATACAGGGCCTTAGTCCATTGGTAATTAATGAGGTCGCTACATCTGTCTTGAATTCTGATATGAACTATGGTAAGATGGTGGAATTCGCTCAAGCCACAGTGACTCGTAAATTGAGGAACATAATGGAGCGAGAGGGCATTAATGAAGCCCGGTCTGTGAGCAATTTGGGTGGTTCTTCTGGTGGTGGCAAGTCAACATTCAGGGGAGGGTTGTCAGGGCCATCTCAGTCCTTTACTCAGTATCCAGCTAGTGCACTGCCATCAGGGCCCAGTCAGTAGCAACAGTGGAGTCGTTTCAGGCCCAGTCAGGGAAACAGGGGCTTCTATCAGTAGGGTCTTCATGGTGGTAGATTCTAGCAGCAACGGAGGCCCCCATACCCTAGGCGTGGAAAGATGCACTTATGAATATGCTACATGGACTTACCCATATGCTACGGATGTTGATTGAGGTGTCATATTCAGAGGGATTGTCGTTCGTCCCGCCAGGGTATGGGCAGGGGCCCAGTACAGCCAGCCAGTTCTGCAGCTACTACATCCGCCATACCTCCTCCAGCTCGAGGAACTCCAACACCCACAGGGCGTGGTGCAGCTAGGGGTGGAGCGCAGAGTTTGGGAGGATCCAGCCGTTTCTATGCTATGAGGGGTCGCCATAATTCAGAGGCTTCTCCAGATGTTGTCACAGGTATATTGACTGTCTAATCTCATAATGTTTATGCTCTTATTGATCCCGGTTCCACTTTGTCATATGTCACTCCTTATGTTGCTATGGAATTTGGTATAGAATTGGAACAACTTCATGAGCTGTTCTCTGTATCTACTCCAGTTGGTGAGTCTATTTTGGCCGCGCGGGTTTATAGGGATTGTGTTTTCACGTTGTGTAGTCGGGACACCGTGGCCGATCTTATTGAATTGAGAATGGTCGATTTTGATGTGATAATGGGGATGAATTGGCTTTATTCTTAGTTTTCAAGCTTGATTGTCGAACCAGGACTGTTAGGTTCGAATTTCCAAATGAACCAGTTATAGAGTGGATGAGTGATGATGTAGTGCCGAAGGGTAGGTTTATTTCTTACCTTAAGGCCACGAAAAGGATCAACAAGGGGTGTATTTACCATTTGGTCCGGGTTACGGACACCGATGCTGAGGCACCTACACTTGAGCTTGTGCCTGTTGTGAATGAATTTCTGGGAGTCTTTCCTAATGAACTCCCTGGGATCCCACCAGACATGGATATTAATTTTGGGATTGATTTGATGCCAGACACGCATCCTATATCAATTCCGCCTTATATAATGCCTCCGGCATAATTGAATGAGATAAAGGAACAATTGAGAGATTTGTTAGAAAAGGAGTTCATCCGATCGAGTGTGTCGCCTTGGGGTGCACCGGTCCTTTTGTGAGGAAGAAATTTGGGTTACTGAGAATGTTTATTGACTATCGGCAGCTTAACAAGGTCACAATCAAGAATAAGTACCCACTGCCAAGGATAGATGACTTGTTTGATCAATTGCAGGGTGCTAGGCACTTCTCCAAAATTGATTTACGATTTGGGTATCACCAATTGAAGATCGGGGAACAGGATGTTCCGAAAGCAACTTTTAGAACCCGATATATGCACTTTGAATTTTTGATAATGTCTTTTGGGCTAACAAATACCCCAGCAACTTTCATGGATCTTATGAATCGAGTCTTCAAGCCTTTTCTTGACTCCTTTGTGATAGTGTTCATTGACAATATTTTTGTATATTCACGAAGTCAAGAGAACCATGCTGATCATCTCGGGGTAGTTCTGCAAGCCCTGCATCAGCACAAGTTATATGTAAAGTTATAAAAGTGTGAATTTTGGCTTGAGCCTATCACATTCTTGGGTCATGGCGTCTCTAGTGAAGAAGGGATTAAGGTTGATCCTCAGAAAAATGTTGTTGTAAAGAATTGGCCGAGACCTACAACTCCAATAGAGATTCGCAGTTTCTTAGACCTAGCCAGATATTACAGAAAGTTTGTGGAAGGATTTTCTACTCTTGCCTCTCCATTGACTAAATTGACGCAGAAGGCAATTAAGTTTCAATGGTCAGATGCTTGTGAAAAGAGTATCCAGGAGTTGAAAGCAAGATTGACTACGGCACCGGTGTTGACTCTACCAGAAGGTATAGATGTTTTTGTGGTATATTGTGATGCTTCGAGAATCGGGCTTGAATGTGTATTAATACAACATGGAAAGGTGATAGCTTATGCTTCTAGGCAACTCAAGAATAATGAAAACAACTATCCAACACATGATTTAGAACTTGCGGCGGTGGTATTTGCATTAAAAATTTGGCATCATTAATTATATGGGGTCCATGTGGATATATTCACGGACCATAAGAGCCTTCAATATATTTTCAAACAGAAGGAATTCAACCTGAGGCAGAGAAGATGGCTTGAATTACTCAAGGATTATGACATTAATATTTTATACCATCCAGGGAAGGCTAATGTTATGGCGGATGCTCTTAGCCGGAAATCCATGGGTAGTTTAGCACACTTGGAGGAATATCAAAGGTCGTTGGTCAAGGAAGTTCATCGATTGGCTAGTTTTGGAGTTCGTCTTGCGGACTCTAGTGAAGGAGGGGTGATTATACAAAATAGGGCTGAATCATCACTTCTTGTGGAAGTGAAGGAGAAATAGTACAACGATCCATTGTTGGCACAACTAAAAGAGGGGATTCATAAACATAAGACCATGGCCTTTTCTCTTAGCATAGATGATGGTATACTAAGGTACCAAGGACGACTATGTGTTCCAAACGTGGATGGTCTCCGTGAAAGAATTATGACTGAAGCTCACACTTCTAGGTATTCCGTGCACCCAGGTTCTACAAAAATGTAACATGATGTTAAGGAAGTCTATTGGCGGAATGATATGAAGAGGAATGCAGCGGACTTTGTGGCGAAGTGTCCAAATTGTCAGCAATTGCATGCCGAACACCAAAGGCCCGATGGGTTGGCATAGAATAAAAAAATTCCAATATAGAAGTGGGAAATGATTAATATGGACTTTGTAGTAGGATTACCTCGTACTCCTCATAATTTTGACTCGATATGGGTGATTCTGGATCGACTCACAAAATTAGCACACTTCTTGTCGGTTAAGGCTATAGATACAGCGGAACAATATGCTCAGATGTATATCAAATAAATAATCAGGTTGCATGGCACTCTAGCATCATTTCTGATCGGGGAGCACAGTTCACGGCTAATTTTTGGAAGAAATGTCAGCAAGTTTTGGGTACTCAGGTGAATCTTAGTACATCCTTTCACCCGTAAACTGACGGGCAGGCATAGCGGACTATTCAGACGCTTGAGGATATGTTGTGCGCTTGTGTTCTAGATTTCAAAGGTAGCTGGGATGATCATTTACCATTCATAAAATTTGCCTACAACAATATCTATCATGCTAGTATTCAGATGGCACTATTTTAGGCTCTATATAGTAGGAGATGTAGATCTTTCATTGGGTGGTTCAAAATTGGGGAAGCAGAGTTGATAGGGCCAGAGCTCGTACATCAGGCTATGGAAAAAGTTAAAATCATTAAGGATCGGTTGAAGACTGCTCAGAGTCCTCAGAAGTCCTATTCGGATGTTTGCCATAGGGATCTGGAGTTTAAAGAAGATGATTGGGTATTTTTGAAGGTTTTTCCCATGAAAGGTGTAATGTGATTTGGTACGAAAGGGTAATTGAGTCCGAGGTATATCAGACCATACCGAATCATCCAGATGATCGGTGATGTGGCATACAATCATGAGCTACCACCCGAGATGTCATTACTGCACCCGGTGTTTCATGTGTATATGTTGAAGAATGTAGTTGGAGACCCGACAGTCATTGTTCCGGTTGATACTATTGAGGTTAATGAGTAATTGACTTACGAAGAGATCCTAGTTTCTATTATTGATCGACAAGTATGAAAGTTGAGAAATAAAGAAATCGCCTCTGTGAAAGTGTTATGGCGAAACCAACTGGTTGAAGAGGCTACTTGGGAGGCCGAGGAAGAAATGAAGAAAAGGTATCCTTATTTGTTTGAATAACCATGTATTTTTGAGTTGTGCTTTATGAAGATGCTAAGAGTTACTTTCTATGAATTATATATCATTTGTACCGTTGATGTTAAGGGTGTTCCTTTCCTGGTAATATATCTCTTATGAGGCCACGGTTGGTGTTGTTTTTATGTTATATTGCGTCATCGGATTATACATATGTTGTTAGGATTGGTTTCTGAGATTATCTGACAGGTGGATAGGCCTAAGGGGACACTCTAGCGAAATTTTTGAAAAATTGGGGAGTTAGCCAAATTTTGAAACTGCTAGTGTGTGTGAATTAATAGTTAGGCCACATACAATGCTAGTAACAGATTGTTACCCTCATTCGAGGACAAATGATCCTAAATAGGGGAGAATGTAAGGCCCCGTAAATATTTTGCAAAAGAAATATAATGTTTCGTGGTGCCGAATTGGTTTTACGTGTTGAGGATTATAGAAATGCTTCGCGCCTCGGGCGTTTTGGATTGAACAATGCACTTGGGAGTAAAGAAAAATATTCGGCAGAAGAGGGCATTTCTGTGGCACACTATGCGGTCGCAAAATCAATATGCGTACCGCATAATGGCCGCAGAGTGAAGCATAGGCGAGGAAGATTTGGAGGAAGTCTGCGGTGAATTATGCAACCGCATACCTATTCTGCGGTGCATTATACGATTGCATAACAGGTATGCGTGCCGCATAATCACCGCATACCCAAACTAGGAAGTGCGTCTCCTACAAATAAGGTTGAAAGACTTAGACTAGGAATTTCATCTCCTAGGATTTGTGATTTAGATTAGGAAGTATGTCTCCTATTAGAATGACTTAAACAAGGAAGTGAGTCTCCTACGAGTGAGGTTGAAAGACTTAGACTAGGAAGTGAGTCTCCTAGGATTGGTGGTTTGGATTAGGAAGTGCGTCTCCTACGAGTGAGGTTGAAAGTTTTGGACTAGAAAGTGCATCTCCTAGGATTGATAGTTCCAATTAGGAAGTGTGTCTCCTATTGGAATAACTGAAAGTAGGAAGTGTGTCTCATACGACTGAGGTTGAAGGACTTGGAGGGAATGTAACTAGGGATTGGCGCCCTGTATCACTGAGAAAGAATATAACTAGGGATTGGCAACTTGTATGAGTTAGAGGGAATATAATCTGGGGTTGGCGCCCTGTATTAGTGAGAAGGAATGTAACCAGGGGTTGGCGCCTTATATGACTAAGATAGAATATGACCAGGAGTTGGAACCATATATCGCTGGAAAAATTTAACCAAGGGTTGGTACCCTGTATCACTTAGAGAGAAGGTAACTAAGGTATAGGATACCTTGTATGAAAATGGAACCTCACTAAAGATTAGTGTACCTTATATTGGAAAATACAGTTAGGAATTGGTGTACCCTATACTGAACATGCGACTAGGGAGTGGTGTGCCCTATATAAAAAATGAATCTCAACTAAGGACTGGTGTACCTTATGCTGGAAAATGAAGTAGTAGATAATGTAATTATGGGCATGCCCAGAAAGAAAAGGCAGAGACTTTGAAGAACGTACCTTTGGTGACATTCATACTTTTAAAACTTCATTTCTTCGCTACTTTGTTTCCTGCTTCAAACAAAGAAATATTTGTGAGTTTAACAGTGGTGGTCGGTTAGTGGCCTTGATGCCCTGAGTAGTTTGAATTTGCAGCCACCTTGCTGAATAAGAACTGACTCTTTTAGTGCGATACCGAGTTGCTTGGATACTCTGCATTGCTTTCTGGAAATCTTGGCTTTCCATCGTTGCCCCCGACTGTTTCATACCCGGATGTCTAAGTTGTTGTTGAACCTTGTCTATAAAGCAAGTCTTTACTTTGGTGCTTTTTTTTCTTTAAAAATCTAACATGATTATCTTGCACCCGATATCATTTTGTGTATGTGGTGCTATCAGTTTTGCCCATGAAGCAAGTCTTGCTTATTAGAGGAAATCACAATTGGATTTGTGCCTTTGTCAATATCGTGTATTTCCAACATCCTTTATTTTTTTCTTCGGGGAAACAGTAATCAATTTATTAGCCCTTTCTTTGTTGCCTTCCAAACAAATAGACCAACAAACTTTTCTCTTTGAAACTTCCATCAGCATGAACCCTTAGATCTTGTTTAACTTCAACAACTTAATGTTCATGTTGCTTTCTAGGTATGTCTTCTTTGATGTGCTAGGACAGAACTAGCTTTGGATAGTGAGAAAGCTGGTAATAGATTTTAAAATTATTTTCTGATTGTTTTAAAAAAGACTGACTCAAAATTTTAATGAAAATGCACACAATGATGCGATGTAGAAGTGAGAAGGAATATAATTTAATTAAAAATGCCACTTTAGGGGAGAAAGAAAGAAGAAAAATAAAAATGAATATTTTGAATATGGTAGTCAACTTTAATGATCATGACATATTTTAGACGCGGCGGCTAAATCTATCCAACCAATCTACCTTTTATTCTTATTATTCCCTTTCTTCTTTGAAGTTGGCCTCTTTGTACTAATCGTTTGATTCAAATCACAGCTCACCTTCGTCTGGTAGTGCCCCGAAAGGTTTTCACCAACCGACCTCTCTCATTTATTTATCTCTACTTAGCATCGCCTTATGGTGACCATGCCGAGTTTTTACTAGTAAGACTCTATCATTTTTTTATTTTTTTATTTTTGCTTTCTTTTGTGAGCAGCTTGACATTATTCTATGCCATGTGACAACTATTGCTTATTGCGTGCTTCGCTTGACATTCTTAAAGACTGATTAGGAGGTCTTTATTTGGAAGGATTTTAGATAGGGTTAGAAAAAATTGGTTGCATAAAGGCTCAAAATAGATTCAAAATGAGGGGGTTGTATCTTACAACTTTTGGAATCAACTCTTCATAAAAACATAAAAAACTTCTGCCCCAATTTCAGATACTGAAAATTTTTATTTTGACTTGGTTAGACTGAACCCTAGGGTAGAGTTTCCTACGTATCCTCTGAAGGAATTAAGTTAAACTTAGTTCAAACTAACACAAAATATTTATTTGTTGTTTTTCTTTTCATTTTTCTTTCTCTTTTCCTTTTTTACTCTTTTTATTTTTTATATAATCAAATTGTCCTAGCTCGTATTTTCTGGTGGCATAGATATTCGAGTTTTTTTGACTCTATACTTGATTCCAAAAGAGGGGGCCAAAGAAAAATAAAATCGGCTCAAAAGGGGTGACGAAGGATATAAAGTTTTTGGGTAGCAAAAAAAAGGGTCTCCCAGCCTCAAAAGTGCCAAACATTTTATCTCTTCTTAGGTTCGGCATTGATAGACATGACTGTCTTCTTGGTATTATCAATTGTATAGCTCCAACGTCAATATCTTGTTTATAACAAATGGCCTTTGACAATTTGGAGCCACCTTTTCTTGGTCTTGGTCTTTATGTGAAATGATGCACTTCAATACGAGCTAATCCATTTAAAATTCCGTGAAATACACCTTCTCTGGAGATTTGGATCATTTTTCCTATTATGATTAGATTACGGCAGGCCGTATTAAAAAACGTTTTTCATTGATTAGTTCAATAAAACTTCAACCCATTCAAATATCCTTAAGCCTGATTTTCATGATAGATTGAGATGAATATCACCTCTACTGATATAACTATTTTGGTTCCTCATGAACTAGACATATGCTTATCATCAAAGTGTTTCGTCCTTTTCTTTATCTTCAAAGTGTTTTTCCTTGATTCAATTTAAGATTGGATATGCTTTCCAAAATCTAGCCGAAAATTCTGCATGCATGTCATATTACTAAAATTGGCATGAATAGAACCATATGTGTAAGAAAAACTAAACACATTGGATTAAAATGACATAAAACAAAAAGTTGCATTTCATTGATTAAAGGACAGAGAGGTTTGACGACAAAACAAACAAGAAATATTTGGATCACAATCTTGAAATAATCCATATAATAAAAATTATGACAAAACAGGTTATCAAGACTCCTTGCCAGCAATGAGGGAAGTGAATTTTCAATTATCAAGCTCGACATCTTAGCTATGAATTTGAACATCAGCGTCAAATACGACTTTCAACGATTTTGATCGCCTTGCATTCAGTGGACAAATTCTTGACTTTTTCAGCAATTTGTCCCCATATTCTTTATCATTGTAAATCATCCAAACGTTGTGTGCTTTGTCATGACGTTTAGGGTGCCATTATCTTGGACCACATTCATCCCTTCTTGAATCATCATTTCTATTTACGTTTTCAAAGCCCGATAATCCTCAGTGTTATGCCTATGGAAATTAAAATGGTACATGCATCGTACATCAAGGTTAAAACCTTTTGCATATGGATCAGGAACATACCATTGAAGTGGCTCAATCATGCCACAAGGTTTCGGCCTTTTAAACAAACTTGTGTAGGATTCTACGATTGGTATGAAACTATCCCTCTCCTTATGTTTCCCTTCATACTCTTGTTTTGGATGAGGGTTTTAGAGTGATTGAGGGTTCTGCTGTCGCGTACAAAGGTCTCTTGGAGTTGGGGCCCGAATTTTTTGGTGATTGGATGGTTTGGCATAAGACTGAGCATTGAATGTTGCATATTGCAGAGCAACTAAGTATTGAGAATCCGGGGGTGGATAGGAGTGCTGTAGGGAACCATAGAAACCCTGATGAAACTGCCCATATTGTTGAGTTGCTCCCCTTTGGCCCCTTTTCTCCCCTGATGCCATCATGGCCTCCTCATTTTTCTTCATTTAGTTAGCAAGGTTGTCCAGCCTATTCCGGATTGCTTGGGCGGCTGCTTTGAAAGCATCTTGGCTTATAATTCGGCCAGTCTTGAGGCTATTCTCGACCATTTTTCCTATCGTGATTACTTTAGAAGAAGGTCTGCCTATTGCGTACATCATATTTTGAAAATAATCAAGATCATGAACCTGAAAGAAGACAGTGATTAACTCCTGGTCATCCATGGGCAGCTTAACTCTAGATGCTTGCTCTCTCCACCTAACGGCATACTCCCTGAAGCTTTCAATCGGATTCTTCTTCATATTGGAGAGGGAATTATGATATGGTGCAATATCAATGTTGTATTGAAATTGTTTGACGAAGGCTTGGGCCATGTCAGCCAAAACATGCCAGTGAGAGGTGTCTTGGTCAACGAACCATTATGAGGCTACACCCACAAGACTCTCCCTAAAATAAGCAATCAACAACTCTTCCTTTCCACCCGCATCCCTCAAGTGGTTACAAAACCTCTTCAAGTGGGCGATAGGGTCGCCATGTCTATTATATTTCTCAAATTTTGGTGTCTTGAACACTGGGGGTAAATGGATATGAGGAAACATGCATAGATCATTGAATGAGATACTTTTGTGACCACCAAGTCCTTGTATGTTCTTTATGTTCTGCTCAAAACTTTTTATATTCTTGGCCATCTCATCTGGCACTACCGTCTTGACAACCTTTTCATTTTCTATGGGTGACTCGTAGTGTGGAGTCTGAATGTGTGTATCCGAGACCTTGAAGGCCATATCTGGAGAGTAGTATTGGCCATTATAAGCATGAGATGGTGGCGCGATATTTGGCCTTGTCACAAGATTTGGTGGTGGGATTGTATATACTAGTACGCCAAACAAGATGAGAGAGGTGTTCCTAACCGGTGCGGCTAGAGGTCGTACATTAGTACCAGGGGCGGAAGGGAAGCTGTAGTTTGGCACATTCCCTGATGGTATAATGTGATCACTCGTTGTGGGAAGAAGTGGTTGAGTAGCCAGGGGTACGGTAGAAGTTCCCTCTAAGAGACCATGAGGCTAACCGGAGACCCAAGCCTGATACACATGAGACAGATGATGTTTCAATTTTCTTACTTCCTCTGACTCTTGCTCAACTGACCAACAATGGGGGTCATCACTGACCAACTCGATTTCATCATTGTTAGCCATCGGTACCATTCCTTTAGATCTTGTGAAGTAATGATGTATTACCAGTTTCACCACAAACCAACCACCTTAAGCTTGCTAGATAAGAGACCCAAATATGTTGGGGTTAGCATTTTACAAATATGAATCACACATAATATGCTATGCTCCTAACATTACCATCGCATCTAACATGATTTTGGAAGTCTTCATGTTTTATTCTGGCATATAAGGTTGCTATCTATTGGCACTCTTATTTTCTTCTCTATTTTATTTTCTTTTCTTTTCACTCGCCTCATTCTGATCCCTCATTTTAGAGCCGTTGAAGAATATTTTGACCGAACCTTTTGGGGGTTGCCTACATATCATGTAGTCACATGAATCAGATATTTATGTAGTTCAGGGACATGACACTTTATTTTATTTATTTTTTTAAAATTTACAAAAAAACATCTTTTTGGTTCATTTTCATATTTTTCTAAAATAAAATCTTTTTCTCTTTTTTTGTGATATAAGACTCAGAAAAAAAAACGAAAATTATATAAAGATACAACCTAAAAAGACAAACATTTAAACTAGAAAAGACTTGACTCAAACAGACTTTTTTTAAACTAAAAGGAAAAACGACAAGACTCAAAACACCAAAAGACTATTATAAACTCGATGAAGACAAATGAACAATTAAAGTGGACTACCAACTAAAAGAAGAGTTTGATCCCTATAGGAGAATCCACCGGCATCATTGTAGTCAAGGTGCTTATTCCTATGGCTGACCTTCCTTATCATGGTATATGTACTTAAAGTCCGTGGCGATGTGGCATGCGAAGGTGGGCACTACGTAGCAAATTTCTCTTGAGTCAAACCTTGCCAAGTCACACGCCCTCGGGCGGTATAAGTAGCCACTTCATAAACCCTCACTTTAACATGCTCCTAGCTCTGACTTAAGAATTGGATCTATCACTCATGGTTATTGGTTGTGTCTGATATATCCGCCTCTCCTTGTAATTCCAGAATCAGCTGGTTCTGGGCTTTTACTAGCTCATTCTCTAGCTAGTTCTTACTTGATTCTGTAGCCCTGGCCTGAGCCCTTAGATCATGTTGTAATGTATTTCTTCGTGCTTGTCGAAGCTGTACTTGAAGCGCTTGAACCTCATGTGTTAATCTGGACATCTCCTTTTTAAACTCAGTGTACTACAAATCCCCATTCACGTTGACAATACTTATATCCCTACGTAGTTCTCGGATGATGGATTCATAGTCTCTTGCTATTTCCTCCTTGGCCTGCCCAACTCTTGTTCTGATTTCAGTCTCTCATTCTGTTGTGCTCTTCATAACTATCTCTTTCTTGGATCCAAAAGTATCTTGGTCATAGAACCACTCAAAATATACATGGTCTAATGCTCCTTGATCCCGATCGTATACCAGTGTGATTCGAGCAGCTTATTTTCATCCCAAACCTGCTGAGCATAATCCTCACGAACAGGATCCTCCGATGTTACCTCCCACATGAAGCTTTGCATGTGCTCCACTGTGGGCACTACCTATTTTTGACCTAATTGGCGTAGGACACTCAAAGGCACGTACGGATAAAAACCCTGAAGACCCATCAGAATCAAAAATGAATGGTGGTAAGACTTGTATATAACCTCTTTTGATAAGAACTAATGGCATTTCCATGTGATTTCATAAGTGGTCAACTTATGAAGATGCCTCATCCATGTTTTGATGCCCTCGTGGAAGCTACTATCTACGATCACATCTTTAAACCTATCTTCAAGCTCATTGTTGCAGCAATGGATACTAAAATTTATCCGTACAAGATGACGGAGAAGGTGCTCTAAAAACCATATTTGGAGTATGATGTTACAAACCTCAAAGAAATATTTTCCTTTCTGATATTTAGTCAGGGCACGATAAATATCTGACAATACCATAGGAATGATAGTGACATCCTTTCCACGCAATAAAGCGGCAACTATGTTAGATAATCGAATATCAATATTTTGGCCATGTCTTGGGAAAACCATCGTCCCTAGAAATGCCACTAGGAATGCTCTTTGCCCATGGCTTTGCCAAACTTTGTATCCAATTTTATTATCAAGCTCTTTTCCATACTTTGAAAATCCACCTGGACACCCATACCTGTTGTACAAAAAACCCAATTGAACGTGCCCTCGTTCCATACTCGATATTTTATTTTGGCTGATTGTTATCTGCTCAAGGAATTTATTGCCAGTGATGTACCTTGAGCCAAAGGTCTCTTCTTCTAAAGCTCATCACCTAACCTTGTGTATCCAGCTAACTCCTCCAAAGTGGGAGTCATTTCGAAACTATTAAAAAGGAATACGTTATTATCAGAATCCCATAAATGCACCAACGCCTCGATTAAGTCCCTCCTTGGGTTGATCTCCATAATGTTCACAAAGTGACCCAGATGGTCCTTTATCTTTTCCTGTTCACAAATGCCCATATTTTTCCACCATTGTCTCAACAACCGGGGTATTTTATGCATAAACCAAATCTGTGGGGGCTCATCATCTTTTGGTCTTTTGTCATATCTTCTTTTTATTGTATGCATACCACACATAAGTGGTAGAACATGAGGTTATGACCGACGCAAGCTTAGAAAATAAAAAAATCTTTGATACCCTGGGGTTTGACTCATAAAAGTTAGAAATAAAAATGTGGAACTCAAGTAACCGACCCTAACAACATTTTGAAGCGAGGGTTTACTGAAGAGCGGACACCCTCGTTGGAAGAAGATAAAATTTTGAAGACCAGTCCATTGTGACCCAAATGGTAAAACTTACCAATTTGTTCGATTTAAACATGACACCAGACCCTAGAGGGGTTCCTTAGGTATCTTGCATAGAGTCAAGAATTAGGTGTGCGTATTTCATTAAAATCAAGCTACCTATTATTACAAAGATTGTCCTCCAACATTTCTAAATAGGGTCTTAATAAAAATGGTCGGGTCAAAAA
The DNA here is from genome assembly GCF_000390325.3 of Nicotiana tomentosiformis. Classification (NCBI taxonomy): domain Eukaryota; kingdom Viridiplantae; phylum Streptophyta; class Magnoliopsida; order Solanales; family Solanaceae; genus Nicotiana; species Nicotiana tomentosiformis. The sequence continues at coordinate 88,854,144 of NC_090815.1, forward strand.
TGGTAAAAGGGCGAAAAAGGATATTATCACGAAAATAACCTTTTTGATTATTTCGAGAAAAGATTTTAAAGCCACCTCAACAAAAATGACCGGACATAAAGGCAAAATGATAAAAGTGGATAAAAATAGACAAATGGCTATTATTACACAAATGATCCTTTGATACTTTCATGAATGGTTTAAAGGTTGTCTCGACAAACGGCCAAAATGGGACAAAATAATAACAAGTAGACAAAATAAATAAATGGTTATTTTTACGAAAATGGCCCTTCAGTACTCCCGAGAGAGGTTCAAAGGTTGTCTTAGCAAATATGACCAGACAAAACTAGATAAAATGGTCATTTTTATGAAAACGACCCTTAAGTACTTCCGTGGAAGGTTTAAGGCTGTCTTGGCAAAATGGCTACAATACTAGATAAGATGGCCATTTTTTGCGCAAAAAAACTTTTGGTACTTCCGTAGAAGGTTTAAAGTTGTCTCAACAAAAATGGTTGGACATAAGGGCAAAATGGTAAAAGGTGACAAAAAATAGCTATTTTTTTGTTTTTATTATTTTATCTTCGAAAATTTTATGCACATGCATAATTTTATGCCTTTTTATTTTTAAAAAAATATGGGTTGAACCCGATGGAGGTTGCCTACGTATCTCACATCCAGTGAGAATCAAACTCGCGTAGTTCGGTAAAACCGAATATTGTTCTCTTCTTGATTTTTATGAAAATTAATCTTTACACCTTACGCTAGACTACTACAAAATCTTAGTAAAAAAATATTATTCGTACTAAACTAGGAGAATAATTTTTTTTTTCCGCTCAATTAATTTTCTAAAGTCGGTCAACAATGCAAGCAAGCCTTCCAAATGATATAGCAAGTAGCACATAAGTGAACATGATGGTCTTAAAGAGGATACATGTCTAATATATATCCGGTCCATGTACCGAGTTTCGCTAAGTCAAGTGCACGTGATTCAAATAAAGCGAACTTACTAGGGATATCCGACAGGAGGTTTATTATTTTAGGTTTAAATACTAGTAGAGAAGGTATCTATACTGGCTTACTTGGATGGACCAATCGAGTCGAAGAGGGTCAGCATACCGGTAGCATTGCTTTTCGGTTTAGCTGGTGGTGATCCCCGGCTAAAACACGTGTGACTAAAATCCTTCACCGGGTGACAAGCACCTCAGCTATCTCAAAGAAAGCGGGTTATGTCAAGCAAATACCCAATTTTAATTTCAAGAAGACTCAGAAGAGGCGCGTGAGAATACCGTTTATATGTACAGTTCAACAATATCAAAGCGGTAAAAAGCAGGCAAGTATCACATTAGGCCTAAATAAATCACAGTATATACAAAATTAATAAATCCAAATGAAAGTCAACATGTACAAGCTCGATTTCTGGTTGTCCCCAGCAGAGTCGCAAGAGCTGTCACACCCCTTTTTACCCCAAAAGATATGTATGTTTTATGGATTGAGGTTTAAAGAGTTTTTCCAAATAAAGTGACAAACTTAAGTTGGGATTATTTTATTTACAGAGTCGCCACTTGGAATTGATTTTTGGGTGTTCCAAGTCATCTTTTATTTGAATCCCTAGCCAAAGGAATGTTTGACTCTATTATTAATGGTACGCAAAAATAAAGTTCGGGTAAGAAATTCTGTTGACCGGAGAGAAGGTGTAAGGCATTCCCCGAGTCCCGTGGTTCTACCACAATCGCTTTATTGACTAAAAATAGCTTGGATTAATTTGGACAAACTGTGTTTTATTGAATTTCTATGTTTTACCTATCCGCTTTTAATTATTAAAATTATTAAAGAAAAGATTTGAATAAAATTGTCCTAGTTGCACCACGCAAGCGAATGTGCGACCGAGATGAATTTTATTGATTTTTGTTATAACCGCGCTAAGCAAACGAATCCGCAGTCATGACGAGGATTATTAGTACGTTATTACTTTTGGAGAAAATTACTACATTCGAAGAAATTAATTTTGAAATTTATTAAAAGTCAACTATCGTGCTACGCAAACAAATTTGCAAGTTTAGCAAAGGATTTATTAAATTAAAAACTAACTAAAGTTATTGGGTACGGTATGAGGTTAGTGAATTGATTGAATGTTAAATATCATGCTACGCAAGCGAGTACGTAAATATAAAAGTTAAAGCACGCCTATTAGTGACCTAGAATTTAAATTAATAGGTACTTGATTATTTGCGAAAAATTATCTCACGTAATTGGTCCAACTATTATGAAACTGTAGACCAATTTGTTTGCAACTATTTGAAAAGGACTAGGTTATCTCTATTTGATGATTAGTTTATTTATTTATTTATTTATTAATTTTTTTATTAAAAAAGGGCCACCATACGTGTAACTTTAAAGATTCAACAAGAGTCTTCTTTGAGAATATCACTTTTTATTCAATTTAATTGGCTTTTTCTTGTGACTTTCAAAATTCCAGTCCAGCCAATAAGTACTAGTCATCATCTACTATTAAAGGAGTCTATCATCTTAATCAATAGAATTGGCATAAGACGTTAAATCGCATCTTTAACCAAAAAATAATTCAAATTTTTAATATTACTCCATAATCCTTTGATGTTGGGTGATACATATCCAATTAACAAATTATACTTTCTTTAAAAAAGAAACATTTGAATCAATATGTTAATTCCGGTGAAATAATTATGTGAACAAAAATTTTAAAATAAATTGTATGCTCAAACATGCGAACAATTTCCTCCCTACTCATCTTTCACAACTAAAGAAAAAATCAAAACATACATTACTAGATAGCCATGAAGAGTTATGTGTAGAGCCATACCCTTTTTACTAAGATAACCCTATATGATGCCTTTCAACTGAGGTTATTTGGCCTTAAATTAACATGACAAATGCAACAAAAGTGGTCAGTTTCGAAAAATCAGCTTCTTATGTATTTACAAGTGCAACAGAAACCTTTTGCCATGAAGTTTGGCACAACAAGGTTAAACAATGCCAATAGTCCAACTTCTAACACTAAGATACTCTTCTTTCAATACTAAAACATTATTACCTCACTCATTCTTTAAGTACACTATGATCTAAGTAGTTCAAACTAATACCAAAGAACATGGATACTCAGATATGCCGACTACGAAATAAGCCAAACTATTCGACTATAACAATAAAATGATCACGAGTGTCACAACCCAATTTCACCTATAGGTCGTGAGGGCGCCCAACACTACAGCTAGGCAAGCCAAGTTAATAAATTAAGCATATATTGACAAAATTTAAAACCAAGAAAAATAATAAAATCCAAACTCTACCAATGTGTGTGCCAAGACCCGGTGTCACGACTGTATGAGCATCTAGTAGATTATACAAAACCTCAAATACTGTCTGAAATAAAATAGACAGAATAAAAAATACAAGGAGAGACACTAGTAGCTGCAGAACGGCTCAGAAAGACAGTTCACCATTATGCCCCTGGATAGCGTGGGTGTAAGACGATAGGTCCCCCACAAGTACTTGCCTCAGTTCCTGCACAAAAAGTGCAACAAGTGTAGTATGAGTACGTAAACAACATGTACCCAGTAAGTATCAAGCCTAATCTCGAAGTGGTAGAGACGAGATAGCTGACTTTGACACTTACTATGGGTCAATAATAATAATGGAAATACAACTAGGATATTTAAATCAACATGATTTACAGAATTTAAAATAATTTATTTAATCAGCGAAAATAATCAAATTCCTTCAAATGCAACAATCCTTAGTATATTAATTAAATTCCTTCAGTTCAAATAACTTCCAATTTATCAATTAAATATCATTTACAGGAATAACAATTAATTCTTTAACAAGCAAGAATAATAATTCATTAAATTCCAAGGATTTTCCAATTTATCAATTAGTTTCGCAAGCTGAAATAACTATTAAAGTATCGTGTAATTATTATTATTAGGCACGATTTCTGCCGAGGACGTACGGCCCGATCCAGAGTGTCAAGTACACTGCCGAGGGACGTGCAGCGCGATCCATAGATGCATCTATCCTGCCGAGGTGTTCGCCCCGCTCCACAAGAAAGGAGGATATTTTCTTATGTGCCTCCGGAAGGAGAGTATATTTATTATAAGATAAATTCAGGTGGAAGAAAAATTTCTTTAATCTATTAATTAATTTAACTAGAACATCAAGCATATGAGGTTTCCATCCTTTAATATCTTTATCTAACAATTCACAATATATTCATATATAGTAATTAATATTAATTAAACAAAGAATACAGTTTACACAAGTAATTCATGCTTTGAGTCCTAAACTACCCGGACTTTAGCATTAATAGTAGTTACGCACGGACTCTCGTCACCTCGTGCGTACGTAGCCCCCGCAATTAGCAATAATTATTCAATTTAATCCCTATGGGGTAATTTCCCCCTCACAAGATTAGACAAGAGACTTACCTCGTCTCAAAGTCTAATTTCTGATTATCGCATCGCATAAAATTCTCGATTCAATGAAACTATCCAAAAGTTATATAAAATAATTAATATATGTTCAATAATTCGAAATTCATCTATTAAATAAATTACTCTATCCAAAATGGTAAATTTTCTAAAATTCACCCCGGGCCCACGTGCCCGGATTCTGGAAAGTTTTGGATGAAAACGTTACCCAAAATCTCAAGAACTCAAATATATAATTTCTATCCAATTCCATAACCATTTTCGTGGTTAAAATCTCATTTTTATAAAAATTTAGGTTTTTCACCTAAACCCTTTATTTCTAAGATTTACTAGTTATAATCTACTTATAATCTACGTATTTAACTCAAGGGGTGTAAAATTAACTTACCTTCAAATTTCTAGTTGAAACCCCCCTCTCAAAAGCTCCGAAATCGCCCAAATGTGGAGAGAAAACGGGCAAAAATGGTGAATTCCCGTTCTTTTAAGCTTTCGCACCTACGGAGGTTGGAACACACCTGCGGCTTTCGCACCTGCGGAAAATCCTCACAGGTGCGAGTTTCACTCACCTGGGCCAAGGTCGCTTCTGCGCACCCTTCCTCGCACCTGCGCATTCGCAGGTGCGTAAATTCTCCGCATCTGCGGTCGATTGCCCCCTTCCCTTTTCCGCTTCTGCGAAGAAATCTCCCATATGCGAGTACCGCGCCTGTGAGCTTCTGTCGCATTTGCGAATGTCGCACCTGCGACTGGCTAAGCGCAGGTGTGATTCTGACAGTAGCTGGGAGCTTCAGTTTTGGTTCCCAACTTCCAACTTGGTTCGAGCCTCGTCCGATTGACACTCGGGGTCCCGGGGACACCGCCCGAACATACCAACAGGTTTAAAATCATAAAAGGGACTCGCTCGAACTCTCGGAACGTGTAAAACAACATCAAATCTAAGAATCATACCCTAAACCAAATTGATTCAAACTTAAAAATTTCAAGTTCTTCAAATTACATCCAATGCACCGAAATATATTTAAACTATTCGGAATGACACGAACTTTTGCATGCAAGTCTTAAATAACTATACGGAACTATTTCCAAACTCGGAATTCCAAACGGACTTCAATTACTCAAAATCCTACTCCAAACGAAATTTAAAGAAGTTTAAACCTTCGAATAGTTAATTTTTACTATTAAGCGTCAAAACGCTCCCGGCTTATCCAAAACCCGATTCGGACATACGCCCCAAGTCCAAAATTATCATACGAACCTATTGGAACCGCCAAATCCCGATTCCGAGGACGTTTTCTCAAAATGTTGACCGAAGTCAAACTTGGCCTTTTAAGACTAACTTAAGGAACCAAGTATTCCGATTTCAACCCAAACGCTTCCAAATCCCGAACCAACCATCCCCGCAAGTCAAAAATCATTAAAAGTACATACAGAAAATTTTATTTTAGGGAACGGGGTTCTAAAAGTTAAAATGACCGGTTGGGTCATTACATTCTCCACCTCTTAAACAAATGTTTGTCCTCAGACGGATTTAGAATAATACCTGGAGTGCTAAATAAGTGTGGATATTTGCTCTGCATGTCCTTGTCGGCCTCCCAAGTCGCTTCCTCGACTGGTTGGCCCCTCCACTGAACCTTTACTACAGAAATTCTCTTGGACCTCAACTGGCGAACTTGTTTATCAACAATGGCAAATGGGTCTTCTTCAGAACCCAAACTCTTATCTAGCTGAACTGAGCTAAAGTCCAACACATGTGATAGGTCAGCATGAAACTTCCGGAGCATAGATACGTGGAAAACCGGATAAACTCCCGATAGACTGGGAGGCAATGCAAGCTCATAAGCAACCTCCCCAACTCGTCTCAACACCTCAAATGGGCCTATAAACCTTGGGCTCAACTTGTCCTTCTTCCCGAATCTCATAATTCCCTTCATCGGCGAAACTTTCAAGAGAAATTTTTCACCTACCATAAATGATAAATCACATGCTTTGTGATCCGCGTAACTCTTCGGTCTGGACTGTGTTGTACGAAGTCGCTCCTGAATCAACTTTACCTTTTCCAAGGCATCCTTTACCAAATCAGTACCATATAACTTAGCCTCACCGGGCTCAAACCATCCGATAGGTGAACGGCATCGACGACCATATAAAGCCTCAAATGGAGCCATCTCGATGCTAGATTAGTAACTGTTATTATAAGAAAACTCGGCCAAAGGCAGGAAACGATCCCACTGACCTCCAAAGTCAATCACACATGCCCTGAGCCTATCCTCCAAAATCTAAATTGTCCGCTCTGACTGCCCGTCGGTCTGCGGATGGAAGGCTGTGCTGAGCTCTACACGGGTCCCCAACTCACTCTATACTGCTCTCTAGAAATGTGAAATAAACTGAGGGCCTCTATCTGATATAATAGAAATTGGCACACCGTGCAACCGAACTATCTCCTGAATATAAATCTGGGCCAACCTCTCTAAAATATACGTAGTCATAACTGGAATAAAATGTGCCGACTTGGTCAACCTGTCAACAATCACCCAAACTGCATCAAACTTCCTCAAAGTCCGCGGCAACCCAACTACAAAGTCTATAGTAATTCGTTCCCATTTCCACTCTAGTATAGTCATCTGCTGAAGTAGGCCACCTGGCCTCTGGTGCTCATATTTAACTTGCTAGCAATTTAGACACCCTAGCTACATACTCAACTATGTCCTTTTTCATTCGTCGCCGCCAATAATGCTGCCTCAAGTCACGATACATCTTAGTAGCATCTGGATGAATAGAATACCGAGAACTGTGTGCCTCCTCCAGGATCTTTTTCCTCAGTCCATCCACATTAGGAACACATAGACGATCTTGGAGTCGCAAAACACCATCCGCTCCAATAGTAACTTCCTTGGCACCACCTCGTAGTACCATTTCTTGAAGAACCATCAAGTGTGGATCATCATACTGACGAGCCTTGATCCGTTCAAATAGTGAAGACTGAGCTACAACACATGCAAGAACTCTGCTGGGCTCTGAAATATCCAGCCTCACAAGTCTATTAGCCAAGGACTGAATATCCGAGGCTAATGGCCTTTCCTCTGCTGATATTGAAAGCCAAACTGCCCATACTCTCCGCCTTTCTGCTCAAGGCATCTGCAACCATATTTGCTTTGCCCAGATGATACAGGATGGTAATATCATAATATTTTAGTAACTTTAGCCATCTGCGCTGCCTCAAATTTAGGTCCCTCTGCTTGAACAAATGCTGCAAACTGCGATGATCAGTAAAAACTTCACAAGACACCCCATAAAGATAATGTCTCCAAATCTTAAGGGCGTGAACAATCACAGCTAACTCCAAATCATGTACCGGATAATTCTGCTCGTGGGGCTTCAACTGACGTGAAGCATATGCAATAACTCTCCCTTCCTACATTAATACATAACCCAAACCAACGCGTGAAGCGTTGCAATACACAGTATACATTCCCGAACCAGAAGGTAACACTAACACTGGTGCTATAGTCAATGATGTCTTGAGCTTCTGAAAGCTTGACTCACAATCATCAGAACATCGGAACTGAACAACCTTCTGGGTTAATTTGGTCAAAGGTGCTGCAATAGATGAAAAACCTTCCACGAATCGACGATAGTAACCTGCTAAACCCAGAAAACTCCTGATCTTAGTCGCCGAAGTGGGACGATGCCAATTCTGAACTGCCTCAATCTTTTTGGGATCAACTTTAATACCCTCGCCCGATACAATATGTCCCAAAAATGCTACAGACTCAAGCCAAAACTCACATTTAGAAAACTTAGCATATAGCTTTTGTTCCCGCAATGTCTGAAGCACTACTCTCATATGTTGCTCATACTCTTCCTTACTGCGCGAGTAGATCAAAATTTCATCAATGAAGACAATGAAAAATGAATCGATATATGGCCTGAATACCCTGTTCATCAGATCCATAAACGCTGTCAGGGCATTAGTTAAACCGAAAGACATTACTAGAAACACATAATGACCATATCTAATACAGAAAGCAGTTTTTGGAACATCCGAATCTCGAATATTCAACTGATGATACCCCGGCCTCAAGTCGATTTTAGAGAACCCCTTAGCACCATGTAACTGGTCAAATAGATCATCAATACACGGCAACGGGTACCTATTCTTAATAGTAACTTTGTTCAATTGGCGATAATCAATACACATTCGCTTGGTGCCATCTCTCTTCTTCATAAATAATACTGGTGCACCCCAAGGCGATACACCCGGTCTGAAGAACCCTTTGGCTAGTAACTCCTCAAGCTAATCTTTCAACTCTTTCAATTCTTTCGGAGCCATGCGATACGGTGGAATAGATATAGGCTGAGTATCTAGAGCCAAGTCAATACAGAAATCAATATCACGATCAGGTGGCATACCTGGAAGATCTGAAGGAAATACATTGAAGAACTCCCGAACTATAGGTACTAAATCAATAGCCAGAGTCTCTGCAGTAGTATCCTGAACATAGGCTAGATAAGACAAACAACCCTTCTCAACCATGTGTTGAGCCTTTATAAAAGAAATAACCCGATTAAATGAACTAACCGACGAACCCTTCCACTCCAGCCTAGGAAAAGATGGAATAGCCAAGGTAACAGCTTTGGCATGACAATCTAGAATAGCACAATATGGAGATAATCAGTCCATACCCAAAATAATTTCAAAATCGGTCATCTCAAGTAATAAGAGATCTTCTCTAGTTTCATAACCACTGAATGTAATAATACAAGACTGGTATATCCGCTTCACAATAACAGAATCGCCTATATGAGTGGACACATAAACAGGAGTACTCAAGGACTCACGAGAAACACCCAGGAATGGAGCAAATAGAGATGACACGTATGAATACGTGGATCCTGGATCAAATAATACTGAGGCATCTTTGCCGCAAATAGAAATAATACCTGTAATTACAGCATCTAAGGCCTCTGCATCTGGTCTAGCTGGAAAAGCATAGAACCGAGCTGGAGCACCAACTGGTTGGCCTCCGCCTAGCTGACCTCCACTTCTAGGACGGCCCCTACCTACCTGTCTTCCATCTCTTGGTGGTCGTACTACTGGTGGAGCAACTGGTCCGGTAAGCATAGGCTGCTGACCCTGCTGCACTGGTCTACCCCAAAGCCTTGGGCAAAACCTCCGCATGTGACTAGGATCCCTGCACTCGTAACAACTCTTCGGTACAATGAGCTACTGACTAAGAGTCTGGCCCTGGGGACCTGAATACCCATTGGGAGGACCCTGAATAATTGGTGGCCGGTAAGAACTCTCTGGTATAGCACTGAGATAAGGTCACACTGGAGCACCTCGAGGAGGTGGTGGTGCTCAAAATGGGGGTCTACTGGACTGCCCCCTCACGAACTGACCTCTGCCCCCAGACGGAGCACCTCTGAACTCTCCGGAGTACGTGAACTGCTTATCTCTCATAATCTACTCTCGGCTCCGCTGACGCACACCTTTAATCCTCCAGGCTATCTCCACAACTAGCTCAAAAGAAGTACCCATCTCAACATCTCGAGCCATAGTGGCCTGAATTCCAGTATGTAAACCGGTTACAAACCTCCGCACTCTCTCCGCCTCAGTAGGGAGTATCATAAGTGCATGGCGAGATAATTCAAAAAACCTCGCCTTATAATCGGTCACTGATATCTGACCCTGCTAGAGCTACTCAAACTGAAACCGCAACTCTTCCCTCTAGGAGGGTGGAATATACCTATCTAGGAAGATACAGGTGAACCTGTCCCAAGTCATGGGAGGAGAATCTGCTGGTCTGCCAAGAACATAAGACTTCCACCATCTACGGGCTCTGCCCTCTAGCTGAAAAGTAGCAAAGTCTACCCCACGAGACTCTAATATCTTCATGTTGTATAGTCTATCCTTGCACCGACCAATGAAGTCCTGTGGATCCTCATGTCGCTCACCCTCAAAGATAGGAGGATGTAGTCTACTCTATCTGTCCAATAGTTTCTGAGGATCAGCGGCTACAGCTGGCCTGGGCTCAGGTGTAGCTGCTTCCACTGGCTGGGCTCCACCCACGGGTAGTGCACCCTGGGTCTGATATACAGCAGCTTCCTGTCCATGAGCCTGCGCGGTAGGGGTCTGTGCTCCCCCGCCCTCCTGAGATGTGGCTAGGTCTGCCGGAAATAAACCGGCCTGAGTCATATTATCCATGAACCGCAATATACAACCCATGACATCCTGAAATCACGGTGCAAATGTGAAATCCACCGGAGCTGGCTCTGCCACAGGCACCTCACCCTGCTCTTCAATAATGGGATTCTCTGCTGGACCCTCTGGCAGCATAACTGGAACAGTCCTGGGACGTCCTCGCCCTCTACCACGGGCTGGAGCCCTCCCTTGGCCTCGGCCTCTAGCAACTGGGGGAGTAGCTCTTCCCTGGTCTGGAACCTCATTTGAGCATGTTCTCACCATCTGAGATAATAAGAGAAGGATATTTAGAACTACATCAATTGCATGATGGAATATGAAGAAAGGTACTTTCGTAACACCCTATAGCCTCTCGAAGATAAGTACAGACGTCTCCGTACCGATCCCCAAGACTATATTAGATTTGCTCATAACTTGTGAGACCTACGTGAACCTAGTGCTCTAATATCATGTTGGCACGACCCACTTTCACATATAGGTTATGATGGTGCCCAACACTACAGCTAGGCAAGCCAAGTTAATAAATTAAGAATATATTGATAAAATTTAAAACCAAGAAAAATAATAAAATCCAAACTCTACCAATGTGTGTGCCAAGACCTGGTGTCATGAGTGTATGAGCATCTAGTAGATTATACAAAATCTCAAATATTGTCTGAAATAAAATAGACAGAATGAAAAATACAAGGAGAGACACTAGTAGCTGCAAAACGGCTTAGAAAGATAGCTCACCACTATGCCCCTAGATAGTGTGGGTGTAAGACGATAGGTCCCCCACTAGTACTTACCTCAGTTCCTGCACAAAGAGTGCAGCAAGTGTAGTATGAGTACGTAAACAATGTGTACCCAGTAAGTATCAAGCCTAATCTCGAAGTGGTAGAGACGAGATGACCGACTTTGACACTTACTATGGGCCAATAATAATAATGAAAATACAACTCGAATATTTAAATCATCATGATTTATAGAATTTAAAATAATGTATTTAATCAGCGAAAATAATCAAATTCCTTCAAATGCAAAAATCCTCAGTATATTAATTAAATTTCTTCAGTTCAAATAATTTCCAATTTATCAATTAAATATCATTTACAGGAATAATAATTAATTCCTTAACAAGCAAGAATAATAATTCATTAAATTCCAAAGATTTTTCAATTTATCAATTAGCTTCGCAAGCTGAGATAACTATTAAAGTATTGTATAATTATTATTATTAAGCATAATTTCTGCCGAGGACGTATGACCCGATCCAGAGTGCCGTGTACACTGCCGAGGGACGTGCGACGCGATCCATAGATGCATCTATCCTGCCGAGGCGTTCGGCCCGCTCCACAAGAAAGGAGGACATTTTCTTATGTGCCTTCGGAAGGAGAGTATATTTATTATAAGATAAATTCAGGAGGAAGAATAATTTCTTTAATCAATTAATTAATTTAACCAGAACATCAAGCATATGAGGTTTCTATCCTTTAATATCTTTATCTAACAATTCACAATATATTCATATATAGCAATTAATATTAATTTAATAAAGAATACAGTTTACACAAGTAATTTATGCTTTGAGTCCTAAACTACCCGGACTTTAGCATTAATAGTAGCTACGCACGGACTCTTGTTACCTCGTGTATACGTAGCCCCCTCAATTAGCAATAATTATTCAATTTAATCCCAATGGAGTAATTTCCACCTCACAAGATTAGACAAAAGACTTACATTGTCTCAAAGTCCACTTTCCGATTATCGCGTCGCGTACAATTCTCGATTCAATGCCGAAAAATCCGAAACTATCCAAAAGTTATATAAAATAATTAATATATGTTCAATAATTCGAAATTCATCTATTAAATAAATTTCTCTATCCAAAATGGTAAAACTCCTAAAATTCACCGCGGCCCCATGTGCCCGGATTCTAGAAATTTTCAAATGAAAACGTTACCCATAATCTCAAGAACTCAAATATATAATTTATATATAATTCCATAACAATTTTCGTGGTTAAAATCTCATTTTTAAAATAATCTAGGGTTGTCACCTAAACCCTTGATTACTAAGATTTACTAGTTATAATTTACTTATAATCTACATATTTAACTCAAGGGGTGTAGAATTAACTTACCTTCAAATTGCTAGTTGAAACCCCCCTCTCAAAAGCTCCGAAATTGCCCAAATATGGAGAGAAAACGGGCAAAAATGGTGAATTCCCGTTCTTTTAAGCTTTCTGCCAAACAGGTCTTTCGCATATGCGGAGGTTGGAACGCACCTGCGGCTTTCGCACCTGCGAAAAATCCTCGTAGGTGCGAGTTTCACTCGCCTAGGCCAAGGTCGCATCTGCGTACCCTTCCTCGCACCTGCGCGTTCGCAGGTAAGTAAAATCTCTGCATCTGCGGTCGATTGCCCCTTCCTTTTTCTGCTTCTGCGAAGAAATCTCGCATATGTGAGTACCGTGCCTGCGAGCTTCTGTCGCATCTGCGAATGTCGCACTTGCGACTGGCCAAGCGAGGTGCGATTCTGACAGTAGTTGGGAGCTTCAGTTTTGGCTCCCAACTTCCAACTTGGTCCGAGCCTCGTCTGATTGACACTCGGGGTCCCCGGGACCCCACCCGAACATACCAACAGGTTTGAAATTATAAAAAGGACTCGTTCGAAATCTCGGAACGCGTAAAACAACATCAAATCTAAGAATCATACCCTAAACCAAATTGATTCAAACTTAAAAATTTCAAGTTCTTCAAATTATTTCCATTGCGCCGAAATATACTTAAACTACTCGTAATGACACGAAATTTTGCATGCAAGTCTTAAATCACTATACAGAACTATTCCCAAACTCGGAATTCCAAACGGACTTCAATTACTCAAAATCCTACTCCAAACCAAATTTAAAGAAGTTTAAACCTTCAAATAGTTGATTTTTACTATTAATTGTCAAAACGCTCCCGGGTTATCCAAAACCCGATTCGGACAAACGCCCCAAGTCCAAAATCATCATACAAACCTATTGGAACCGCCAAATCCCGATTCTGAGGTCGTTTTCTCAAAATATTGACCGAAGTCAAGCTTGGCCTTTTAAGGCTAACTTAAGGAACCAAGTGTTCTGATTTCAACCCAAACGCTTCCAAATCCCAAACCAACCATCCCCGCAAGTCAAAAATCTCTAAAAGCACATACGAGAAATTTTATTGTAGGGAACGAGGTTCTAAAAGTTAAAATGACTGATTGGGTCATTACAACGAGTATGCAGATATTAGCACTCAAATATTCAACAAATTCTTTGAATAAAACTGCTCGAAACAAAGCTAAACAAGCCCATCTTTTCATCATCTTCTATTAAAGAAAAGAAACTGCATTACAAGTGTTTGGAAGGTTACCTGAAAAGCATAAATACAGCAGTAACAGTGCCAGAAATTCGGTAATAGAGGGAATAGGAATAGCAATGAAAACAACAGTAGGAAAGGCAGTGCACTCAACAGTGATAAGCAGCCCAGAATTCTTAGTAAAAAAGGTGATTTTTCAAAGGAAAAAATAAGTTCAGAACAAACTTCAAGACTCACCCCTGAGGCTTACAATTTCAGCTTAATAAAGGAAGCTTCAACTAAAAATTTTCTCGCAATTCTCTCCTTTTTTTTTCTTAGTGAGTAGATATTTTTCTTTTTTTCTTTTTGCTCTAAAGATGTATGTTCTTATATATGAGAAACAACCAGGCATTGTATGATTAAAAATCAATCTATTTTGACAGATCTTTCCACAAGATTTGCTCTAAAATTTAAAGGGCAAGACTTTCTAGTTCAATCTTGTCCAAAAGAGAGTATTTCAACCAAAACTTTCTCTTAACTATTCAAAGAAAGATGTTTGTTAAAAAACTATCCAAAAGTTTATATTTTCTTCCCAAACAAATGACTTTTGAGTTTTGTACTCAAAAAGTCTTGAAGCAGTAAATAAAAAACCAAACAAGTACCCTATACTATCAAGTATTCTTTCACTACCTCATTTTTATTAATACAAAACTATTCTACTACTTCAACAAGTGCAAAAACAGAAAATTTAGCATTTCAAACATCAAAAACTAATGCTAAAATAATTAATAAGAGACAAAATAAATTCTTAAAAATAAAAAAATTAAATAAAAAATCAGCCATGAAATAAAAAAGAATAAGATTTTTACCATTTCACAATTCAAGTGGCCGAAACAATGGTGGTATGCCAACCGAGGGTATTCGGGGAGGTCGCCGGATTTTCGGGGTGGAATTAATATCAATAAGTAGGTCTTGGGGAGCTTTATCGGTTGATGTAGGTATTGTGGGGGTGGGGGTGCACGGAACATCAACAATTTGGGCAAAAAGGTGGCTTCAAGGATTTCTTAGATCTAAAATTCGTGGATTTTGGGGGGGGGGGGGGGTTAAGGATTTGGTTTGGAGATATGGAAAGAGGAGGTTGTGGAGATCACTGATCTCGTCTAATTTCACTCCTCAATTCGTGGTTATAAAATGGTCGATGCAATAATAATACCCAACAAAGGTCGGGGTGGAATTTCGCAGGGAGATATAGATATGGGAGTTAGTAGTATATATCGTAGCGTGTGATTTTGTATATCTAAATTTGCACTTCCACCAAATTGGGTTGTTTTAAAGTCTAATTTTAACTATGAAGGCAATTTAAAAAATAAAACTAGAAGATTATTTTTATTGTTTTTCAAATATTGTAAAAGCCTAGGGCTATGACCTTCACCTAAGTGATTGCCTAATGGGTTATAAACTTAAAGCTTATATTATTGGTCGGGGTGTATTATATCCATCAACACTCAAGTACCCACTCAATACCTCTCGGGTTGCCCAATTTGGCGTTTTCATGTCTAAATGGGTATTGAACAAAACGGTTGATAAACAACTCAAGTTGGGTTTTACTATTTCTAGGTTCAACCCTTTAATTGGGATTATCAATCACTCGATTGACCCAATTTCTTATTAGCCAATTTTTCCTAGACTAAATCTTTCTTTCTCAAGTAGAGACCAAGTCAAATAGACATGAACTAATATTTGCAACCATTAATTCATCAAATAAAAGCAAGAACAAGGCTAAATAATAAACACTCAACCATAAACAAGCAATAAATTAAACACCCATTACGTTTACACACTAGGGTTGGGTCACAACCCTAGTGTAAATCTAGCTACTCATGCTCAAAATGGAAGAAATAGAAGAATAAATGCAGATTAAACTCATATTGCTAAATTAAGTTGATAAACTCTATGTTGAAATAGTTCAAAATATGAAAAACTACTAAAAGAAGCAAAGAAAAACAGCTACTGAAATTGCTGATGTCAAAAGTTGACATAAAAAAGTGAAACTCTTCTATTTATACAGGGCTAGAACTTTCAGACAAAAAATACCCTTTCAGAGGTTCTGTGACCGCACAATTCCATGTGCGGTCTGCACTTTTCTTTAGCTTGACGGGATTGAAAATCTGCGGCCGCATAATTCTGAACTGTGGTCGCACTGCACTCTTTCTGCGGTCCGCACAATTGTAAGTGATGCCACATCTTGCTCTTTTGCGGTTCACACACTTCTAATTGTGGCCGCTCATCTCTTCTTCTGCGGCCGCACAATAATTGTGCGGTCTGCACTTTTGGTAGACTTGAAATGCAGGTTCTCTGAACTTTGCTCTTGACCTAGCTTCTGGGGCAGCACAATTCATCTCCGCACTACACTTTGCACCATTCTCTTATGGAAATCCTTTCATCACCTGTGGCCGCAGATGATATTCTGTGGTCCACATTTCTGAGCTTTTGTGACTGTTTTTGTCCTTGAGTTCAGATTACTCCTTCTTGAGTTGGATTTCATCTTTGGAGCTCATCTTCCAATATTCCTGCAATTAAGCACATTTTCTCAGTTTTCGAGAACACAATTAAGCATTTTTGGACTAAAATGAAAGCTAAAAGGCGCTAATAAATAGTCAAAATCCCCACTGATCAACTCCCCCAAACTTAAGCTTTTGCTTGTCCTAAAGAAAATAAAGCAGTTCCCTCCTCCACAAATTAAAAGCCATTCAAGCTAAACAAAGGTGAGTCATTCACATATCAAGGGACCAACAATTACCCACACCACTTATGAATTATCAACAAGGCAACAAGTTAAACTTTTAAGCACAAATAGTTCTAATGTGGCACTTGAGCATCAAGAGTTGACTTTTATTCATCAAGCAAGCTCGCTCTTCTATGTAGGTCATTGTGGATCTCAAACTCCTCCTCCTCTACTCTGTGTTTTCCTATCTCACTTAAGAATATAACACTCAATCCAAAGATTTGTGAAAGGTTCGCTCATCTCTCTCAAAAGAATGTCGCAAGTACGACTTTAAGTACCATGGGCTTGAACCTCATGTAAATCACCACTAATGTAAGCTCACCTAGCTTGAAATCACGTAGGGCTTTTTCGGAATGCAATGGGTGCTTTTGGACTAAGGCTGGATATGCTATGATAGAACGGGTTCATCTTTCCTTAAGCACTCTATTTTCTTTTATTGGCTCATGCTTTGCCAACTCTTTGAGAAATTTTCCTTTCCTTAGGGGAACTAGAGAGACTTAACATCACTCTTTCTTGGTCATTATATTTATTTTCTCCTTCTTTGATTTCTCCATGCTTTGCATCATTACTTTTCTTTGAATCCTTTCAACTCTTCAACTTATTCACTTTCTTTTGCATTTTTCTTTTTGTTCTTTCTTTTTCTTGCCTTTACTTCTCTTTATTTCTTTTCTCTTTTGTGCCTTGATACCTTTTTCAAACTCCTCGTCTCTCTCCCAAACTTACGTGTTTAGCCAATTGTTTCACAAGAGTATTAAGGAAAGCTCGGGAGCCAAGAAAGGGTCACGATAAAACTGGTAAAGGCTTGTAATATGGTTATCAAATGAGAAAGGTTTTAGGCTCAAATGGGTTGACTAGGGATAACAACATTGGTGGGCACTAGAAAATTTCAAGCGGATCAAGGAGAGCCTACAATTACTTCCCAAGCCAAGCCAAACTTCAAATTTTGCCTAGAAACATATTCGGGGCAAGTTCTAGACAATTCGCATGGGTACTTGGACTTGCAAAAACAACATCTCACCTCTCACACAGTTGGATTGTTAAAGAGGATATAGTTGAGGGCCCATAATGACCATATTCAAGATTGAAAATCGCTATGGTTCGACTAAACCACCCGATGATTGCCTAAGTCAACACAAGAGTCAAAAGGTCACTAACTAGAGCTATTTATTTCCAAAAACCTTATTTTTAGCCATAAGGATGTAGTTAAGTGTGTTGGTACCAAGTGAAACATGTTTGACTCTTCGAGCATGACTCAATTAGGTCTTTTTATTCATTATTACTACTATTATTACCTAAACACCAAAAACATACTAAATCCCTTAAGAAGGTTGTCACGCCATCCATCGTTGGGAAGAGTAACCTGGTTCACACAAAAACTACTTTTGGAAAGAACCGTGGTATTAAGAAAACCAAGGGCTTATTATCTACTAAAACATAAAAATAAGCTATTAAAGCAAAAGGAAGACAAACATAAAGATAAAGAAGCTAATAAAGAGAAAAACTATGAAAAGTAAAACGAATATACATAATGAGGGATAAGAGAGAATATATACATAATGAGAAAGAAGAAGAAAATAGTAATAAGTTAATTATAGGCCAAATGTCTCACAATTATTAAAATACAGAATTTGAATCATCAAATTGTCAAAGAAACTCCACCCCCCCCCCCCGAATAAAAATAAGCATTGTCCCAATGCTTAAGAAAATAAGAGTAATAGAAGGGTGAGAGTGAAGAAAACTCCCTATGGCTCTGTGGCCATCTACGTGTCCCCAGAAGTGGCACCGACCTTAGTCTCCAATTGGATCTCATTATCCTCAAGTACGGGAGTGTCTGGGTTGGTGAACATCTGATGTACTGCCTCGACAGTGTCAGCAGCAAGGTCTGGCTCCTCAAACTGGCCAGCTGCTGCAGTAGGTACTGTGGGATCTAGGCCTGGGTGGTGTGGGTCAATAAGCATGTCAAATGGAATATCTCCTGCTGCTGCAAGCTTCGTAACCTGGCTCTGCAGCTCTTCTACTGGCTTCTTAGAGGCTTGTCGCTTTCTCATTTTCTTCACCTTTTTACCCAAATCCTCTATTACGGACCCATGTTGTACAGAGTGGCCATGATAGTGTTCTGATAATCAATGATCTTCTTCAGGGTTTCTTCAACTGTGGGGTGAATCTTGAGCACCGGCATAGATGACTGCGCTGCAACATGACCGGATATGTCAGATAGCTTTGCAGTAGAAGTCTGCATCCAGATATTGAGGCTCGCTAAACTCTGGGAGACACGCAATGCCGATAGCGGAGCAGAAGGAATAAGCACCGACTTCAAAGCCGAGGTGGGAGGCACTGAGGCTGAAGGTGGAGGCATGGCAACTACACTAGAAGATGGCTCTACTGAAGTGGAAATCATATATGTTGACTCTGCAGCTACCACCAAAGGCTAATCATACTGACATACGGTAGTAGTCGGCCGATACTTTCTTTGCCCGAACCTTCGTGTCAAAATCTTTGGGATCTACTCGTGCATACGTAAAGTACTCTGTGAGGGTGTAGAGATACGGGTAGGAAGTATCAGCCTACCTGGCGACCACTGACATGTTGGCCGACATCATGACACCTACATTGATCGGGTACCCGGCCATAATAGAAGTGACTAAAACTGCCCGTGGAATAGAAAAGTTTGTCTCATTCTGGCACGGGTCTAGTATGCTGCATACGAAGGTCCTCCATCCCTTCGCCTCAAAATTTAGGGTGTTCCGCTGAATAGGAACCTCTGCAGTGATCCATGGTAGTGGTGGCCCCGGGGCTGCAAGAAGCTCAGCTTGCCATGGGCAAGCTGTATCACTCATCGCCAGCTTCTCCAAGTACTGTACCAGCTCAACGTCCTCAAACCTCAAGTAGGAGTTCAGTGTGTGCTGGTCGAACCGCACCTTCAGATTTCTCACTTTTGTAACTTTGGTCCCTTTCTTAATATGTGCCACATTGGCATAGAACTCTCAGACCAAATATTCCTTGGGATCCATAATTGACTAGGTGAACCACATCCACCCCTTCCTCTCTCGGAACTGTCTGTCCACGGCTGGATTATACTTGTCAAGATCTTGAAGTAGGAACTTTCGCTCGAGAGTGAGCAATCTCACCGGCCACCAGCCACGGAAGCTGGTAAAGGCAGCTAGACTCATAAAATGATCCTCCCAGACCTCTTTCTTCTTCGACCTCTCAAGGCCGGCAACTATAGTATCACCCCCTCGGCCATCATCTGGAATATCATCAGTAGCAGTTGTTAGTGCCTCAGGGACAGGTGTAGCAGAGGGATCTGAAGCCTAACTTACACTCTACGATCCCTCGGAAGTGCTATGTGAGGAGGAAGGCTCGTATTGGAGTTGATACCTTCCTAGTGGTTGCTATGGCTATGATTAAACAACAGGATGCTCTTGCACTGAGTCGCCCTCCGATGCTTCCCGAGGTGGGGCATATGAACTAGATTTGGAGGGATTGGCTGTCTTCCTCGGCCTGCTATAGATTTCTTGGTGATTATCTTTTGCAGGGCAAGGGGTAAAGTGCTTTGCTTCTGCCTCTGGAAGGTTTACCCCATCCCTTTGAAGTGTCACCACGGCCACGAGATCTAACCAATTTTTGTAACAAGCAACATCAGAAGTCAGTTGTAATTTAATTGCACATAGACAACATATCACATTGTGGAACATGAGTTCAGGGTGGGGAAGTGCGGTCCACACAATCGCAAGTGCGGCCGCAAACTGGGTTGTACGGACCGCACAATTTGGACTTGCGGCATCAGAGAGAGAAATGCGGTCCGCACAATTTTTGAATGCGACCACAAAATTGAAGTGTGGTACGCACATTTCTTATTGCGTCCGCACATTAGATTTTCCAAAAGTGCCAACTCTCTGATGACAGAGATTGGCCTGATCTGCGGACGCACACACTTTTCTGCGGCTGCGGTGGAATTTCTGCGGTCCGCACAATTTCAAGTGCGACCTCAGAATGTACTTGACCAAGGACCCTAGATCTCAACTTTGTGGGCCGCACAATTTCTTGTGCGACTGCAGATTTCTAAACCAACGCTATCAGACTTCTAGGGTTTTCAAGTTTTTACACAAATTCAACATGGTATTAACAATTAAGGAAGCAAATCAATTTACCCAGTCCCCAAAAAGCAATTAGTAGTTAACCCAACATAGATTAACCCCTACATGGTAGTAAAATTGAAATCTATTGATAAATGGCCTAAAACTACCTAACAAATTATAAATTAAACTAAAAGTTAAAAAATTCTATGAGAAATTATCCATACCAGATATGAAGGAGTGCAATTAAATGATCACAGATGTGGATGTAGTGGGGCAGATGATTGAACAGATGATTTCCATGTTTTAGAATTTAGAGTGCTAGGAGAGGGAAAAACTTTGTACAGTTGCCTTAGGCTACAATTTGTACTTGCAGGCAGACTTGGGAAACAAAAGAGGAGTGCGACCGCACAATTCCTTCTACGGTCCGCACTCTATTACCGGGAGGCTCAAAAGCCTTTGTTGATCTGCGGTCCACAAAATTTGTGGTGCGATCGCAGATTTTGACTACGGACCGCATAATTCGAGGTGCAGCTGCAGATTGGCCATTTCTATGATAGACCAAACTTCAGAGAGACCCACACAAGAATTGTGCGACCCGCACAAGAATTGTGCGACCGCAGTTTCCTTCTTCTATAGCATTCAAAATTGTGTCGTCCGCACTTTTTCCACACTTGGCCAATTTTCTGAGAACAGTTCCTGTAAAGCACACTTTTTCCTATGACACACTTCACATCCAGTTAGCACAAAAATAACACATATCTACGAAAGAAGAAAGTAAAAAGAAAAAGGAAACATGGGTTGCCTCCCAAGAAGCGCCTGATTTAATGTCATGGTACAACGCAGATTACCATCACTTCAAATGAATAACTGCCACCACGTGGGCATCATCAGCTTTTCCCAAATAATTCTTCACCTGGTGACCATTGACTTGGAATACCTCATCATTTTTGTTCTTCAAGTCCAATGCACCAAAAGGTGTCACACCCACGATTTCAAAGGGACCACTCCATTTGGATTTCAACTTTCTGGAAAACATCTTCAACCGTGAGTTGAACAACAAAACAAAATCACCCACCTTGAACTCCTTGTTTTGGATATATTTGTCATGAAGGTCCTTCATCCTCTCTTTGTACATGGACGAACTTGCATATGCATGGTACCGGAACTCATCCAATTCATTCAAATGTGCAACCCGCAAGTTAGAGATGGCATTCCAATCAAGATTCAACTTCTTTAAAGCCCACATGGCTTTGTGCTCAAGTTCCACCAGAAGATGACAAGCTTTGCCAAATACCAACTGGTATGGAGACATTCCGATAGGAGTTTTGTAGGAGTCTTATAAGCCCATAGTGCATCATCAAGCTTATTTGACCAATCCATCCGATTAGCATTCACTGTTTTGGACAATATCCTCTTTATCTCCCGGTTGGAGACTTCCACTTGACCGCTAGCCAGAGGATGATAGGGAGTTGTAACTTTATGAGTGACACCATACTTGCTAAGCAAAGTGTCAAATTCCTTGTTGCAAAAATGCGACCCCCCATCACTTATGATCTCCCGCGGAGTACCAAATCTTGTGAAAATATTCATCTTCAAGAACGCCACCACACTCATCGCTTCATTGTTGGGTAGAACAATGACCTCAACCCATTTAGACACATAATCAACTGCGACCAAGATGTAGGTATTTCCACAAGAAATCACAAAAGGACCCATGAAGTTAATACCCCACATATCAAAGATATCAATCTCCAAAATGGTAGTGAGAGGCATTTCATTCTTCTTCGAGATTCCACCGGCCCGTTGGCATTCATCACATCATTTCACCATATCAGTTGCATCTTTGTAGAGAGTGGGCCAATAGAAACCACAACTTAGTACTTTAGAAGACGTTCTTGCTCCGCCATGGTGACCACCATAAGGCGAAGAATGACATGCTTCAAAAATAACATTTTTCTCTTCATTCGGTTCACATGTTCTAATTACCCCATCTGTGCAAATCCGGAAGAGGTAAGGCTCATCCTAATAATAGTCTTGACAATCCCGTTTGAGCTTCTTCCTTTGGTTTGAAGAGAAATCATCCGGGATGATTCCACATATAAGGAAGTTTGCTACATAAGCGAATCATGGAACCTCCTTCATTGAAATAGCCAAGAGTTGCTCATCGGGGAAGGAGTCATTGATTTCAAGGCCATTATGCGGCCTCCCCTCCTCTTCTAAATGAGACAAGTGGTCCACCACTTGATTTTTACTCCCTTTTCGATCTTGGATGTCAATATCAAACTCTTGCAACAATAGCACTCATCTCATCAACCTAGATTTTGAATCTTTCTTCCTCATAAGATAGCGAAGCACCACATGATCTGTATGAACAATAACCTTTGCACCCATTAAGTATGGGCGGAACTTTTCAATTGCAAACACAATGGCAAGAAGATTTTTTTCAGTAACGATGTAATTGACTTGGGCATCGTTCATGGTCTTACTAGCATAGTAGACCGGATGAAAGATCTTGTTAATACGTTTCCCCAAAACTGCTCCAACCGCTACATCACTAGCATCGGACATGAGCTCAAAAGAAATACTCCAATTGGGAGCGGTGATAATGGGAGTAGTTGTCAACTTGAACTTTAGCAATTCAAATGCCCTCATGCAATCGTCATTGAAGTGAAATTTAGCATCTTACTCTAAAATCTTGCACAGAGGGCTCACCACTTTGGAAATTTCCTTTATGAAGCGTCGATAGAACCCCGCGTGACCCAATAAAGTTTTCACGCCTTTCACTGAAGTTTGAGGTAGAATTTTATAAATCACCTCTATCTTTGCCTTGTCGACCTCTATGCCATTCTTTGAAATTTTGTGGCCAAGGATAATGCCTTCCTCGACCATGAAATGGCATTTCTCCCAATTTAGCACCAAGTTCGTTTCTTCACACCATGCCAACACTTTATCCAAATTTGCCAAACAATCATCAATGGAATCCCCGACTACCAAAAATTCATCCATGAAGTCTTCAAGGTAGACTCTACCATATCCGTAAAGATCTCCATCATACACAATTGAAAATTTGTCAGTGCATTGCATAAATCAAATGGCATCCGCTTGAAAGAAAAAGTGTCATAGGGACAAGTGAAAGTTGTTTTCTCTTGATCTTTCGGGGCAATAAGGATTTAATTATAGCCCGAATATCCTTCTAGAAATCAATAGAAAGCTCGACTGGCTAACCTATCAAGCATTTGGTCAAGGAAAGGGAGTGGAAAATGGTCTATCCTTGTGACTTTGTTTAGCTTCCGATAGTCTATACACACTCTCCACCCGGTCACTGTTCTTGTGGGAATCAATTCGTTCTTGTCATTGGTGACCATTGTTATGCCTCCTTTTTCGGGACACATTGCACCGGAGAAGTCCAAGAACTGTTGAAAATAAGGTAGACCACCCCGGCATCCAACCATTTGATAATCTTCTTTTTCACCATGTCTTGCATGGCTTCATTGAGTCTCCTTTGATGTTCAATGAAGGGTTTGGCATCTTCCTCCAATTTAATCTTGTGCATGCAAAATGCGGGGCTTATTCCCTGAATATCCGCCAAAGTACACCCAATAGCTTTCTTCCTCTTGTGGAGCACCGCCAATATGGAGTCAATCGGCACATCAGTTAAACAAGAGGAAAGAATAACCGGTAAAGTAGAACAGAGGCCAAGGAATTCATACCTGAGATGTGGGGGCTATGACTTCAACTCCAAGATCGGCGGCTCTTCAATTGAAGGCTTTGTAGGAGGAGTTTTCATATTCTCAAGATCCAAGGAAAGTTTCCAGGGTACATAGTTGTATGACCCCATTCCTTGCAAAGAATTAACATATTCCATGAAGCCATCCATCTCTTCATCATCAAAATTTAGCAAGACGGTCTCCAACATATCACCCACATCAATCGTGGCACTTGTATCATCAATAATCACATCGATCACCAAGTCCATGAAACAACACACTTTATTGATATTAGGTTGCCTCATAGATTTGCACACGTGGAACACCACCTTCTCATCACCAACCCGAAAAGTGAGTTTTCCGGCTTCCATATCAATAAGAGCCTTCCCCGTGTCAATGAAAGGTCTACCAAGAATAATCGGCACCTCATAGTCCACTTTACAATCAAGAATAACAAAATCCACCGGGAGAATGAACTTCTCCACACGAACCAATACATCTTCAATCACCCTCAATGGTCTCTTCATTGTACGATCTGTCATTTGTAGTCTCATGGATGTGGGTCTTGGTTGCCCAATTCCCAAAGTCTTGAAAACCGAATAGGGAATCAAATTGATACTTTTCCCAAGATCACAAAGAGATTTTGCAAATTCGGCACTTCCAATGGTACAAGGGACTGTGAAAGCACTGGGATCTTCCAATTTATGAGCCATCGAATGCACACTTGCACTTACTTGGTGAGTGACTTTGATGGTTTCAAAATTCATTGACCGATTTTTGTCACCAAATCCTTCATAAACTTTGCATATCCGGGAATTTACTCTAAGGCTTCAACTAATGGAACATTTATTGAGAGACTCTTCATCACATCAATGAACTTTTTTAATTGATTCTCGCCATTTTTATTGGCAAGCCTTTGAGGATATGAAGGAGGTGGCTTAGGAAATGGTGCCTTAGCTTTTTGCACTACCAGTTCCTGTATATCAATCACATGATCCCTAGATGGGTTCACTTCCTCTTGAGTCTCTTCCACCATGTCATCAATATCAATCCGCACTTCATCCACAAGTTTCCTTTGATTTGAGGTGGTTGCATTCCCACCTCTTCCACTTCTTGTAGTAACAGCCATGGCATGCCCCGTATTATTTCCACCCTTTGGGTTCACCACTGTGTCTCTTGGTAGTGCCCTCTTAGGACGAGAATTCAAAGTTTGAGAAATTTGCCCATTTGCACCTTTATGTTACGGATCAATGTATTGTGTAAAGAAAGTTGGGCATCAGAATCAGCATTCTTCTCCATCATTTGCTTGAACATGTTCTCAATACGGCCCATTTCATTGTTGGAAGAACTAGGACCATGGGAAGGATAAGGAGGTGGGTTGCTTGATTGATGATACATCGAGGGACTTTGAAAACCGACCCCCAATTTCCTTGATTGTTATTCCACCCGCCTTGATTGTTTCTACCCCAATTGCCTTGGTTATTATTGTTTTGCCAATTTCCTTGATTATTGCTTCCACTCTAATTGCTTTGATTATTTCCACCACTCCAATTACCTTGGTTGTTAGAATTCCAATTGCCTTGATTATTTTGAGGTCTCCATTGTTGTTGGCTAGGGCATTGGTAGTTGTATATTTGCCCTTAAAAGTTGTTCACATATTGGACCTCCTCTTCTTGGTCATTGTAAGAGTCATCTTGTACAAAATTGTCCACTCTTTGTTGCATTTGTGGACTTTTTGCTCTTTGTTTGTTCACCATCATACATACTCCCTCCATTGCATTGATTTGACTCGGGGTTTGCACTTGTTGAAGTTGAGCCTTTGCCAATTGGTACATGGTGGTAGTCAACTCGGCTATGTCTTGTCCATGATCATGCAACTCTTTGTGAAGAAGAATCACATTGGGATCACCTTGTGGAACATTGTCTCTAGATTGCCACGCAAATGAAGTATCCGCCATCTCATCCATAATCTCACACACCTCCGCATAAAGTGTAGTCATGAAGTTCCCACCGGCAAGTTGATTCACTACACATTAGTTGGTTGTATTGATCCCCCGATAGAAAGTTTGTTGAATCATGTTCTCCGTCATATCATTGTTGGGACACTCTTTCACCATTGCTCTATATCTTTCCCATATCTCATGTAGTAGTTCATTGAACTCTTGCTTGAATGCTAGAATTTCATCCTGAAGAATAGCCATCTGCCCGGGAGAGAAGTACTTGGAAATAATTGTTTTCACTAGTTCATCCCACGTATGAATGGAATGAATTGGAAAAAGTTCCAACCAATATAAAGCTTTCCCTCGTAGAGATAAGGGAAAAAGACTTAGTCTCAAAGCATCCTCGGAGATATTAGTTTGTTTGCTCCCCCAAAACATATCTACGAACCCCTTCAAGTGTTTATATGCATTTTAACCCAGTACACTGATGAAGAACCCTCATTGCTCTAGCAAAGTAAGTATCACATTAGTTATTTGGAAGTTGCCCGCCCAAATACACGGAGGTACTATAACACTTGCATACCCTTCATTCGGCAACACCCGATGTGGAGCTGCTCGTGATGGAGGTGGGAGTGGAGCGGGAACATTGTCTTGAGGCGCTCGGCCTCGTCTATTGGCTTGAGGTTCAAGAGAGACCTCATCCATTTGATCATCCTCAACGTCCACATCCCCCAAAGCTACGTTTCCAAGATCATTGTTTGCCATGATTACACCTACAATACTCAACACGTTAGCAACAAGGAAGAAAAATAAGATATTGCCAAAAACATACCTAAATATATAGCTAACACAGTTTTTTAACTCTCCGGCAACGGTGCCAAAAATTAATCTCGTCCAATTTCACTCCTCAATTCGAGGTTATGAAACGGTCGATGCAATAATAATACCCAACAAAGGCCGGGATCGAATTTCGCAGGGAGCTATAGATATGGGAGTTAGTAGTATATATCGTGGCGTGTGATTTTGTATATCTAAATTTGCACTTCCATAGAATTGGGTTGTTTTAAAGTCTAATTTAAACTACGAAAGCAATTTAAAAAATAAAACTAGAAGATTATTTTTGTTGTTTTTAAAATGTTGTAAAGGCCTAGGGCTATGACCTTCACCTAAGTGCTTGCCTAATGGGTTATAAACTTTAAAGCTTGTTTAATTGGCCGGGGTGTATTATAGCTATCAACACTCAAGTACCCACTCAATACCTCTCGGTCAGAGAGTGATTTTGCCCAATTTAGCTTTCTCAAGTGCAAATGGGTATTGAACAAAACGGTTGATAAAAAGCTCAAGTTAGATTTTACTATTTCTAGGTTCAACCCTTTAATTGGGATTATCAATCTCTCGATTGACCCAATTTCTTCTTAGCAAAGTTTTCCTAGACTAAGTCTCTCTTTCTCAAGTAGAGACCAAGTCAAATAGGCATGAACTAATATTTGCAACCATTAATTCCACAAATAAAATCAAGAACAAGGCTAAATAATAAACATCCAACTATAAACAAGCAAAAAAATTAAACACCCATTAAGTTTACACACTAGGGTTGTGTTACAACTCTAGTCAAAATCTAGCTACTCATGCTCAAAATGGAAGAAATAGAAGAATAAATGCTGATAAACTCATATTGCTAAATTAAATTGATAAACTCTATGTTGAAATAGCTCAAATATGAAAAACTACTAAAGAAGCAAAGAA
Source organism: Nicotiana tomentosiformis (assembly GCF_000390325.3). Taxonomy (NCBI): domain Eukaryota; kingdom Viridiplantae; phylum Streptophyta; class Magnoliopsida; order Solanales; family Solanaceae; genus Nicotiana; species Nicotiana tomentosiformis. The sequence continues at coordinate 88,882,344 of NC_090815.1, forward strand.
AAATGGCTACTAAAATTGCTGATGTCAAAAGTTAACCTAAAAAAGTAAAACTCTTCTAATTATACAGGGCTGGAATTTTCGGATAAAAATGCCCTTTCAGAGGTTCTGCGGCCGCACAATTCCATGTGCGGTCCGCACTTTTCTTCAGCTTGACAGGATTGGAAATCTGTGACCGCATAATTCTGAACTGCGGTCGCACAACACTCTTTCTGCGGTCCGTACAATTGTATGTGCAGCTGCATCTTGCTCTTCTGCGGTCCGCACACTTCTAATTGCGGCCACAAAACTCTTCTTCTATGGCCGCACAATAATTGTGCGGTCCGCACTTTTGGTAGACTTGAAATGCAGGTTCTCTGAACTTTTCTCCTGACCTAGCTTTCGCGGCCGCACAATTCATGTGCGTACCGCACTTTGCACCATTCTCTAATGAAAATTCCTTTATCACCTGCGGCCGCAGATGATATTTTGCGGTCCGCACTTATGAGCTTTTGTGACTGTTTTTGTCCTTAAGTTCAGATTACTCCTTCTTGAGTTGGATTTCATCTTGGGAGCTCATCTTCCAATATTCCTGCAATTAAGCACATTTCATCAATTTTTGGGAGCACAATTAAGCGCTTTTGGACTAAAACAAAAGCTAAAAGATAATAAGTAGACAAAATCCCCACTTAGCAATTACATGGTGAAAATTTGGGAGTGTTCGGAGGTGGGCCGCTGCAATTGGGAGATTTTCGGCGGCGGCAGAGAGGCGGAGATAGACAGAGAAGAGAGAGAGAGAGAAGAGAGAGAGAGAGAGAGAGAAGAGAGAGGAAGAAGAAAAGAATTATGGGGGAAATGGGGGCAAAATTTTAGCATTTCTAAGTCTTAAATACCTAGTTGGGAGATTGATTGTGTACCATTGGATGAGGGAGAGATGAATGGATGAGATTTAATCTTGATTCACTTAATGAAACGACGTGTGAAACTATGCCGTTTTGGACCATGTCTTGGCCAGCCATTTTGGATTGGGTATGGCCGAATTGGGCTCAAAATTTGGGCCAGTTTTTGCTTAATTTTAATTAGAATACACTAGCCCAATCCCTTGTCTCTCTAATGAAATTATTGTCTTATTTAGTCTTAAAATAAATATACAAGTAAAAAGAAAATCCTTTAGAGATGCAAACTAAAATATACAAATAAAAAGTAAAAATATTTTAGTACTTTTTAATTAAACCTACATAAAAATGCGCAAATAAATTCAAAGAAAAATAACTAAAATAGCTAAAATCATCCAAAAGTTATTATTATTATTATTATTATTTTGGAAAAACCTTGCAAAAATTAGGCATTCACAACACATTCTTACCATTACCATTTTCCAATTCCATTTCTAGGCATAGCTTTAATGCTTGGTTGTGTGGCTAATCTTGTACATTTTTCACAAATGAACTCTCTTATATACTCACTTCCTTGTTGAAAATCCAGCTAAACTTCACTTGACGCAGGTCCAACTTCTTAGCTCTCTCGTCGGCTCTCTCTTGCAACCTTTTTATCTTAGGTGGTAATCCACACACAAAGTCTTGCGCACGTTTTGCCTCATCCTTAATTCCTTCAAGCTTTTCCAATGCCCATCGATCGATCAAAAACTCCAATATATCTGCATAATCATGACTTGTATACACTCCTAACCTTTGAGCCACAGCAGCAAAGTGCTCGAATAGATCTGGATCACACCCATCGTACATTAGGTGGGCAGGCATCGTAATCCTCCTTCTCATCATATTAGCAATGGCTAGCATGGAGTCATTTGGGTCCAATTCCAGCAATTTCTCAACCATCTTGACGTAGGCGTTTTCGTGTCGCTTTTCGTCCGCTGCTATTGTTCCACATATGCGTGCTAATATTGGGTCGGCACCCTTGGCTAGACGAGCAGTATTGCCATGTGACACGAATGTGGCTCTTTCTTGGAATGATGTGTACACAAAGCCTAAGTAGGGGTTGTTCTCTGTTCCTACATCCTATATATAAAGTCAAGGATTTAACTTCACTTGATAAAGGATTTAAGCTAGCTACATATATAGATAATGCAAATTCTTTTTTACACGATGGATATAATTTATCCTATTTAACATGTTAATTATTATTTTTCTCAGGTTAACAAATACTGAGAAATTTATCATAGAAATTTACATATAATAACTTTACAAGTGATAATTGTGTAAATTGCACTGTTAGTACATAAACTTTAAACTCTTTTGAGGAGTAAATTTGCATGCAATCACTAATGAACACTCCTTCGTGAGAATATAGTTACCAGGAACATCAAAACTTGATCTACAACGCAATATCCCCTTTTAGCTGAAGTTCATTTCCAAATTAAAGTATTTTCATTCTTTAGCAAACTTATTCGATAAAAACCTTGAGAGGTGAAGTTGAATTAAGAATTTGAAACTTGTGATCTTAAATATGTCAAAATATTTATGTGATTATAAAAGTTTTTCATTAAAGAAAACATGAAAAGTTTTATCAGAAAGACCAATTTTGCCTCTTTATTTCCCTTCAATATGATTTATTTGTTGTTTTTAAAATTTAAATGAAAAGTATTTTTTAGAAGCTTGGTTGTTAAATTCGTTTATTTCCATTCTTATAATTTTCCACGGAATTAGGTTTAAGGGAAGAGTAATTATTTTTTGAAAAAAGTAATAATTAATTTAGATAAAAATTTAATTACCGTAAATTAATTTGCAAAAATACCTAAATTAAAAACTCGTGTTAAAAAAGAAACTAAAATTATTACCAAGAAATTTTATTGCATAATCTATACTATATTAAAAGTACGAAGGCCCTTAGCGAAATGTCGTTCGCTTTTTACCGTTTAAAAATAGATATCACACTAGAAAAAATAGTCATTTAATTATTCTTCAAGCTAATATTTAGGAATTTAAAATTAAATAATATCTATTACTTATTATACCTTTTCTTATTTGAATTAAGCAAGAGCTCCTTATATTTAGGACTTCAAATTATTAAAGTCTTATTTTATCTGAACTTTAAAATTAAAGTATAATTAAATAACACCAAATATTTATATGTTTTACCTTATATATGAATTTTATACTATTGAACGTTTTTTAGCTCAAAAGAAATTGTACAATCATGCTAAATTTTAGGTGAAAATTATGACGTAAACAAATCAGTAATTAACCTATAAATGCTATGAGTATTCTATGTGAGATTGGTCGATTGGCTATTAATTTATTCTTCGATCAATAATTTACTTAGATATAAATATTAATATAGATTTTAAAACTTAATTAGACAAAAAATTACGAAAATATTTAATAATAACAAGAGAAAGAGAGAGAGATAAGTGATGGACAAGAGTCATTTAACTCTATGACAAACATAGAGTGCAAAAGTTCTGACTTTTTATCATTTGACAAAAGAATTTTTGTGGAATTATATATAGTTATAATTAAATATTTATTTTATTCCTATGAGCTAGTATTAATAATTTAAATCCTCAATAAATAAATTATTTCTATTAGTGACTAAAAAAGATAATTAGGTATTTGAATTTACCTTTTTTCTCAGGATTTGAATTAACTAAGTAGGAAGATCATCTAATTTTATTCATTTCTAAATTCATCATATAGGTAAAATTATTTTTCAAGTTTACACAAATCTTACAATACATAAATTATTTTTCCCAGAAAGAGAATCTCCTTATATGGTACACCACACAAAAGAGAAAAGGAAAAGGTCCCAACTTTGGCACTTATTCATTCTCTAGCTTCTCCATATTTATCTTATTCACAACTGAATTATTAGATGACCATATTTATCAACATTGCAAACGTTTCATGGCTAAGCCTTATAGTTCTTTGTCATGTCTAATCATCTCAATTTTCACCTTATTGCAATTGCTATTTCCTAGGCAAGAAGTTAAAATAACACCACCTCCATTGCCAATTCTTCCATTACCAAGTTACGCTCAACTAAAATGGCAGCAAAGAGAACTCATTATGTTCTTTCATTTTGGTGTCAACACGTTCGCGGATAGGGAATGGGACACCGGACATGAAAATCCTGCTATTTTTAAATACACTGATCATTCAGTCATAAGAAGTCCTTGGAAGAATGGTAAAGGTGATGTGGTTCATGAGTTTGTCAATGCGGCCAAGGCTGAATGAAGAAGTGCCAGTGGGGGTCCTTTCCCTTTATGAATAAGAGTCAGTGGGGACCTTTTCCTTTTCTCCTTTTGTGTGGTGTACCATATAAGGACATTTGTTTTATGCTTAGCCTCTACTTTTTATATTCCCTCCGTGCGTGAACATGTTTCACTGAACATAAAATTTATAAAATTTAAAGAAAAATTGAAGATTTTTAAAATTTATGGTCATAAACCAGTCAAAAAAGGACCCAAAGTATTTGTGTGATTATAAAAACTTCTCATTAAGGGTAGAATTGTAAATTTAAACTAAATTGTTACCAAATTTAAAAAGGGGTCCTTCTTTTAAGAACGGACCAAAAAGGAAATAGGTTGACATAAACTGGAATATATGGATTACTAAATACACTCAATATTTGTCATATTCAAGAGCTTCGATATTAAAATTTTATTTTTAAGGGCATATATTTTATTTTATATGCATCTTACAGTTACACGCCCATCGCGCTAGTCATATATAAAATCACCACCCCTTTTGTTAGAGTATTTAAGTACCATATACACCAAAATGCATGTCTTTTTAAGAGTATAATTTAATCGAGTATTAGAGGTAATTACTTACCGTTTTTAATTAGCTATCTAAACCCATAAATTGTTTAGCCGCATTAATGCACATATCTTATACTCTTTGTACGTAGTGAAATAAGAACACTTACCATCCCGGATCCAATCAAATGATGCACAGTTCTTTCGATCATCTTCATGTCAACACGACCAGAAAGGTATAAATATGTCCGTAGCAGATCTCCATGCCTATTCTCCTCAGCAGTCCAGCCCCTACTCCACATAGCCCAAGGAGATGAACTGGATGCAGTGTCATCACGAACCCCATCAAGAGTATTAATCCAGGTCAGATAAGTTGGCAAAGCTTCTTCCGTTATCATATCTCCCACTAGCACTACAAGGTAATCGTCTGAAAGTTCACAAGTCCGTTGCCTCAGGGCCCGAATTTCGTCGACGAATTCATCCGACGGCTGAGATGGGTTCGGAAGGAGATCATTGGGCTGCCAGGAATTTTCAACGGGCTTGAGGAAAGGGAGAACGCTTTGGGTCACCCAAGGCTCTAATGACTTGAACACTTCTAACTTTTCTGCTGGCATTGAGTGGGTAATCATTTGGCGGTGTAAGGCCACGGCGGAGGGAAGAGGTAAACGGCGGACAAGGTGGTGGCGCGGCCGCCACGGACTGCATGAAAGGGGGTGGGAGAGGGCCTTGGCTTGCATGACTGGGGAAATGTGGATTAGCCTATTTTACAAGATTAGAAATACTGTTGTGAGAGTTTAGAGTTGGCCAATAATTTATACGTGGGGGATTTAGGAGCATGTCCTACCGACAAGTTACATGTTTGTTTTCTTGTAAGGTATAGCTACAACTACAAGTCCTCCCTGACCAAATGTTTGCTTTTGATAGTTTGGTGCGCTGTCTCGTGTCTGTCATTTTGGATAAGCATATTGGATTACATCAGTTATCCATTGTGTTAAGGGTTAACATATAGTGTAATCTTCTACCTTGTCTCCTTTCTATTTCCTTGATTTGGCCAGAGTCTTGAAGGAAAAATATTCATTGTTTCTTTTAAATTACATTATTTTTTTTTTTGATAAGTGATACTTATTTGAAATTGAATGCAAAATGCACTTATCATATATTCTTTTTATTAGCATATACATAAATATCACAAGTATTTTTCGTCCACCAGAAAGACGCACCTCTATTTTTCTATTTTTCTTTCTTCTTGCTTACTATATATATCCGAGCCTATTTGATATATTATTTGTTTTATCTTTTACATCACATAAACTATTCCAAGCAATAATAAAAAGAAATAGGCTGTTTAATGGATGATAAGTACTTTTTTACACTGTGTATAAGTTAATGGCGCAAAGAAAAATTTAGCAACACGTGATTAGGGACCGAAGAAAACAAAAATTTATTAATATTAATACATGTATCATATTAATAAATATATGATATTATTAGTTGGGTTTACATAAAGTTATATATAGTTAATTAATATATATCTTAGATGTCGTGTTAATTAGAATTCTATCACTTAATTTAATAATATTTTTATTAAATATAAAAAATTAATTCTAAAAATCAAAAGAATTAAATATTGATGGATCAATGCTTATCAAAAATACATCACACACATATTCGAATGAGTTTATTGTTTTATACAATAATAATTGTAATGAAAATTTTAAATTATCGACTCCTTTAAAAGATAATTATAATTAGTAAAATTAATAATATGAAAATTAAGACAGAATAACTTGTTACCGCATGTTAATTACACTGATAGATTACAAATCTTTTGCAATATGATACTCCTTCCGTTCCAATTTATGTGAACCTATTTCCTGTTTGGTCTGTTCCAAAAAGAATGACTCATTTCTAAATTTAGAAATAATTTAGTTTAAACTTACAATTCTACCCTTAATAAGAAGCTTTTATAACCACACAAATACTCTGGGCCCCTTTTTGATTTGTTTAGGACCACAAATTTCAAAAGTCTTTATTTTTTCTTAAACTCTATGTCCAGTCAAACAGGTTCACATAAATTGGAACGGAGAGAGTATATAAGTTGAATCATATTGGAGTCGTGCTTTGACACGTTCTTCCTCAATCATTGCATTGTTTAAAAGAGACTAGTAGCCACGATGCGATGGGGGAAGTTTTTCTTTTTTTCATCAATGCGGCCTAGTCGAGTAGCCACGTTAAATTATAAAGTATAGTGACAAACCTATAATAGCACCTTTGTACTACTCCGGACTATTGTGTTCGTACACATAACTCCAACTTCGAATTAGTTTTTTTTTATTGTTTAAAATATGGGTAATCAAAAATCTTACATGGTAAATTTGTTTTAATTGTTTGATGTAACATTTACAGAATAGGAAAGCACTGACGTAATGAGTGATGTGTCATAAGCCTGTCATTAGTATATTTTGACTAATTTACAAATAATTCAGATTTTTTAATGTGTCAAAAAATAATCTTGTGATTTTACTATTATAATTAAAATTCAATAATCATACGTGAAATGTACCTTTCCAAGAAGGTGACAAACACCGTGTTTAATTTTGTAAAGTTTGCTATATTCTTTTAAAATACAAAGTTTTAAATTAAAAGGGTCGAGTTTCCGTTAGTTAATGAGGAACTAACTCAACTCATTGATTGTGCGGGTTTTTAAAAAAAAGTACTTCGCATGAATATGTGAAACATCTCCCATCTCCCATCGTTGTTATTAATTATTATTATTAAGCCTATTTATTTAACCATGACCATTGACGTTATCCTACCATACCGAACTCCGCTTCCTAAATAGGCTAGGATTGTGCAATTTACAGATTTTGAGATGAACAATGTATAGTTTAATATGATGGAAATGAATTTACTAAGTGATGTTTTATACTTCAATACCACACGAGAGGGGTGATTTGTATGGTGTCTAATTTTCCCATGCATTAGATTATAGAAGAACCTAGTTTTTTTTATGCGTTCCTTAAATTACAACTGCGGAGTAAGTAATGCAAAAAGTAAAGAACACAAGTATTTTACATCGAAAACACTCGGCTCAAAAGGTGAAAAATCACGACCTACTTTCTAGTAGGATTTTCCCTAACACTTAATTACAACTCTGAGCCAAACTATAATATTTGCAAAATCTTGCAAACCTAAGGATTAGCTCTAACCCTTGTAGCAACACGCCACATGCTGTTGCGATATCTTCAACTTAACTCTAACTTGAATGATACAACTCAAGTACCTAATACAGTCTTTTCTAAAGAAAAGCCTAAAGGTACAACTCAAAACCTCCTCCTACAATTAAACCAGAATTAAAGACAAATACATGTAATTGGTTCTTCAATCTGGTTCATGTAGCTTCAGGTTTACACTCTTGAAATTCACAGGAATTGCTCACAAAATACCTTGTTATTTTGCTGTCAATTCTTGCTTAACTTCTGTAATGACCCGGCCGGTCATTTTGAGTATTTTAGCCTCATTCCCCTCTTTATTTCCTCCTCTATGTTATTGTGGTTATGTGACTTGTCAGGATGATTGGTTTGGTTTCACGTGAGTTTGAGAGTGAATTAGGACACTTAGTCCCAAAAATGAAAGCTTAAGTTGAAAGAGTTGACCGGAGTTTGACTTTTATGTGGACGACTCCGGAATGGAGCTTTGACGATTCTGATAGCTTCGTATGGTGATTTTGGACTTAGGAACGTATTCGGATATTGATTTGGAGGTCCGTAGGTCGTTTTAGCTTGAATTGGCGAAAGTTAGAAAATTGAAGGTTTGGAAGGTTGAGAATTTTGAGCGAGAGATGACTTAATTAATATACGGGTCATATTCTGAAATCGGATATTGATTTGGAGGTTCGGAGGTCATTTTGGCTTGAATTGGCGAAAGTTAGAACGTTGAAGGTTTGGAATGTTGAGAATTTTGATCGAGAGTTGACTTTATTGATATCAGAGTTAGATTCTAATTTTAGGAGTCAGAATAGGTTCGTTGTGTTATTTATGACATGTGTGCAAAATTTGAGGTCAATCAGAGTTGGTTTGGTATGAATCAACGTTAGTTTTGGAAGTTCGATGTTCATGGTTTGAATAGGTTTGAATTGAGTTTCGATTCGTAGATTGTTTGATGTGATTTTAGGCCCCGAGTAGGTTCATTATGTGTTTTAGAATTTGATGGTATGCTTGGACTGGGTCTCGGGGGGCCCGGATGTGATTGGCCCGGTTGTGATTCGGATTGAATCCGAAACCATTTGAGATTTGGTAGGAAATCTGCCCAACTGAAGGTCTAGTGCAATCGCACCTGTTCATTTTGGGCCGCATGTGCAGTACCGTAGATGCGGCTTGTGAGTCGCAGAAGCAATTTTTGGCCAGGTGGGATGTGACCGCAGGTGCAGTTCTTCCTTCGCAGAAGTAGTGACCTTTCGCAGAAGTGCTTGGCCCTAGCATAAGTCAAAGCCGCACCTCCAATAGAATTTTTGAAGGTGCGGAGCCGCAGATGCAGATATTGGTCTGCAGAAGCGGAACCACTGGGCAGAAAAGGGGAAGATCGAGGGTCTGTACCCATTTTTCATCTTTTGAGTTAGAGACCTTGATTTTAGGTGATTTTGAGAGAGATTTTCAAAGAGTTGATCGGGGTAAGTGATTTTAACTCATATTTGACTATTATATATGAATCTATCATTGTTTTTTATCATTTAATTAGTGTTTTGAGTTGGAAAAATTGAAAAAATTTGTGAAAACTTCATAAGCTATATTTTGAGGGTTTGAAGGTCGATTTGAGGTCGGAATTGAATGATTTTAGTATGGTGGGACTCGTTATTGAATGGGTGTTCGAATTTCGTAAGTTTGGTCGGATTTCGAGATGCGAGCCTCATGTTGACATTTTGAGTTGACTTTTTAATTTTTTTAAAGATTGCAACTTTATTATCCAGAATAGCTTTTTATGGTTTGTATCTATGGTATAAAGTTATTTTGGCTAGATTCTAGCCGTTCAGAGTCGGATATTCAGAGAAAAGGCTTACTAGTTGATTGAGTTAGCTTGTTTGAGGTAAGTATCTTGCCTAACTTTTTGTGGGGGAATTACCCCTTAGGATTGGAGTTGTTTTGTGTCATTTGTGGTACATGAAGGCCGTGTACTCAAGGTGACGAGTGGGTACACTTGCTATATAAGGTAATTGATCGGTTTAAGCTCTGTAGATTTTTTTCATGCCCTTAATCAAATTGGCATAACATGTTATATCCATCATCCTTAATCTCTCCTTACATACTTTATTTGACATTGTAAATACTTGTCAAGTCTCTTACTTGTCATTTGCCCTTACATGCTTTGTTAAAGTTACTGTTTCCTTATTGCCTTGCTAATTATTTAATTGTTGAGTTACCTTACTTGAAGTTGTTATTTATTGGAATATCTTATTGTTGAGTTTTAGCGTTGAAGTTGTAAAAGTCGTGATCACCTTGTGACAAAGTCATAAATTTTTTGAAATACCATTCTTGTTGAGCTATTCACTTTTAGTTGCTATTGTTGAGACTCTTGTACACATTGTGGTTGAGCCATGAACTATTTGTGGTGGAAACATTTATGTTGTTAATTCTTTTGGAGAGTTATGGAATTTGGGCACTTGAGGTGCGAGTTGTGACATGTTGTGATATTGATACGCATGCGGTGGTATAAGGATAGGAGTTGATACGCATGCCGTGAGATAAGGTGGGATTGATATATGTGTTGCTAGTATGGGAACTACTTGAAGCCACGCGGTGTGATAAGATGGGTTAAAATGTGGGTAGCTATTTCGAAAAAATAATTTTTAAAACAAAATATAAGGCACCCGCGGTGATATAAGAAAATATTATGATTGTGATTGTGAAATGAGATTACGATGCGGTACCTCACTGTGATTCTTGTTGTTATCTGTCATTTACCTTAATTGTATTTATTTGCTTTGTTTTCCTTGATGTTCTTATTATGTGATCCTTCCTTGTTACATTTATTGCTTTAAATTCTGTTGTAGTCTATCTTGTTGCATTTCCTTATTGCCTCATTTTCCTCGTTTACATTCTTAGACTGTATTATACTTGTTCAGTTTGTTTTTCTTATCCTAGTAGGGGACTTGACCTGACCTCGTCACTATTCTATCGATGTTAGGCTTGATATTGAAACGACATGACCGGTCTTTTTGAGCATTTCTACGTCACTCGGTAGTTTGAGGGCATGAGTAGCTCCGTATGATGTATTATAACTTGTATTAATCGTCGGTTTTGATTTTCATATTAATCAGAATCGATTTGAAAAAATGAATTTCATAATTTAAGCTTTAAGTTGGAAGAGTTGACCAAGTTTGACTTTTGTGAATTTGACCATGGAATAAAGTTTTGAGGGCTCCGTTAGGTCCGGATGGTGATTATAAACTTGTGCGTATGCCCGGATTTTTATTTGAATATTTCTAGAAGGATTCAGCGCTAATTAGCGAAAGTTGGAAATTTACAGGTTTGGAAAGTTTATAAGTTTGACCGGGAGTTGATTTTAATGAAATCGGGTTCGGAGTGCGGTTTCGGGAATTGAAATAGCTTCATTATGTTATTTGGGACTTGTGTGCAAAATTTGGGTTCATTACGGGTTGATTTGATATGTTTCGGCGCGAGTTTTGAAAGTTGAAAGGTCAAAGTTTATTTTAGTCCGAATTGAGGCGCGATTCGTCATTTCGATGTTTTTATGCGTGATTTGAGGCCACGAGTAGGTCCGCGTTATGTTATAAGACTTGTTGGTATATTCGGACGGGGTCCCTGGTGGCCTGGGTGAGTTTCAGACGAGGTTCATATCATTTCATTTCATGTTGCATTGCTGAAGAGGAACTGGATCTGGTATGATTGCACATGCGACTGGTTCGCGTAGGTATGATGGTCGAAGAAGCGATAAAAGGGTCGCAGAAGTGAGGTGAGACCTGGGCGAGGAAGATAGTAGAAGCGGAATTAAGCGCGCATCTGCGAGTCCGCAAAAGTGTAAGTCTAGCCGCAAAATTGGCGTGTGGCGCAGAAGCATGAGTTGGTTGGCGTACCTGCGTGTGCACAGGAGCGGGAAAACTCCGCAGGTGCGGAAGGGCTTGTCTTCGACGATTTTTGTTCTTTTATCATATTTTGAGATTTGGCGCTCGGAGTGAAGCGATTTTGGAGGCAAATGTTATCACAAGGATTGGGATAAGTGTTTCATACTCGGTTTTGATTATATTTCGTGATTCTATCTTCGTTTTTTGATAATTAGAGTATGAATTGTAAAGAGAAATTAGGGGTTTAGCCTAAAGTCTAATAAAGTGAGTTTTTGAGTTTCGAACATCGATTCAGAGTCGGATATGGGTGAAACTAGTATGGTTGGACTCGTAATTTAATGGTTGTCTGATTTTACAAGTTTCGTCGAGTTTTGAGGCGCAGACCCGGGTTGGACTTTTGGGTTATTTTGGGGGTTTGATTAAAGATTAGATCTTTATCGATTGGGTTTGTTTCGTTTGGCGTTAATTGATGTATTTGAGTTGCTTTTGGCTAGTTTTGAGTTGTTCGGAGGTCGGTACGCGCGGGATGGCATTTTTCGAGCATTGTTTAGCTTGCTCGGTATTGGATTTATCTTATTTGAGGTAAGTAACAATTCTAAACTTGGAGCTGAGGGTATGAACCTAGATTATACGTGTTTTGTGTTTGGTGTTGAGGTTACGCACATTCTAGGTGACGGGCGTGTGGGCGTGCACCGTGTGAATTGTGACTTCGTTATTTCTGTGGTACTATGTAGTTACCTAATCTATTTGTATCTATGAAATCTCTACGTGCTAGAGTAATTGAGTTTTGATCCATGTTAGAAACCATGTCTAGGCTATATGCTTATCCTGTTGGGACCCACTAAGGTCATTTCTGCTGTTGAGTTATTAGCTTACATTGCAAGTACATACTCAGTCATACGCATTCATTTGCATATCATATCTTAGTTTTTGTTACCATTTATTGATACATCACATCATCATTTTGGGCTTATTTTCATGACATTGTGAGCCCGAGAGACTGGAGAGACTGATGACTGAGTGAGGACGAGGGCTTGATGGTGGGGATATTGATGGGATCGAGCTGCACGCCGCAGCAGGTATCATTGATTTATGATGGGATGGGATGCACGACATAGCATATTGTTTTGATAAATGCCATGATTGGCTTGTTACAGCACTTGGGTTGAAGAAGCCCCCACCCCCGGAGTTTATACACCCCCAGTGAATGCAGGTACCTACTGAGTGCAAGTGCCGAGTGATTGGGAGGACCGAGTGACTGTGAGGACTGAGTGACTGGGAGGACAAAGTGAATTGATACTCTGAGAGTATGCATATGGTTTTATCACTGAGTTGCACTGCATTTGACATGCACACTTGGCATACATGCATTGAGATGCATTTCCTCATGTTGTATGACATTGCGTCATTCATGACTTCACATACACATTGACATGTAGGCATAGAGATGTACTTTTCACATGCCATTTGAAAATGAAAACATTTACCTATTGAAAGTTTTGAAAAAAAAACCACAGTTTTACAAACGTTCTCATATTTTGGTGATTTCGGTAAAGGATTTGAGTTTTCACTGATATACTTGAAAAACATGCCTATTTTCCAGAACTATGAATGAGTTGAGCGCTATATCTATAAGTTACTTCTTTTATCATTTTTATTATGTTGTTATGAACTGTTGTTGGCTATTGGTGTTAGACTCCGAACATTGTTCCAGCTCGTCACTACTTTCAACCTAAGGTTAGGTTTGTTACCTATTAAGTACATGGGGTCGGTTGTACTCATACTACACTTCTGCACCTTGCGTGCAGATGTTGGATATTGATGTTGCTGTGCACAGCGGGAGCTGGATTTGAAGATGTACCTGCATTCCGGTCATAGCTGCCTCTTGATCTTGGTAGCTTTAGAATTTTTATTTGTTAATGTATATTTCAAATAGATGATGTACTTTATTTCATACCATCTTTGTAAATTCTAAATCATAGAAGTTCATGATTTGTACTACCAGTCCTTGGGGAAATTCTTATATAAAAGCAGTTGTATTATCATTTCTTTTCTTTATGAATCTCATTAAATTGGTTAGTTGTTAATTGTCTTACCTGGCGGGTTGGGTTAGGTTCCATCACGACAAGTTGAATTTTGGGTCGTGATAAGTTGGTATCAGAGATCTAGGTTCATAGTTTCTACAAGTCATAAGCAAGTGTCTAGTAGAGTCTTGCGGATCGGTATGATGACGTCCATACCTATCTTCAAGAGTCTACAGGGCATTAAGGATAATTTCCCATCTTTCTTTCCTTATCGTGAGGAATTGATTCAACTTGAGACATAACTATTTGAATTCCCTCCACGCATTCGTATGCGGATGTGAGCCAGTGGTGGACGCACGTGGTGGAAAGCGGGAGTTGAACCCGCTTTATCAAAAAATAATATTGTGTATATGTATAAATTAGGATTAAAGCTGCGTAAATTTTGTATAAATATTTTATTTGAACTCACTTGACAAGTACTATTTTAAGACTAAAATTGAACCCACTTGCACAAAATCCTGGGTCCGTTACTGATGTAAGCTCTCAGTATTAGTTGTGCATCGACGACTTGTGATTCCATGGATGATGTGCGAGATGTGATTTCTATGTGTTGATGATGGGCCAGTCTGGAGGACTTGAGGCCGGGTTTTTACCGTAGCTTGAACACAGGGATTTTGGCTGTGTGAGCACGTGAGTTTTGGACTTATATGTCCGGTAGTGTCCCTATGAATGAAATTTGTGACTCGATGAGTGGTTGGATGGCTATATGATGTGTATCATGTGACTATGAGATGTGTTCATATGGTTGAATGTGACGAGAATAGTTTTCTTGAGATGTAAAAAGGACTATTGGGTGCTAGATTGTTGTCTTGATGTGACGTATAGTCTCGAGTTATGAGTGTGTTGAAAGATTTTTTCATGTTGTTTAATTGTGGAACGAAGTAGATTTTCATGTCTTGTTGTGAGTTCAGACTCAGGAAGATTAAGTGATGTCGTAGTAATCGTGGTTGCGAAAAGGGATATCAAGATGTCAATTTGAGGCTAAGCATGTGGGTTATAACCTACGAGGTAATCTACGGATGTGTGACTTTATGATGTTGTATGGAGGCTTTCTTTCCTACTAGTGGGTTATATTTGTGCGATTTGAGTTTGGATCAGTTATAATAGTTGACCTGATCATCATGAGGATGAACGTGAGATTTGCAGATGATTTGAAGTATTAGATGGTTTGTATTACATGAGCTTATAAAGGATTTAGTTGAATCTCCCCACGGTATTATGATAGTAATAGAGTATGGGTATTGCGAGTTATCGAGTGTTTTGATCTATGACTTTGAGCCAAGTGAGGGAGTCTACTATCGACGATTTGATTGTGTGGTTATGTGTGGTACTCGTTTCGATTTAAGGCATACTGGTGAATTAGATATGACTTGTAGAGGCTGGATTTGAGGATGACTTTAGCAAGGAAATTTTTGGATACGGGCTATACTACACTTTATGGGTATATGGAAATCATGGAATGATTTGAGTTGTTATTCGTGACGGATGTAGTGTGCATGGTGTAGAAATTTGCTTGGTTGCGCTAAGGCGGGGCCACTTCTGTGGGAGATGCTGTGCTAATGGGGCATATGTCGTTCGGCCCGTTTGGTCAGTGCAGTTGAGATTTGAGTAGGGTGGTTGACTCTCAATAAAGTTCTAATAGATTCAAGATTTGCATGTAGCAATTGAGAATTTTGCAGATTTGTATCTGGCTAAAATCTGAGATTTGCATTGGATGGTGTTGAGACTCGCGGTATTTCCGTATCATTATAGATTTTAAATTTTGGTATTAAAAAGGTGGATGAAACGACTTCAGATTCACAGAAGGTCTCTTCAGAGTGGGTATCTTGGTTGTTGTACGTTTGGGGTGCTTAAGATGGAATACATCGTCTTATGGGGTATATGGCGGTGTGGTTTTATGCTAGGATCTCTTGTGGTGAGCTTTAGGTGAGGATAGCGGTATTGTAACAAGGACAAGTGTCAGCTTGAGGTCAATTTAGAAGGAACTCAAAGAAATGGGATAGCTTCGTAGTAGCTTGGATCAACACGGTAATGGATATGATCGGTTATTTAGGTACTTATGATGTGGTGAGCCTCTTCAGATGTTTTGTGGCAATGCTCTTGGGTTTTGGTGATTTGCGTGGCTTGGTTGAGTTAGAGGAATTCAGTTCGGATAGCTGGATTATGTGCAATTGGATTTCAAAGTGTTCTCAATGGTTTCTACCACGGTTCGAGGTGTATATTTTCTACTGGCGTGAGGAGTATGTTACGTGTTATGATTATTTGCTGGATGAGATCAAATGGAAGGTTCCTGGCTAATTGATCATGTAGTTTGCTTGTGACATCGAGTTAATTATGAGATTCTCGTTTTTTCCATATTCATGATAGATGCGGTATGTTGTGTGGGATTATGAATTGTGTGTGCAAGGTCACCGTTTAGTTTTGAAAGAAAGGGCATGAATTCTTAGACAACATGGTCGGTTTCAGATGACTAGGTTAATGATATTACTACTTGGTATTGCCGGAGGAGAGTGTATATTTCAGAGGGTGCACTGAGTGTTGACTTACAGATGCTTCATTGGTATTGCGGTACTCGCCTGGATGATCGACTGCTGATATTCATATTTTGCTATGTGGCATAAAAGAATTATAGAAGTATTCCTCATGGGATGATCGTGTATAAGAGATGTATTAGACATTCGGGCGGTGGAGTTGGGATCAAACATGGTGATTCGTGTGTTTTATGGATTTGGAGATCAGGAGTTCTCAGAAACAGATTGTTTCGTGGTTGTGGACTGTGAAGATGTGGCCAAAGCTAGTCAGATGATAGTATATGTTATGGTTAGGTCATTGTGGACTTTCAGAGGATTATTTATCTATTTTTGGGTGACCAGAGTTGATTTGGGGTCCATTGGTAGGCCCAATAAGGATGTATATTCTACACTGGGATGGATTGGTTGACTCTGTACTGCTATTGTTGAGGGATGTGCCATTCGGTTAGATTTGAGCGTATTCGTGTTCTGATATGTTCTATGAGTTACCCTTCTATGCCACAATGGGTTTTGAATTGTTGGTTATAAGCACGCATGGTGCGGTTCTGTTTGGGTCTTGTAGAGGTATTTGAGGGAGATGGTTATTGGGGTGTCGAATGGTCAATTGTGCCTTGGCTATGTTCTCTCCGGACTGTGGTATATTGTGCTATTTTCTTCTTCGTGGTTATGGTCATACACTTCAGGTATTTGATGTCGAATTGCATGTAGTTGTTGATTTTGAGCATGCTGGCTTAAGGAATTTCATATGGACCCGTGTTTGGATGGGGTCACGCATTGCAACTAGGTTATATTGAGATATGATCCTTTGTGATTGATTTATGTGTCTCGGTCCTACTATGTATGATGGGCTCATAGCATTGCAGTTGTGGTGGTACTTGTTTAGTTTGCGTGACGATTTTCTCGTTTAAGTCATTTTTCATTTTTGGGTGCATTAAGTTATTGTGTATTGGTGTACGGATTGCACGATTTGTGGCTCTAGGTTGTATTGGTGTTGCATGTCAATAAAATTGTTGTGTTTGACGAGACGAGGTCATTGGACATAGATTGGGTACTATCGAATATGGTTGTAGTATGTATAAAGGAATAATATCGGATTTCGGCTTAGAATTTAGACTACAGTTCCTGCTGGATGAGAGAGGGCTCTATGGCTTGTTGGTCCGATGAGTGGTTATGAGTTTTTGCGTGTTTATTTCATTATCAATAGCGTGCGAATGTTTTAGAGTGAGGTTTTGTTTAATATGAGGTTTATTACCGGTACCGGGTTTGTTTTGAGCAGTTATTGTGGTCTGAAGTTATTGCTACAAGTACTCGCGTTATGCGGTATATCATGAGATTACATCTTGGGTTATGGTTATGGCTTGATACAGCTTGTTCATACTTATACAATGTGTAGATGCGAGATTCAGATCTTATAGGAAATTCGAGATGTTGAAAATCTTATTCTGTGGTTTACGGGCTAAGGTTGAAGTAATATTCTTCAGTTATGCTGTGTTGTCAGGCCTATATGGAATCAGGTGACATCAGATCACCCCCGGGTATATGCATGGTAAGGTTACACGGCGGTTTGATGACATTGGAACGACTCTCAGCATTTTCGAGGACGAACACATGTTTAAGTGGGGGAGGTTGTAACGACCCAACCGGTCATTTTGAGCATTTGCACTTTGCTCGATAGTTTGAGGGCATGAGTAGCTCTGTATGATGTATTATGACTTATGTGAATCGTCGATTTTGGTTTTCAGGTTAATTAGAATCGATTTGGAAGAATGAATTCCATGATTTAAGCTTTAAGTTGGAAGAGTTGACCAAGTTTGACTTTATTTAATTTGACCCTGGAATGAAGTTTTGAGGGCTCCATTAGGTCCGGATGGTGATTTTTCACTTGGGCGTATGCCCGGATTTGCATTTGGATATTTCTAGAAGGATTCAACACTAATTAGCGAAAGTTTAAAATTTCAAGGTTTAAAAAGTTCATAAGTTTGACCGGGAGTTGACTTTGATAAAATCGGGTTCGGAGTGATGTTCCAAGAATTGAAATAGCTTCGTTATGTTATTTGGTACTTGTGAGCAAAATTTGGGTTCATTCCGAGTTGAATTGATAAGTTTTGGCACGCGTTTGAATGTTGAAAGTTCATTTGATTTTGAATTGGGGTACGATTCATCGTTTCAATGTTGTTATGCGTGCTTTGAGGACTCAATTAGGTCCGCACTATGTTTTAGTAGTTGTTGGTATATTCGGAAGGGGTCCCGGGGGGCTCGGGTGAGTTTCAGATCATTTCGTTTCATGTTGCATTGCTGAAGAAGATATGGATCTGGTATGATCGCACCTGCGGCTGGTTTGTGCATGTGCGATGGTCACAGAAGCGATAAAGGGTCTTATAAGCGAGGTGAGACCTGGGCGAGGAAGATCGTAGAAGCAAAATTAAGGGCGCATCTGCAGAAGCGTAAATCTAGCCACAGAAGCGGCGTGTGACGCAGAAGCGTGAGTTGGTTGGCGCACCTGCATATGCGCTTAAGAGGGAATACTCCGTAGATACTGGAGGGCTGGTCTTCATAGGGATTCGCAGAAGCGAGATTTTTAAGCAGAAGCGGAGGTAGCAGATGCGATAATTTGACCGCATATGCAGAATTGCTGGACAGAGGCTATAAATCGAGTTTTTTGGTTCTTTGATCATATTTTGAGATTTGGGGCTCGAAGTGAAGCGATTTTGGAGGAAAATATCATCACAAGGATTGGGGAAAGTGTTTCATACTCGGTTTTGATTACACTTCGTGATTCTATCTTCGTTTTTGATAATTGGATTATGAATTTTAAAAAGCAATTTGGGGTTTAGTCTAAAGTCTCATAGAGTGAGTTTTTGAGTTTTGAACATCGATACCGAGTCGGATTTGGGTGAAAATAGTATGGTTGGACTCGTAATTTAATGGGTTGTCGGAATTTATAAGTTTTGTCGAGTTATGAGGCGCGGGCCCGGGTTGGAATTTTTGTTTGATTTTGGACTTTTGATTAAAGATTTGATCTTTATAGATTGGGTTTGTTTTCTTTGGAGTTAATTGATGTATTTGAGTTTCTTTTGACTAGTTTCGAGCCGTTCGGAGGTCGGTACGCGTGGTATGGCATTTTTAGATAATCGCTTGGCTTGCTCGGTATTGGATTTGGCTTGTTTGAGGTAAGTAACACTTCTAAACTTAGAGCTGAGGGTATGAACCCTGATTATACGTGTTGTGTGTTTGGTGTTGAGGTGACGCACATGCTAGGGGACAGGCGTGTGGGCGTGCACCATGTGAATTGTGACTCGGTTATTTTTGTGGTACTGTGTAGTTACCTAATCTATTTGTATCTATGAAATCTCTACGTGCTAGAGTAATTGAGTTGTGATCCATGTTAGAAACCATGTCTAGGCTATATGCTTATCATGTTAGGACCCACTGAGGTTATTTCTATTGTTGAGTTATTAGCTTACATTGCAAATGCCTAGTGATTGGGAGGACCGAGTGACGGTGAGGACTAACTGAATTGATACTATGAGAGTATGCATATGGTTTTATCACTGAGTTGCATTGCATTCGACAAGCACACTTGGCATTGAGATGCATTTCCTCATGTTGTACGACATTGTGTCACTTATGACCACATACACATTGACATGTAGGCATAGAGATGTACTTTCCTCATGCCATTTAAAAATGAAATATTTACATGTTGAAAGTTTTGGGGAAAAAAATCACAGTTTTACAAACGTTCTCATATTTTGGTGATTTCGGTAAAATATTTGGGGTTTCACTGATATACTTGAAAGGCATGCCTATTTTCTAGAACTGTGAACGAGCTGAGCACTATATCTCCAAGTTACTTTTTTTATCACTCTTATTATGTTGTTATGAACTGTTGTTGGCTATTGGTGTTGGACTCCGACCTTTGTTCCAGCTCGTCACTACTTTCAACCTAAGGTTAGGTTTGTTACTTATTGAGTACATGGGGTCGGTTGTACTCACACTACACTTCTGTACCTTGCA
Organism: Nicotiana tomentosiformis; assembly: GCF_000390325.3. Taxonomy (NCBI): domain Eukaryota; kingdom Viridiplantae; phylum Streptophyta; class Magnoliopsida; order Solanales; family Solanaceae; genus Nicotiana; species Nicotiana tomentosiformis. The sequence continues at coordinate 88,902,747 of NC_090815.1, forward strand.
TGCATATGTTGGATGATGATGTTGCTGTGCACGATAGGAGTTGGTTTTGAAGATGTACATGTGTTCCGGTCATAGATGCCTCTTGATCTTGGTAGCTTTAGAATTTTTATATGTTCATGTATGATTCAAACAGATGATGTACTTTATTTCATACTAGCTTTGTAAATTCTAAATCTTAGAAGCTCATAATTTGTCCTACCAGTCCTTGGGGAAATTCTTATATAAAAGCAGTTGTATTTTCATTTCTTTTCTTTATAAATGTCATTAAATGGGTTAGTTGTTAATTGGCTTACCTAACCGGTTTGGTTAGGTGCCATCACGACTAGTTGGATTTTGGATCGTGACATATACTTACTGGGTACCGTTGTGGTGTACTCATACTATGCTTCTGTACTTCTTTTTGTGCAGATCCAGGTATCTCATACCAAGTTAGGCACGAGTGAATAGAGCTTCCAAATTGGAGAATTCAAGGTATATTGCAGATGTTCGCAGTCCTCCGAGTCACACTCTATCCTTGTTTTCTATTGCATATTCTTTATATAGATAGTGATGTATTTGCGATGTTTCAGTATACTCGTGTAGAGCTTATGACTCAGTCTTACCAAATTTTTGGAGTTATTATCAGCCGTATTGTGGAGTCCTTTTATGATAGCTGGTTGGTTTAAATTTTAAGTTCTATTATTTCAGTTTTTTCTTCTTGTATGTTTGGCTTATCTAGTCTTAGAGACTAGGTGCCATCACGACATCCTACGGTGGGAGATTGAGGTCGTGACAACTTCAGTATGTGTGCGTCACCAATGAAAGAGAACAAACTGACATTTATTGAGTTAGTAAAATAAGGATTAACTAGAGACCTGATGCTTTACTCTTCCTTGGTGGAAGAGTTCTAGTTATCTTTAACTTCTATCTCTTTCCTAATCTTGAATAGAGTTCTTTTCAAGTAAGGAGTCCTGTTCGTTATCAAATATGCAATCTTTTCATCCTGGGATTATCAAAAATAACTACTTATACTTCTCCCTTATACATGTATGCCATTGTCTTGGTTCTGACCGTAACCTATGTACAGTGTCCATGGACCTGGTTCATGCATGTGTTCCTTTGTCAATCATCGAAACCTATACCGCTTAGGTCAATAATTTCTCCCTTTTTGATGATGACAAATTCTATGCTTTTGAAAATGATGGAATATGTTTCAACTTAACTCAACATCAAGCACAATGTCAGAACACTTTCCATTTTAAAGTCACAAATTATCAAGGACCAGGTTCATTAGGTTATAAACATCACAGTTCAATGCAAAAGCACGCCTTATCTTCCCCCTTTTTGGTATCATCGAAAAGTAACATAGTTAAGTCAAGTAACTAGATTTTAATATATATTACTCATGGCCACTGGGGCTATTTCAAATGCAATCATGGATTCAACTTTCTCTTTTTCAATCTAAGGATATTAACCATCTCAGAAATATTAGCAACAATTAGAGAAAAAGCAATTATTGATTGATAAGATCCTACCACAAAGCATTAGAAGAAATAAAAACATATAACCATGAGCGAAAAATAAAGAAATCCCATTCGGATCACTGGTTACAAACTGGGCTAGGAAGGTTTTAGGATTGCGAAGGATCATGCTCTTGGTTTTTGGATTGAAGCAGTTTCAGGATATCTTAAAAACATTCATCATTCTTGTCATTCTCTTTTTCTAACTCAGCCTTGAGAGAATCCCTCTCAGCTTCTACTTCAACAAGCCTTTTTTGCAGCCTCTCAATCTTAACATCCTTCACTTTTTCGTTTTCCACGATTTGAGCTTTCTTGCTCCTTATGGTAGACCTGATTCTTTTAGACATAGATGAGCCCTCAGCCTCAGCCTCAGCCTATATTTCTTGAGAATTATTTTGAGAAGTCTTTCTCTTTTTGTCACTATATGTGGGTACTTTCACATCTTTATCTTCATCTTCAAGAACCAGGTTCATCTCCTCAATCTAGACTACTCCACTTGGCTGACCAACCTTTTTCTTTCCTTTCGAAGTGACTTTCTTGGCACTGTCAGCTAAGGCCATTTTATATTGGCCTCACTCTGCTTCTTTTGGCTCCTTGTAGTTTATATTGTGGGAGGAGTTGCTATAGGGATAGAAGGAGCAACCTTTCACTTAGTGCCACCCATGCATTTTCCTGGGGTTTTAACACTATGACATTTTTTTTGGTGTTGTAGCTATCAAACACTTTCTACAGCAAGTCATGAGAGGGTTCTTTCCTAGAAAGAACACGTTTTTGGAACCATTTCCTCAGCCTAACTAACCCTTTATCAGCAGTAGTGTAACCAGATCCACTACCTCATTCCCGAGTCTCATTTCCAATAATTCCTTCCTTATTAGCACTCTCCTCACTGCACACAACCATTGTCCCTGTTTCTTCATCCAACCCAATATGAGTGGGTGAAGTAGATAGTCACTCGTTCTTCTTCTCTTCCGCTCATATCTGCTTCAATACCCTCACTATCGTTTTATTTTTATTTTTTATTTTTACCACCAATATTTTCAGTATCAACATCCACAGTTTCTACACTAGTAATACAATCAACTAACACATATCAATTTTCAAGATTTTCTTCAATTTCTAAATCACCAGTAAAATATTTGAACCCAAATATTACATGTTCAGTTTCAGATAAAACTGTTTCTTCTCCCTCACTCGCAGACTGGAAAGAGTCATAAAGAATTTGTGGTTGTTCTACTTAACTAGCATTCAACTTCTTGGCTTATTTTCTGCTTGCTATTGTTTTACGTGTCATCATTTTCACCTGATTTTGCCTTGGGAGTTAAAGTATTTGAAGGTGTGGTGAAGGTTTCTGGATGGTGAAGAAGCATTCTCAGAATTCTTGGGATTTTCAGTTGTGTTTTCCATCTGATCCGTTTAGAAGGTTGAAACAATTTGAGAGAGATTTAGGGTTTTGGTGTTTTGATCTTTCAAAGGTTTGGAGAGAAGAAGAGGATAAAGTCGAATTAATTTTAAAAAGGACGAGGTTGAGTGTATAACAACATATTTTGGAGTTTAGAATTCTTTTCACCTTGGGAGTGTAAGTTTGAAGATAAGAGACATTGGACTCTTCCCCAAAAATTTCGACAATTATGACGCGTGGGTCTTTTGGTGAAACTGGTTCATTATAACTGACTGGCCTAAAAAGAGTTTGGAATAAAGTGGGACTCACCTTTTTCAGATCATGATTCATACGCAGTTATTTCAGCTTATGAGGAATGTAGAATACATACCTTATATGCTCGATGAACGAGATTCTTCATTGAAAGTTCTCTTGTGTAAGACTGAATTTTTCAAGAAAGTAAGGGTAATATCATTAGATATCAATGAGATATTTTAGTACATGGAACAAGAATATACTAATAAAAGTATTATACTGAGCAATATCTAATCTTATTATTTACAAAATTAAAAATTATCTAACCAATTTGAGTTAGAATCGGTTTCTTTTAGGTGATCTTAATTATCTCTATTTATAACTTGTTCAAAGTGATCCCTACTCAATGCTTTTGTGAATATGTCAACAATTTGCTTATCAAACAATTCTCAAAATTATCCCTTAGAAAATGATACCTAACATCTATGTGCTTAGTTATTTTATGATGGACCGAGTTCTTGGTCATACTGATTGCACTTGTATTTTCACAAAAGATAGGGATACAACCTACATCAATTCCAAAGTCCATTAAATATTGCTTAATCCACAATAATAGAGAACAATATGCGGCAACAACCACATACTTAGCTTTAGCAATAGATAAGGCCATATAATTTTGCTTTTTGGTAGCCCAAAATACAAGACATGAGCCAAGAAAATTTGCCATAAGTGAAGTACTTTTTCTGTCCACAAGAAAGCCTGTATAATCAGTGTCCGCACATCCAACTAAATAAAAATTACTACCTTTTGGATACCATAGTCAAAGATCAGTTGTGCCTTTTAAGTATCTCGTGATCTTTTTTACTGTCTTTAAGTAAGACTCCTTTGGATTTTCCTGAAATGTGGCATGATGTCCTACAATTTTCTGATCAAGAACCAAGTTCATTCAAATCTAATTTTGTGGATGTTGAAATAGGAGTGCCAATTTCTTTGGATGTTCCTTATTGGTTTTGTTGCTGAGGAACAAGTTCATGGACAGGTACCTTCGACGTTTGAGGATCAGTTCCTTTTTAGTCAGTTCCCGCTGTCGGGTTGCCCTAGGAGGAAGGACCTTGTCCAGCACCTATACCTTCTTATGATTCAGCTTCGTACTGAACTGTGGTTTCAACATTTGAATTTATTATCACCCCAATCTCTTCATCATTGTCAGGACCCAAAAATACACTATAGGTCATGATGGTGCCCAACGTCGCCGTTAGGCAAGCCAACAATGATTTACCAACTAATTATTTTTGAAATCCTAAGTTTTATTAGGTAAGAATTCCGTGCATTTAAAAATCAGGAATACTTAGAACATTAGTATGATATAAAATAAAATATGACAATATCAAATTGAACCATAAACAACCACTAGGGTATTCTAAAACTCGGTGTGAGAAATGCATGAGAATTTACTAAGGAGTACCATAATAATAATAAATTTAACTTAGACAAGATAAAGTAAATAATACGAGGGAGACTCTGTGGACTGCGATACATAGCCTAAACTGTAACTCACCATAAAGTCTCCTCGGTCCAAATAACTACCAAATGAACCTGTCAGATCCTGCACATTTAGTGCAGAAGTATAGCATGAGTACATAAATCAACGTGTGCCCAGTAAGTATCTAGCCTAACCCCAGAGAAATAGTGATGAGGGATCGACATCGACACTTACTAGTGGTCCAAAAATCAGTATGATAAATCATAACAGATAGGAAGCACGATAGTAGTAGTGAGACAAAAACTGTAACTAACATAATTCTCAAAATTTCTTTTAACGATATAAATCTCTCAAACCTTGTATTCTATCTCAACATATCAGAAATATCAAGTGCCAATCTCAAACTTATAAGGAATACCATATAAAATGCCAGGCCTCAGTAGAAGGGAAATCTCATAAATATCCAGACTGCTAGCAATATGATGCATGATTATGCCGAGATCGTACGACCTGATCCAGAGTGGTGTGTAAAGTGCCGAGGGTCGACCGGCGTGAACTGAAGATGCATCTCAATATACTACCGAGGTGTTCGGCCCGATCCATAAGAAAGGAAGGAACTTATCAAATTATGAGTCACGTGCTTACAACATAGGTGCAGGAGTATAAAGTAAACATGACTTTTACCGTTTATCAATTATCTCGCCAAGAAACTCAAGGTGATAAAGCTCGGCCTAATATATTTCAAATCAATTTCAATTATAAATTCACTTAATTAAGCTGGCATAAATGAGTTCAAATAATTCAAATATTACATGATAAACTGCTAAGTCTACCAGGACATAAACATGATTTAGCTATGTATGAAATCTCGTCACCTCGTGCGTACGTAGCACCCACAACCAGTAGCACATAACAATTACATTACCAAGGGGTAGTTTCCGCCTCACAAGGTTAGACAGGAGACTTACCTCACTCCGAACATCCAATAACCGGCTCCAATTCCTTTATAACTCCTCAATTCAAAGCCAAACGATCCAAACTAGTCAAAAATATGCAAACCAATAATAATATACTCCAACACTCATAATTAGTTAATTTATAAAAATTCCCAACTCAGTTCGAAAAGTTAACTAAGTCAACCCTCTGGCACACGTGCCCCAATTCTGAACATTCTTAAAGATAATCATTACACATAACACCATGAACTCAAATATGTAATTTATTCCTAATTCAATGTCCAATTTCATGATCAAAATTGAAAAATATCAAATTCTAGGTTTCTTTAAAAGTTTAACAATTTTTAACAATTTTCATATTTAAATCCTTATAGAATCCATGTAATTAACTTACAATAAGTGGGAATTACTTACCTCATGATAGATGATGAAAATCTCCTCCTATTTTCGCAATCATGAAGCACACCAGCAACAACAAATCATCCAAACTTGGCCCAAACCACCCCGAAACCACCCGAGCCCCCCGGGAACCCGTCCAATCACACAAAACAGTTCCAAGACATGAAACAAACCTGATCGAGGCCTCAAATCACAACAAACAACATCCAAACTACGAATCGACGATCAAAATCCTTCTTTTAACTTTCAAATATTCCAACTTCGACGAACACGTCTGATTCATACTTAAACCTTCTGGAATGGTGCCAATAATTAAACACAAGTCTTAAATCATGATACAAACCTATTCTAAGGCTCAAACCAAACTTAGGAAATTCCAAAACCTTTAAAATGCTAACTTTCCATGATAAGTGCCGAAATACTCCCGGACCACCCGATACTCAACCCGAACATACGCCTAAGTCCGAAATCATCAAACAAACCTATTGGAACCCTCAAATCCTGATTTTTTGGTCGTTTACTCAAAAGTTAAACCTTAGTCAACTCTTCTAACTTATAGCTTCCGAATTGAGAATTCTCCTTCTGAATCAACTCCGAACTTCCCGAAATTAGATTTCGACTATGCGTATGTCACGACCCAAAATCCAACTAGTCGTGATGGCACCTAACCCAACCCGCTAGGTAAGACAACTAACAACTAACCAATTCCAATGAAATTAATAAGGAAATTAACTAAAATAAAAAGATATGAAACTAATACATTTCCCCAAGAATTGGTAGTACAAATCATGAGTTTCTAAGAATAGAATTTACAAAAAAACTGGTATAAAATAAATTCATCATCAGTTCAAAATATACATAAACAGATTTTTATAAATCTAATGTTACCATGAACAAGAGGCAGCTACAACCGGAACGCAGGTAGATCTTCAGATATAGCTCCCAATGAACACAGCAACATCAGCAGCCAACATCTGCACGCAAGGTGCAGAAGTGCAGTATGAGTACAACCGACCTCATGTACTCAATAAGTAACAAACCTAACCTTAGGTTGAAAGTAGTAACGAGTTTGTACGAAGGTCAGTGTCCAACTCCAATAGCCAATAACAATTCATTACAACATAAAGCAGTATTACAAGAAGTACCCCAGAGATAAAATGCTCAACAAAATCATGATTTTTGAAAATAGTTCTGCCTTTCAAGTATATCAGTGAAAACCCAAATTGTTTACCGAAATGGCCAAAAATATGAGTAAGTTTGAAAATAGTAATTTCTCCAAAATCCTTTCAACAATAATTAAGGTGTTTCATTTTCTTTCCAGATAGCCAGTGTAAAACAAATGCATCACTATGCCCATATGTCAACATGTGTGAGAACTCATGAATGACGTGATATCGTACAGCATGCGGAAAACACATCTCTATGCATGTATGTCATATGTGCATGTCAATGCAATGTATCTCAGAGATGAACTCATGTACTCACACTCTCAGAGTTCTCAATCTCACTTTCTCACACATTCCACTCATCATGCTCAATCACTCGGTACTGTATATGGCCAATCCGGCCCAGGGAAGATCCATCCCGGAATATACACATCAACTGATCATCAGTCAGTCAGTACTGAGTAGGGCCAATCCAGCTCGTGGAGAAGATCCATCTCCAGGTATATAATGCTTCAGACAAAATCCATGTCTAGGGAAGATCCATCACTCAATAATATCAACCGCGCTCACTGGGGGTGTGTGCAGACTCCGGTGGGGCTCCATAAGCCCAAACGCTATCATAAATCAGTATAACCACTGCGGCGTGCAACCCGATCCCATAATGTCACTCATATTCAGGCACTCGGCCTCACTCAGTCATTAATCTCTCCAGTATCTCTCTCACGGTCAATGTCATGATACTAGCCCGAAAATAATGATATGATGCATCAATAAGGAACAATAGAGACTGAGATATGATATGCAATGAAATGAGTATGAAATTTCATTTTAAACAAATAATTCAACAATAATATGACCTCTATGGGTCTCAATAATACTGGCACATAGCCTCAGCGTGATGTTTAATAAAATTCTTAGCTCAATTTCTTTAACACATAAAGCTACATAGAAGATGCCAACATTATTTGACTACAGAATTTCACGGAACCAATTACGTCACAATTTCTATGGTGCACGCCCACACGCCCATCTCCTAGCATGTGCGTCACCTCCAAACAATTCATATAATACGTATATTCAGGGTCCATACCCTCAGCTCCAAGATTAGAAGAGTTACTTACCTCGAACAAACCGAATCCAATGTTGAGCAAGCAAAACAATGCTCCAGAAATTCTATTATGCGAATATCAACTTCTGAACAACTCGAATCTATTCACAATAAATTGGATCCAGTCCACACAATTGTAAGAATTAATTCCATATCAAAATGCTAATATTTTTCCACAAAATTAGAAATTACACTCTAAATATCGCATGTGGGACCCACGTCTCGGAATCCGACGAAACTCACAAAATCCGACAACCCATCCAATTATAAGTTCAACCATACTAATTTCACCCAAATCCGACTCCGAATCGATATTCAAATCTTGGAAATTTATTTTATGAAATTGTAGAAAATTCCTCCAATTTCTCTTGAAAAATCAATAATCTAACGCCGAAAACGAAGATTAGTTTATGGACTATAATTACAAGGGAGTCAAGAATACTTACCCCAAGTTGTGTGGAAAATTTCCTCTCCAAAATCGTCCAAACCGAGCTACAAAATCCAAAAATGGCTAAAAATAGCGAAGCCCCATATTTAAGGCTTCTGCCCAGCGACTTCCGCATATGCGATGGAATAGTCACATTTGCGACATCCACTTATGCGGACAAGCTCGCACCTGCGAAGGTCGCTTCTGCGGTGCGTAAACCGCATTTGCGGACGTGCTTCAACGCCTGAAGGTCCACTTCTGCTATGCCTCCCTATACAACACTCCCTCTCTTCTGCGGCTGCTTTGTCGCTTCTGCGACCATCGCACCTGCGAGCCCATTTAAGCAGGTGCAAAGACACCAGCAACAGAAAAATTTCAGCCTTAGCCAAAACTTCCAAAATGCTCCGAACCTCGTCCGAAACTCACCCGAGTCACTCGGGACCTCGTCCCAATATACCTACAAGTTCCATAACATAACACGGTCCTACTCGAGGCCTCAAATCACACATAACAAACATCAAAACGACGAATCACATCTCAAATCAAAATCTATGAACTTTGAACTTTCAAGTTCTATATCTTGTGCCGAAACACATCAAATCAATCCGGAATGACTTCAAATTTTGCACACAAGTCATAAATGACATAACGAAGCTATTCCAATTTCCAGAATCGGATTCTGACCTCGATATCAAAAAGTCAACCCCCAGTCAAACTTCCCAAAAATTCAACTTTCACTATTTCAAGCCTGATTCCACTTCGGACTTCCAAAAACTTTTTCCGGACACACTCCTAAGTTCAAAATCACCATACGGAGCTATTAGGATCATAAGAATTCAAATCTGAGGTCATTTACCCATAAGTCGACATCCGGTCACTATTTTAACTTAAGCTTTAAACCATGGAACTAATTTTTCCAATTCATTCCAAAACCTCACCGGACCCGAACCAAATACCCCAGCAAGTCATATAACAATTGTAAAGTACAAATTGAGCAGTAAATGGGGGAACGGGGCTGAAATACTCAAAACGACCGGCCGAGTCATTACATTCTCCCCCACTTAAACACACGTTCGTCCTCGAATGTGCCAAGAGTTGTTTCCAAGCCATCAAATAACTATTCCATCTTACCACGCACGTACCCGGGGGTGATCCCACGTCACCCTATTCCATATAGGCCTGACAATACAATACAACTGAAAATCATTAATTTAACCTTAGCCGAAGACCTTAGAATTAAATTCTCAACATAAAGAATTTCTTATAAGACCCGAATCTCACCGTTACATACTGTATAAGTCCGAACAAGAGGCATTAAGCCATAACTATAACCAGGGATATAATCTCCTAATATTTTACACAACTCGCATGCTCGTAGCACTATTCTTGGTCACAATAACTAGTATTAAATCCATATCGAACAAAACCTCATTCCAAAACCTTCGTACACTGCTAATAATGAAAGAAACACACAAAAATCTCATGACCCCTTATCAGATCAACGAGTCATGGAGCTCTCTCGCCCCCACCTGAACCATAATCACTCTCTAAGCTGACTTTCAATATTATCCTCCAAAATATACCGTAATCAACCCCGATAGTACCCATTTTAGGTCCAATGGCCATATATTATTAAACACAACTATCACACATACATGCCACACCAATATAACTCAGAGCCACTAACCATGCCATCCGTGCGCTAATACGCAACAATTCAAATGTACTCAGTCATGGAAAATGACTCAAATGAAAGAACTGCCCCACAAGACTAGAAAGTACCGCTACAACGAAATTCTGAAAATCCATCACACACCATAGAACCATCACCCGATTCTAACACAAGGTTCATACCTTAACATAACTCTGCTACAATACGTGACCCCATCCAAACGTTGTTCTATATTATATACCTCGAGCTACCCTACTCAAAATCAATAGCCACAGAGAGGCAAATTACATAATGCCACAATAAACCTGAAAGAACATAACTAATATGCAATCTATCATGCAATACCCAAATACTCATCTCGCTCGAATTCCGCCATGAGGCCTGTCGCGCCCCGTTTTCTTGTGAAAGTCGGGCTTCGACGTCGTGACAACTCCTCTTAAAAGTTAGAGTGTTAAAAGAGAGAGTTGCCACCTAACGGATTAAGGTGCGTTAGGGCACCTATTTTGCAAATAACTCTGGATTAACCAGTTGTGTCACCAAATATCGGGTAAGGGCTCAAATTACCTTGAGGAGAAGGTGCTAGGCACTCCTCGAGGTCCACAACGGTAGGTCCCGACCGAACTCGAATTATATGAATTAGTCTAAGAGAAGGGGAGCAATTTGGACAAATAAAATGATTGAATTTAAACAAAGGTGGTGGTGGGGGGGGGGGGTCCTATGTTTTTAGCCTAAAGGATCACCCCGTGCAACATAAATAATATTTCGTAACTCCCTCAAGATAGGGTGTTACTCATATTATTCAGCGGGCATAGACTATCATCTCCTGCTGCCCGATTACTATCTTTAAGTTGTTTACCTAAAGCGTACTAGTCAATTCTAAGTCATACCCTATGCGTGCACTACCCGTCCCATGCCTATGGTCCATGATGCTTTGGACCTCTATTTGGGTAGTTCTAGACTTTACTTAGGCTGCTCAAAAATGATAAAACTAGGCGACATACAAAAACAAGTTGGACTTCATGTAAAGGATATTAAGGGCTCAAGTTAGCCTCCACACACAAACAAACAAATGTACGCGGGCAGTTTAAGTAATACATAGTTTCAGAATTTGAGACTTAGAGTCCTATATGCATGGATTCTAGGTGATGCTGAATTCAATATCGTATATGTGGTGTTGCTATCCCATGTTAACTGATTTGCAGATTATAGAGAGGGTCGTGAAACCTATAGACATGATTTTTAAGAGACTATACTGTTTAGGAGTTTTTGGTATTACACATTGATTATTGAGACTACATGTTATAAGTTAATAAACCTATAGACATGATCTCTAAGTGATTTACACAATAGGGACAATAAACCTATTGGAAATGCTCAAAATTACTTATGCTTCCTAATAATCACGTGGATGACAATGTTTGAAGAGCGAGTAGTGAGATCCTATAGGCATGATTTCTAGAGACTGGTGATTGGGACTGATTCTCATATATTTAGCTCTTATAGGCATGCTATCTAAAGGTTGGCAGTTTGAGCTGATTTTATACATATTTAGATCCTATAGGCATGCTTTCTAGTGAATAACTGAGCAGTTATGCAAAGTGCTCACTTCATATGGATATGCTATCTATAACCACATAACAGTAGACATAGCGTCTGAATAGTAAACAAGTAAGGTGTGTGTGTGCTTCTCCTAATATCATAATTTCTATAGGGCTCATGTAATCGAACAACACATGTAGCAAACACATTGTCAAGTCCTATAGGCATGTTATCTATCCATGGCATATAGATATAGAATTCTACCCATTCCATTTTCATTAACACCCCGATTGTTTATACACGACATTATTACAGGCCCAGATTAACAAGTAAAATAGTAATATTGCGTGAAAATAGACAGGCCTATAGCAGGCCCAAATAAACAACTAAATATCCAACCTTGCTGGGCCTTCAACATTTCTGGCCTAGCATACCACACGATCACATGTCCATAAGGAAGTTCAGACCCCTTTAGTGAGCCACAACACCAACTATTGCATCACTTGGAATGAACACAATACATGATAGGGAGGTAGGGTATTAGGGATAGGTTTTTTAGAAGTTGAGGAATGACTAGAGCCTAACCCTAGTGAGTTAGAATTCACAAGGGCCTCAATTGGACCCCGAGCAGTGCTCACACTAGGGAGGCCAAACAACAGAGCCTAGATAGCCTTGGCTTCCAGCCGACTAGGAATAGGAATTTGAATGTCAAAGTAAAAAGTAAGGAGGATAGATAGAAATCACTGAACTGACCATACAACACAAATAGTCAAGCTAGCCAGTAGGTTTAGCAAGGTGCACATAGCAAAGTATCACATAAGCAAACATCATAGGAATTAGGAGAAGAGACAGGTTTGCAAGCATACATAGGTTGCACTGGTGGACATCTAAGGGTCTAAATTAAACTCAGTCTAACCTAATGCCACAATAATCAACACTTGAACACAATAGAGGGATACACATGTTGATAACCACAGAGAAGAGAGAACTGTAGATACACCAAGACATACTAGGAAACATGTTATCACAAGAGTTTTAGAAAATAGAGTTGGAAATCCAGGACAACATGAAATGAGTTTGAACTTGTCTTAAAACACTCCAATATACACAAGATTCATTGAGATGCTACATGGGTATAGAAATAATCCTAGGAGATAAGAGATCACATGGTGCAGATTATGGTGAAGCATGACATGAACAATAGACTATTCTCAGGCATCAATTAACACATAATGATATCAAAGATGAACACCATCATATTTGGACCAAAGTTCAGATACATGTACAGAAAGAAGGAAAGAAACTTAACATTATGAAGGTTTAAACACTAACCAATAGCAGAATTAAAAGAGTGCAGAGTGTAGTAGCAAAAACCCAAAATCCTCGATGCTTCAGAGTTCACAAGAGCCTCGAGAATGGACTCCGAGTAGTGCTTGCATCAGAGGAGGCTGTTCAACAATTTAGAGAGTAGTTAAGCGAAAAAACAAGAAAGAGCAAAGTTCACAGTAGCAAGAACCCAAAATTTCTGGCTTTGGCTTTCAGCCGGCCAGGAACCAGAATATAGAACAAGAGTATTTAGAGAACAAAGAGCGATAACTTCAATTTTTTTAGTAAAACATTAACGATTCCCGTCGTCCCCCCAAAGGCAAAGGGGAATGGGAAGAGGTTTATATAGTAGTAGAAATTAACATCTAAATAAGGAAAATCGTCAATCAAGCACACGAAAGGAAAGAATTATCACATGAAATCAAATCAGTAAGGAAAAGAGAAAAATCTCAAACCCTAATTTTAGTGAAAATGTAAAATCGGCAGAAATAAATAAGAAGTGAAAATCACATGTTGCATAGAATAAGATGAACATGGACAGAAATACATTTAAAAACAAAGAATTGGACCCGATTTAGTTCGATTTAAAAGATTCTGAAACCCTAATTTTAGGGTGAGTAGGAATCACAGAAATACATAGAGATTCATACCATAAATGAACAAGAATGAACATAGACTAAAATAGGTCAATGAACTGAACCATCTTTGGTTCGAAGTTGATGCGATACGCTTGCCATGCTTAGGCAAGCGGTATATAGAAGGTTCCAGTACCAAGGGGGAGTTGAATATGGAAAGAAGTGATCATAGAATCCCATGTCCGGTGGGATTAAGAGGTAAATTTGGGGGGAGATGGCTAGGGTTCTAGAGATGAGAGATGAGAGGATTCAAGGATGGCGGGCGGTGAGGAGTGATTTAGGGTTAGGGGTGTTAGGTTAATTAAAAAGGGAAGGGGTAATATGGGCCGTTGATCTCGGAGATCAACGGCCACGATTAGTCGGGGGTTCTGGGTCGGGTTGGTTAATTGGTCGGGTCAGAGGGTTATTTGGTTTGGGCTCAATGGTTATTGGGCTGGGAATGGGTAGTTTTAGGTCCGAAAATAGGTTATAATTAGAGTATTATTTAAATACCAGTATTTTTAACAATAAATAATTTATAAAAGTGATTAATAAATATGAAAAATATCATTTATGCATGAAAATTATTAAAAACAATTATTTAACATTATAAAAATATAAAAAGTTATTTTCTGCAAAAATAATGTAATTATACATGCATAAGGGTTATTATTGCAAAATGTGCAATTTGGCCCTAAAAATGCAAATGTAATTATAAGAAATGCCCTAAAAATATTTAAAACCTCATATTGGTATAAAGGATAAGTTTATATGATTAAAGCATCATAAAAATAATTTGTCGGGTAATTATTGGATATTTATATAATAAAATGCAGAAATAAATTGATTTAAAGTCTTTAACAATTATGGAAAATTATGAGAAAATACTTGTGTATGCTTGTAAATCAAATGATGATGCATATGCGCTATTTTGAAGGTATATATATTTGGAAAATATGAGGGAGAAATCGGGTATCAACAACATATATATATATATAGGAAAATATGAGGGAAAAATCGAGTATCAACAGCTGCCCATCTTTACCCGGGAATGATGAAAGAGTTGTCGGGTAAAGAAATGATGATTGATTTTGACCGAATGGGGTAATTTTGAAAAATATAGGCCGGACCCTGGTTTCTAAGCTGCCTACATATCCCTGGTTTTAAAGGAATCAGGCCATGTGTAGTTCTGGATCCAATAGTGGAATAAGCCGATGAAGTTATTGTAAGAACAGACAAGATATTCCGGGAATGGTTATGTGTATTTGAATGGTTATCAGATGGAAATGGATAACAGACAGTGGTTGGTTATGTTTGAAATAATTGCAGGATGTGAACGTTGAACAGAAACCGCAGTGAAGATTGCTCCCGTTAGGAGAACAGTTACTTCCTGGATTACCTGCAAAACATAAAACACATTGCATGTAAGTATATATGGATTATTGCGAGAAGTTAAACATGATGAAAATTCCCTTTGGACCATGAAAGCTATCTTTGGACGATGGGGGTGGTTCCCTTAGACCATGATGTCCTGGGCTATGAATTGCGTGATAAGCGATTCGCAGGCCATGAAATGATGTTCTCGAGCTAAGAAGATGGTGCCTCCGAACTATGATGCCTTTGAATAATGATGTGCAATATTGAGAGATCCTCAGTCCATGGCATAGTGTCTTTCAGTTATGAGGATAATGCCTTCGGAATATGACGCCTTCGGAAAATTTGGCTATGCTTCAGCCCATGATATGCAAAGACATGATGCTTGACATGAATCAAGACAAAGCTTAGTCTCGTGTAGGATCGGGGGCAGAGCTTAGCCCCGAGGTAGAGAATAGTGCAAGGTTTCAAATAGCCTTGCATTTGTAGTTAGGGAAGGAGAGACAATGCTTAGTCTCGTGCAATAATGGAGACAATGCCTAGTCTCGTACGAGGGAAGGCAACTCTTAGCCTTATTCAATTAAGGAGGCAGAGATTAGCCTCATGCAAAGATGGAGACGGTGCATAGTCTTATGCAATTGGAAAGGCAAAGCTTAGCCTCATGCAAAATGTAGACAATGCTTAGTCTCATGCAGTATGAAAGGCAGAGCTTGGCCTTGTGCAATTAAGGAGGCAGAGCTTAGCCTCATGCAAAATGGAGACACTGCTTAGTCTCATGCAATAGGAAAGGCAGAGCTTGGCCTTGTGCAATTGAGGAGGCAGGGCTTATCCTCATGCAAGATGGGAGACAATGCTTAGTCTCATGTAATAGGAAAGACAGAGCTTGGCCTTGTGCAATTAAGGAGGCAGGGCTTAGCCTCATGCAAGATGGAAGACAATGCTTACTCTCATGCAATAGGAGACAATCTTTAGTCTCATGTAGTTGAGGAAGCAGGGCTTAGCCTCATGCAAAATAGGAGACAATGCTTAGTCTCATGCGATTAAGGAGGCATGGCTTAGCCTCATGCAAGATGGAGACAATGCTTAGTCTTGTGCAATAGGAAAGGCAGAGCTTAGCCTTATGCAAGGAAAGGCAATGCTTGGCCTTAAGCAGGAAAAGGAAATGAGTGATAGCAGAGTATTTCTTAGCTGGAGATATGTTTGCTTTTGGCAGCTTTGTTGTTATGAAGATAGTGATTCCAAGGTGTGTCTGAATTTGAGAATATTTCTTGTTCCTGCATCCAATGGACAATCATGAGTTTATGGGGAAGGTTAGTATGTGCCTCCGCCTGACTGCTTTGCTTTGCTATGTATCGAAGTCCTGCTTGAGTTACCACAGGTAGTATTTGGCTAATTCATAAAAATAAAGTTTTCAAAAATGTGCGTGCATATGATGAATGTAGTTATTTAAAATACATTAGTATGCAATATCGGATAAATTAGATGAATCAATAACTGTGACATTATCAGAGACATTGCGACCTTCTTGCCATAGAATTTTGAGTTCCACCCTCAAAATTCTGCCCCAGTTATTCAGACAATTTTCTGGATATTCCGCACACGGTGCCGTTGGCTGAGCTTGCCCCGGAATTTTGAGGGTCCTCCTCAAAATTCTGCTCCAGTTTCTGATTGTGAGGAAAATGAGAATTTTATTGAATTGTGACCGAACCCACAGGGTTGCCTACGTATCCCCTCTTAAATAAGAATCAAGTCAAGCGTAGTTCAGTTACATCAATTGCATAAATGTAAACAACTTTAAACATAGTATCTTTTGACTGCATCTGAGTTGATAAGCTTTGGCCAAATCTCTCCATCCATTTCTGCGAGTATGAGTGCTCCTCCTGTTAGTACTCTGTGAACCATATAGGGTCCTTACCATTTGGGTGAGAATTCCTTTGGCTTCATCCTGATGTGGAAAGATTCGTTTCAGCACCAACTACCCTGGTGCGAATTTTCTAGGTTTGACCATTTTGTTGTAAGCTCTGGACATTCTGTTATGATAAAGTTGACCATGGCACAGTGCATTCATTCTTTTCCCGTCAATGAGAGCTAATTGTTCATAGCGACTTCTTACCCACTCTGCATCACTGATTTCAGCTTCCTATATAATTCTCAGGGAGGGAATTTCTACCTCGGCGGGAATGATGGCTTCAGTACCATAGACCAATAGGTAAGGAGTTGCCCCGTTTGATGTGTGTACTGTGGTCCGGTATCCCAATAAGGCAAATGGTAACCTCTCGTGCCATTGCTTATGGTTGTCTACCATCTTCCTCAGTATTTTCTTGATATTCTTGTTTACGGTCTCCACGGCTCCATTCATTTGAGGCCTGTATGCTATGGAATTCTTGTGCTTGATTTTGAATGTCTCGCACATAGCTTTCATTAGGTCACTATTGAGATTGGCGGTGTTGTCGGTGATGATGGACTCTGGAACCCCAAATCGGCAAACAATAAGATCTCTGCGATGACTTTCTTGGTTACAGCTTTGTAGGATGCAACTTCGACCCATTTTGTGAAGTAGTCTATGGCCACTAAAATGAGTCTGTGCCCGTTTGAAGTGGCGAGCTCGATTGGTCCAATGACGTCCATTCCCCAAGAGGCAAAAGGCCAAGGTGCACCCATTGCATTGAGTTCATTTGGTGGCAACCGTATCATATCTGAGTGTATTTGGCACTAATGACATTTCTGAACATACCTGATGCAGTCTATTTCCATAGTCATCCAAACATAATCTGCCCTCAGTATCTTCTTGGCTAAAACGAAAACATTCATGTGTGGTCCGCAAGTTCCAGAGTGTATCTCTTCGTGCAGTTTGGAAGCTTACTTGGCATCAACACACCGTAATAATCCTATGTCTGGAGTCCTTCTGTACATAATTCCTCCACTTTGGAAGAAATGGTTGAACAATCTTCGGAGCGTGCCTTTTTGAGTATGATTTGCATGCTCCGGGTACTTTCCGTTTGCCAAGTGCTCCTTAATATCATGAAACCATGGGTTCTCGTCTGCTTCTTCTTTAACATAAGCACAGTAAGCTGGCTAATTATGAATCCTTACTAGAATGGGGTCGATGAAATTCTTGTCTGGATGCTGTATCTTGGAGGAAAAAGTGGCAAATGCGTCTGCGAACTCATTCTGGATTCTCGGGACATGTCTAAACTCTATCTTCGTGAACCTCATCATCATCTCTTGCACATGATATAGATATGGTACTATCTTGGTATTCTTTGTAGCCCATTATACCCGCACCTAATGTACTAGAAGATCTTAATCACCAATTACTAGTAATTCTTGGATATTCATGTCAACGGCCAAATTGAGCCCCCAATATGCAAGCCTCATATTCTGCCATATTATTGGTGCATGGAAATCTGAGTTTCGCGGATACTGGATAATGTGGACCTGTTTCTGCACCAAAACGGCTCCAATACCCACTCTTTTGAAGTTTGCGGCTCCATCAGAAAACATTCTCCACCCGTCGTAGGCTTCGGCGATACTTTCTCCTACGAATGATACTTCTTCATCAGGAAAATACATTTTTAGTGGTTCGTATTCTCGTCCTACAGGATTTTTCGCAAGATGACCGCTAATGCTTGTCCCTTAACTGCCTTCTGAGCCACATAGACGATGTCGAATTCACTCGACAATATCTGCCATTTTGCCAGCTTCCTTGTAGGCATGGGGTTCTGGAAGATGTAATTCAGAGGATCCATCCTTGATATGAGATATGTTGTATAGGCACAGAAGTAATGCCTTAATTTCTGGTCTATCTAGGTCAAAGCACAACAGGTGCGTTCCAACAAAGAATACCGTACTTCGTAGGGTGTGAACTTCTTACTCAGATAGTATATGGCATATTCTTTCCTTCCCGTCTCGTCGTGTTGTCCCAAAACACAACCGAAAGCCCCATCTAATATGGAGAGATAGAGTAGAAGTGGTCTACCAGGTTCTGGCGGGACCAGGACTGGCGGTGTAGACAAATATTCTTTGATTCCGTCAAAAGCATTCTGACAATATTTAGTGTAATTGGTTGCGACATCCTTCTTTAGCATTTTGAATATCGGCTCACAGATCACGATTGATTGTGCTATGAAGCGGCTGATGTAATTAAGACGTCCCAAGATGCTCATCACATCTTTCTTGTTCCTTGGAGGTGGCAAATCCTGGATAGCCTTGACCTTTGATGGGTCTAGCTCAATTCCTCGGCGGCTGACGATGAATCCTAATAATTTTCCTGCGGGGACCCCGAAGGCACATTTTGTGGGATTCAATTTCAAATTGTACCTCCAAAGCTGTTCAAAGAATTTCCTCAAGTCTGCTATGTGATCTGTACTTTTCTTGGATTTGATGATGACGTCATCCACATATACCTCTATCTCCTTGTGTATGATGTCGTGGAAAATAGTTGTCATGGACCTCATATAAGTCGCCTCAGCATTCTTCAGACCAAAACGACATCATTTTATAGCAGTACACCCCCCATGGTGTGATAAAAACTATCTTTTCGGCATCCCTTTCATCCATCCAGATATGATGATATCCCGCGAAGCAATCCAGAAAGGATTGGAGTTCATGCTTGGCGCAATTGTCGATCAGTATGTGTATGTTGGGTAACGGGAAATCATCTTTGGGACTTGCTTTGTTTAGGTCCCGATAATGGACGCATACTCTGACTTTCCCATCCTTCTTCGGAACTGGCACGATGTTAGACAACCAAGTTGGATATTCAACCACTCTGAGAACCTTAGCTTTGATCTACTTGGTGACTTCTTTTATTTTCAAACTCATATCTGTCTTGAACTTTCTGAGCTTCTGCTATACTGGCGGATACATTGGGTTGGTAGGTAGTTTATGAGCCATTATGGACTTGCTCAAACTGGTCATATTATCATAGGACCATGCAAAGATATCCTCATATTTTTTCAGGAAATAAATGTATTCTACTTTCTCTAATGGTGACAGGTGAATGCTTACACGTGTTCCCTTGAATGTTTCAGAGTCTCCTAGATTAACTGTTTCAGTCTCATCCAAATTGGACATAGGCTTGTTTTCAAAGTTTTCCACTTCTCTGACAATTTCCTCGGGTATTATATCTTTTTCCAGATCCTCTGAATCATTATCCTTATGTTGCGTTGTCTCATTACATGTCACAGTCGTAAGTTCATCGGGATAGGTAATAATAATGATGTAGAGAAAAACGTAAAGAATAATAATAAATACTAAAAACAACAATGCATTTAGATAAATCTTGAAAACGTCAAACAGATACGGCTCGATGACCCGAGCAATTATTTCAAAACAAAACATTCTTAAATTGTTTTAAATGCTCATAAAAATTGCTTTTAAATTAAATGATGTTAATTTCCAGGCTACCCAGGAACTCGACGGCCCTTGATGGTGCAGCAGTCCAGTTCTTGAGAACAACTCCCTTCTCCACGGTCTGAATAATGAGGCCTTCCTCCTCCTCCTTCTCAACTATCACATTGCAATCCATGCCTTCATCATCTAGAAACAAATTCCTTATACCGGCTAGAACTTCATCTTCTTCGGACTCCCACATCATGTCAGCTTGGTGAAATGCCTGGCTCAAATGTGGTACTGGTTGCTCTAGCGGGTAATAAGGACCACGCCATGGTGACGACCAATTGTTATACTCATGGCAGGTGTATTCATACCCAAGCCCAAAATTTGTGCGGTGACGCTTTAGCTGTATTGGTTTGGTGATCCCCTGGAGTTCCTTACCGAGACCTTTGCCAGGCTCATACCTTGTCCATGCCAATATGCCATCTATCTTACCGCTCCACCATTTGTCCTTTTCAATTGCATTGATGCGCTCGATGCGATGGTATATTTCTCCACACAACTTCCTTCTATTCTCGATGCCCGTAACAGTTTGACTGGTGTCAGTAGGATTACTTCTTTCCCCATGGATGATCACTTCCTGATGGTTCCACTCAAACTTCACGACCTGATGTAGAGTAGAAGCTACGGCCCCAATGGCAAATATCCAACGTCGTCCCAATAATAGGTTGTAGGTAGTAGATATGTCCAACACTTGAAACTCAACATCAAACAAGGTTGGGCCCATTTGTAGGGTGAGGTTGGTTTCCCCAATTATGGCCCTTTAAGACCCATCAAATGCTTTCACATTCATACTTCCTGCTCGTATCTCGTGCAGGCCTTTACCCAATCTTTTCAGAGTAGTTAGTGGACATATGTTAAGACTCGAACCCCCATCTATCAGGACTCTGGCAATGAACTTATCCTCAAACTGCACTGTGATATGCAGTGCCCTGTTGTGACCTAGTCCTTCTGATGGTAGCTCGTCTTCATGAAAAGTGATCTTGTGGCTTTCCAACACTTGTCCTATCATATTGGACATTTGTCAACTGGTAATGTTGTTGGGTACATAAGCCTCATTCAACACTTTCATCAACGCGTTCCTGTGTGCCTCAAAATTCTGCAGTAGTGATAGAATGGATATCTGAGCAGGGGTTTTGTTCAAATGATCAACCACAAAATACTCCCTTGCCTGCACCTTTCTCCAAAGATCATCCGGGCCGGTTTCAATGATGGGCTGCCTAGAAATGACTTCTTTACTTGTTCCTCCCAAGTGCTTGGGCATGTAAACCCTACCAGTTCTGGTCATACCTTGTACTGCACCAGTTTATTCCATTTCCCCCATTCCTTTCCTTCTTGCTTCTGCGACATAATCCCATGGTATAACATTAGACTTATAAGACGGTGTAGGTGCTACCATCACGGTGAAGGGTGTATTTACTTCAAACTCAAATGGAGTTGGTGCAGCTACCTCAACTTCAATTGGTGCCTGAGTTTGTACCATGATAGGTGTGAGAGTGACTGGAGATGTTTCAGGATTATCCCCTTCTCGAATGAGTCCAATTGACTCCTCTGAGTCCCATTCTTCATCGGTCTCTATCATGTTTACCCCTCCGCCCCTATGATATAGGAGAGGATTATCACGGACATTGGGTGCAGCCTCCTTTGCCTGTATGACTTTGGTATCGATTAATGCATGAATATTATCCTTCAAAGTAAGACACTCATCAATGGTATGACCGTTCATGCCTGAGTGATAGGCACATGTCTTATTTGGATTGACCCATTGAGAGGAATTTTCCATGGCGACAGCGGGAATGAGAGTGATATAACCGGCAACATTCAGTCTCTCGTACAGTTGGTCTATAGGTTCAGCAATTGGGGTGTATTGTTTGGGTGGTCTGCGGTCAAAATTTGTTCTAGGTTTTTGGTAGTTTTGGTAGGCTAGTGGTGAGTGGTAGTATGTGGGTTAGGTGTTATAGGTATGGTAAGTGGTGGCTGGTTGTCGGTATTTGGGAGGTGAATGCTGATATGTGGGTGGAGGTGTTTGGTATGTGAGAGGAGACTTCGTACCTTGGGCTACCATTACTGCACCTACTTCTTTCTTCTTGGAGATACCTCCTGACTGCAGGGCCTTATTTGTGGCTTGGAGTTCTTCAAAATTTGTCACCATTCCGCTTTTAATCCCTTCTTCTATTCTCTCTCCCAACTTGATGATATTATAAAATTTATGGTTCTCAATAACCATCAATCTTTCATAGTATTGCGGATCCTGAGCTCTGACAAAGAACTTATTCATCTGTTCTGCTTCCAACGCTGGCCTTACTTTTGTAGCTTCAGACCTCCACCGAGTAGCATACTCGCGGAAAGTTTCCGTTGGCTTCTTCTTGAGATTTTGAATGTAGAAAACTTCTGGTGCATTTTCTGTGTTAAACCTGAACCGATCCATGAAATATGATGCCATGCTTACCCAATTAACCCATTTCTTTTGGTTATGACTGATGTACCAAGACAGGGCGTATCCAGTGAGGCTTCTCATGAACAACTTCATGTGGATTCTTTCATCCCTGCCCACACCTATAAGCTTGTCACAATATGTTCTCAAGTGCACCTTAAGATCACCTGTTCCGTCAAACATTTTGAACTTGGAGGTTTTGTAACCCTCTGGCAGTTCTACGTCCGGCTGAATACACAAATCTTCATAATTCAAACCCTCAATGCCTTTGCCCTATTCGATACGTTTGAACCCTGTCGGTAAGTTTCTTGAGTTCATCTGCCATGTTCTTGATGAGCAGGTCCTTCTCGGCAGATTCAGGTATGTATAGGGTCTGTTGTGGGGTGTGGGGTGTGTGGGTAAGGTTTCCACATATATAGGATTGCTTTGGTGGACTCCTGGAATTTGGGCGTAATGGTGGTCATTGATTGAGTTTTGTGGGTCAGGAGTAGGTTGTGGTACATTCTGAGAAGTGCGGTATATGGTAGTTTGTGAGTACTGGGTCGGATGATGATGATGATGTGGAGGAGTTGGTGCTGGTGGAGGATTAGGATTTTGGGAGGCGTGACGTATTGATGAGGTGCGGGAGGATTTTGTGGGTGCTGGTTTTGTGTGTTTTGAGGAGGTTTTGAGTTTTGGGCATTTTGTTGGTTGATGTCGGGAACATTCAAGGTAAGGGAAAGGTTTTCGAAGTTACGAACCTGTTCAAGTTCCCCTTGTAACTCCAGTATCCTTTGCTCTAATCGTAAAACCAAGTCGTTCTGTGCCGGTATACTCCGACCATCTGAAGTCTCAACATTTTCTGCATGTGTAACGTTATCTTTCCTGATACCACTCAGATCATCCATCTTAACCTTTCCTTTGTTCTTAGGATCACTTGGAGGAGGAGGAGGTGGGGGACCTCTAGATCTGGTATGATATGCCGATGATGCCTGTATGCACAAACCAACCTTAGGGGATGGGAATAATCAAAAGAAAGAAAAAGCCAAAAGGTAACCAAGTTAGTAAGGAATATTAAAAGAGTGTTTGCGATATTAAAACATGTTTCACAAAGTCATGAAATAATTCACGTCCTAATTTGGGGACCTCATCGTGCCCGAGGTAGGCCTAGCGACATATAGCTTTGGAGAAAACTCAATGCTGATAACTGCATCATTTCAATAATATGATAAATAGACCAAATCTCTACTAAAACGACAATAATTATAAAGAGTCACTAGTGGTATTTGCCTTATTACAATCAAATTCTAAAATGAATCTAGAAAACATCAGCCCTAATCTACTTGGCCCCAGAGGGACCTTCCCCAAGCTTGGCCTTCTTAGCCCCGTCAATCAGATTCCCCAGGTCGCGCATGTCCAATAGCAGATACGCCTTTACTAGATGTCCTCCTTCATTGACTTCTGCATTCTAACAATCCGAGACCCTTTTCCTCATCTTTCCCTCAAGCTCCATCAGACCCTGCTCCATATACTCCAACCTTTCTGTTGATTTAGTAGTGATTCCCCTCCATTCATTGATTGCTTCCATGTCCATTTTATGCTGTTCCAAATGCCTGGACTCAGATTCAAAGACCCTTTTGCGCAACCTCCTATATTTTACCTTTTGCTTCAGCATCGTCGTATATGACCCTATTCCACAAATCAACCCCTGTCTTGACCTCTCTTGCTATGTCATCGACCAACCATAATAGGTAGAAGTACACATGGCCGTCATGATACCTATCTGGATCGATGGTATCTTTCTCCACAATAATCTTTTGATGCCACATGTTCTGTGCCTCGAACTTGAATGGAATGACATTCCCTTGGAAATCTGTTTTGTAATGAACCATCTTGGAGACTCGTGGTATGACCTGTTTTCTCCCAGCTTGCCTCATGACCTTAATAGGAGCATAAAGATAGATACCCCTTAATCCAATTAGCACTAGATGAGGAACATCTCTTTACCTGATGATGAATTCGCTAGTGGGGAACCATTCAAACATCCAATGGACCTTGTCGTAAGTCAAACATCTAAAGAAGTGTACCCAGCCCACAACGTTTCCTGGTTGTGCAAACCTATCCGGGATAAAAGTTATTCTTTTCGGATGGTGAAAAGCTATGTGGTCATTCCATGGTCGCCGCGGAAATTCTTGATGGTATAGTCCCCTTTGAAGATGTTCCAATAGTCGTATTTGCAGTACCATATTGCAACCCTCAAAATGCATATATCCTTTCTTGCAACGGTTGAAGGCTCAGTATATCTCCGCTACGATTATTGGGATAATAGTGTAAGTCTCTCCCTCGATTCCTTCCATTAGGGTCTAAGTAACCATAGCTAAGCGAGTGTGAATCCTTTCTCCTTGTATTGGGAGTACCAGTATCATAAAAAAATAGACAATGAACAAAAAAACCCGGTGATGAGTCCAACCCAGAGAGGTGATAGCAAATTCATTATGATAAAGACAGTAGGACTTGCTATGCCCATAACACTCGTAAAGGAATTCGAATGGTATGTAGGATTTCTTTAGACATACTAACTCATCATTTTTCCTGAAACCCATCATTTTCAGATAACCTCGAGAAGTGTAATTTTCCGGTACCAACAGACTAGGGCCGTACCAGGGAATCCCAACAAAGCCTCCTATTTACTCTAGAAGGGGAGTCATTTCTATATCATCAAAACGGAAGACGGCCCTCTTCTCATCCCAGAACATTGTAGCAGCCTCGATCAGTACATTGTTTGGCTGAATATCCAACAAAGAAGGTAAATTTCGAAGAACTCTTTTCACATGGTTTTTATCACTTGGCAAGAGATTTTCCCACCAATCTAGCAACAAAGGTGGGATACTTCGAACCATGCCTAACCTGGGGACTTCGTGCCTCATTTCTGCAAAACAAATAAAGTTAGCCCTTTCCCCTCCGGATTCGACTATTTACACATTAATGATTAGCATATCGGCACGTTTTTTTCAAATAATGCACTTATCATGATGGTACCCATTGGAATTTAAGGAAATCCCGGTGGGCTTTGGACAAGGCTTGCCTTAGAGAGTTATTATGCAGACAACATTCTAACCCATACTAGGTTTAGACATGATGCATACACGGTTAATATTAGAGTGGGGTTTCTACGAGAGTCTAGACCGGTACCTTCTAGTGGATAACTTGAGAGGGAAAGGCACGGAACTGTCGATTGCACCGCTGATCGACTAGTTTTACCGCAAATAAGCCTTTCCAAATTTGGAAAGGGTAATATAGGAAGTGCGCGGACACTCATCAAGTGCCGCTATGGTATAATTGCGCACGAGTGGAATATGATGTAGAGCATGCTTTATAAAAAGATAAAATAACACGTTGTTAATTATTTTGCATGATAAAAGTGATAAATGTAGTATTTAATAAATGTAAAGACAAAAAAGAAAGAAGAACAGGGAAAAAGTTAGTTCGTATATAAAAAATTATAATAAAGCAATAAAGGGGTAAGGATTGGGAAAGTCATGATATAACAAAATTTTAAAAGTTGAAGCCACTAGAATGCATATTGTAACCAGATTAAGCGAAGAGTTGCATGTAAGTTCATATAAAAGGGGAAATAGGGAAGGGGGTGTGCATGTAGCAATAAAAGGGAGAATGGGAGCGGGATGTTAAAGTATCAGCAAAATAATAAATACATGCTTATCGAGAGAGAATAATTCATATAGACCAAGTTCGCAATGGTAAGAGCCTAAATAATTCCCCAGCAGAGTCGCCATGCTGTCGCGCCTCGTTTTCTTGCGAAAGTCGGGCTTCGACGTCATGACAACTCCTCTTAAAAGGAAGGGTGTAAAAAGATAGAGTCGCCACCTAACGGATTAAGGTGAGTTAGGGAACCTATTTTGCAAATAACTCTGGATTAACCAGTTGCGTCATCAAAGATCGAGTAAGGGCTCAAATTACCTTGAGGAAAAGGTGTTAGGCACTCCTCGAGGTCCACAACGGTGGGTCCCAATCGAACTCGAATTATATGAATTAGTATAAGAGAATGGAAGCAATTTGGACAAATAAAATGATTGACTTTAAACAAAGGTGGGGGGGGGGGTCCTAAGTTTTTTAGCCTAAAGGATCACCCCGTGTAACACAAACAAACAAATGCACGCGGGCAGTTTAAGCAATACATAATTTTAGAATTTGAGACTTAGAGTCCTATATACATGGATTCTAGGTGATACTGAATTCAATGTCGTATATGTGGTGCTGCTGTCCCAAGTTAACTGATTTGCAGATTATTGGGGGGGGGGGGTCGTGAAACCTATAGACATGGTTTCTAAGCAACTATACAGTTTAGGAGTATTTGGTATTACATGCTGATTATTGAGACTACATGTTATAAGTTAATAAACCTATAGACATGATCTATAGGTGATTTATAAAGTAGGGACAATAAACCTATTGGAAATGCTCAAAATTACTTATGCCTCCTAGGTGAAGACAGCGTTTGAAGAGCGAGTAGTGAGGTCCTATAGGCATGATTTCTAGAGACTGGTGATTGGGAATGATTCTCATATATTTAGCTCCTATAGGCATGCTTTCTAAAGGTTGATAGTTTGAGCTTATTTTATACATATTTAGCTCCTATAGGCATGCTTTCTAGTGAATAACTGAGTAGTCATGCAAAGTGCTCACTTCATATGGATATGCTATCTATAACCACGCAACAGCAGACATAGTGTCTGGATAGTTAACAAGTAGGGTGTGTGTGTGCTTTTTCTAATACCATAATTTCTATAGGGCTCATGTAATCAAACAACACATGTAGCAAACACATTGTCAAGTCCTATAGGCATGTTATCTACCCATGGCATATAGATATAGAATTCTACCCATTCCATTCTCATTAACACCCCGATTGTTTATATAAGGTATTATTATAGGCCCAGATTAACAAGTAAAATAGTAATATTGCATGGAAATAGACAGGCATATAGCAGGCCCAAATAAACAACTAAATACCCAGCCTTGCTGGGCCTTCAACATTTCTGGCCTAGCATACCACACGATCACAGGTCCATAGGGAAGTTTAGACCCCTTTAGTGAGCCACAACACCAACTATTGCATCACTTGGAATCAACACAATACATGATAGAGAGGTAGGGTATTAGATACAATTTTATTTTAGAAGTTGAAGAATGACTAGAGCCTCACCCTAGTGTGTCAGAGTTCACAAGAGCCTCAATTGGACCCCGAGAAGTGCTCACACTAGGGAGGCCAACAACAGAGCCTAGATAGCCTTGGCTTTCATTCAGCTAGGAATAGGAATTTGAATGTCAAAGTAACAAGTAAGGAGGGTAGATAGAAATCACTGAACTGACCATACAACACAAATAGTCAAGTAAGCCAGTAGGTTTAGCAAGGTGCACATAGCTAAGTATCACACAAGCAAACATCAAAGGAATTACGAGAAAAGACAGGTTTGCAAGCATACATAGGTTGCACTGGTGGACATCTAAGGGTCTAAATTAAACTTAGTCTAACCTAATGCCACATTAATCAACACTTGAACACAATAGAGGGATACACATGTTGATAACCACAGAGAGGAGAGAACAAATGATAGACCAAGACATACTAGGAATCATGTTATCACAAGAGTTTTAGAAAATAGAGTTGGAAATCCTGGACAGCATGAAACGAGTTTGAACAGGTCTTAAAGCACTTCAATGTATACAAGATTCATTGAAAGTTTATTCAAGTAAAGGGGGTTCTCATAGAGCTAGGGCATTATCTAAGCATAACATGCAAAACAACATACAACCGCAATACTGAAGTCCAAATTAACATATTAAGATGCTACATGGGTATAGAACTAATCCTAGGAGATAAGAGATCACATGGTGCAGATTATGGTGAAGCATGACATGAACAATAGACTATTCTCAGGCATCAATTAACACAGAATGATATCAAAGATGAACACCACCATAATTGGACCAAAGTTCAGATACATGTGCAGAAAGAAGGAAAGAAACTAAACATTATGAAGGTTTAAACCCTAACCAGTAGCAGAATTAAAAGAGTGCAAAGTGTAGTAGCAAAAAGCCAAAATCCCCGATGCTTCATAGTTCACAAGAGCCTCGAGAATGGGCTCCGAGCAGTGCTTGCACCAGAGAAGGTTGTTCAACAATTTAGAGAGCAGTTAAGCGAAAAAACAAGAAAGAACAAAGTTCACAGTAACAAGAACCCAGAATTTATGGCCTTGGTTTTCAGCCGGCCAGGAACCAGAATATAGAACAAAGAGCGATAACTTTAATTTGTTTAGTAAAACATTAACGATTCCCATCTTCCCCCCAAAGGGGAATGGGATACAGTAGTAGAAATAAACATCTAAAGAAGGAAAATCATCAATCAAGCACGAGAAAGGAAAGAATCATCACATGCAATCAAATCAGTAAGGAAAAGAGAAAAATCTCAAACCTTAATTTTAGGGAAAGTGTAAAATTGGCAGAAATAAATTAGAAGTAAAAATCACATGTTGCATAGAATAAGATGAACATAGATAGAAATACCTTTTAAAAACAAAGAATCGGACACGATTTGGTTCAATTTAAAAGAATCTGAAACCTTAATTTTAGAGTGAGTAGGAATCACAGAAATACCTAGAGATTCATACCATAAAAGAACAAGAATGAACATAGACAGAAATAGGTCAAGCAACTGAACCAGCTTTGGTTCAAAGTTGATGAGATACGCTTGCCATGCTTAGGGAAGTGGTATATAGAAGGTTCCAGTACCAAGGGGGAGTCAAATATGGCAAGAAGTGATTGTAAAATCCCATGTCCGGTGGGATTAGGAGGAAAATTTGGGGGGAGATGGCTAGGGTTTGAGAGATGAGAGATGGGACGATTCAAGGGCGGCGGGTGGTGAGGAGTGATTTAGGGTTAGGGGTGTTAGGTTAATTAAAAGGGACGGGGTAATATGGGTCGTTGATCTCGGAGATCAACGACCACGATTAGTCAGGGGTTCTGGGCCGGGTTGGTTAATTAGTCGGGTCGGGGGGTTATTTGGTTTGGGCTCAAAGTTTATTGGGCTGGGATTGGGTAGTTTTAAGTCCGAAAATAGGTTACAATTAGGCTATTATTTAAATACTCAGTTTTTTATCAATAAATAATTTATAAAAGTAATTAATAAATAAAAAAATATCATTTGTACATGAAAATGGTTAAAAACAATTATTTAACATTATAAAAATATAAAAAGTTATTTTCTGCATAAATAATGTAATTATACATGCATATGGGCTATTATTGCAAAATATGCAATTTGGCCCTAAAAATGCAAATGTAATTATAAGAAATGCCCTGAAAATATTTAAAACCTCATATTGGTATAAATGATAAGTTTAGATGATTAAATCATCATAAAAATAATTTATAGAGTAATTATTGGATATTAATATAATAAAATGCAGAAATAAATTAATTTAAAGTCGTTAGATATTATGGAAAATTATGAGATGTGTATGCTTGTAAATCAAATGATGATGCATATGCACTATTTTGAAGGTATATGAGGAAAAATTCGGGTATCAACAATGCCCCAACAAGAACCGCACTATGTATGCATATAACCAATTAATCACCACTCCTCGTAGCATATACGATTAACTCACAGATCATTCCAAAACACGAATAAGCTCAACAACGATCGAATGGCACATTCTTCGACAACAGCAGTATGGAGCCAACCAATCCGACTCGGTGTAGAGTACACATCCTAAATGGGCCTACCAAGGACCCCCCAAATCAACCCTGGTCACCCACAATTAGATAAATTACCCTCCGAAAATCCACAATGAGGGAATCATAATACTTACTATGATCTGGCTAGGGTCACGACTTCACAGTCCGCAACCATGAAATAATCTGCTCTGGAAAGCTCCCAGTCTCCAAATCCATAAAACACATGAATCACCATTTCTGATCCCATCCCCACCGCCCAAATGTCTAACACTTCTCTTATACATGATCATCACATGAGGAATACTTCTTCCATTCTTTTGTGCCACATAACAACATCTTAAAATCAACAGTCGGTCAACCATGAGAGTGCCGCAATACCTATGACATATCCATAATTCAAAACATAGTGCGCCTTCTAAAATGTACATTCTACTCACTCAATACCAAATAGTTATAGCATTCATCTAAACATCGAAAACCGTCCATGCCATCTAAGAATTTATGACCTCCCCTTCAAAACTAAACTGTGACCTTGCATACGCAAACCTTAATCCCACACAACACACTGCATCTATCATGCCATTATATGAAAAATACGAGAACTTCATAATCATTTTGAGTCGCAAGTAGAATACATATCGGTTCAGCCAAAAGCCTTCCATTTGATCTCATCTGGTAGAAAATCATAATGCTCAACATGCTTCTCAGGCCCGGTAGGATTTATCTATCTCATACCGTGGTAGAAATCCTAAGAATTCCTTGGAATCCATTTGCACATAATCAAGCCATCATAACTGAATTTCTCTAACTCAACCAAGCCACGCAGGTCGCCCAGCCCAAGAGTATTGCCACAAAGCACTTGTAAAAAACCCCCACACCATAAGAACCCAAAGAACCGATCATATCCATTACCATACTGGTCCAACCTACTACCAAGCTGCCCTATTTCTCCGAGTTTCTTCTGAATTACCCTCAAGTTGACACTTCTCCTTGTCAGAACACTACGATCCTTACCCAAAACACACTATAAGACACCCTAACATAAAAACACACCGCCCTAAGGTCCAAAAGCCGCTGTATTCTTCTTAAGAATCCCATAAATACCACAACCGAGACATCCACTCTGAAAGACCTTATGTGAAATTTAAAAATGTTCTTTTTTTACCTCTCTTGCACTAAAATGTAGAATCCATAGTCATACAGAATTATCGCAAGTCCCGGCTCCATCCAGTGTAAATAACTGATTCTGGCGATATACAATTTTCGAAAAATTTTCAATTAACACATATACCTTTTGAATCCATTAGAACCCTTTCGAAAGTCACCCACTATGCTCAAATCTAAATTTCACCGCCCAAACGGGCCGAAAGACACAAGCTCCATTAGCACAACAACCCCCAATCAAGTAACTCTACCTTAACACCACCAATTAAATTCATTCTTCGTGCGCACTACATCCTTCAATAACAACTCACTCATCCCATGATTTTCCTATACTAATAAAGCGCAATATAACCCGTATTTAGGAGTTTCAGTACTCGAGTCATCTTCGATCTCAACCTCTGCAAGTCATAACTAATCCACAAGCATGCCTCAGACCAAAACTAGATTTTAACATATAACCATGAATTGAATTGTCAATAGCAGGCTCCCTCACTTGGCTCAAAACCATAGAACAAAATATTCCATAACTCACAATACCCATACTCTATTACGGCCATAATACCGCATTCAGTTCAACAAAAAAAAAATCCTTAAGCTCATGCAACACCAAATATAAAATACATCAATCATCCACTAAATTCATAAATATTCTCTTGACAGTCAAGTCAATTTTTTCAACCGGATTCAAGTTCAACACTCAACACATACACTCCGCTGGTTGAAACGAAACTCTCAAATCAACATTATAAGGAACACACCTATGTAGATTACTCTGCAGGGGATAACCTACATGCTTAGCCTTAAACTGGTATCTTGTTATACCCTTTCGCAGTCACAATTACTATGCAATCACTGAATCTTCCTAAGTCTGAACTCGCCAACAAGGCATGAGAATTTAAATTGTCCCAAAATTTAACAACGTGAAAGATCCTTCAAAACATTCATACACAAAATTGTACGTCACATCAAAACGAAAATCAAGCATCCAATGGCCTTTCCTTTACATTTCAAGGAAATACTTCTCGTCACATTCAAATTGTCTCAACACATCCACCGCTCATCGAGCCACAAATTCCATTCATAGGGACATTGCAAGACATATGAGTCCAAATGTGCAAGTTACAAATAAAGCTACCGAGCTTAAGCTGCGATCTAACCATGGCCCCAAGTCCTCCAAACTGGCCCATCACCAAAACATATAATACACATCTCAAACCTCGTTCATGGAATCACAAGCCGGCGGTGCACATCTGATACCGAGCGCTCACATGCGCACACAAATGCATGGAAGGAATTCAAAAAGTTATGTTCCAAGCTGAATCAATTCCGCACGATAAGGAAAGAAAGATGGGAAATTATCCTAAATGCCCTGTAGCCTCTCGAAGATAAGTATGGACGTCATCATACCGATCCGCAAGACTCTACTAGATACTTGCTCATGACTTGTAGAACCTATGAATCTAGAGCTATGGTACCACCTTGTCACGACCAAAAATTCAACTAGTCGTGATGGCACCTAACCCAACCCGCTAGGTAAGCCAATTAACAACTAACCAATTCCAATGAAATTAATAAAGCAATTAACTAAAAGAAAAATATATGAAACTGATACATTTCCCCAAGAATTGGTAGTACAAATCATGAGCTTCTAAGAATAGAATTTTTAAAGAAAAATGGGTATGAAATAAATACATCATCTATTTGAAATATACATGAAAATATTTTTGTAAATCTAATGCTACCATGAACAAGAGGCAGCTACAACCGGAACCCAGGTACATCTTCTGATCCAACTCCCAACGGACACAACAACATCAGTAACCAACATCTGCACGCAAGGTGCAGAAGTATAGTATGAGTACAACCGACCCTATGTACTCAATAAGTAACAAACCTAACCTTAGGTTGAAAGTAGTGACGAGCTTGTACCAAGGTCAGGGTCCAACTCCAATAGCCAACAACAATTCATAACAACATAAAGCAGAAATACAAGAAGTAAATCAGAGATAAAATGCTCAACAAAATCATGATTTCTGAAAATAGTTCTGCCTTTCAAGTATATTAGTGAAAACCCAAATCGTTTGCTGAAATTGATAAAAATATGAGTAAATTTGAAAACAGTAATTACTCTAAAATCCTTTCAACAATAATTAAGATGTTTCTTTTTCTTTTCAGATAGCCAGTGTAAAACAAATGCATCACTATGCCCATATGTCAACATGTGTGAGAACTCATGAATGAAGTGATGTCGTACAATATGAGGAAAACACATCTCTATGCCTGTATGTCATGTGTTCATGTCAATGCAATGTATCTCAGAGATGAACTCATGTACTCACACTTTAAGAGTACTCAATATCACTTTCTCACACATTCCACTCAGCATGCTCAATCACTCGGTACTGTATATGGCCAATCTGGCCGAGGGAAGATCCATCCCAGAATATACACATCAACTGATCATCAGTCACTCAGTACCGAGTACGGCCAATCCAGCCCGTGGAGAAGATCCATCTCCAGGTATATAATGCTTCGGACAAGATCCATGTCCAGGGAAGATCCATCCCTGAATAATATCAACCGCGCTCACTGGGGGTGTGTGCAGACTCAGATGGGGCTCCTTCAGCTCAAGCGTTATCATAAATCAGTATAACCGCTGCGGCGTGCAACCCGATCCCTTAATGTCACTCATATTCAGGCACTCGGCCTCACTCAGTCATTAATCTCTCTAGTATCTCTCTCACGGGCTCACAATGTCATGATACTAGCCCGAAAATAATGATATGATGCATCAATAAGGAATAATAGAGACTGAGATATGATATGCAGTGAAATAAATATGACTGAGTATGAAATTTCAATTTAAACAAATAATTCAATAGCAATATGACCTCTATGGATCTCAATAATACTGGCACATAGCCTCAGCGTGATTTTGAATAAAATTCTCAGCTCAATTTCTTTAACACATAAAACTACATAGAAGATGCCAAGATTATTTGACTAAAAAATTCCACGAAACTAATTACGTCACAATTTTTATGGTGCACTCCTATACGCCAAATACGTATATTCAGGGTTCATACCCTCAGCTCCAAGATTAGAAGAGTTAAATACCTTGAACAAACCGAATCCAATGTCGAGCAAGCTAAACAATGCTCCAGAAATTCCATTTTGCCCGTATCAACTTCTGAACAGCTTGAATCTAGTTACAATAAATTTGATTCAGTCCACACAATTATACGTATTAATTCCATATCAAAATGCTAATATTTTTCCACAAAATCCGAAATTACACTCCAAAATCCGACGAAACTCACAAAATACGACAACCCATCCAATGACAAGTTCAACAATACTAATTTCACCCAAATCTGACCCTGAATCGATGTTCAAATCTTGGATATTCATTTTATGAAATTGTATAAAATTCCTTCGATTTATCTTGAAAAATCAATAATCTAATGTCGAAAACGATGATTAATTCATGGAATATAATCACAAGGGAGTCAAGAATACTTACCCCAATTTGTGTGGAAAATTTCCTCTCCAAAATCGCCCAAATCGAGCTCCAAAATCTGAAAATGGCTAAAAATAGCAAAGCCCCGAATTTAAGGCTTTTGCCCAGCGACTTCTGCATCTGCGGTGGAATAGTCCATCTGCGACATCCGCTTCTGCGGACAAGCTCGCACCTGCGAAGGTCGATTCTGCGGTGCGTAAACCGTATTTACGGTCATGCTTTAGCGCCTCAAGGTCCACTTCTGCGATGCCTCCCCAGCCAACACTCCCTCGCTTCTGCGACTGCTTTGTGGCTTCAGCGACAATCGCACCTGCGAGCCCATTTACGCATGTGCGAAGACAACATCAAAAAAAAATATTCTAGCCTTAGCCAAAACTTCCAAAATGCTCCGAACCTCGTTTGAAACTCACCCGAGTCGCTCGGGACCTCGTCCCAATATACCAACAAGTTCCATAACATAACACGGTCCTACTCGAGGCCTCAAATCACACCTAACAACATCGAAATGATGAATCACACCTCAAATCAAAATCTATGAACTTTGAACTTCTAAATTCTATATTTTGTGCCAAAACACATAAAATCAATCTGGAATGACTTCAAATTTTGCACAGAAGTCATAAATAACATAACACAGCTATTCCAATTTCCAGAATCTGATTCCGATCTCGATATCAAAAAGTCAACCCCGGGTCAAACTTTCCAAAAATTTAACTTTCGCCATTTCAAGCCTAATTCTACGGACATGCTCCTAAGTTCAAAATCACAAGTCGACATCCGCTCACTATTTAAACTTAAGCTTTAAACCTTGGAACTAATTGTGCCAATTCATTCCAAGACCGCACCGGACCCGAATCAAATACCCCCGGCAAGTCATATAACAATTGTAAAGTACAAATTGAGTAGTAAATGGGGGAACAGGGATGAAATACTCAAAATGACTGGCCGGGTCATTACAACGTACAAGTCATAAAACATGATATGAAGCTACTCGAGGTCTCAAGCTGCCAAACGACACGCTAGATCTCAAAACAACCGGTCGGGTCGTTACAATCATATTGCTCCTACCTCTCTGAAAGAATATTAGTTTTATAAAAAATAACATGTACACTTGTATATCTTATATTCTATACTATGTGAGGAATATCCCAAGAATATTCCCTCATCACTTATGGGATCCAACTTTCCTATGGAGTCTTTTCCATTATTGTGATATATTTAGCTTTCTCCCTTTAACTAACTCATAGGGAGTTTTCTCAACATGAGGTCTAATCATGCACCTATTTTATGATGTAGCATGCAGTGCTCACAACTTCTTCCCAAAAACTATGAGGCAACTTACTAGCAAGTAACATGGTCCTAGCCATTTCTTCCAAATTCATGTTATTTCTTTCAATTACTCCATTTTGTTGTGGAGTTATAGGAGCAAAAAATTATGATCTATGCCATGCTTATCACAAAATTTAGAAAGTTTTGCATTCTCAAACTCAGTACCATGGTCAGACTTGATTGATGCAAGTTGATTTACCTAGTTATTTTTTTGAGTTTTTTTCTAACAAATGAAATGAACATGTCAAATGCTTCTTATTTAGATGCTAAAAACAGAGTCAAAGTAAATCAAGAGTAATCATCAACAAGCAACAAAATCTCTTACCACCTCTGCTCATTGTGCTCATAGGTCCACACAGATCCATATGGACCAGTTCCATCGACCTAGTAATACTCACCATTTTATTTCCTTTGAAAGAAAATTTTACCTCTTTCCCCTTGCACAAGCCTCACAAACTTTATCTTTCTTAAACATAATGTTAGGCAGCCCTATCACCAAGTCCTTCAAAACTAGTTTGTTAGGTTGACCTAGGCTAACATGCCCAAGTCTCTTATGCCAAAGGAGGGGATCACTATCCCCGACACTCATGAAAGTGAGTTCATTTTCTGAAAGTGTGGACAGATCCAACACATATGCATTGTTCACTCTTCCTCCCCTTATTTCCATTTCCAAAAGAGACATTTTCTCCTTTAAAGTTCACAAGTGAAATGAATTGGTTCTTGTTTCCTGTCATGTACTTTGAGCAACCACTATCCATGTACCATATTTGGTTACTCTCATTCACTTGGACCTACAAAAGGAAATCAAGGGTTAATCTTAGGAATCCAAACTAGTTTGGGTCCCTTTATATAGGCAAAATGATAAATAATATTCTTCTTTGCCCAACTTGTCAACCTATTCTTCCCTAGAATAGAATTTTTGTTCCTTAAACTTGCTTTTTCTTTTGCTACACATTCACTTTTATAAAGTCAAGTGTTACCGCAAAGAGTGAAAATCTTATTCTAAGGAAATGTTAGGTACTTATTTTTAGGATCCCATTTAGGTGCGGAGTTCCCAAAGGAAAGTCATTTTCTGTTGCTACTATGGTGTTCTTGTAGCCATGAAAGTGAATCAAAGGACATGTTCTATTTACATGTTCTATCCAACTCATGTTTAACCTTTGTCAAGTCCTCTTTCAAAACTCTTGTATTTTCTTCCCTTTTGTATAGTTCATCTTTAACCTTTTTTAAACGATCCTCTAGGTTGACTTGTATATCACTGGCTATCTCTTTTCCTGTCTGTAATTTTAACTTTATATTTTCAAATTTAAGCTCTAAGATAGTTGTGTCAAGTGTATGAACTTGGTTATTCAAAATAGTATTTTTCTATCACGACCAAAATTTTCCTCCGTAGGATGTCGTGATGGCACCTAATCTCTTCAACTAGGTAAGCCTAACACTTACTGAATTTTATAACAGATTTTAAGCAAATAACTATTAAGCATGAAACAAAAATTCCTATAATAAGGCAACAATCCAAAATGGATACATAACATCCGAAAACTGGTAGTACAAGTCATAAGATCTACTGAGTTCACTAGAAAATTTCTAAATACAACTGTTCCGGAATAGAAATAAATTATACAAAGTAAAATTTTCAGAAGATGACTCTGAGGCCTGCGAACGAGACAGTAGTTATACGTTGAGTCTCCACAGCAATGCTCGATCAACTAGCTAATGATCAACAAACTCCGAAATACTTGGATCTGTACAAAAATGTACAGAAAGCGTAGCATGAGTACATCACGGCGGTACCCAGCAAATACCAAGTCTAACCTCGGTAAAGTAAAAACGAGGGACAGTCAAGACACCTACTAGACTTAATAACCTATACAAGTATGAGTGTGAAACTAACATGGAAAATACCAATATAAAATTAAGCATGGTAAAAATAACAAAACAATACTTGCAATAGAAAATTAGAAGTAACAATTGGCAACAAGGTAATAACGTTGTAGAGAAAGCTGAACACAGTTTATGTCTAGTGAAACCAAGTAAAGGGATACAAGTAACAACTCAATAAGAAAAACTGCTTTCGCACAAGATTTATTCAATGATTTCCCCGAGGTACCACACCTCATAATCAAAAATCACGAACCCTAATCACTTGGCATCTCGTGCCCACATTACAAATTACAACCACACGGATAACTCACGTGCCAATACCATTAATACCTCATATCTACATGGGCAAATCACATGCTAAGGGAGTGACAGTATCTCATATCCACACGGTCTCACGTGCCAGCAATGACAATAATTCATGACCATGTGAACAACTCACGTGCCAATAGTATAACTCTCACATAGAAGGAAAGTAAACGAGAATACATGTAAATGATCAATAAACATCAGGATTCATCTTCTTAAACTGATATGAGTGATTATTTACATGTATGCTTGTGCAAGTGTTCTATCACAACTCGGGTCAACAAGTAAGAGTAGAGACAACG
Organism: Nicotiana tomentosiformis; assembly: GCF_000390325.3. Taxonomy (NCBI): domain Eukaryota; kingdom Viridiplantae; phylum Streptophyta; class Magnoliopsida; order Solanales; family Solanaceae; genus Nicotiana; species Nicotiana tomentosiformis. Next base: position 88,942,016 of record NC_090815.1, read on the forward strand.
AATGACACATAGGAGACAACACAACAAAACATAAAATGCATAACTCACAAAAGGTAGGCATACCACTACACAATTATCATTAATAAGAATGCCCCCAGGACATCACAAGTCATCACAAATCATCCTCGACATAGACCCCCTTGTCTCGACACGTGCGCTACAATAAGGTAAATGCCTATTTGTCTTGCCGCACGCGCATAATAATTTCTCGCCTTGTCCTGACATATGCACAGGCCCACATATATATAGCCCGCCTTGTCATGCCGCATGTGCAAATATCAATAATAATAATAGCACGAAAAAATCACGTACAAACACCCCGACAATCCTTTCAACAGTATCACGTGTGCCAAAACATAACAACACAATATAACAACTCGCACCACATGTGCCAATATGCCACAACACTTCCTCAAAACAATTCCAATACCACAACCACACATAGCCCTTGGCTCAACAACATTGAGTACAAAAACAACAAAAACAATAACACAAAAGTATGACACGTAAATCAACACAAGAATTACAAAACACAAAGAAACAAAAGAACATGCTCACAATGAAAGACATGACAAGTAACAATGGGTTCAACAAGAATAACTCGACAATGAGAGAGATAGTGCGTAACAATGATGTCAACTAAGTGTAACTCAATGATTCAATACACGAGAGATAACATGTAACAATGATTCACAATAAGAATGACTGAACGATAAGAGAGATAACATAACAATGATTCCCAATAAGAATGAATTAGCGATAAGAGAGATAACATGTAACAATGATTCCAATTAAGAACAACTCAACAATAAGAGATATAACATGTAGCAATGGCTTCAAATAAGGATAAGTCAACAATGGAAGAGATAATAATAACTTCAATTAAGGATAATCAACTACGGAAGATACATGGCAATGAAAGAGGTAACAACTTCATTTAAGGCAGATAAGAGTATATTTGAAAATAAAGGAGTGGAACATGAACTTATCAACTTCAAATAAGACATGTGAGGGTAAATTTAGTTCAAGGATTTAAGATGATAAGACAACTTCATTTTAATGTATCTAAGAATCTAAGAGTCTAAACCGGTCAAATTTCCATATATAAGTCGTGCACACACTCATCACCTCGTGTACACGTATTCGTGTAGTTCAAATAGTACAACCAACCAATCCCTATGGGGTTGTTCCCCCACACAATGTTAGGCAAGATACTTACCTCAAAAGCCCACAATAAATACTCAAAATAGCTTTTCCTTTACAATTCACCTCCACCCAACACAAATCTAACCAAAATCGACTTAATAACATCAAATAATGCAAGAGAAATCAATTCCAATGAATAAAGCTATAATCCTTACAAAATCCCTCAAAAGTCAACCCGGGGCTTGCCCGGTCAAAACCCGGGTCCAAAGGTAGATTCTGCTACCCCTAACCTTACGAGTTCTTATATGTGATTAGTTTCAAAATCCGAGTCCAAATCGACTCTCAAAACTCAAATTCTTATTTTTCAAAAACTTGACAAAGTTTCACAAATTTTCACTTTGATTCACATGATTTTGATGTTAAAATCTAAGATATACTGATAGAATATGATTAGAAATAAATTATAATCACTTACCCAAAGTTTGTAGATGAAAATCCCTCTTTAAAATTGCCTCCTACTGAGTTTAGGGTTCCAAAATATGAAAATTAGACTAAACATTCGTTACTCAGCTTTTTGTCCAGACGCAGGTGTCGCAAATGTGAGAAATCAATCGCAAAAGAGAAGAACCCACATCCCTACTATAGTCGCAAATGCGACATAATGTTCGCAATTGCGACCTATGGACATCTCGAAAATGCGACCTGTCTGATCGGAAATGCGACCTATGGACATCTCGAAAATGCGACCTGTCTGATCACATATGCGAAAAAAGCTTGCCCAGCCCCACCTTCGCAATGTGAACTCAGGGTTCACAAATGCAAACCTAGAAGACTAAGCCAAACATCACAAATATGATCTCCCACCTCGCATTTGCGAGGCCTGCAGCACTTGTTCACACCATCAACATTAAAACTCTTCCAAATACTCCAAAACGTGTTCGAAACTCAGCCGAGCCCTCAGGGCTCCAAACCAAACATCAATACAAGTCTAAACACATAACGCGAACTCGCTCGTGCGTTCAGATCATCAAGATAACATCCGAAATCATGAATCGGACCTCAAAACACATGAATTCAACATGAAACTCAAGAAGTTCTAAAAAATATCATCCCGTGTCCGATTCCTATCAAATCAACTCGGAATGACGCCAAACTTTGCGGACAAGTTCCAAATGACAAAACGGACTCATTCAAAGTCCCGAAACAGAAATCCAAACACGATAGCTATGAAGTCAACCTACGGTCAAACTTATAAAGATTCTAAGCCTTAAAATTACCAACTTTCGGCAAAATAACACAAATCAACCGACAGACCTCCGAAGTAGGTTCCGGGCATACACCCCAAGTCCAAAATCATGATACGAACCTACTGGAGCCAACAAAACACCGCTAAGTGGTCATTTTTAGAAAAGTCAAATCTCGGTCAACCTTTTCACTTAAACTTCTAAATTAAGAATCACTCCTTCAAATTCAATCTGAACTATCCGAAAATCAAATCCGATCACACATGCAAGTCATAGTACACAATATGAAGCCACTCAAGACCTCAAACTACTGAACGGAACCTTAAAGCTTAAAACAACCGGTTGAGTCGTTAGATTCTCCCTCTTTTAAACAAACGTTCATCCTTGAACGTTCTAGGAGTCTTTCTCAACCCAACAAATCACTATATAAACTCTCCATACACATACATGCGGGAGATACCAAGTCAACCCAAACCACATAAAACCGACAACATTATCTCAACCGAAGATTATTCCTTCCACTCATGCCAAAAAGTCTTATAATCAAATCTCTACATCTACTAAGGGCCCTATTATCACAAAAACATACTGTAAAATCCTTAACTAGCTACAACAGCTCATGCAAACACCATACGGTATAACCATAAAACATAAAACATTATCCATATGCCCATAGCAATAACTCTGACCACAAAGCTGCCCATTACAAGCCCGGTACCGGCAAACAGACTCATATCGACTAGAACCTTTTTCCAAACCTTCACAATGCTGAATTAATGCAAGAAACATGCGAAACTCATAATTACTCATCCGATCAACAAGCCACCTCAAATGCCACCTGGGCACCTACATCGCAATCCAAACCCAACAAGAATGACTAGAATATGATTGAATATGAAAAAAGGAACACATGAGAGGACTGTCAAACAAGCCTAAATAGGCAAAACTACCCACATATTCCACACTACAGATCCAATCCATAAGGAAGAAGCAAGATGCGTGCAACAATCACAACAAATCTTACCTTTAAATGACCTCGTCGCGGCGCATAGCGCGACACCGACATTCCTATTCACAAAGAACACTAGGTCCCTATCTTCCACTCAGAATCACGAGTAAGGTAAACAACTCAGCAATTAAACAATTCTACTAACTCAACCTCGTAGAACTAGAACCACAACACATAACAAATTCCCATACCTGTAGAGCACCCAAACCACAAGTCGGGCTAAACCATCCGGAGATCACAACAAATCCTACCACATTTAACTAACAAAAACTCTAACCAATCTCATGACCTACAATAGCAACAAAACCAGAACGATTGACACGGGCTATCACAATAAAATTCTAAACTAGCGTGAACACATGAACAGAGTGCAAGAATCACAAAACACAACCATATCCGAAACAAGGTATGATGAATCTTACCAATAAATGGGGTTGGATTAAAGTATCACAAATGTATCTCTATACTCAACTGAAACTATACCTGTAAGGACATCATCCGGTGCATCGGCCTCTGCCTAACCAGGAAGAGCATAACAACGGGCCCGACCTCCCCCTCTAGGGCGATCTCTACCCTCCTGACCTCCACCCCTAGCTGGCAGTGCAAGTATAGCAGCAACTGGAGCAGAATTCATAGCCTAAATACCCCGCTATGACACATCTATCCAGAGTCTGGGACAATCTCTCACCATGTGGCTGGTATTTACATACTCAAAGCAACCTCTACGCTGACGTGGATGGGGAAGCTGTCCGGTATGGGTATTTTGAGACCCATGGATATCTGAAACATCACCATAAAGTATGAAGTGCACATGAAACTGGTTGACCCAAAAAACCTCTACCATGACGTAGAATGCCTCTAAAATAGGGATCAATAGATCCTCCTGATCTATGAGGACTCATAGCCTCCATTTCCTCTCTCCCCTGGCCCTGCATGTCCTCTAATCGATGAGCAATCTCTACCACCTGCTGAAATGGAACATCCATCTCTAACTCCCGAGCCATGATGAATTGGATACCATAACTGAGTCCCTCAATGAACCTACAAACTCGCTATCTATCGGTAGAAACCAAAGCAGGTACATGCTTGGACAAACCACTGAATCTAACGGCATAAACTGACACTTACATAGTACCATGGCGCAACTACTCGAACTCCGTGTGCCATGCAATCTGAAGGGTCTGGGGAACAAACTCTCTCAAGAACATCTCTGAAAACTGAGTCCATGAAAGTGAAGTTGCACAGGCTGTGCTGGTATGACACCTGGAACCCCACCAATATGGCTCGCTGCTCTAGAGTACGGGCGGCGGGCGTCTGAGCTCCTCCCCTGGTCTATGAAGTAGTTGGTACAACCAGAATCAATCCTTCCTGAGCCAATGTACCAAACATGCTCAGGAACTACGCTAAAGTCTCCTGAAGTCCTAGGGTAGCAACAGGTGCCACCGATGCCTTTCCCTAATTAGAGCTACTGCTGGCTCCTTAGTTGTTTCTCTGGCATGGGCTCTAGATGTATCACATGCTCCATCTTGTCCTATGCCTATGCCCCGACCCCTAGAAACACTGGATCTGGTGGCAGTGTCATCAGTAGCTGCAGCTCGTGTTCTCACCATCTGTGAGAGAATAAAATGACAAAGGCTCAAACTCCAAAATCAATAAACTCGCATGATAGGAAGGAAAGAAGTGAAGTTTCCTAATAGTTTTGTAGCCTCTCAAAGATAAGTACAGGCATCTCCGTGCCGATCCGCAAGACTCTACTAAACTTGCTTATGACTCGTAGAACCTATGAACCTAGAACTCTGATACCAACTTGTCACGCCCCCAATTTTCCTCCGTAGGATGTCGTGATGGCACCTAGTCTCTACGACTAGGTAAGTCTAAAACTTAATGAATTTAATTGCAGATTTTAACCAAATAACTATTAAGCATGAAATGGAAATTCCTATAATAAGCCAACAATCCAAGGTGGATATATAACATCCCAAAACCGGTAGTACAAATCATAAGTTCTACTGAGTTCACTAGAAAATATATATGTACAACTGTTCCGGTATAGAAATAAATTGTATAAAGTAAAATTTTCAGAAAGTGACTCTGAGGCATGCGAACGCGACAGTAGGTATACCTTGAGTCTCCACAGCAATGCTCGATCAACTAGCTAATGATCAACAATATTTGAAGTACATGTATCTGTAAAAAAAATGTGTAGTAAGCGTAGCATGAGTACACCACAGCGGTTCCCAGTAAGTGGCACGACCCCAATTTCCCACCTTAGGAAGTCGTGATGGCACCTAGTCTCCAAGACTAGGTAAGCTTAACACATGCTGATTTAATAACAAAATTGAACTATGTAATCATTTATCATAAACCATTAAATGACAGACATAGCCGCAAGCGACCAATAGTTATACATTTCCCAAAACTGGTAGTACGGAGTCATAAGCATTACTAAAAGACACTAAAATTTCTAAACGCAATACTATTTTGGATTACAATTTAACAGTAGCATAATGAAGTAAGATGGTGACTTCGAGGCATGCGAACGTCAAGCAGGTATACCTTGAAGTCTCCTGCCACGCATACGCAACTCTCAATAACATAATCAGATACCTAGATCTGCACAAAAATGTGCAGAAGTGTAACATGAGTACACTATGACGGTACCCAGTAAATATTAAGCCTAACCTCGGTAGAGTTATGACGAGGCTAGGTCAAGACACCAATTAGACATAGAAACATCGTCAAGATATACATAAGCTAACAATGGAAAGAACATGAATGTAAGACCAACGACAAAGAAATTATTTATTTACAACCAACAATGAAGTAATAGAAACATAAATGGCAGTAAGTAGTAAACGAGTAATAATGAAACAACATAATCAGAACACCGATGAGATGTAGATGAAATCAAATAAGAAAAAAACGGACGACAACTCAGATAATCAAACCGCTCCCAGCGCATGGACTTACAACAAGAATTACCCTGAGGCACCTCACCTCATAAACCATAAATCACGAACCATAATTTCCAAATCTTACACATATGGAACCTCGTGTCCACAAGCACACGTGCTTCCCCGTACTTTGCAACCGTAATAAATATTAATTTAGATGAATGAAAGATATATTTAGATATCATAAAACATAATAACAATCTTAAATAAGTTAAGGTGTCAAATAAAATAATGAGTTTATTTTAGAAATCAAGTAAAGTAAAATAATATACAACAAAGTATAAGATGAGTTTAGTATAGAGATCAATAAAATTGAGTAAAGGTGTCATTTTTAAACAAAGCAAAACATAAGTTAAAATAATAAATTAAATATAGAATTTGTTAAAGAAAAATATAATAACAATTTTAAGTAAGGTAAATATCTAACAGGGTGATGAGTATTATTTGAGAACCCAATTATAGTGAAAGTACGGTAACTATTTAGAATAATATGGCATCGAGTGAGATAACGAGTTCCATCTCAAAAGGCACATGCAATAAAGCATGTTAATTTTTTTTTTATTCAAACCATTATGTTACCAACAACTCAACAGAATATGATATAGTGACTCCAACTAAATAAATTCACAGTGACAATTAACTCACCAAGTTATAATGGAGGCATAGATTGGCATGTTAAAGTAACATAACAAATCAGATAAAATGCATGACTCACACAAGAAACCACAATCATTCCAACACCAAGATAATAACGAATAACCAAACACAATTAAAATGTGGATGAATGATTAAAGGAAGAACAATGACCATTCAAATCATCAAGTCCAAACATGGAATATACAATGAAAATCACAATCGAGGTATCGCCTCGTATTCACATTTTAAAACTTCAATGTCAATCTTTCCTTATACTGCCGCGTGAGCCTTACATTTGAAAATAATTTTTTCGAAATAACTACACGTACTTTAACCCACCTTATGACGTTGTGTGGCTTCACGTAGTTCCCCTATAAATAACAGGCACATAAGTCTCACCTTATACCTCCGCATGCACATTTACCCCAAGCCTTATACCACCAAATGCGCATTAACATCAGATCACAATAACAACTCGCACCACAAGTGACCATATATCAAAATTTGCCAACAATCAACAATATCATTATTTCCAAAACAATAGCCCATGGATCCACCACAACGGGTACAAGAATATCAACAGCAACAATGAATATAAAATGCATAACAAGGAAGATATTTCAACAATAACAATTTTTCCTCAACATGATAATAGCCTTCACAACATCAACACAAACAACTCAACAATGGGATAATGTATAACCATGATATTAAATAAGAATGACTCACAATGGAACAGCTAACGTATAACAATGACTTCAAATAGTGCAAATCAACAAGGAAAGAGATAACATAAATAATAATTTCAAGTAATGATAATCAAGAATGAACGGGATAACACGATCAATAACATCAACTAATGATAATTAACAATGAAGATATCGCATGTAACAATAAAAAAGGCATCAGGTTCAACTAAGGCATGAGAGAAATTTATCAAGTAGGATGTAGAACAAGTTTTAAACATGTCAATTAAGGCATGTATGGATAGACTAACACAAACAAGAATATATTAACTAAGAGAATTTAGAACATGATATGGCCTTTCAACTAAAGAATGGAAAATAGTTTAAGTAGCCTGAACCGACCAAATACCACATACAACCCATATGCCCACTAGTTACCTTGCGTACACGGCTTTCACATAGCACAAATGAATCAATCAATACCAATCATAAGGGGTAGTTCTCTCACACAAAGTTAGGCAAGACACTTACCTCAACTAGGCCAACTCAACACTCTGAAATAGCTTTTCCGCTAAATTCTGCCTTCACACGACTCAAATCTAACAAAAATAACTTAATAACATCAAACAATACAAGAGAAACCAATTACAATAAATAAAGCTATGATATTTATATTTTCTCCAAAAAGTAAACAAAAGTCAACGCTGGGCTTGCCATAGATTCTGAATCCAAACTTACTCGAGCAATGCCCGAACTAATACAAGGTCACACGAATGAAAGCCGATCAATCGGAGTCCGATAGCTCAACCAATTCACCAAAACATCGCTCTTGGATGTTCATAACCCAAGAATCCAACACACAGAAGTTGGGTCCCATATCGCCCGAAATACTCCTCCAAAACTCGTCAAATTCGAGTATGTTGTTCTCCTAATATGGGAGAATGAAACCCCAAAAGGAATTGGGAAATAAATGCCTCTAACTCATTTTCGATTTTTAAAATTTAGGACATAACCCTAGGTCTTGATTTAAAGAATTAAATGGGTTTTCAATTAAAATCAAGTATTAAAGCTTAAACCAAGGGAATGAATCAAAGGTAAATACTTAGGTTATGGTTTAGAACTTACCCCATGAAAGAAACTTGTAGAATATCCTTGAATTATCCCAATTCCAAACTTTCAAGATGCGAATATATTCAACAACATTAATAGCCAAAAAGGTCCAATTGTTCTGTCTCGTTTCTTCTTCCAAACGATACTTCAACTCACTTTTGATGCCTCAAATGGATTCTTCGTGAAATCCTAGTCAAGTTAGGCTTTTGAATTACTCTATTTGACCTTATAATGAAGGAGATATATTGGTTTCAATATTTGTAAATAGTGCAGATTTTTGAATATGAATTCAATGGCGATTTTGTAATTAATCTGAAAATTTGACAACTCAATTCTTAGTAATATGACCATAAATTCCTCATACAATGTCGAAACTTGATGATTTCAGTTTCTATGGTTCCAAAATAATGATACGGATATAATAATTTGGTCGAAACATGAATCAAAAGTTGTTTGCTCAATATTATAACCTTTATGCTCAAATCGACGTCGAAACCGAAAAGAATCACCATACAACTCAAACTTATCCAAAACTCAATGGAATTTAACCAAACTTTGTGGACATCCAAAATCATCATAAAAACTTATTAAAATAATTAAAACCCAATTCCGAGTCCGTTTACCCAAAAGTCAAGCCTTGGTCAACTCTTCCAACTTAAAGCTTCTAAAACGAGAATCATTCTTCCAAATCAATTCTGAACCGCTTGAAAACCTAAACCAGCCATACGCGCAAGTCATAATACATAATATGAAGCTAATAAAAATCTCAAACCACTTAATGAGATGCTAAAGCTCAAAATGACTGATCGGGTCGTGACATTCTCCCACACTTAAATATACGTTTATCCTTGAACGTGCCAGTGTCATTCCAAGGCCATCAAATCTCCATATTCACTCAACATACCCATAACTATGGGTGATCCCACATCACCCCAATCCATATAAGCCCGACAACACCACCTAACAAAGAATCCTTACTTTAACCTTAGCCCATAAACCTTAAAACCCAAATTCCCAACATCTAGAACTCATTATATGACCGGATTCTTGCATCTATACACCATATAACTCTTAACAAGTTGTATCAATCAATTAACATATCTCAAGACATAATCACATGATATACCACATAACTCAAATACTCATAGCAATAATTTCTGAGCCGCAATAACTGCTCAATAATAGACCCGACATCGGTAACAAACCTCATATCAACTAAAACCTTGTTCTGAACCTTCGTACACTACCAATGATGAAAGAAACATACATAAACTCATAACCACCTATCAGATTAACAAGTCATGGAGCTCTCTTGCGTGATAAGAACAATAGCCAAAATCTAAGCTGACTATTGACACAATTCTTGCAAACATACATTAATCAAAACCGATGGCACTCATTTCATCCAGTACAAGCTACTCGACCGACCTATCACACACGTCCTAATTAGATCCATATACCATGCAATCTGCGCACCAACGAACAATAACTCAAATATACCCAATGATGGAAAGAGAATGGAAATGAAGAAACCATCCCATCAGCTCAACATATACCACCACGAAGCGCGATGCTATCAATCCACCACATAAGGGGAAGCATAACACACAAAATAAGATCATATCCTAGCATAACGCCACTGGGATGCATGACCCAATCCAACACCGGTCCACCTGGAATATGTCGAGCCATGATACTCACAATCAACAACCATAAGCATATCAACATCAAACTCATGAAGCGCGTGACAATAACTATGGAGATATGGACATCACTATATACCAGAAACAGGAAGATCATAACCAAGGCACAATCAACCTTTCAACACCCCAATAGCAATCTCGCTTGAATTTCGCTACGATCCCAAACATAACTATATCGGTGTGCAGATAACCAACAGATCACAACCCGTTGCAGCATAAGAGAGTAACACATGAGACATATCAAAACACTAATGTGATCCACCGTAACTGATAACATACCCCTCTACAATAACTATGCTGAATAGATAAATCTAACCGGGTGTAGAACACATATCTGTATTAGACCTACTAGTAGCCTCCAAATCAATTTTGATCCTTCTGAAGTAGATAGATAGTCTCCGAAAAGCGAACAATAACATATCTATACTACATACCATCAGTTGCCAACCTCTTAACATGTCTTCACCGTTCACAACCATGGAAAAATCTACTTCGAGAACCCTCTTAGTCTTCAAATCCCTAGAATACTAGAATCTCCATATCCGATCATAACTACACTACTCAAATAATGACACATTCCTCACATATGGTCAGCTCACGAGAAGTACTTCTATAATTCTTTCATGCCACAAAGCAAAATCTAGACATCAACAGTCGATTAACCGGGCGATTACCGTAATACCAGTCAAGCATCCGCAAGTCAAAACATAGTGCGCCTTCTGGAGTACGCACCCTTCTTAAGTGGTATCAAATAATGCTAAAATTCTTCTAAACATCTAAAATAGTCTATGTTGTCTAGAACTCGTGACCCCATCCAGGAAAAAATTATAACACGCAACATGTTCCTTATGGCGGTAGTAGACATCTAGCTCAAGTTGTGGTCGACACTATCAAGAACTTTTTGAGACCAGTCCGCACATCACCAAGACATCATAACTGAACTTCCCCAACTTAACCAAGTCACGCAAGCCGTTAAACCCAAAAGTATTGCTACAAAACGCTGGTGAAGCATTACCACACCAAAAGACCAGTTACTTTTGGTGTTATGCTGACCCAACACCACCGAGCTGACCCATTTTTTCTAATCCTCCTCCACTTGTTTTCATGTAAACACTTTCACTTATCGTTACACAATGACCATGTCGTCTGAAAACCCATAAATGGTTGTATTTCCCCTAGAGTACCCAACAATGTTGCTATCGAGATACCTACTCTAATGAGACCTTTTGTGAATCTAAAGATGTTTCTCTAACCTTTATGATACTGGGATGTACATTGAACAATGATACTGATATACTGCATGTTCCATCACCATCCCATGAAAATCTCAGATCTTACTCATGTACAACTCCTGGGACATCCTCAACACTACATATATACCTAAGATCCAAGACTGATATGACACTTGCCCATGCAATCTGATCGTCGGTAGTAAACTCTCCTACTTGGAGCGGAGTCATAGGGCACAACATCCGATGATCCATATTACCAACCTTCATAAGCTCGCACATCACCAATCAGATACACGAACGAGTTGAATCCCATACTTGAACAACTCAAGATCCACCAACACGTCCCCGTCCTAAGTTTTGACAATACCACGAGACAATGATCGAGCATTTATGGCCCTGTCGTAGCCCATCCGCTTCATTACAGACTGTTAGAGCATAGCTGATACCAAGAATAAAACATCATATACGAGTGGATGTAAATGAATATAAGATATATGCTTCAAGCTGAATCAATGGCGCATGATAAGAAATGAAAGGAGTGGTTCCTATTAGTTCTGTAGCATCTTAAAGATAAGTCTAGATGTCTCTGTAACGATCCACAAGACTCTACAAACCTTGCTTTTGACTCGTAGCACCTATGAACTTAGAACTCTGATACCAAGTTATCACTACCTCAATTTCCCACCTTAGGATGTCGTGATGGCACCTAGTCTCGAAGACTAGGTAAGCCTAACACATGCTAATTTAATAACATAATTGAACTATTTAATCATTTATCATAAACCATTAAATTACATACATAGCCGCAAGCGGCCAACAGTTATACATCTCCCAAAGCTGGTTGTACGGAGTCATAGGCACAACTATGAAATACTAGAATTTCAAAACACAATACTGTTTTGGATTGCACTTTAACAATAGCATTATGAAGCAAGATGGTGACTTTGAGGCCTGCAATCTTCAAGTAGATATGCCTTGAAGTTTTCTGCCGCGCAGACGTAACTCTCAACAACACAATCAGAATACCTGGATTTGCACAAACATGTGTAGAAGCGTAGCATGAGTACACTACAATGGTACCCAGTAAGTATCAAGTCTAACCTCGGTAGAGTAGTGACAAGGCCAAGTCAAGACACCTACTAAACATATAAACATGTTCAAGATATACATAAGCTAACAATGGAAAGAACATCAATGTAAGAACAACAGCCGAAAAATTATTGATTTACAACCAACAATGAAGTAATTGAAATATAAATGGCAGCAAGTAGTAAACAAGTAATAAAGAAATAACATAATCAGAACACCGATGAGATGTAAATGAACTTAAATAGGGAAAAACGGATGATAACTCAAATAATCAAACTGCTCCCAACGCATGGACTTACAACAAGAATTACCCCGAGGAATCTCACCTCATAAATCACAAGTCATGAACCACAATTTTCAAATCTTACACGTATGGCACCTCGTGCCCACAATAACAATCACCTTCGCACGGCAAAGCCCACGTGCTACCATGTACTTTGTAATCGTGATAAAATATTAATTTAGATGAATTAAAGATATATTTAGACATCATAAAACATAATAACAATCTTTAATAAGTTAAGGTTTAAAATGAAATAATGAGTTTATTTTAGAAATCAATTAAAGTAAAATAATTTACAATTTGTACGAAACAGAGTATACGATGGGTTTAGTTTAGAATACAATAAAATTGAGTAAGTGTCATTTTTAAACATAGCAAAACATATGTCAATTGAACGAATTAAATATAGAATTTGTTAAAGAAAAATATAATAACAATTTTAAGTAAGGTAAATATCTAATAGGGGGATGAGTATAATTTGAAAACCCATTTATAGTGAAAGTGCGATAACCATTTAGAATAATAAGGCATTGAGTGAGATAACAAGTTCTATCTTAAGAGGCACATAGAATAAAGCATGTTAATAATTCTTTTATTTAAATAATTATGTTACCAACAACTCAATAGAATATGATATAGTGACTCCACGCAATTAAATTCACATTGGCAATCAATTCACCAAGTTATAACGGAGGGATAGATTAGTATGTTAAAGAAACACAACAAATCACGTAGAATACATGACTCACACAAGAAACCACAATCGTTCCAACACCAAGATAACAACGAATAACCAAACACAATCGAAATGCGGATGAATGATTGAAGGAAGAACAATGACCATTCAAATCATCAAGTTGTCCCAACATGGAATGTACAATGAAAATCACAACCGAGGTATCGCCTCATATTCACATTTCACAATTTCAATCACAATCTTTCCTTATACTGCCGCGTGCGCCATGCATTTGAAATAGGTTTTGAAAATAATTCTCCTAAAATAGCTATACAGACTTTAGCCCACCTTATGAAGTCGTATGGCTTCACGTGGTTCCCCTACAAATAACACGCACATAAGTCCCACCTTATACCTCCGCATGCACATTAACCCCAAGCCTTATACCACCACATGCGCATTAATATCAGATCATAATAACAACTCACACCACAAGTGCCCATATATCAAAATTTTCCAACAATCAACAATATCATTATTTCCAAATAAATAGCCCATGGATCCACCACAACGGGTACAAGAATGTCAACAACAACAATGAGTGGAAAATGCCCAACAAGGAAGATTTTTCAACAATAACAATTTCCCCTCGACATGATAACGGCCTTCACAACCTCAACACTAACAACTCAAAATAAGATAATGTATAACAACGATATTAAATAATACTGATACACAATGGATGAGATAACGTATAACAATGACTTCAAATAGTGGAAATCAAAAAAGAAAGAGATAACATGAATAATAATTTCAAGTAATGATAATCAAGAATGAATGGGATAACATGAACAATAATTTCAGATAATGATAATTAATAATGAAGAGATAGCACGTAACAATAAAAGAGGCATCAAGATCAACTTAGGCATTAGAAAGTTTATCAAGTAGGATATTTTTAAACAAGTCAATTAAGGCATGTACGGATAGACTAACACAAACATGAATAAAATAACTAAGAGAATTTAGAACATGTTATAGCATGTCAACTAAAGCATGGGAAATAATCTAAGTAGCCTAAACCGGCCAAATACCATGTACCACCCGTCTACTCACTTGTCACCTTGCGTTCACGGCTTTTACAAAGCACAAATGAATCAATCAATAAAAATCCTAAGGGGTAATTCCCTCCCCCCCCCCACACAATGTTAGGCAAGACACTTACCTCAACTAGGCCAACTCAACCCTCTGAAATAGCGTTTACCTAAAACTCGCCTCCATACGGCTCAAATCTAACTAAAAATGACTTAATAACATCACACAATGCAAGAGAAATCACTTACAATAAATAAATCTATGATCTTTACATTTTCTCCAAAACGTCAACAAAAGTCAATGATGGGCTTGCCTTAGATTCCGAATACATAAATTACTCGAGCAAAGACCGAACCAATACAAGCTCACACGAGCGAAATCCGACTCAATCGGAGTCCTATAGCTCAACCAATTCGCCAAACATTGCTCTTGAATGTTCATAACCCAAGAATCTAACACACACTAGTTGGTCCCATATCTTCCGAAATACTCCTCCAAAACTCGTCAAATTCGAGTATGTTGTTCTCCTAATATGGTATATCGAAACCCCAAAAGTAATTGGGAAATAAACGCCTCTAACTCACTTTTGATTTTTAAAATTTAGGATATAACCCTAGGTCTTGATTTAAAGAATTAAATGGGTTTTCAATTAAAATCACATTAAAGCTTAAACCAAGGGAATGAATCAAAGGGAAATACTTAGGTTATGGTTTAGAATTTATCCCATTAAATAAACTTGAAGAACATCCTTGAATTCTCCCAATCCCAAACTTTCAAGATGCGAAAAACTCCAACAACATTAATAGCCAAAAATGCCCAGCTGTTCTATTTCGTTTCTTATGCCAAACAATCCTTAAACTCGCCTTTGATGCCTCAAATGGATTCTTCGTGAAATCCTAGTCAAGTTAGGCTTTTGAATCACTCCATTTGACCTTATAATGAAGGAGATATGTTGGTTTCAATATTTGGAAATAGTGCAAATATTTAGATACGAATTCAATGGCTATTGTGTAATTAATCTAAACAATTTGACAACCCAATTCGTAGTAAAATGACCATAAATTCCCCATACGATATTGAAACGTGATGATTTTAGTTGGTATGGTTCCAAAATTATGATACTGATATAATGATTTGGTCGAAATACGAATCAAAAGTTGTTTGCTCAATATGATAACCTTTATGCTAAAATCGATGTCGAAATCGAAAACAATCCCCATACAACCCAAACTTATCCAATACTCATAGGAATTTAACCAAAATGTGTGGACATGTCCAAAATCATCATACAAACCTATTGGAATAATTAAACCCCGATTCCGAGTTTGTTTACCCAAAAATCAAACTTTGGTCAACTCTTCCAACTTAAACCTTCTAAAACGAGAATTATTCTTCTAAATCAATCCAGAACCACTCAAAAATCTAAACCAACCATGCACGCAAGTCATAATACATAATATAAAGTTACTCAAAGTCTCAAACCATTTAATGGGATGCTAAAGACGACCGGTTGGGTCGTTATAGTAAGTATCAAGACTAACCTTGGTGGAGTAGTGACGAGGAACAATCAAGACACCTACTAGAGTAAAAAATCTATACAAGTATGAGTGTGAAACTAACAGGGAACAATATCAACATAAAGCTAATCATGGTAAAAATAACAAAATAATTCATGCAATAGAAAGCTAGAAGTAACAATTGGTAACAAGGAACAAACAGGTAATAACCTCATATAGTAAGTTGAACACAATTTAAGTCTGGTGAAACCAAGTAAAGGGAAATAAGTAACAACTCAATTCGAAGAACCGCTTTCAAACAAGATTTATTCAAGAATTTCCCCGAGGTACCACACCTCATAATAATAAATCACAGGTCCGAAATCACTTGGCATCTTGTGTCCGCATTATAAATCACAAGCGGACAACTCACGTGCTCTACGGACAACTCACGTTCCAATACCATTAATACCTCATATCTGTACGGACAACTCACCTTCTTAGGGAGTGATAATATCTCATATCCGCGCGGACAATTCGCGTGCTAACAATAACAATAACTCATGACCGCATGGACAATTCATGTGCCAATAGTACAACTCTCACGTAGAAGGAAAGTAAATTAGACTACATGTAAATGATCAATAAACATCAGGATTCATCTTAAACCGATATGAGTGATTAATTACGTGTATGCTTGTGCAAGTGTTCTATCACAACTCGAGTCAACAAGTAAGAGTAGAGACAACAAATGACACATAGGAGACAACACAATAAAACATAAAATGCATAACTCACATAAAGTAGGCGTACCACTGCATAATTATCATCAATAAGAATGCCCCTAGGACATCATAAGTCATCACAAATCATCCCTGACATTGTCTCGCCACGTGCGCAACAACAAAGTAAATGCATGCCTTGTCTCGCTGCACGCCATAATAATATTCCCGCCTTGTCTTGCCACATGTGCAACCCCACATATATATAGTCCTCATTTTCATGCCGCATGTACAAATATCAATAATAACAATAGCACAGTCAACTCACGTGCGAACACCCCGACAATCCTTTCAACAGTATCACGTGTGCCAAAAACATAACAACACAATATAACAACCCGCACTAGATGTTCCCATATGCCGCAATATCTCCTCAAAATAATTTCAATACCACAACCACACATAGTACTCAGATCAACAACACTGAGTGCAACAACAACAACAATAACACGACAGTACAACAAGTACATCAACACAAGAATTACAACACACAAAGAAATGGAAGAACGAGCTCACAATGAAAGACATGACAAGTAACAATGGTTTCAACAAGAATAACTCGACTATGAGAAAGATAGTGCGTAACAACAATTTCAGATAAGAGTAACTCAATAATAAGAGAGATAACATGTAACAATGATTCCCAATAATAATGACTCAACGATAAGATAGACAGCATGTAATAATGATTCCCAATAAGAATGACTCAACGATAAGAGAGATAACATGTAACAATGATTCCAATTAAGAACAACTCAAAAATAAGAGAGAAAACATGTAGCAATGTCTTCAAATAAGGATAAGTCAACAATGGAAGAGATAACAATAACTTCAATTAAGGATAATTAACTACGGAAGAGCTACATGGCAATAAAAGAGGTAACAACTTCAATTAAGGTAAATAAGAGAATATTTTGAAATAAAGGGGTAGAATGAACTAATAAACTTCAAATAAAACATTTTAGGGTAAATTTAGCAATGGAGGATTTAAGATGATAAGGCAACTTCATTTTAATGTACATAAGAACGTAAGAGTCTAAACAGGTCAAATTTCCACATATAAGCCGTGTTCACACTCGTCATCTCGTGTACACGTCTTTCACATAGCTCAAATAGTACAAACAACCAACCCCTACGGGGTAGTTCCCTCACACAACGTTAGGCAAGATACTTACCTCAAAAGCCCCCAGTCAATACTAAAAATAGATTTTCCTTTATAATTAACCCCCGCTCGATACAAATCTAAACCAAAATTGACTTAATAACATCAAATAATGAAAGAGAAATAAATTCCAATGAATAAAGCTACGATCATTACAAAATCTCTCAAAAGTCAACTCGGGGCTCGCACGATCAAAACCCGGGTCCAATAGTAGATTCCGACTACCCATGACCCCACGAGTTCTTGTATGTGATTAGTTTCAAAATCTGAGTACAAATTGACTCTCAAAACTCATAATCTTATTTTTCAAAAACTTGATAAAGTTTCACAAATTTTCTCTTTGATTCACATGATTTTGATGTTAAAATCTAAGATATAGTGATGGAATATGATTAGAAATAAATTAGAATCACTTACCCAAAGTTTGTAAACGAAAATCGATCTTCAAAATTGCCTCATACCGAGTCTAGGGTTCCAAATTTTGAAAATGAGACTAAATATCCAGTCCCTCAACTTTTGTCCAATCGCATGCGTCGCAAATATGACTTAGGGTTTGCAAATGCGAGAAATCAATCGCAAAAAGTGAAGAACCTCACATCCCTGCTTCAATCGAAAATGCGAAAAAAAGCTTGCCCAGCCCCACCTTCGCAAATGCGAACTCAGGGTTCGCGAATGCGAACCTAGCAGACTAAGCCAAAAATCGCAAATTCAATCTCCCACCTTGCATTTGCGAGGCCTGGAACACCTGTTCACACCAGCAACATTAAAACACTCTGAAACGCATTCGAAACTCATCCGAGCCCTCAGGGTTCCAAACCAAATATCAACACAAGTCTAAAAGTATAACATGAACTTTCTCACGTGATCAGAGCATCAAGATAACATGCGAAATCATGAATCGGACCTCAAAATACCCGAATTCAACATGAAACTCAAGAACTTCTAAAAATACACAACCGCTTATCTGATGCCTATCAAATCAACTCGGACTAACGCCAAACTTTGCTGGCAAGTTCCAAATGACCAAACAGACTTATTCAAAGTCTTGAAACAGAAATCCAAATACTATAGCTATGAAGTAAACCTACGGTCAAACTTGTAAAAATTCTAAGCCTTAAAATTGCCAACTTTTGGCAAAATAAGATAAATCAACCTACGGACCTCCGAGGCCGGTTTCGGGAATATGACCAAGTCCAAAATAACGATACAAACCTATTGGGGCCATCAAAACACCACTACGGGGTCATTTTTACAAAAGTTAAACCTTGGACAATATTTTCCACTTAAACTTCTATAGTAAGAATCACTCATTAAAATTTATTCCGAACCATCTGAAAATCAAATCCGACCATGCACGCAAGTCATAATATACAATATATAGCCACTCAAGACCTCAAACTTCGGAATGGAACCTTAAAGCTCAAAACAACCGATCGGGTCATTATATTTTCTTATCCGTTTTACAAGTTTTTATTTCCAGGTTTTTGCACTTTTCTTTCATCGTTGTCCTCAACAGAACCCTCATCTGAGCTATCTTCCCAATAAGCGACCATTTCGTTGGTTGATCCTTTATTATTGCTCTTCTTGGGATGAACTTATTCCTTTTTCTTGTTCCTCTGTTAACCTCTTTCCACTCGATTTCCCACAATGAACAATCCTTGATCATGTGGTCAATCTTTCCACTGGTTACATTTCACTTTGCTCAAAGAGTTCTCAACAACTTGAGTGTCACAACCCAAAATCCAACTAGTCGTGATGGCATCTAACCCAACCCGCTATGTAAGCCAATTTAACAATAATCCAATTTCAAATGAGATTTACTGAGAAAATAATGATGAAATAACTGAACTTTTATACAACAACCCAAGGACTCGTAGTACAAATCATGTTCTTCAAAGATTTAGAGTTTACAAAGATGAAATGAAATAAATACATCATTTATTCTAAATATACATAAACAGATTTATATATCTAAAGCTACCAAGAATAAGAGGCAGTTATAACCGGAATGCAAGTACATCTTCAATGCCAGCTCCCGCCATTGTCACGCCCCAAAATCGAGGAGCGCGACCGACGCTCAACCGAGTGAACACGACCGAGCAAGCCTGTTAGATTCCTTCTACCAAAACTCATTCATGAATAAAGAGAATATATGTTTTCCTTAATTAAACAATAAAGTGGTCATGTCTGCAATTACCAATTTCTTACCATAAGTTTCACCATTTTTAAAGTCTCAAATGGACAAGTAATACAACCACAACATAACATAATTGGTCTTTCCCAACACCAATACACAACCCACACTATGTCTACGGAGCTTCTATAGATAAAGAAGAGTACAATGATAATGCCGGCAATAAGGCCCCAGCTATACCTCAAACAAAATACATAAAGTACAAAAGATTCATGACCCCGGAATGAAGTGGGGCTCACCAAGTCAGCTGGGAAGAAGGTGCAGTGCTATCACTGGCCAATATCTCCTGCTGTGGAACCACCTGCATCTATTGAAAGATGCAGCGCCCCCAGCAAAAGGGACGTTAGAACTGTCGAATAGCACTAGTATGTATAACTAAACACCCTCTCAATAGAATGACAAATAATACAAATAAGATTATCATAATATCAATGAAAGCCTTAATTAACATCAAACCTCAATTTAGGATCAAGACAGTATTCAAATTAATTTCCATATCTCACATTGGGATATTTTTAGTATCGATATACCATTGTCCACAATACCAGTACCATTATTCACCATACCAATACAACTATTCACAATACCATTATTCACAAAACCAGTACCACCGCACTCTTAGCACGGAGTTCGATCACGACCCGATCGGCTAGGCTATCTCAGTAGAGACATCAACCACAATTTCTCTCAATATCAATACCACCATCTTTAACACGGAGTCCGATAATGACCCGATCGGCTAGGCTATCCATTAGGGACATCGACCACAATCACAATTTCAATTATAATTTCCAGCACAATCACCACCATGTGTGCGGCATGGTGTCCGATCACGACCCGACCGGCTAGGCTATCTTATTTGAGACATCAACCTTTTTATATCAATCATCGCATTTCATAATATTCTCACATCTTTTCATTTCATTAGCACTAGTGGCCATAATTATAAGATCATTCTTGGCACGTTGGCCATATTCAGTATTTCATGCTCTCATTATCAATTTCAAATATCATCCTCATCATCAACAACAAACACAATTCAAATCAAAGTGTGTAGTACATATGTGAGAAATTGAGAGTCTAATGCACATAGAGATATTTCACAAAATTTGGCATAGAAGCTTCATTTGAACTTGACTTAAAGTCGAAACATTATTAATGCACAACCCATATTTTAACACATCCTCAATTGGTAACATAACATGAATAGAGGCTTTGGGATGCTTGTTGAACATATATCTTTCAACCCAATCTTACTCGGAATAGCCAATTTCATAATGAATCACTCGGGACTTACATAGTTTACATGAATATCGTGGGATTCAATTCTAAGATAAGAGTTTAGCCAATATACCTCACTTGAGCTTCCTTACACTCTAAATGTTCCGAAATTCTTAACAACTTCAATCTATTGTAGAAATATAACAAATTTAATCAAAATTAGGAAGGTGATCATGGTTCGAGCTCATTTGAGCATTTTATCAAACACCAAGTGTGCATTAAGGTTCCAAGGTCCCTTTTATGGAGAATTCCATCATCCCACAACCCAATCTTTACCATTTTTAGCTCAACAATCTTCCTACACCTTTTGATAACACAGGCATGTAAAATAAACAACTCTCATGCCCAAATATTATCTTTCTAGTTACCCATTATCAGAAAATTTCAAAATTAGGGTTTAGGGTGTAGAATCTTACCTCTAGGATGAAGACCTAGTGAGCTTCCCTTTTTAATCTTCCAAAACTTGAGCAAGAATTGAAGAAAAATTATTGAAGAACGCCTTCTCACTCTAGGGTACACTCTCTCACTCTAAAATATTAGATTATGTCTCAAAAATGGCCCAAAGAGTGTATTTAACAAAATATGGTCGGATTTTAAAAATCCAAAAATGAGCTCCGGAACAAGGTATGCGATCGCATAACCGATATGCGGACCGCATATCGGTCGCATAATTGGTTACAAAATAGCCAAAAGAACTATCTGTGTATGCGGTCACTATGCGGTCCACATAATTGCTATGCGGTCACATAATGCACCGCATAATAGTTATGCGGTCGCAAAGTCGACCGCATAGTTTCTTCCAACTAATCCAATTAACTGCCTCACTCTGCGGCCATTATGTAGTCCGTAGAGTGGTTCTGCGGTCGCATAATGGATCGCATAAATGCACTTTTCCTCAAAACATTTTCCTTTATTTTCCGGTGCATTGTTCAACCCTTAAGTACTTTGAATTTTTTCGGGGTGTTACATTCTCCCCCGCTTAGGATCATTCGTCCTTGAATGAGGGTAAAAATCCGTCATTAGCATCTTATGCAACTCAATTTGTTTCATTCCACATTTGAGCAGCCCAATATTTGACTAACTCCCAAAATATCCAAAATTTTCGCCAAAGTTTCCTTGTATACATATTCCAACGACATAATATAATATAAAACAACACCAAATGTGGCCTCATAAGCAATATATATACAGAAAGGAACACCTTAATGCCAATTGTTTACGTGATATAAAATTCATAAAAAGTAAGTCTTATAAATTCTTTTTCTAGATCATAATTTTAAATACATGGTCATTCAAATAAATAAGGATACTTTTTCTTCATTTCTTCCTCGGCCTCCCAAGTAGCCTCTTCAACCTATTGGTTTCGCCACAACACTTTTACGGAGGCAATTTCATTATTTCTCAATTTTCGGACTTGCCGATCAATAATAGAAACCAGAAACTCTTCGTAAGTCAATTTCTCATTTACCTAAATGGTCTCAACCGGAACAATGAGTGTCAGATCTCCAACTACTTTATTCAACATAGACACATGAAACACCGGGTGTACTAATGAAATCTCAGGTGGTAGCTCAACCTGGTACGCCACCTCCACCGATCCTCTGAATGATTTTGTATGGTCCGACATACCTCAGACTCAATTTCCCTTTCTTACCAAATCGCATTACCCCTTTCATGGGGGAAACTTTCAAGAATACCCAATCATCTTCTTTGAACTCCAAATACCTACGGCGAATATCCGATTAGGATTTCTGACGACTCTGAGCAGTCTTCAACCGCACCTTAATGATTTTAAATTTTCCATGGCCTGATGCACCAGGTCTGGCCCTATCAACTCTGCTTCCACAATTTTGAACCACCCAATGAGAGATCTACATCTCCTACCATATAAAGCCTCGAACGGTGCCATTTGAATGCTAGCGTGATAGCTATTGTTGTAGGCAAATTCTATGAGTGGTAAATGATCATCCCAACTAACTTTGAAGTCTAGAATGCAAGCACGCAACATATCCTCAAGAGTTTGAATAGTCCGCTCTGCCTGCCCGTCAGTCTGCGGTTGAAAGGCTGTAATAAGATTCACCTGAGTACCCAAACCTTGCTGAAATTTCTTCCAAAAATTAGCAGTGGCACATGCCCCCCGATCAGAAATGATGGAAACCGGGGTGCCATGCAACCTGACTATTTCTTTGATATACAGCTAAGCATACTGCTCCATTGTGTCGGTAGACTTAACCGGCAAAAAGTGTGATGACTTCGTGAGCCGATACACAATCACCCAAATTGAGTCAAACTTGCGCGAAGTGCGCGGTAATCCTACCACAAAGTCCAAATTAATCATTTTCCACTTCTACATTGGAATTTCTATGTCTTGTGCCAACCCACCAGGCCTTTGGTGTTCGGCTTTCACTTGCTGAAAATTCGTACATCTTGCCATAAAGTCCGCCACATTCCTCTTCATATCATTCCACCAATAGACTTCCTTAAGATCATGATACATTTTTGTAGAACCTGGATGCACGGAATACCTAGAAGTGTGAGGTTCAGTCATAATTCTTCCCCGAAGACCATCCACATTTGGAACACAGAGTCGACCTTGGTACCTTAGTGTACCATCATTCATGCTACGAAAAAAGGCCATGGTCTTATGTTTATGAATCCCCTCTTTCAATTTCACCAACAATGGATTGTTATATTGCTTCGCTTTCACTTCCACAACAAGCGATGATTCAGCCTTATTTTTCATAATTACACCTCCTTCAATAGAGTCCGCAAGACGAACTCTCAAACTAGCCAATAGGTGAACTTATTTGGCCAATGGCCTTTGATATGCCTCCAAGTTTGCTAAACTACCCATAGATATTCGGCGAAAAGCATCTGCCACAACATTAGCTTTCCCCGGATGGTATAAAATATTAATGTCATAATCCTTATGTAATTCAAGCCATCTTCTCTGCCTCAGATTCAATTCCTTATGTTTGAAAATATATTGAAAGCTCTTATGGTTCGTGAATATATCCACATGGACCCCATATAAATAATGACGCTAAATTTTCAATGCAAATACCACCGCCGCAAGTTCTAAATTATGTGTTGGATAGTTCTTTTCATGATTCTTTAGTTTCCTAGAACCATAAGCTATCACCTTCCCATGTTGCATTAATACACATCCAAGCTCGATTCTTGAAGCATCACAATATACCACAAATCCATCTATACCCTCTGGTAGAGTCAACACCGGTGCCATAGTCAATCGTGCTTTCAGTTCCTGGAAACTCTTTTCACAAGCATCTGACCATTGGAACTTAATTGCCTTCTATGTCAATTTAGTCAATGGAGAGGCAAGAGTAGAAAACATTCTGTAATATCCAGCTAAGCCTAAGAAACTGTGAATCTCTGTTGGAGTTGTAGGCCTCGGCCAATTCTTCACAGCTGAAATTTTCTGAGGATCAACCTTAATTCCCTCACTAGAAACTACATGACCCAATAATATGACTGATTCAAGCAAATACTCACACTTTGAAAACTTTGCATATAACTGGTGCTGATGTAGGGTTTGTAGAACTACCATGAGATGGTCAGCATGGTCCTCCTGACTTCGTGAATATACAAGAATATCGTCAATGAACACTGTCACAAAGGAGTCAAGGAATGGCTTAAAAACGCGATTCATAAGATACATGAAGGCTGCTGGAGCATTTGTTAGCCCAAAAGACATTACTAGAAACTCAAAATGCCCATACCGGGTTCTAAAACTTGTTTTCGGAATATCCCGCTCCCTAATCTTCAATTGGTGATACTCGGATCATAAATCGATTTTGGAGAAGTACCTTGCACCATGCAATTGATCAAACAAGTCATCTATCCTTGGCAGTGGGTACTTATTTTTTATTTCTACCTTATTAAGCTACCGATAGTCAATATACACTCTCAGTGACCCATCTTTCTTTCTTACAAAAAAGACCGGTGCACCCCAAGGCGACACACTTGGCTGGATAAAACCCTTTTCTAACAAATCTCTCAATTGTTCCTTTAGCTCCTTCAGTTCTGTCGGTGCCATTCTGTAGGGTGGAATAGATATAAGATGCGTGTCTGGCATCACATCAATCCCAAAATCAATCTCCCTATCTGGTGGGATCCCAGGGAGTTCATCCGGAAAGACTCCCAGAAATTCATTCACAACAGACACATACTCAAGTGTAGGTTCCTCAATATCTGTGTCCTTAACCCGGACCAAATGGTAAATACATCCCTTGTTGATCATTTTCGTGGCTTTTAGGTAAGAAATAAACCGACCCTTCGGCACTACATCATCACCCTTCCACTTAATAATTGGCTCATTTGGAAATTTCAACCTAACAGTTCTGGTTCGGCAATCAAGCTTGGCAAAACAACAATAAAGCAATACATCCCCATTATCACATCAAAATTGACCATTCTCAATTCAATAAGATCGGCCACAGTCTCCCGACTATGCAACGTAACAACACAATCCCTATAAACCCGCGTGGCTAAAATAGACTCACCAACCAGAGTAGATACAGAGAACGGGCCCAAATCCTTACATTAGGTAGCGGCACCGACTCGCCCGTGCGGCACTTCCAGTTCCCCTTGCTGTAGGCCAGCCTAATTCCTTTCCCAGGATTCCAAGCACGATCATGTTCCTGTTGTTGGGACTCACCCGTAGGCTCGGCCCAACTTGTGCCGCCCCTAAGATGTCTAGGCCTTTAGCCCTAGACATGTTGTGGCACTTCATCTTAGGATCACAATGCATGTGCGCCCTGGGGGATTGGCTTAGGACATATCTTGTCCTTAACCCATGACTGAGCATCTCTCCCACGTGCAGAACCTAATCCTTAAGCTTGACACTCGCCTAGTGCATCCGCCACTAACTCGTGCCTCGCCCGAGTAAGGCATCCTTAAGCCCTTGGCCAATGTCATGTGCGTCTTTCGTGCCATTCCCATGCATAGCCCTCGCAACATGCTTCCATCCCAAATAGTGCAGTGTTACCCACACGAGCACGTTTAGACCAACGGACCCTTGCTTGCATGGTTGAACCCAAGCCATGCTCACAAGTCGACACATGATTCCCCTATGACAGGTGCATCAAGTATCCAATCGGCACGGAGGTCTCCTTCCAACAATCGGCAGCCCACGGGGCTGGCCATCCCACACATCGAGCTTCCAGCGCCTACTTAATGCCGAACGCTATCCCGAAGGCATTGCACTGTCCATAGAGTTTCCCTAACTCATATGGATACCTTCGACACTCATTTGAATCATCTAGGTAGGCCCTTGAAGTTTTCCCCAAGGTAGCTCGTTCTATACGGCTTGGTGGCAACATGTATGGAGGAGGCAGGTCGGAGCTTTCATCACCTATACCTCCCTTATATATGCTTAAAATTAAAAAGCCCAAGTTTCCCGAGTAGACAGTTCTACGTCAGACAATCAGAAGAGCCTTTTCTCACCAGTTCTTGGCCGAAATCACAACTCCAAAGTGTGAGTTGTGACATCCTCCCACACTCATAATGTCATCGTCCCCGATGACACATCATGGCCTATGACATCCCAGAGTCTGCCCCCTCAGGTATGCCTATTTCGGCTCCCTTTGTCCTGTGGGTTGGACTTCCTCGAAGTCCTTTCTCAAAAGGAGTCTTGCCCCATGCACTTCTCCCCCATGTATCTTCCAAGCGTGCCTCTGCACTTTATTGCCTTTTGATGTTCACTTGGAAAGTGCCTCCGCACTTTCACACTCTGGTGTCTCACTTTGTAATTAACCCATACTAGTCAATTACACCATGACCCTCATAGCCTTCATGTCCGTCTGAAGCTTTCCCTTCATAGGTTAGCACATCAATGTGCTCTTTGGTGCGGATCTAGTAGCTCAATCGCTCACATAGCCTTAAAACGCCTCTGGCATAGCTCCCGTAGCATCCCGCTCCCATAGCTTTTCCTTGCCTTCACTACCTAGAAGATGTGTTGGCTTCCGGACTCATAAATTCGCCCATATACCTCTTGCATAGGAGGGATCCTCCCACACTCAATGTGGAGGATACATCTTAGCTCTGTCATCCCACTTGGCATATCAAAGGGTGTAGGAAGATTGTTGAGCTAAAAATGGTAAAGATTACATTGTGGGATGATGGAATTCTCCATAACAAGGACCTTGGAACCTTAATGCACACTTAGTGTTTGATAAAATGCTCAAACGAGTTCAAACCATGATCACCTTCCTAATTTTGATTCAATTTGTTATATTTCTACAATAGATTGAAGTTGCTAAAAATTTCGGAATATTTAGAGTGTAAGGAAGCTCAAGTGAGGTATGTTGGCTAAACTCTTCTCTTAGAATTGAATCCCATGATATTCATATAAATTATATAAGTCCTGAGTGATTCATTAGGAAATTGGCTATTCCGAGTAAGATTGGGTTGAAAATATATGTTCAACAAGCATCCCAAATGCTCTATTCATGTTATGTTACCAATTGAGGATGTGTTAAAATATGGGTTGTGCATTAATAATGTTTCAACTTTAAGTCAAGTTCAAATGAAGGCTATTATGCCAAATTTTGTGAAATATCTCTATGTGCATTAGACTCTAAATTGCTCACATCTGTACTACACACTTTGATTTGAATTGTGTTTGTTGTTGATGATGAGGATGATATTTGAAATTGATAATATGAGCATTAAAAATTGAATATGGCCAACGTGCCAAGAATGATATTATAATTATGGCCACTAGTGCCAATAAAATGAAAAGATATGAAAGTATAATGAAATGCGATGATCGATATAAAAAGGTTGATGTCTCAAATAAGATAGCCTAGCCTGTCGGGTCTTGATCGGACACCATGCCGCACGCATGTTGGTGATTGTTCTGGAAATTGTGATTGTGGTCGATGTCCCTAATGGATAGCCTAGCCGATCGGTTCATGATTGGACTCCGTGTTAAAGACGGTGGTATTGATATTGAGAGAAGTTGTGGTTGATGTCTCTACTGAGATAACCTAGTCAATCGGGTCGTGATCGGACTCCGTGCTAAGAGTGCGGTGGTACTGGTTTTGTGAATAATGGTATTGTGAATAGTTGTATTAGTATGGTGAATAATGGTACTGGTATTGTGGACAATGGTATATCGATACTAAAAATCTCCCAATGTGAGATATGGAAATTAATTTGAACACTGTCTTGATCCTAAATTGAGGTTTGATGTTAATTAAGGCTTTCATTGATATTATGATAATCTTATTTGTATTGTTTGTCATTCTATTGAGAGGGTATTTAGTTATACATACTAATGTTATTCGACGGTACTAACATCCCTTTTGCCGGGGGGACTGCATCTTTCAATGGATGCAGGTCATTCCACGGCAGGAGATATTGGTCAGTGATAGCGATGCACCTTCTTCCCAGCTGACTTGGTGAGCCCCACTTCATTCCGTGGTCATGAATCTTTTATACTTTGTGTATTCTATTTGAGGTATAGCCGGGGCCTTGTTGCCGACATTATCATTGTACACTTCTTTATCTATAGAGGCTTCGTAGACATAGTGTGGGTTGTGTATTGGTGCTGGGAAAGACAAACTATGCTATGTTATGGTTGTATTACTTGTCCATTTGAGACTTTAAAAATGGTGAAACTTATGGTAAGAAATTGGTAATTGCAGACATGACAACTTTATTATTTAATTAAGGAAAACATATATTCTCTTTATTCATAAATGAGTTTGGGTAGAAGGAATTTAGCAGGCTTGCTAGGTCGGGTTCACTCGGTTGAGCGTCGTTCGCGCTCCTCGGTTTTGGGGCATGACAAACATGGTATCAGAGCCTAAGATTTTAAAGTGTCCTAGGATGTCTCGGAGCCATGTCTAGTAGAGTCCTTATTATCGGTGTGTTATCGACCACATCTATAATTAGGATGCTACATGGGCATTTAAGAATAATACCCTTCTTTCATGTTCTTGATCGTGCGATAAAGCTTGTTGTAAGATTGTTCCTCCTTTAACTCCCGAGTTGCTCTAATTTTCAGTACATGGCGCCTAAGAAGAAGGCAAGAACTGGCCAAAGAGCCAATGTCACCCCAGGAGTGACAGTTGATCGTATAATTGATGATGCGGGTGAGCACCCGAGGAGTGATAATATTCCTCCAGTTACTACACTGCCTGACTCTACAACAACTGATAAGACCGCACCGGTCCCTACACCCACTGAAGGTGCAACAGTCCCTCCAACTGATATACCAGTTCCACCTCCAGTTCCAGCTTCCGATTGTGGTGTTTTTGATGTTGATCTTAGGGGAGACATACAGATGTTTGCTCAAATAGTGGCTTCCTAGACCCAGAGCTCAAATGTTGCACCCACTTCTTCAAGTCAGCCAGGGGATTCTACTAGTTCCAGGCTGAACAGGTTTCTCCAGTTGGATCCTCTAGTGCTCACGGGTACTAACCCAGAGGAAGATCCCCAGGATTTCATTGTTGAGATGCACAAGACTCTTAGAGTTATGCGTGCTACTGAAAGAGAGGCAGTGGAATTGGCCTCCTACCACCTGAAAGAAGTGGCATATTCTTGGTTTGAACTATCGGAGGAGTCCCGTGAAGAAGGGAGCCCTCCGGCGAGGTGGGGTGAGTTTGCTGATGCCTTCATTGATCATTTCTTGCCTACCAAGACTAAGGTAGTCCGTGCTGCTGAGTTTGAGAACTTGAGGATATTAATTATTGCATTTATTGGGAAAATTTCTTCTATAAAAATTGGTAAATGGATATATTGGAGGATCGGGTTGCACGCCGCAACAGACATATTAAAAAGTTCATATTGGAGGATTGGGTTACACGCCGCAACAGACTTTTTAGAAGTCAATATTTGGGGGATCTGATTGCACGCCGTAATAGACTTATTTAAAAGTCAATATATATACTTGATTTAAAATAATTATATGAGAGGATTGAAAATGAATATATTGTGGGAGCGGGTTGCATGCCGCAACAGAATTGAATATGAATATATTGTAAGAGCGGGTTGCACGCTGCAATGGAAATTGATGGAAATTATAATTGGTTATGACTGTTGGGTTGGCTTCAATTATTATAAATGAGTTATCTGATTTATTTCTATTATTTATTGTTGTTACTAATATTGCGTACAGGTTAATGTGAGTGACCCGCCTTAGCCTCGTCACTACTTCGTCGAGGTTAGGCTTATCACTTACCAGTACATGGGGTCGGTTGTACTGATACTATACTCTGCACTTCTTGTGTAGATTTCGAAGTTGGTCCCAACGGTGTACCATAGACTTGATCAGATTTCAGCTACTAGAGGAGACTTGAGGTATAACCGCACGGCGTCCGCAGTTTTTGAAGTCCCCACCTACTTTACTTTAGCTGTGTGTTTATTTTCAGACAGTTTTATTTTATTCAGACCCTTATTTGTATTATTCGAGAAGCTCGTGCACTAGTGACAACAATTCTGGGATGGTATTTAGATACCGTTGTTTTTATGGATTATTCACTATATTTTAGACTTTACTTCCACATTTGTTCTTTGTTATTAATAAATTTAAAAATTATTTTCTAAAAAAATAGATAATATTATTCTAACGTTGGCTTGCCTAGCAAGTGAAATGTTAGGCGCCATCACGGTCCGAAGGTGGGAATTTCAGGTCGTGGCAGTTGGTATCAGAGCACTAGGTTACATAGGTCTCACGAGTCACGAGCAAGCTTTGTAGAGTCTGAAGGATCGGTACGGAGACGTCTGTACTTATCTCTCAGAGGCTATGAAGTTTAGGAACAATATCACTTCTTTCTTATTCTGCCATGCGAATTTATTCTATCATCGATGATTGAACCATTCTACTCTTATTCTCTCGCAGATGGTAAGAACACGTAATACCTCTACCGATAGACAGGGGACCAGAACCCCCGGTGGCAACTATGGCCAGGGGTAGAGGTCGAGGCCGAGGTCGTGCTAGAGGCCGAGGTAGAGCTCAGTCCATAGCTCGAGCAGCTGCACCTGTTGAAGAACCTCAGGTGGACCTTCAGGAGGAGGTTCCAGTTCAGAATGTACCAGTTGGACTAGTTCAGGTCCCATAAGGATTCATAGCCACTATAGTGCTTTAGGACGCTCTAGTTCGATTGGTTTGTCTTATGGAGGGCGTGGCCTAGAATGGTACATTTCCAGTGGCACCAGCCATCTCACAGGTTGGGGGAGGAGCACAAACTCGCACTACTCCCACTCCGGAGCAGATGGCTCCCCAGAATCAGGCTCCAGCAACCCCGCCAGTTGGTGTAGTTCAGCCAATTGTTGCGGCAAAGACTGGTGATAGGCCCGCCATGTCTTTTGAGGCCTTATTGAGACTGTATAAGTTTACTAAGCTCTTTCCAGTTCACTTCAGTGGTACACCTTCTGAGGACCCATAGGATTATCTTGAATGCTGCCACGAGCTGCTGTGGAACATTGGTATAGTTGAGACCAATGGGGTTGGTTTTTCTGTATTTCAGATGACGAGTTCCACCAAGAGGTAGTGGAGAGTTTATACATTGACCAGACCAGTTGGATCGCCTGTACTTACCTGGGAACAGTTCTCTCAGCTATTCTTGGAGAAGTTCCTTCCTATCACACTGAGAGAGGAATTCCGCAAGCAATTAGAGCGTCTACAGCAGGGCAGTATGATTGTTACTCAGTATGAGTCCCGTTTTGTGAATTTGGCCCATCATGCTCTCTTTTTACTACCTACTGAAGGAGAGAGAGTGAGGAGTTTTATTGAGGGACTCACTCACCCAATATGGCTTCAGGCCAAGGAGACCGGAAGTGAAATTACTTTTCAGGCGGCTGCTAATGTCGCGAGGAGAATCGAGATGGTTCTTGCACAAGAGAGAGGGCAGAGGTATGATAGGAGGCCTCGTCAGTTCAGCGGTTTCAGTGATGCCTCGTCTGGAGGCAGGGGTAATTTTGGTAGGGGTCATCCTCCCAGACCATTTCATTTAGCACATCATGCATCTCCCGGTGCATCAAGAAATCGCGGTCCTATTATGCATTACTCTGGGCAGCTAGCATTTAGTGCACATTCAGCTCCTATCAGTGCACCATCACTCCAGAGTTACTACAGTGGTTATCCGGCCCATCTGGGTCAGCTTCAACTTTAGCAACCACGACATCAGGATGGGTGTTATGAGTGTGGGAACATTGGTCACATCAGGAGGTATTTCCCCAGATTGGTGAGTAATAGATCTCGGCAGGATTCACGTGCCATCATACCGGCACCGGTTACTTCACCGCCTGCTCAGCCAGCTAGAGGTAGGGGACAGACAGCTAGAGGTGGAGGTCAGGTCAGTAGAGGTGGAGTTCAGGCCATTAGAGGTGGAGGTCAGATCGTTAGAGGTGGAGGCCAGCCAGTTAAAGGCCGTCTCACGGACGCAATTCAGAGTGGTGGGGCCCAGTCCCAATTTTATGCTTTTTCAGCTAGGCCTGAAGCCGAGTCATCTGATGCTATGATCACAGGTATTATTCCAGTTTACCATAGAGATGCTTCAGTTCTATTTGATCGAGGATCTATTTATTCCTACGTGTCCTCCTATTTTGCTTCATATTTGGTTGTGCCTTGTGATTCTCTGAGTGCTTCTATGTGTGTATCTACATCGGTGGGAGACTTTGTTGTAGTAGATCACGTCTATCATTTGTGTGTGGTTACTATTAGTAGTCCTAAGACTAGTGTGGATCTTCTACTTCTTGATATGGTAAATTTTGATTTTATCTTGGGTATGGATTGGTTGTCACCATATCATGCTATATTGGATTGTCATGCCAAGACAGTAACCCTAACCATGCCGGGGTTACCTCTGTTAGAGTGGAAAGGAACTCCTGGCCATTCTGCCAGCAGGGTTATTTCTTACATGAAAGCTCGGCGTATGGTAAAGAAAGGGTGTCTAGCCTATTTGGCTTATATTCGCGATCCCAGTGCGGATGTTCCTTCCATGGACTCAGTACCAGTTGTTAGTTAATTTCCAAAAGTATTTCCTGCAGATTTTCCGGGGATGCAACCCGACAAAGATATTGACTTCTGTATTGATTTGGCTTCGGGCACTCAGCCCATTTCTATTCCACCATACCGTATGGCCCCGCCGGAGTTGAAAGAATTGAAAGAGCAGTTACAAGACTTGCTTGATCAGGTATTCATTAGATCTAATGTCTCGCCCTGGGGTGCACCAGTATTATTTGTAAAGAAGAAAGATGGCCCTATGCGGATGTGTATAGACTATCGGCAGTTGAACAAGGCCACTATAAAAAACAAATATCCGCTGCCAAGAATTGGTGACTTATTTGATCAGCTTCAGGGTGCCAAGGTATTTTTGATGATTGATTTGAGGTCTGGTTACCATCAGTTGAAGATTAGGGCATCTGATGTCCCTAAGACAACTTTTCAAAATCGGTATGGGCATTACGAATTCCTAGTGATGTCATTTGGGTTGACAAATGCCCCAGCAACATTTATGGATTTGATGAGTCGGGTGTTCAAGTCTATTTCGATTCTTTTGTGGTTATATTCATTGATGATAGCTTGATTTACTCCAGCAGTCGAGAGGAGCATGAGAAACATCTACGGAGTGCTTCATACTTTGAAGAATAATCAGTTATATGCCAAGTTTTCAAAAATGTGTATTTTGGTTAGACTCGGTTGCATTTTTGGGGCATGTTATGTCGGCAGAAGGCATAAAGGTGGATCCTAAGAAGATAGAGGCTATTCAGAATTGGCCTAGACCTACTTCAGTTACAGAGATCTGGAGTTTCCTGGGTTTGACAAGTTATTATCATCGGTTCGTGGAAGGATTTTCATCTATAGCAAGCACATTGACCAGACTAACCCAGAAGGGTGTCCCATTCAGATGGTCAGACGAGTGTGAGCTGAGCTTTCAAAAGCTCAAGACCGCTTTGACTACAGCGCCAGTGTTGGTATTACCCACAGGTTCAGGATCGTATACAGTATATTGTTATGCAGCTCACACTGACATGGTGTAGTATTAATGCAAGATGGCAAGGTGATTGCATATGCGTCACGGCAGTTGAAAGTTCACGAGAAGAATTATCAAGTTAATGACTTAGAATTGGCAACCATTGTTCATGCGGTGAAGATTTGGAGGAATTACCTCTACAGTGTCTTGTGTGAGGTATTTACTGATCATCGTAGCCTTCAGTATCTGTTCAAACAAAAGGATCTTAATTTAAGGCAGAGAAGATGGTTGGAGTTATTGAAAGACTATGATATCACCATTTTGTATCACCCCGAAAAGGCCAATGTGGTGGCCGATGCTTTGAGTAGAAAGGTTGTCAGTGTAGGCAGTCTTGCGTATATTCCGGTTGGTAAGAGGCCATTAGCTACAGATGTTTAGACTTTGGCTAATCAGTTCGTGAGGTTAGATGTTTCAGAACCCAGTCGGGTGCTAGCTTGCACAGTCGCTCGGTCTTCTTTATATGAGCGCATCAGAGAGATGCAGTATGATGATCCTCATTTACTTGTCCTTAAGGACACGGTGCGGCACGGTGATGCCAAACAGGTTGTTGTGGTGGAAGATGGAGTTCTGCAAATGCAGAGTCGTATTTGTGTGCATAATGTTGACGGCTTCGTGAATTAATCCTTAAAGAGGCACACAGTTCCAAGTATTCTATTCATCCAGGTACCGCCAAAATGTATCAAGATTTGCGGCAATATTATTGGTGGAGGAGATGAAAAAGAATATAGTTGCATATGTAGCTCGGTGTCTGAATTTTAAGCAAGTTAATTACGAGGATCAGAGACCTGGTGGTTTGCTTCAGAAGTTAGAAATTCTTGAGTGAAAATGGGAGCGTATCACTATGGATTTTGTTGTTGGACTCCCACGGACTCAGAGAAAATTTTATGCAGTTTGGGTCATTGTGGACAGGTTGACCAAGTCAGCACATTTCATTCCAGTGGCAGTTACCTATTCTTCAGAAAGGTTAGCTGAAATTTACATTCATGAGATTTTTCGCCTTCACGGTGTGCCCGTGTCTATTATTTCAGATCGAGGTACGCAGTTTACCTCACATTTCTGGAGGGCTGTACAGCGTGAGTTAGGCACGCGGGTGGAGTTAAATACAACATTTCATCCACAGATAGACGGACAGTCAGAGCGCACTATTCAGATATTGGAAGATATGCTTCGCGCTTGTGTTATAGACTTTGGAGGTTCTTGGGATCATTTCCTGCCACTTGCGGAGTTTGCTTATAACAATAGCTACCAGTCGAGCATTCAGATGGCTCCATATGAAGCATTATACGGAAGGCGATGCCGATCGCCAATTGGTTGGTTTGAACCGGGAGAGGCTCGGTTATTGGGTACCGATTTTGTACAAGATGCCTTAGATAAGGTCAAGATTATTCAGGATCGATTTCGCACAGCTCAGTCTAGGCAAACGAGGTATGCCGACCGTAAAGTTTGAATCGGGGTGTGAACTGTAATTTCAGCGTTGTTTGATGTGATATTAGACCCCGATTAAGTCCATATTATATTACGGGACTTGTTGGTATATTCGGATGGGGTCCCGAGTACCCCGAGTGTGATTCGAATAGAAATCGGAACAAGAATTGTACTTAAGCAAAAATCTGAAATTTGGCATTCTGGTGTAATCGCACCTGCGGATTTTTGATAGCAGGTGCGAGCTCGCAGAAGCGAGCCTTTGATCGCAGATGCGCCCGGGCGTGGCTAGGCAAAAGTCTATAGGTGTGGAAACCTGCACGCACCCGCGCGTCCGCAGAAGCGGACACAATAATCGCAGAAGCGGAGGTTAGCGCAGGTGCACATTTTTCCTCCGCAGGTGCGAGGCCTCGCCTGGCAGCCCCATTTCGCAGATGCGAGATTTTTCTCGCATGAGCGAGCCCAGGCCCCACAGGTGCGGAAATGCCTGGGCAGTGTATATATCGAAGAGTCCAATATTATTTTCACATTTTGGTAGTTTTGAGCTCGGTTAAGGCGAAGTTTTGGGCGATTTTCACGGGAAACATTGGGGTAAGTGTTCCTTATCCTATATTGATTATATTTTATGATTCCATATTCGTTTATATCATGAATCCGCGAATTTATGGAAGAAAAATCAGTTTTTTCTAAAATCTTCTAAAAACGAGAAATTTAGATTTGAAGGTCCATTTTATATCGGAATATGATAATTTTTGTATGGTTGAACTCGTAGCGGAACGGGTGTTCGGATTTCACGAGTTTTTCCCGGATTTTAGACGTGGGTCCCACTGTCGAATATTATAATGAATTTCGAATTCTTATCCGAAAAATTAGTAAATTCATATGGAAATAATTCCTATGATTCGTATTGAGTATATTGAACTGTTAATGAATAGATTTGAAACTGTTGGAGACAAATTTAAAAGTAAAAGTTTTGGTCGAGTAATTGATTGGAATTTGCAAAGCGAGGTAAGTGTTATGTGAATTGCATGTGAACAACGTATAGGCGAGCTGACGAGTGTATATACGTTGTCGAATTAATTGTTTGCATAATTATTTGAAAATCATAAATCATCTAAATAATGAATGAATTATTATATTAATTGTTTCACTCACAATTTCTTGTCAAATATTAATTCTTGAATTTCTGTAATAATTGCTACATGCTTATTTGAATTATGTGCAATAATTGCTACTTGACATCTAGTATATTAAATATTAAACTGTCTATTTTCTCCTTGATTTTCATAATAATTTTCTATTTGTAATTGTTTGTTTCATAATTAAATCGTAATTATTGTATGCTTGTTGTCTTATAATTTTATATTAATTGTTGCATTTATTGGAAAAATTTCTTCTATAAGAATTGGTAAATGGATATATTGGAGGATCGGGTTGTACGCCGCAACAAACTTATTAAAAAGTCCATATTGGAGGATTGGGTTGCACGCCGCAACAGACTTTTTAAAAGTCAATATTTGGGGGATCCGTTTGCACGCCGCAATAGACTTATTTAAAAGTCAATATATATATACTTGATTTAAAATAATTATATGAGAGGATTGAAAATGAATATATTGTGGGAGCGGGTTGCACGCCGTAACAGAATTGAATATGAATGTATTGTAAGAGCGGGTTGCACGCTGCAATGGAAATTGATGGAAATTATAATTGGTTATGACTGTTGGGTTGGCTTCAATTATTATAAATGAGTTATCTGATTTATTTCTATTATTTATTGTTGTTACTAATATTGCGTACAGGTTAATGTGAGTGACCCACCTTAGCCTCGTCACTACTTCGTCGAGGTTAGGCTCAGCACTTACCAGCACATGGGGTCGGTTATACTGATACTATACTCTGCACTTCTTGTGTAGATTTCGGAGTTGGTCCCAGTGGCGTACCATAGACTTGCTCGGATTTCAGCTACTAGAGGAGACTTGAGGTGTAACAGCACGGCGTCCGCAGTTTTTGAAGTCCCCACCTACTTTACTTTACCTGTGTGTTTATTTTCAGACAGCTTTATTTTATTCAGACCCTTATTTGTATTATTCTTGAAGCTCGTGCACTAGTGACAACAATTCTGGGATGGTATTTAGATACCGTTGTTTTTATGGATTATTCACTATATTTTAGACTTTAGTTCCGTATTTGTTCTTTGTTATTAATAAATTTAAAAATTGTTTTAAAAAATAGATAATATTATTCTAACGTTGGCTTGCCTAGCAAGTGAAATATTAGGCGCCATCACAGTCCGAAGGTGGGAATTTCGGGTCGTGACATTCTCCTTAGGTATCCAATATGTCAAAAGTCTAGGAAATAACGTTTTTCCGTGTATTTATACCAAGTAAGTCGGGCCTAGACGAAATCAACTTCTCCTAGCTGAAATAGGAAAACTACTCTGTGAAACGTATACAGGCATGCTGCATGGGGCGACGCGCCATGCGGGGCAGAAGTTGGACAATCCAGAGAGTTGTTTCTGACAGGCAGCAGGAAATTATTCATGCGCGGCGCCCCACACACTGCGGCAATGGGCTTTTCTCAAAGTACGGAATGTTCCTCATTGTTTGATATCCAGATGTGGTTTTCGACCCCCGAACGTGATCCCGACTTAATCCCTTGAGCTTTTACTCAGACTTCAAAGCTCCTAATAGCTCGAACTCATTTCGTAACATCTACATAGCTCAGAATCACTCCTACAAGGCGTAAAACACACAATAAGTGCAGGACACTATCAATTAAAGCTCAAAACGAATAAAGTGCAGTAAATTAGAGTGAAATAAGCGACTAAAACACGAGATTATAGCCTACCATCAACACCCCACACATAAACCATTGCTCGTCCTCGAGCAATCAAATTACACTTCACATTGACACGACCTTTTTAAACAACTCTCATAACTCATCACACCAAGAATATTTAAAACAGATTAAGTACGATACCGTAACATCTTAGCCTCAAGATTTGACTCAAAATCACCACGCACTGTTATAACCCGCTCACTTACTCTAATACAGAGGTCAAAGATATTGCCTTTCCTTTATGAATTAAGTGCCCTCACATAACAATAGAGAGTAGTTCCACACACAATAAAATTTAAGAATAATTAGGAACTTAAGATAGAAAGAATTCGTTCACTCTTAGAAACAACATTCATATGCCACAAATATGCACCATAGGCTTGCCTGTAGTGTACTACTCTACTAATTGAGCTCATTCAGTCAAGGATCAAGTAAGATTTTAATTGATTGTAATGTAGGCTGTGATACATGTAGGATACATTTAGATATAAGAGTGACTACACCTCCCTAAGTATTTTAATACATACAATTCACTGTTCAAAACCCCACACTTATGTCAAACCATAACTCCACCTTCACATCAATATACATTAACTCCCTACTTCTTTATGCACAATTACATCAAGAGTCACCACTATCAAGGAACATTTTTCACATTTATACACTTTTTTTCTTTCTTTCTTTTCTTATTGTAGTTCTTTTTTTTAAAACAATTCACCTTTCGCCTTATTTCATTAGTTCCACTCAAAAACCAAATCCAATCAACCCACACTTCAACTTTTACAAAGTTCCTATCAAATTCAAGTGCTCATGATAGGTAAAAGGTTCAAATAGATGGGCAATTCAAACAAATGGGTAAGGCTTGTTATGTGGTGGCCAAAGAAATATTATTATAGGCTCAAAGGAGTTAACTAAGATACATAACAATTAGGTGGGTAAACATATATCTGGCTCAACAAAGAAATGCCTATATCACTTCCAAGACTGAATAAAATTACTATTTCACTTTGCAAACACACAGGGCAAGTTCTAGACATCAAAATGCAATGCACAGAATAACACAAAAACTCTCTCACACACATGGAATATAACTCACTCAGGATCGGACTCATCAAGACACTCTAGTCAAAGCAGTTAAGCAAAGTTAAGATCATACAATTTAAGGTATTTATACAAGAGTAAAAAACTGAGCCTAAGCATCACAACTAAAGCACTTACCGTTCTCAAGGCATAATAAAGTTAAGAGATATTGCCTTCAATTCAAATCATAGCACAAGGTTTCCTACTCCTAAGAAAAATAAAAACTAACTACACCCAGTTCAATTAAAACCCTTGAAAAAGAACCGCGGCACAAAGAAAAACCAAAGGAGAATTATTACACTACCTAATAAAGGAAAATCTTTATCTTTTTCTTTCGACTTTAATCTCTCAAGAAACCTGTCGAACGATATCCATCGTCGGGAAAAATAAAATATTTTGTCATTTTTTATGGGTTTTTTCAATTTTCCAACTACTACAACTAACAAAACTAACAAATATACATACATACAATTATCCCCCACCCCACACTTTAAGTTGTGGAATGTCTCCATGATACACAATTAAAAAGCATAAGGTAAAGGAAACTTCCCTGAACATCTAGTAAGGGTCTGAGTTGAAGTCGGGATCCATTCCTCGCCTTCGGACTAATGCGCACATCCATGCAGATAGCTTCTTGTCTGCCTTCTTGGGGTGCACCCCACACTTATCTTTCTCACTCATCGCAGCCTTCTCTTTTGAGCCCTTCACTTTCCAATCAACACTTGCAACTGGTTTTTCCTTTTGTGCCCTTTTTTCTACATTCATATCAAAAGTAATTGTCTTCTTATCCACTCTAAGTATGAGTTTCCTCTTGTGTATATCTTATATAGCTCTACCTATTTCTAAGAATGGTCTTCCTAGGATGAGGGGGAACTCCTTGTTCTCCTCCATATTTATCACTATAAAATCTATAGGAAATACGAACTTATCCACTTGAACTAACACAACTTCCAATATCCCCTTGGGTATCAAAGTCGTTTGGTCTGCCAGCTGCAACGATATTGGCACCGACCTTATCTCTCCAATCTCCTTCTCAAGTTTCCTGTAAATAGATAGAGGCAGTAAGTTAATTGAGGCACCAGAATCACATAAAGACTTATCAAAATTTATAGATCCTAAAGAGAAAGTTTAGTAAAACTCCCTGGATCTCCACACTTTTGTGGGAGTTCGTTTTGCAATATCGCGCTGCAATACTCTATAAGCTTGACCACTGAGGTTTCTTTTATCTCCCTCTTCTTTGTCAGGATCTCCTTCAAGAATTTGGCATAAGCTAGCATTTGGGAGAGCACTTATGTGAATGGCAAATTTACATTAACCTATTTCGGCATATCCAAAAATCTCTCAAATTGCTTGTCCAACTTTTCTCTATTTGGATTTTGAGGAAAAGGTAGAGTAGGCATATGCTCGCTCCCATTAGATTCATCCCTTCTCGAAGTTCCCTCCTTTTTTATTTCAGCTCCCTTCTTTCCTTTCTTCTTCTTGTCAATATCATTCTTCAGCTGCTCCCAATTTCCTTTCAGGTACCACCGCCTTTTGGATTGGAGTAGTATTTTTTAACACTTGCCCACATCTTAGAGTTACTCCATACACTGTTTCTTTGGATTCTTTCAGTGTTAGCGGGGAGAGTGCCTGGGACCCTCTCAGACAATAGAGTGGCTAGCTGCCCAACCTATCTTTCCAAGCTTTGAAAACCAGTACCTATTACTTTGATAGCTACTGCATGTTTAGCTGCGCTATGAATTTCCAGCCTCTCATCAGTTTTCATAATGAAGGCCTTCATGAGATCTTCTATGCCAGACTGAATGGGTTGTTGAGACTGAAATTGCTGCCTCTGCAGATTTTGGAATGTTGGAGCTCCTTGTCCTTAGGGTCTAGAATTATTTTGTTGTCATGCATTCGGGGTACCCCCAGGTGAACTCCATGAAATACCGAGGTGCCTCTGACCCATTGCATTGAAATTGTAGTTACCTACAACATTTACTTCCTCAGTTGAGGTTTGACACTCATGAGTAGGATGTCCTCTTCCGCATATATTACAGGCTGCATGAGGCTCACTTTGTATCGAGGCTAAGGTCAGATTCCTTATTTCTTTAGCCATAGCATCAGGCTGTACCTACACAGATGTGTTAGCATCAACCTGGTGAACCCCAGTAGATCTTCTTCTTTCACCACTCTCAGAGGGCTACTGATTTGCATCTTCAGATAACTCATCAAGAATTGTAACTATTTCTTCTACGCGAGCCTCCAGCTGCATTGCTCAATGTTCTACGCGAGCCTCCAGCTGCATTGCTCAATGTTCTATGCGAGGACAGTGTCAATCCATCCCAAAAGTCCTGGAGTTGCATCCAGAGTTCAATTCCGCTATGTTAACACTTTCTAACAATCTCCTTAAACCTCTCCCATG
This sequence comes from Nicotiana tomentosiformis, assembly GCF_000390325.3. Classification (NCBI taxonomy): domain Eukaryota; kingdom Viridiplantae; phylum Streptophyta; class Magnoliopsida; order Solanales; family Solanaceae; genus Nicotiana; species Nicotiana tomentosiformis. The sequence goes on from NC_090815.1 coordinate 88,984,545, forward strand.
CTTCAAAAATAGTTTCATTCTCTTTCGGGCATAAGTTATGGATTTGTTTTCTAAACTTGCCCGTCTTAGCTGAGGAGAAATATCTATCAAGGAATTTTCTGGTCATCTCCTCCAATGTTATAATTGAACATGCGGGTAAGCTTCTAAGCAACTGTTTTGCAACATCTTTGAGAGAAAAGGAGAAAGCCCTTAGATACACTGCATATTGTGAAACACCATTGTATTGAAAGGTGTTCATAATATCCTCGAAGTCCATTAGATGTGTGTTAGGATCTTCGTTTGGCTTCCCTCTGAAGACACATGAATTCTGAAGAGTGTGAAGCAACCCTTGCTTCAACTCGAAATTGTTAGCTGTAATTGGAGGTGGTCTAACACATGATAAACCTTGATTGTAGACCGGTATAGCATAATTTCCAAGTGGTCTTCCAGGCGTGGGAGCTATATTTTCGAACTGGTCTGCACCAAAGGGTTGATTATGAGAAATTATACGACCCCTCTCTTCTTCGTAGATAATCTGTGCATCTCTAATAGTTGCTGCTTCAACATCCCGTGCAGCTTGTTCTCTTTGTTGGGTTTCTTCTCTCGCAGCCAAATCCACCATTGTCCAACCTTTTCTGTTGTCTCGGTGAGATTTCTTTCCTTCCTCAGCTGTCGCAGTTGTTTTTCAATTTCTGGCTCGTATGGTAGCACTTTCTTAGCATAAGTTAGAGTCGTGCGCCAATCTTAACCTGTAACCTGCGCACAATCAAAGAACACCAAACGTAAAAAGAGAATAATAAAATAAAAATAAAAGAAAAATTTCTTAATTAGCACTACAAACTATTTCAAACACTATTGATTGTCAATCCCCGGCAATGGCGCCAAAATTTGACGAGCGCAAAACACCACTTTAATTATGCTTACTAGTCAAATATAGTATAGTATAATATCGTATCCACATGGATTGGATTTAAACAGTATTTTCTTAGATTCTAGATTGATTGCTATCTAGGAGAATCAACAATTGATGTTTTTATGATGAATAACTAAAATTAACTAAGAATCTAAAGCTATTGACTAGTGACAATCGAAACAAGGGTAAGCAAGGAAGTTATAAATAGAAGAAAATAGGGTTTTGATAGGATAGGTGCAAGATAATTGTTTGGGATCTAACCCTAGATAATTCACTCCTAATGTTCAAGTGAGTCTCTCGGATTCACTCAATTATTAGTTCAAACATTCAGCAAGAACTCCTCTCTCGATTAAGTTTTAACCTCTAAAGATGAACCAATTTAAGCACGTGAAGATATGCAAGAATGCGTAGTGGATTGATCTTTAGGAGAACCTCTCTCTATTATCCTCATAACTAGCTTTAATCAATGATTCAACTAGCCTCTTTCAAAGAATTAATGAACTCAACCAACAATATAATTCAAACATATCACAAACTATGCCTCTCTCTATTACATGAACAAGTGAATATATATGCAACAATTAAATCATCCAAAAATGCTTCAATACATAAAACAAGAGTTATAATCCACAAACAATCATCAATACATCAAATCCATCAAACCCTAAAGAGAACTACTCCATAGATGTGGATAAATTCATCACACATATGTTTAAAGTAAAGGAAAACATAAAACGATCGAAACTCGGGTCTTAAGTGAGGATTGGATGATGAAATCCTTGTGCTTTTGCTTCTCCAACTCCTCCTTAGGTCTCCAATATGTAAAAAGTCTAGGAAATAACATTTTTCATGTATTTATACCAAGTAAAAATTGCACAGGCGCGCCACATGGGGCGACGCTCCATGCAGGACATTAGTGGGGAAATCCAGAGAGTCATTTTTGACAGGCAGCATGAAATTGTACACGCGCGGCGCCCCACGCGCTGCCCCATGGGCTGCAGCAGTAGGGTTTTCTCAGAGTATAGAATTTTACTTGCTTTTTGATATCCAAATGTGGTTACTGACCCCCGAACGCGATCCCGACCTAATCCCTTGGGCTTTTACTCAAACTTCAAAGCTCCAAATAGCTCGAATTCATTCTGTAACATCTACACAGCTCAGAATCACTCTTACATGATATAAAACACACAATAAGTGCAAAACACTATCAATTAAAGCTCAAACCTAATAAAGTGTAGTAAATTAGAGTGCAATAAGCGATTAAAACACGAGACTATAGCCTACCATCAATATGATTACATGATGATTTTCTGAAGAAGGTCTCATGCATGCTCTGCTTTTAGAAAGCATGAAGGAACACCAGAGACTTGATATTACCTCTTTGGGCCTAGGGTTTCAAGATTCAGAGGTTTGAATTTTGTGATTGCAAAGGGAATTCGCCGTAGGATTCATGGACTTCAGGAGGCAAGAGGTGATTTCAGGTTCCGATCTGAAAGATCGTAATAGAGCTCAGGCGATTTGAGATTTCATCTTTGGGTCTAGGGTTAATCTTTGAGTTTTTGAATTTGTGTGATGAAATGGGAATGAAATCGGCGAGATTCACGGATTTAGAAGGCAAGGAAGATGAAGTCTCTGATCGATTTGTGACCTTGCACTAATTTGTGAAGGTTTGTGTCGGATTGAGCCCGTGAAATTGAGTGAAAAGAGAGGGGAAAGGGAAAGAGAGGCGGCCAGGTCTTTGAGTGAAATGATTAGGGTTTGGGGAGGGAGTTTGGTTGTCTCTGAGTTAAGATAGAGGGATGCAATAGGAGCCGTTGGATCTGTTGATCAACGACTTTGATAATTAAGAATTTAGAAATAATTTAGATGGGGAAAGTTGGTGACCGTTAGATGATAGGGTTTGGACGACTGAGATTAGGTTTCTGGGGGACGGGTGTTTAAATTAAAAGAGAAAGTAGAGAATAAGTGTGAGCCGTTGATCATATGGATCAACAAATCAGATGTGGGTGTGTTTGTTCTGTGAGTTGAGAGTGAGGATGACATGGTGTGTTGCGATTGGTGTAGATGGGGTGGCATGGATTGCCAAAGTGAATAGATGGGGGCCGTTTGGGTTGGATAATTCCAGACTGGGCCTTGTATTTGGGATAAAAATCATTTAAAAGATATCCAATTTGCATTGGATTCAAGAATAGCAATTGTGGACTTTTTGGTCTTTAATCCCTTTTGAAATTAAGTTAAATAAACTTAATAATTTTCAATAAAATATAATAAAAAATTATAATTGTTAAATACTACTAATTATTGTAATTAATTGATTATTTGTAAAAATAATTCACTAGGACATTAATTTTGAATTATTGAAATGGTAAACTAATTCACTATTTTAAGAAGTAATTTATTGAATTAATTAAAGAACTTACGTATAGAAATTACTTTAATAATCCAAAAATAGGAAGCAATGCCCACCACTAGGTTGGCTGTCCCCATAGCGTTGTAATTCGGTCTGCTGCTAAGAAAACATTCCACGCTGTGATGGTTGTTCCTGCAAAACAAATGAAATACACGGATGCCAATATATTGTAATACAAAATATATTATGATGCGACGTAAATGATGCAGGAATTATGATGCCCAGCTGCCGACGAGCCTTATTTGGGATTGAGATGATGGGATACTTGATCTTGACTCGATTTGTTAGTCGGGCTGTGTACCATTCCACAAATGTCAGAGCATTTGAAAATTGTCTCCGCTTGTTGGAAAAGCTTGATTGGTAAAGTGCGTCTCCACTTGTTGGGAGATCTTTGCACTACGAAATATCTCCGCTTGTTGAGAGAGCTTGAATTGTAAAGAGCACCTCCACTTGTTGGGAGAGCTTTGTACTGAAATATAAAGTATTGTCCATTCGGGAGTGATTGATAAAAATCATAATCATATATAAAGCTGCATGTCAAAACGTCAAAACATTCAAAGTAATAGTTAAGGAAACGAAAGCATGCCCAAGATATACTCTTGACTACGAAGCTAGGTTTTGGCCATCGATTGGCAGGACATTGGTAACGTGGTTTACGATTGTCTGTCTCGGTGTCCATGATTGACGGAGCGGTGTTGCAAATTTCTTTTGCTAGCAAAGTTTGTAGTTTGCTATATACAAGGCTCCAGTTGGCGAAGCCGACATTCGATTTGTACATGGCGCTCCAATTTGATTGAGCGGATGGTTTTCTATATACAGGACTTTGATTGGTGAAGCCAACATGCGATTTGTTCAGGGTGCTCCGATTGATTGAGCAGGCGGTTTGCTTTATACAAGTCCTCTATTGGTGAAATCAATGGTTCATTTTGTACAAGATGCTCCGATTAGGTGAGCAGATGATTTTCTATGTACAAATTTCCGTGTCAGATGTCTAATTCCGAGGCACCGGCAGAGGATTCAAGAGTTAGCTTTAGCTATACTAGAATATTTTAAGTAAAAACAAGGAGAGATAATCTTAGGCAAGTTGTGGATCCATCATCTGCCTCAGTGTGTTCCTAGAGCTTCCCTTTTCCCTGTTGACCATGCACTCAAAGAAAACTTCTTAGTGAGGGAGGGGGAGGGAGTTGGTTTGTGCCGACCATAGTGTGGGTTTTCCCTAGCCTTTGACATGATTGCGCAACAAAGTTCGGTAGGTGGAACAAGTTACTGTATACACACATATATATATTTTTAGAAAGAAAATTGAAAATATTTGTTTCTTTTAAGGCAAATGTCGTCGTTCCGGATTATGACATGTTACGAAAGGTTATCCACATGCGAATCTATTCCTTTGAGAATTTTGTCCTGTTGATGTCGATCTTCCGTGACGTCTCAGACAACGCGACTACTTGCTGTTGTGACTTTGTCAAAATTAGAACTAATGCATTACAAAGGCTTTCCCAAGGTTATGACCGAACCCTTACAGGTTGACTACGTATCCAAAACGAAATCAGGTCTGAGCGTAGTTTGTGGGATGATGATAAAATACGATGAAAATGCCCGAGCCTGACTCAGGCAGCTTATATATCCAAAACAGAATCAGGTCGGAGCATAGTTCGATTACAACAAATGCAAAATGATGAGACTAAGAATGAAAATGGTTGAGTCTGACTCAGACAGCCTACGTATCCTAGTAGAATCCTACGTATTGCCTACGTATTCCCACAGAAGATGACTGAATCCGATGAGGATTGCCTACGTATTCCTTTCTAAGGAAATCAAGTCGGCGTAGTTCCTGAACAACATACAAAAGTGATATTTTGTTTTTCTATTACAAAAGAAAGGGGAGAGAAACCGAACCCTACGTGGGTTTCCTACGTATCCTTCCGTGGGAAGTCAGGTTGAACGTAGTTCTGTTACATCAAAAACCCTAACTCTATTTGTCTTCATGAATAGTATCTCTTGATTGCATCTGGGTTGATAGGCTTCGTTGTAACTCTTCCATCTATTTCTTCCAGGATTAGAGCTCTACCATACAGTGCTCGGTGAACCACGTAAGGACCTTGCCAGTTTGGTGCAAACTTTCCTTTGGCTTATTCTTGATGGGGAAAGATTTTCTTCAGAACTAATTGCCCCGGTGTGAATTGACAAGGCTTCACCCTTTTATTAAATGCACTGGACATCCTGTTCTAATATAGCTATCCATGGTACATTGTTTCCATTCTTTTCTCATCAAAGATCATGATTTGTTCTTGCCTGACCTGTATCGACTCTACGTCATCTAATTTTGCTTCTTGAATGACTCTTAAGGACTTTATCTAGACTTTTGTGGGTATCACCGCTTCAATGCCGTATACCAACATGTATGACGTTGCCCCAGTGGATGATCTCATGGTAGTATGATAACCTAATAAAGTGAAGGGTGGCTTTTTGTGCCATTGTCTGTGATTGTCCACTATCTTTCGCAGAATCCTCTTGATATTTTTGTTGGCTGCCTTGACTGCCCCATTTATTTGCGGTCTGTAGGCTGTGGAATTGCGGTGGATGATTCTGACCTTCTCACAGATTTCTTATCACGAGGTCGCTATTGAGCTTAGAGGCGTTGTCAGTGATGATGGACTCTGGTATTCCAAATATGCAGACAATGTTGTTTCAGACAAAATCTTCCAGTCCATTCTTTGTGACGACCTTGTAAGTAGATGCCTCGACCTATTTGGTGAAATGGTCGATGGCTACCAAGATGAAATGATGTCCGTTTGATGTTGCGGGCTCTATGGGTTCAATCACGTCCATGCCCCAGGCAGCAAACGATCAAGGTCAACCCATTACCTTTAACTCATTTGGTGGAACCCGGATGAAATTTTCGTGAATCTGACACTGGTGACACTTCTGCACGTAGCAGATACTTTTGCTTTCCATAGTCATCCAAAAGTATCCAACTCTAAAAGTTTTCTTGGCTAATATGAACCCGTTCATGTGGGGTCCATACGTCCGTGCATGTATTTCTTTCAACCGTCTGGTCGCTTTAACAGCGTCCACACATCTCAGCAAACCTAAGTCTGGGGTTCGCCTATACATGACTTCCTTGTTGAGGAAAAAATGGTTTGCTAACCTTCTGAGGGCCCGCACCATTAGTAGTATTCTCCGAGTATTCTTCATTCACATGGAAGCAATAGGCATGTTGATCCCTGATTTGTACCTCGATTGGGTCGATGTAATTCTTATCTGGATGCTAAGTTCGCAAGGGCGTCAACGAACTCAGCTCCTTCACGCAGTGCAGGTATGCTAGTATCTTGACATTCTTGGTGGACCATTCTCCTTGGACTTGGTTTATCAGCAAATCAAAATCTCCTATGATAAAAAATCCTTTGATGTTCATGTCGACTGCCATTCTGACTCCAAGGATGCATGCCTCGTATTCAGCCATATTATTGGTACAAGGGAATCTTATCTTTGCCGATACTAGATAGTGTTGTCCAGATTTCGAAATCAGGATCGCCCCAATTCCGACTCCTTTAAAGTTTGCTCTTTCATCGAAAAACATTCTCCATCCAGGGTATGATTCTGCAATATCCTCCCCGGCAAATAGTACTTCTTCATTAGGAAAATACGTGGTAAGCGGTTCATAATATGCATCCATTGGGTTCTCGGCGAGGTGGTCGGATAAAGCTTACCCTTTGATATCCTTTTGTGTTATGTACACAAGGTCGAATTTGTTGAGGTAAAATTTCCATTTAGCTAGCTTTCTGGTAGGCATTGGCTTCTAAAAAATGTACTTGAGCGGGTCGAGCCGAGATATCAGATGCGTAGTGTATGCCAAAATGTAATGCCTTAGCTTCTGAGAAATCCAAGTCAAAGCACAACAAATGCGTTCTATCCGGGTATACTTGTCCTCACATGGTTTGAACTTCTTGCTTAAGTAGTAGATGTGTTGCTCTTTTCCCCGGTTTTGTCATGCTGCCCCAACACACAGCCAAAGGCATTGTCCAAGACTGACAAACAGAGCAATAATGGTTTTCTTAGTTCAGGGGGAACCAATACTGGCGGGTTTGAAAGATATTCTTTGAATCTGTCAAAGGCTTTCTGGCACTTCTTAGTCCATTTCGTGGCCGCATCCTTCTTTAGCAGCTTGAAAATGGGTTCACAGATTACCGTGGACTGAGCTTTGAAGCGACTGATTTAATTCAATCTTCCCAGGACACTCATGATGTCTTTCTTGCTCTTTGGTGGTGGTAATTCCTGGATGGCCTTGATTTTTGATGGATTCAATTCTATCCCCTTCCTGCTTACGATGAAACCTAATAGTTTCCCAGTGGGGACTCCAAATGCACACTTTGTTGGGTTCAACTTCAAACTATACCTTCGCAGGCATTCAAAAAATTTCCTTGAGTCGTCCAAGTGCTCTTAACTCCTTTGAGATTTTATGATAACGTCATCCACATACACTTTAATCTCCTTATGAATCATGTCGTGAAAGAGGGTCATCATGGTCCTCATGTAGTTGGAGCTGGTGTTCTTGAGATCGAACTGCATAACTTTATAACAATAGGCTCGCCAAAATGTGGTGAAAGATGTCTTCTCTGCGTCTTCCTCGTGCATTAAGATTTGGTGGTTTCCAGTGAAGCAATCCATAAACGACTGCAGTTCACACTTCGCACGATTGTCGATGAGGATGTGGATATTTGGCAGGGGGAATAGTCCTTTGGACTAGCTTTGTTGAGATCTCGATAGTCCACACATATTCTGATCTTTCCGTCCTTCTTGGGTACTGGGACGATGTTTGCCCACCAGCTTGGATAGTTGGTGACCATCACTACATTTGCTTCTATCTGTTTAGTCACTTTTTCCTTTACCCTCAAACTTAAATTAGGTTTTAACTTCCAGGGCTTTTGCTTGACCGGCGGTCTGGTAGGGTCAGTGGGTAGTCGATGCGAGACAATGTCGGTGCTTAATCCTAGCATGTCATCATAGGGCCATGCAAACGCATCGACATACTGTCGGAGGAGCTCAATCATTTTTTTCTTCTACTCTGCTTCTAGGTGAATGTTGAACCTAGTTTCTTTAACATCTTCTTCGGTTCCAAGATTGACCACTTCCGTTTCATCGAGATTGGGATTCTTCTGACTCTCTAGTTTCTCAATATCCTGCGGGAGATTGTATGGCATCATACTCTCATCATTTTTCTTGTAATCCGGGTCATTGCGCTCAGCGGTTTTGTTACATGTCATAATCGTGGAAAGCAGTTTTTTATTGGTTTGATTACTAAAAAGAAAAACTAAGTATCAATAAAGCAGTAAAACAAAGTTGTGATATTTAAGAAAATGATTCTTTTATTTCATCAACAGGGGAACATCTTAAGCGTTCACAATAGGCAAATGACAAAAAGGTATAGACACGGTACATGCCTCAATTAACCGTGCTCTTTTCAAAAGAAAACATTTATAGTTCCATACTACCAAGACTCCCGGCAAACCAAAGATGGACTGGCTGTCCAATTCTGCAGCTCTTCGCCTGGTTCCACATTCCTGATAGTCGGTGTCTTGATGTCACTTCCTTCATAGCATTCTGGTGTCTTCGATGATATCATCTTTAGGTGTTGAACTCTGTCCCGGACTTGCAATATGAGCTAACACAACAACCTTTTTCCCTTTTAGAGGCTGATATCCTATGCCAACTCTTCCTTTCTGCCCATTATATTCAATTGGCTCTGTGATTCCATCTGACTTGGCTCCCAACCCTATTCCTGGCTTGTATCGGTATTTTATCATCTCCCTCACAGCCATCTTGGATCTATACGGTTATTGCATTCCCAAATTTTGTTCAGTATTATCCATCTCAGTAGTCTGCATGATTTCCACAACATGGAAGGCAACTCTGTCCAGTCCTTCAATGAATGGAACAACATACTCCAGATAGGTGGAGTGATCCCACTTTCCGTGAACCACGATCTCTTGGCATCCCTACTCAAATTTTATGCATTGGTGTAAAGTAGACGACACGTCTCATGCTATATGTTTCTAGGGCCTGCCCAACAGTAAATTGTAGGAACAGGAGATATCCATCACATGGAACAACACCGGAAAATCGACTGGCCCGATTTGCAAAGCTAGATAAATTTATATGATAACATCCTTTTGTGAACCATCAAAGGCTCTCACCCTTACGCGACATTCCTTAACTTTTCTCAAATGAATTCCTAACTCTTGCAGGGTGGAGAGCGCACAAATGTTGACTCCTGATCCTCCATCGACCAGCACCCGTGACACCAATTTGTTCCTGCATTTGATAGTGATGTGAAGAGCCTTGTTGTTACTTGCATTTTCAACATGAATTTTGTCTCTTCTGAAAGTGATCATGTTTGCTTCGACTATTTTCCCAATTGTCGCGGCCAACACCTCGCTAGTTATGTTACTTGGTACACTTACCCCACTTAGTACTTTCAACAAAGAATCCTTATGACTGTCAGAGCTCATTAATAGATCCATGATAGATATATGTGTTGGAGATTTTGTCAACTACTCTTCCACAGAATACTCTTCCAATACTCGGCGGCTTCTAGGTCTGTTATATTCCTCCTTGGAATTTGTTCTCTCCCCGGGTTTCCTTGATTGACATCTTCAGGGGCGTAGCATCTCCCATACCTAGTGATATCATGGGCTGCGACATAGTCTGTCATTTTAGCCTTTCCTTTTTGCTGGTACGTTCAAGGGACGGTTTTGTACTCATGATCTTTTTCGTCCTGAGTAGCATCGGCAAGTTATTGCGGATAGGTTTGAACTGTCACTGTAGGCCTTAGTTGTACTGTAATGATTGGAGCCTTTTGAGGAGGGATCCTTGTGGCTTCTGCATTCCCTATAGTGATAATGTTTCCCTTAAGGTCATATTCTTTGTCTAATGTGATCATGTTAGCTCCATGCTTTCGATGATTTGGACGTGGGTTGCGATTCACATTAGGTGGTTCCAGAGTGAATTGAATGGCTCTGCTCTTGATCAAGATTTTAATTTCATTTTTCAACTTGAAACAGTCTTCAGTATCGTGCCAGGGCACATTGGAATGATATACACATCTTTTGGTGGCATCAAAATATTTGAAGGGATGCTCAGGAACCCTTCCCTAGATTGGGTGTATAAATCCTTCTCTTCTCAACCTTTTGAACAGTTGGGTAAGAGGCTTAGGAATCGGGGTATAAGTTCTAGGACCCCTCTCTTCAATGTTGGGACGAGGGCGTGGTACATAAACAGGTTGGTTCTGATAAGTAGTGGTTGGGACATGAGCATATGGTCGTTGTCAATTTTGGTTGTTGTTGGCTCGAGGAGGATTGTATTATGGTTGATGGTGGTAATATGACTGGGTATTATAGACTGGAGCATAAGTGCGTGGTGGTGAGTGGTTGTTTGTGGAATAAGAGGTGTTTCCATGAGGTGGTTTGGTTTGGTAGTTAGGGACGACTCCTGAGACCTCCTCTTTCTTCTTCTTTTCTCTACTGATTGACCCTGACTGGATGGCCTTGCTAGCCGCTTGCAGTGCTGCCATGGATTGTACTTTACCAAACTTTATGCCCTCTTCTAAGAAATCTCCCATCTTGACCAGCTGGGGAACTTTTGACACATCATTCCCATCGTCTTTTCAAAGTATGTTCCTTCCTAAGCTCTGATGAAATACTTGGTTAGCTCACTGTCATCAAGCGGAGGTTGCACCCTGGCAGCCTCCGACCTCCACCGTCGTGCATATTCTTGAAATGACTCGGATGATTTTTTTTCCAGGTTCACCAGTGCGAACCGATCAGGAGTGATCTTTGTATTGAATAGAAGACTATTCATGAAGTACTCAATCATATATTGCCAAGTTCTCCAATTTTGCGGGTCCTGTCGGGTATACAAGGCGAGTGCTTCTCCCGTCAAACTTCTTATGAATAATTTCATCCCTCACTTATCGTTTCTTCCTACTCCAACCAACTTGTCACATTAAGCCCTCAAATGTGCGTGAGCGTCCCCTGTCCCATCGAAGATATCGAACTTTGGAGGTTTGTACCCTGTTGGCATATCCAAATCTGGATGAATACACAAGTCCTTATAGTCCAAACGTTCACTTCCTTGGGCAACTTGGAGAGTCTTTATTTGACTTCTCAACATTTGCAACTGCTCAGATACTGACTCTTCTTCCTTACGCATAGCTGTTCTCTCCATCTCGGCGTATTGATCAATCTCATAAGGCACCCTGGCCATGGCAAGTGCTGTAAAGGTAGGTTCAGAAATGACAAATATAGGGGGAACGTACCGCTCATGGGTGGCGGCATGTGCCACAGGTATGTACTGGTTAGTGGTGAAAGTGATTTAGTCACGAGGAGGGGTAGTTGCATTAGTGGTAATAGGCGGGTTCTATGATGTCTGAGTGTATTGTGGCACATAAGGAGTTTGAATAGGGGGATTTGGTGGGTTAACAGAGGTTACTGAAGGTATGACTTGAGTAGTGGTAGTTGAAGTTGGGGTTTTGTTGTTTTGGCATGATATGGAAGGAAAGTGATCTGGAAGTGAGTCCAAAGAAGGGAATCTAGGTGGCTGAGGAAGTGTTGTCAGGGCCTAGTGCGCCATTTCTCTGATATGCTGTACCTCTTCCTTTAAGGACTCCATTTACTTGTACATCATGGCCACGCGTTCATCATTCCTAATGTTGTCTTTTTTCCCCGATCGCCGCGGGCTGTCGGCTATGACCAGAGCATGTTCAGTTGGGTCTTCTACGGTTGACATCTTTCCCTTTGACCTTAGATTGTATGGTGGTTCCGCTAGTTTTGTTCAACACAAATCAACTTTCTATTCTTTTCTTTTTGGGGATAATAATAAGGCAAAGGAAAATAAGAAGAAAGAAAAGAAAAGGAGCAAGAGTAAGTTTCTTCATTTATCCGAGAAGGAAATCACACAAAGCAGATAATTCGTGCATTAGAACAAGCGCGTTCCTAGAATTTGCGGGGACCTCTCATTGCCGGAGGTAGGCCTAGTTCGTGGATATTTGACAGACATTTAGACTTGACACATTTAGATCTAAAGCAATCTATTTTCATTTATAATTTGGACTAATACAAGTGGGAACAAGGGTTACATCATTGTTTCATAGAACTGCATAGGCTTGGACAACTCGCTTTTCTGGAAAGAAAAAACTAGGGATGAAGGTACAAAGTGGGTAAAGAGAGGGAAATCAACCAATTCTAATATCCATCCCCTGAGTCGTTTCATGTGACCTTCTCTTCTTCTGGCTCCTCTTCCGGATCCTCCTCCGGGTCTTCTACAAACTCCTCCTCATCATCGCTAAATTTAGACTCCTCCCCCGGATCTTCTTCTGGCTCTATGCTTGACTCTATCTGGATGCACTCCACTACCCGATCATCATCTTCAACAGGTGGCAACATATGGTCAATGGATCCTGGGACCACCTGGCGATGCATTAATGTGGTCACAAGATAATCCGGGAGGATATCATGATAAATTTGCAAGGCAACCACTGCGTCCTCTAACCAGGCTATACCCTCTCTGCTTGGGAGGGTCAGTTCTTCTTCTTCATTAATCCAGACGTAATACTCTGGAGTACACCATGAGTTTTGACCCATAGTCATTGTCACCAGGTCATTCCACTCTTCTTGTAATCTTTTAATCTTGGGAATTACATCTGGCCATTGTACTCATCCTCATACAGTGTCGTCCTTGTCCACAGAGACATATCTTGGACCATCCCAAATTGTCTAAGGACCCGCAGGGGTGAGTATGGCTGAATGCCTTCCAGTCCGATCAACTCAATGAAATACTTCTGAGGAGTCCTCAAGATTGCCCTTCCACCTAACCAAGAGAGTTTCCAGTTGATCCATTCTCCTGTCAGATTGGTCAGTGTCTCCCTCCATTCTTCTTGCCCATGTGGGGAGATCCAATGTCTCATTCTTTCATTGTGGCTGCGGATCATATTGCTGACACCCACAAATAATCGATGGTGGCCTCTCGCTGGAAGAAGTGTTCAATAGTGCAAATCTGAATCTGCATGTTACAACCCTTAAATAAAGCGTAACCTCGTGCACATGCGGACAAAGATCTCAGTATCTCAGCTAACACCATCGGTACCAAAGTAGCTTGAAGATTGTCGTGGAAGGTTGCCAGGACCACTAGTAGCAGGTTGATATTGATACGGCCCCTTTACCATGGAAAGAACAATAATCCCAACAGTGCCATTGCGAAAGCCATAGGCCTGAGACTCCCCCATGTCGCATGGTCACATTGAAACTCTTCTGAATACCATTCGTAGCTTTTATGGTGCCCAAACATGTCGAACATATGGTCGAGGCTCACCCATCCGTCCTCGATACTTCTGAGGCTTCTGCTACTGGTAAGTACTGGAGCATCCAAAAACCGATAACCGGGCATAGTAACTGGAAATACTGGCTTTCTTCTGTTGAACAGCAACTCCGAGAAACTTGTGACTTCTTCCAATGTCGGTACAAGCTCACAGTCGGCAAATTTGAACACCACCTTGACTGGATCCCAAAATTCTATCAATAGGCGAGTGATTACCCTATCAGTTTATGTTGTGCTCCCATTATGATGCTAATTTTAGTGATGTTTTTTTTTGTTGATTTCCATTTTCTGAGGTGGGTAAAAGAAAGATATTTGGGTAAGTGTTTGCTTCGGATCGTTAAGTGTCTTGTCATGTTTGTTTGTCTTTCTACAGAAATTATGTCGTTGGGTACATGACCCGTTGACATCAAGGTGGCTTCCTAATTATGTGTCGGTACCAAGGACCGACTCACCTAAGGTTTATGCAGTATGGCCTATTTTACTAGAGTAGAGTGTTTCCTACTTTTGAATTGGACTAAAAGTTGCGAGAAGTTATGTCAATTGACCTAACAAAGCCATTCTTTGAAACTAAAGAGTTTTGAAAAGAACGTTCGGAGGGGTGTAAAAGACAACCCTCGTGTGGAATTGTGTGGGATAGTGTACGGCCAAGACTCGATTGAAAGACATGTGATGGCCGTGTATATAAAGCAGTAACAAACAAGGGTGTGGCGACAATAAGCTTGGTGATCATAAAGAGCAAATAATTATAAAGAGCAAATAAAGCATGTAATTGCAATTTCAATTATGATCAAAGCAACGTATAAATAAATCTAGAAGACAAATTAGTCTAAGTCTGCTAAGGTCAAAACCTAAGTGTGTATCCCTAGCAGAGTCGCCATGTTGTTGCACCATATTTTGAACTAGTCTAGACAAGATCCAACTTATGGTTTCTTTGTTATTGACGAAAAAGAGTCGCCAACTAATATTTAAAGTTATACTAGGGTACCTGTTTAACTACTAAGTTATGTTCATTACAGGTCTGCAAACCGGTGAGATTATGGGTAAGGGCTTTTGTTCTTCTAAGGGGAAGGTGTTAGACACCCCTTAAAATCTACCTGAGGTAGCTCCATAGGACTTAAAATAATTTTAAGGACTCGGTTATTTATACCATGCTTAATTATCACTAAGGCATGACTTGCTATATACTAAAGGGAATATGTATGTGTAAGACTTAAAAAAGGTATGGGATTATAAAATTATTATTGGAGGCTAAGAGAGTTTTGATAGTAATTTATATTTTAAAGCTTGAATTAATAAGTCATGAAAGTCAGTACTTTGAATAATAGATACTAGAGTAATCTTAAGAGTTGTTTGTAAGAAAGATGGTTTTCAAATGTACCCTGGTTCTTTCAAAAAATCTGAAAAAGCGAGTCTTTGGAAAATCATTTGAGACTGTCTATTACTGATTTTTTATGAAAATCTGATTTCATTCCTTGTTAGTAAAAATCAATGATTATTTCCTAATTTTCTTTGGAAAGCGAGCTGCCATTCTGATTAAGGACATGAGCTTCAAAAATCTTTAAGAAAAAAAGTGAGTGTGCAATATGAAAAGTTATAATTAACAGGAGGCGAAGATTAATTACTAGCTATTCTTTTAAAGTCCTATATTAATTAAGGTTTGTCTAAGTTTCATGTGATACTAGAGCATGGAAGTAAAGTACATAATCCAATATATGAGTGTTAATACATGATTATGTAAATGCGATATGACAGCAAAGGCAATAAGCGAAAAATAATTAAGGCAATAAACTAAGCTATGGAAATAATGGGAACTAATGAAGGAGTAAGGGACAAGACTAGACTCTGAAGATTGGGCCTTAATAAGATAGGCCCAGCAATTTGAGAGGTTTGGCTAAGGCAAGACTGGCCTCTTCAGAGATGCAGCTAGGCTGGTTTGGGCCTGAGTTCCTTAGGAATTCAACAGGCCCAAATGTGTACATGTTCAAAAGAATAAAAGAGGGTCATTAGAAACGTTCCCACATTCTCAGCATATTCAAATACACATGACAAATATACAGATAAATAATTAAAACAAGAAACTAATCAATACTGTGGGAAATTATATTAATGTGGTGGCTTTACTTAGCAAATAATCTACATTGAAAACCTTTCATTTTCATTAAACATTAAACCCCTAAAGAACTAAATGTGTCAATAAAATAAGGGTTAAGGAGGAAACCCCACTCAAGGTCGATGCCCCCCTTTGGATCCCCCGACACTTCAAAGTTTCCAAGGGACTCAAGGCCCAGGGCAATGCTTGTGCCGGGAGGGTAGCCCAATCTAGAGTCAATCCCCACTCTCAAATACCCTTAAACACTAACAACCTATTTTTGTTACAGGTTTGAATGCCAATGGGTCCTTTCCAATGCAAGTTAAATGCTAAAGCATTACCTACCACAAAATATACTTTCCTTCCTAACATAAGAACATATAGTCTATACTAAATTACCATACAAACATGTATTCATATGAATTCTAAAGATCTAATTCTGAAACTCATACATGTGAACATCAAAAACATCCCAAACATGTTACAACCGTCCAAATTTAGAGTAAGGCAATACTCCAAATAAAGGTAAAGCTATACACCAACAACCCAACATATATAGAGGTTTCAAAGGTATTTATGGCATGATCAATTTTCTCAGTAGGACCACTAACATACAGACTATAACAAGGAATTCTTAAGGATCATGCTCCTAATGGCATTAACTTCAAGTAAAATCAAGTTCAGATAGTATCAGCAAAGATCCTTATGAGACTTTAGGGATTAGACTTGGTTTTAAAATTATCAAGAGAGAAAAGACTAGGAATCCTTACATGTTTTGAGAGTTGGATCAAGTAAAATTATATAGACAAGAGATAAGCATTACATCAGGACAAGTTTTAACTCAAACTTAATTCTAAGTTAGCACATAGATACAAAGATGATCATGCTTATTTTTTACAAGTTATCACTTAACTAGGGAAGAGTGACTGGATTCTTTAAAAGATAAAGATGTATGCAAGTCCTTTCAAAGATGCATGATGACTCTAAAGGTAAAAGATAGGATGTATAATACTAAATAAGCATGCTGCTGGGGGTGTTGACTAATCAAGAAAACAATTAAGTTCAGTTTATCCAATTATGAGTCTTTATAACAGAGAGAAAAGAATAGAATCCTAATCATATTATGAGAAAATATGGATTATCCTTAACAATGTGTACAATATGATTACAGAGTTAAGAAAATAGGGGTTTAGTTCAAATTATATCATGTTATCAGAAGCAACAAGCAAATAAGCAAAAGAAAGACCATAGCAACAACACTCTAACAGTCTTAAATAAAGGAGGTTGCATATGAACACTTAGAATTTTTGCCCAAGGTTTAAAGGGATAGAGATATAAACCGAAACATCTTAAGGCTCATTCAATCATTGTTATCAGAATATAGGTTCAACTTCAAAATCTCACAAGAAACAAAGGTGCAACATGCAAGGAACGATAATGCAACAGACAAGGATAAAGGTTACCGCATGTCAACAAAGCTTATAAGGTTCATGTGAACATGAACATATAACAACTTAAACATGTAGACTGTTGGAACTCAGGAAATAAGATCAACAAGAATCTATTATGGTTTAATCCACCATCATTTAAAGACTCATAGCATGACAACTAATCACAAGTAGTCCTTAAACTAACCGAGCAGAAATATTAATATACTAAACACATTACAACGATTGCAATGTACACAACCTAACTTGGCATACTTGTATCATTCAAAGAAAAGAACAAAAGGGAAAAGTGAGAGAGGTGCTGACCTTTTTGAGAGCAGCAGACCAAACGAAAACTCCTTTAATCTTTTTAAGATCCTAGAACACTCAAGTTTAGACCAGTGATAGTACTCAGCAAAAAGGAAAAAGGAAAACAGTGAGATACCAAAGGCTAAACTTCTCAGTGTTTTTTGTGTGTGTATCTCTTCAGTGTTAGATTGTTGGTTCGTGATTATCTCTTGTTAAGTGAGAGCATTGAAAGCCCTTTTTTATAGTGGCATTCAATGCCTTAGGGTCTTAGGATTCAAACTAAGATAGTGGAAGATGACTCACGATAATGATGATAGAAAATCGAGTGAATATTAGAAGACGGGGAGGGGGGGATTCAGTATTGAGTTTACCTGAGTGGAGGGTAATTGGTTCTTGAAACTTTAAATCAAGGGACAAACCCTAAAAACTAGAGGTCATTGGGTTTGACTTCTAGGTATAGGATTCCGTGATGATTTTTTGAGGAAGGTTCCATGCATGCTCCGATTTGACAAAGCAATAAGGTACATCAGACACTTGATATTGCGTCTATGGGTCTAGGGTTTCAATATTCAGAGGTTTGAATTTTGTGATTGAAAAGGGAATTTGCAGCAGGATTCACGGACTTCAGGAGGCAAGAGGTGATTTTAGGCTCCGATCTGAAAGATCATAACAGAGCTCGGGCGATTTGAGCTTGCATCTTTGGGTCTAGGGTTAAGCTTTGGGGTTTCGAATTTGTGTGATGAAATGGGAATGAAATTGGAGAGATTCACGGATTTAGAAAGCAAAAGAGATGAAGTCTCTGATCGATTTGTGACCTTGCACTAATTTGTGAAGGTTTGTGTCAGACTGAGTCCGTGAAGTTGAGAGAAAAGAGAGGGGAAAGGGAAATAGAGGCGGGCAGGTCTTTGAGTGAAATGATTAGGGTTTGGGGAGGGAGTTTGGTCGTCTCTGAGTTAATATAGGGAGATGGAATGGGAGCCGTTTTTTGATCAACGACTCTGATAATTTTGATAATTAAGAATTTATAAATGATTTGATTGGGGAAAATTGATGGTCATTATATGATAGGGTTTGGACGGTTGAGATTAGGTCTCTGAGGGATGGGTGTTTAAATTAAAAGAGAAAGTAGAGAATAAGCGTGAGCAGTTGATCATATGGATCAACGACTCAGATGTCTGTGTGTTTGTTCTTTGAGTTGAGAGTGAGGATGATATGATGTGTTGCGATTGGTGTAGATGGGGTGGCATGGATTACCAAAGTGGAGAGATGGGGGCCATTTTGGTTGGGTAATTCCGGACTGTGCCTTGTATTTGGGCTAAAAATCATTTAAACGATAGCCACTTTGCATTGGATTCAAGAATTGCAATTGTGTCCCTTTTGGTCTTTATCCCTTTTGAAATTAAGTTAAATAAACTTAATAATTTTTAATAAAATTTAATAAAAATTTTAATTGTTAAATACTACTATTTATTGTAATTAATTGATTATTTGTAAAAAATACTTCACTAGGACATTAATTTTGAATTATTGAAATGGAAAACTAATTAACTATTTTAAGAAGTAATTTATTGAATTAGTTATAGAACTTACGTATAGAAATTATTGTAAAAATAACTTCTCTTCTTTTCTTTTCTTTTCTTCTTATTGAGCCGAAGTTCTTTCGGAAACAACCTCTCTACTCCTTGGGTAGGGGTAAGATCTGCGTATACACTACCCTCCCCAAACCCTACTAGTGGAATTTTACTTGGTCGTTGTTGTTGTTGCTGTTGTATATAAATTATTTTAATAATCCTAAAATAGTTAATATAATTTATAACTACATAATACTAATACCAAATGATTAATTTTGAAACTAATACTGAATTAATTTGTAGAAATAGGTATTCATTACTGAAAACTACTTTGAAAACATTATTGCAAATTATTAAGTATAAATAAATGAATTTTAAAAGGGAGGTTCAAAATTGGCCGTCAACAGTTGCTATTGATTGAGTTAGTGTTATTTAGCCTTGTTTATACTTTTAAGGTAGAATTGATGATTCAAATATTGATTCATGCCTATTTTGAATTTGTTCTTACTTGAGAAAGAGGAATTTAGTCTAGGAAAACTTAGCTAACAAAAAATTGAACAAGTTGAGTTATTGATTAGTTTAATTAAAGAATTTGAACTAGAGATAGGGATTATCTAACTTGGACTCATTCTCAATTGCATTTATAGTTACCCATTTGGACTTGAGAGAGATGAATTAAACATAATCACTCCTTAACCGAGAAGTATTGAGTGAGTACTTGAGTATTGAGAGTCATAATAACTCTGATCTACCAAACAAGTATAAATCTACTCTACTCATTAGGTTTATACCTAGGTTATAGTTAAAACCCTAGGCTTTTCTCTATTTTATAAAACTTCAATAACATTTCGATTATTACTTGTTTGCTAGCTTAGTCAAAGTCCTTAGTAGTTTATTTGATAAGATTGATACACATTTTTGTGTGGAAGTTAAATTTAGTTATTTTGAGTTTCTATCATAAGTATTTACCTTAATACTCAATTTAAACTCCATGTGGATTCGACCCTGACTCGCGTTAGGTTTTATTATTGTAGCAACTATTTCATATTCCTTTAATTGGGATGTGAATGGGACGTAATCAATTTTTAGCGTCGTTGCCGAGGAGTTTACGGTGTTAGCTAGATACTTGAGTTTGTCTCTTCAGTATCTTCTTTTACTTTCGTGATTTTAACTTGTTGAAGTGATTTTAGGTTTCAAATAGCGAACAATGAACTTGGACATATGCCATTGGGAGAGGTGGATGGCGAATTGGAACAACTTGATGAAATACCACAAGTTCCACAACAAAACCGCTGAGGTCGTGGGCAATAAGACAATATGCCTCCACCTCCACCTCCACCACCACCACATCCACAAGCGGCACAACATCGGATTTTTCCCCATGAGTGGGCAACTTTGAAATTACCAATGTGATGCTCACTTTGCTTGAGCAATGGGGTTATTTCACTGGGGCGCTGAATAAAAATGCTTACAAGCATTTAAAAGGTTTTGTGGATACGTGTTGGGGAAGAAAACTAATAAATAGTTTGGAAGATGCATTGAAGTTAAGGCTTTTTTCCCTTCTCACTAAGGGGTAAGGCTTTGGATTGGTTGGAATGCTTGCCTAATCATTCTATTCATACATGACATGAATTGACGGCAAAGTTTATTTCAAAGTTCTCTCCCTCTCAGGCATATGGAAACTTTTCGGGATGAAATATTGACTTTCTAGCAAGAGCCCAATGAACCTTTGCATAAAATTTGGGAGCGGTACAAGACTATGGTGAAGGATTGTCCAAAAACGATATGACCGACAATATGATCCAACAAACTTTCGACTGTGGTATTAATACCAGAATCAATGTGTGGTTAATAAATTAGCCGGGGGCAATTTCATGACAGTACCTTATGTGGGGGCATGTGAGATTCTTGATGAGATGGCGGAAACTTCTTCGGCTTGGTAATCTCAAGCCAATATTACACAAGGTAATCCCAACATGATTCACTTCATAAATAATTACAAGATCATGGGCAAGAAATTGCATAATTGACAACCACAATGGCTTAACTCGCTAAGGCTCAACTTCATCAAACTCAAGCTGCTAAGAAAGTTCATGCTATGGAGGGGGTAAGTGTTTTAGCCAACAAAAAGTGGACTAAAGGTCCCCAATTTTAACCCCGAGAGGAGACTTATGCACAACATGATGGAGGTTACGATCAAGATAAATCTTATCAAGAGCAAGAAGAAGAGGTACTGTTATGACCAAATACACACGCAAGTATACGCGGTCATCAAGTAATAAAGTAGTGAGTAGAGTATCGTTCCCACAGAGACTTATGATTAACTTTTGACTGATTCAAACTAAACAACTTATTTGTTCAAGAGATTTTCATAAAATATGTCGATGATTAATTAACTACCAAAGAAACCATCAAGCAGTTAAATTACTAGAGATCGACTAAAACACGTAGGCAATTTCGAAATAAATTCAGTAGAAGAGGATATTCCAGGGTCATAGGCTAGCTAACAATCTTATTGCGTTCTTGGCTTAAACTGACTAATTGATTTATTTGGTTTGTTGATTGACATTGTTAATGTTACTCGTAAGAATCTGTCGAGTACTTACTCTCCTATTCAAGCTAACCTATATGTCTATGGAATTAAGACTAACAAGAACGCATTTACACTTCTTGTATTTCAACCAAGCAAGACAATTAGGTATATTTCTATCCTAATTGCGAATCCGTTTACCGATTCCCTGTTCAAGAACTTGCTCTATTTAATGCTATATGCAATCTATAATTCCCACTATCGAGTTCAACTCAAGATTCGTAGATAGTATTTTATTGTTTGCTATGCAGCAAAATAATTAAGAACATAATTAAATAAATAACCCAATATGATAAAATCAACTCATCAAACGTCAACATTCATGTAACACCCATGACCCCAAGATAATAAGGTTCTTAGCCACTCATATTCATAAAAATTATCAAAATAATGTTTTCAAATATAAAATCTATGAATACTAGAAGAAGAATGGAAGAACTAATCAAATCCGTGCTCTCGAGTGTTTTGTACTTTTATTCCTCTCAAAGTAGCGCGCCCCTTTCCAAAATAGGTTTAGGTTTGATTTTATATGAGTTGGGGGCGTCTTGGGGTAGAAATAATCGAGTACCGGGCGAAATAGGATAAATTCTCATCACCAGCGCCCAGGGTAGCATTGGGTGCTAGCCCTGGCGCTGGGTTTTTTAGAGTTCTGTTTTGTGCGCCACAGGTAGCACCCCACGCTGCATGTGGCGCTACACCGTGCACTTTTCCCTTTTCTTCCCATATTTGCTTTAATTCGCGCACCTTGGTCCCAAATTGCCTCCGGATGATTCCTACACATAGTATAGAAATACAACAAATTAGCAAAAATT
Organism: Nicotiana tomentosiformis; assembly: GCF_000390325.3. NCBI lineage: Eukaryota > Viridiplantae > Streptophyta > Magnoliopsida > Solanales > Solanaceae > Nicotiana > Nicotiana tomentosiformis. The sequence goes on from NC_090815.1 coordinate 89,007,019, forward strand.
ATTATATTACACATCCAAAATAAACGAGACATGAGCAAAATGCGAGGCAATATACATAAAAATATGCATACTTTAATTTGAATATCATCACCCCACACTTAGACTCTTTCCCGTCCTCGAACAATGGAATTATATCAAAACCCCAAAACGTCCATCTCACTAAGAAAGAGCAATTCAAATTTAATTCAATGACCTTTTGACTATGGTCAATACCGGCAATCAAGCATGAACACACAAATTTCACATTCTTCACATTTTTAAACAAGCCCAAGTATACACAATGCGATTCAACCAACTTAAACAACTATCCACAACCACTCTACCTCAAGAGTCCACTTGTTACCACTAAGCACCCTCAACTTGCGCACTTACCAACAAGAGAAGTTTACAATATTACCAATACGTCAGGAGACAAAGTGCCCTTACCACACGTAAAAGGGTGAATATAGAAGTAGCCCATACGTTCAAATATGCCATTGAACATAAATTAAGGACATACATAATTGAACAAAATTCTCTCTCACACACAAAGAATTTCATGTGCATCCCGTGGTCGTACCATAAGCTTTCCCATAATGTACATCTCTACTAATCTAAGCTAGCCAAATATAGAATCCATTAGTACTTTAAGGTTGTAATGTAGGCTAAGGAACGGGTAGGATAACTTTAGAATTAGTGACTAACCCTCCCAAGCACTTTAATACACTAAACTGAAGAATCAAGCACTTTTCTTCCCAACCAATTCACTCACCACAAACCGTACTTAATCTAGCCCTTTCTTCAATTAAGCACTCTACATCTCCACTAGCACGCATTATTGTTTTTACTAGCATGCATTATTAAGATTAGGATTTTTTTTATATCAACATTATTTGTCTCTTTTTTTTTCCTACACACACTCCATACATTAAGGCTCATCGGCTAGTGGTATTTTTCATGACATTAGTGCACCTTATGAGCCTTTCCATGGTTCCACTCGAAAGCCACTTCCCAAATATCTCACCTTACTTCCTTTAGCGCCTAAGTTCCTTCGGAGGTAAAGGTTCAACAATCTCAAATTAAAATACAATAGGATACAGCTAGTAGTATGGGGGCCTAGGAAAAAGTATAAAGGCTCAAAGGGGCTAGCAACGGAAAATTCTTTATTTGTGAGTGACAAGAACCTCTAAGATCAAGCAAGAAACGTCTATGTCATCTCCTAGACTAGCACAACTTAATGATTTCTCTTCGATTAACATACGGGGCAAGTTCTAGACTACACAGGATAGCACAGAATGCCACGAATCCTTACACACACATTGCACATAACACTGAGCTTTTAAATCGAACTTTAATCCCTCAAGAAAATTTTCCAACAGATTAATCATCGGGAAAAGTCCGAGCTTTTTCTGATGTTTCTTTGTTTTTTTTTTCTTTACTTCTACTACTAGCTAATTAGACTATGTGAGTTCTAAACTAAGCTAAACAAATAAAAATAATTATATAATTACAAGTCAGGAAGTATTTCTCCCCACCCCACACTTAAATAATGCATAGTCCCCGATGCATAAACAAATTAAAAACAAAGTAAGGTGGAAGGAAAGAGTTCGTTGCTAGTCGGATTCCTTCTCCTCAGAATGCCCACCAACCGCAGCTCCGGGCTCATCATCATCATCTGCTCCTAGGGGCACCAAAGCCATGGTCCCCGTTTCTTCATCATCAATCTCATCCTCATTATCGGATCCTTTGTAAGTGTTCTCATCCTTAGACGGGTGAACAGGACTACCTGGTGCAATTCCCAACATCTCCTTGAAAGAACTAGAGAGATCATTGATTAGATGCATACGCTCCTCATCCGACACCCTTAGCCTGCTCATTATCACATTGAGGGAACTATAAAGATACCTGTTGAAGTTTGCGTCCCTCTTATTCCTCTCAACCTGGCTTAGATTTGACGTAGACTCCAACAAGGATGCAATGTCTAGAAATGCCTTTGGTGCCTCCGCCACCTCATCATAGCCAGGGTACTCTGGTACCCCCACGGGAGAGCATGTACTGCGTTAGGAGGTTAATAAAGAAGAACTTTTTGATCTTTCACTCAAAACGGGTGCAGGCCATCTCCCCTAGCATGATCTCACCCACATTGATGGGTCTCCCAATCATCAGAAAAAATACCACACACTCGAGCTCGAGTGCATTCACTGTTGTGCTCAACGGGCATCCATCTAGCTTGCATGAAGTTTTGCCATACCTTGGTAGTTTTGTTGAAGTCGAAGTGGATCAACTCAAGGTGGGAATCTCCTTTAGTCAGTGTCCACTTTGTATTAGAATCAATACCACAAAGAGTGTGACGTATTGCCTAGTAGCTTGGGCATTTGACAAACTTTTGTAGCCTCCATGGGTTAGGGCTATCAACTCCAAAAATTTCGAACAAGGACCGTCTATCCATTGGTATCTCCTTTCCACGAACCCATGACATGAACAAGTCCCCATTCCAATTGGCATATAGTTCTCACACCCTGCATAAATTTACATAGCCCGGGAACTCCATGAGCTTGACCATCTTCGTTTCTACTAACCGAGCAAGCACATCCGGGAAATGCTTTTCCAGAGCTTTCACATTAATCCCTATTTCAGAGACGTTCCGCCTATATGGCACAAAGTCCCTATGCCATTGGATGGCATCATCATGAACTAGATCCAAATGAGTCCTTGGTCCTGATGGTGCCTTCTTCAACCCGCTAGCAACCTACTTTCCATTAGCTTGACGGGAAGAACCTTCACCTTGCTTATGTTTTTTGCGATAGGGAGCAGTAGTGGAGGACTTTCCCCACTCTTTTTCCTTTGGCAGCACTGTCACGAGCCATAGCAACCTACTGACAATAAACATGAATGTGAGAATGAATTAAGAAATTCGACAAGGCCATTGTGAGAGGCAAAGATGACCCCACACGTAAAACCGAAGGCTACACATAAGCTACTCACAATAGTGGTTCAAAGTGCACAAAAGTTGCACCACAAGGTGATGGGTAATCAAGACTTCCCCATGCCACTCAAGTCAAGTAGTCGAAAGTGGCCATGACTTAGCCGTAGTGCAAGAAAGCAATCCTTGTGACCAAAATACTATAATTAGTATAATACACTAACTACTTCTAACAAGAGGCTACAAGATACATTCCACATGATACTAGGCATGGGTAGTGTGATTATGGTAGGGTGACACGGAACACGAGCTTTGGATTAAGTAAAACCACCTCCAAACATCCCACACTTTATCCAACATCATATATAACTACACTCGGCTACTCATACTTCGCCGGTGTTCAATTAACTCTTTCAAGAATTTTAGCAAACACATTGTGGGCATCAATTTTGTTTCTCTTTTTGCAGCAATGGTGGACCAAGGTGTCCCTCCCAATTTTAAATGAAGTAGAGGTAATTGTAGTTTACTACTTCATATACAACATCACAACCATTGTTTGCAACCATTTTCGTGCACATAAGGGACCTCCACCATAACAACATAACATGTAAAAGAGACCTAGGGAAGTGGGGGTCGTTTGAGAAGGGGGGGCATTACCACACTAGAAATTACTACAATACAAGAAAAGAGATAAAAAGAGATCATACCTTGGAGTTGGAGATGAAAACAAGCAAGCAACAATGGAGAATTAGAGAGAGGGAGAAAGAACGAGAGATAGAGGCGGGCAGAGGCGTGTGTTTAAGAGTAACAGGGATAGTGAAAGTGCAGTTTTGGGTTAGAGTTATTTTAATTTAGATGGGGGTTTGGGTTATTGGGTATGGGTTAGTATTTGAGTGTAAGTAGGTAGTTGGGTAGGGTTAATGGGTGTTGGGTCGAAGGAAAACGAAAAAGAAAGAAAATATATATATTACCTTACTTTGTGACACCCATCCCAGCGCGCCACGCAAAGCCTGGGGCTGGGGGCTGTGATCTATTCTGGAAAGTGCGCCCCAGGCAGCGTGGGGCGCTGGCCTGGGGGCTATTTGGCCGAAACTTGTTTTTTTTTTTAAAACATCCCTCTACTCGAACACTTAATACATAGATTATACACACCCCCACACCATGCCTGCCTTTGATTTATATACCACAAAGAAAACAAAAAACTCTAGTCTACTCTGACTAAAAAAAACAAAATCTAAGCTACGAAAGCATTAAAAATTGGGTAGCCTCCCAACAAGCACCTGATTTAACGTCGCGGCATGATGCAACACGTTTATCAAGTATCGTCCAAGTACATCGAAGTCTTGGGACGTGCAATGTCACCACCCCAATAATATTTTACTCTCTTCCCATATACTAAGAAGGTACCACTTGAACTCGTGTCACGCAATTTCACCGCTTCATAAGTCTTCACACTAACCACTTCCAAAGGGACCGCCCATCGAGACTTAAGCTTTTCGGGGAAAAGCTTCAACCTCGAATTAAACAAGAGAACTTCATGACATGACTCAAACTTGCGATGTTGGATGTGCTTATCATGGGACCTCTTGGTCTCTTCTTTATACAATTTTCCATTTTCGTACGCGTACAATCAAAACTTATCAAGCTCGTTGAGCTGTAACAACCTCTTCTCGCCGGCTAAGTCCATATCCATATTTAGCTTTTTAGTTGTCCAATAGGCTTTGTGTTCAAGATCGACGAGCAAGTGGAACATCTTCCCATAAACTAACTTATACAGAGAGGTTCCTATGGGGGTCTTGTATGTTGTTTGATACACCCATAATGCATCGTCAAGCTTTCCAGCCTAGTCCTTCCTATTTTCCACTTACCGTTTTCTCTAGAATTTGCTTCCCTCCTATGTTTGACATTTCTACTTGACCACTCTTTTGTGGATGATAGGCGGTGGTAACCTTGTACTTAACTCCATACTTTTCTAGAACGTTGTTGGAAGCTTGTTACCTGGCTTAGCTTTGACGTAGACTCCGGCAAGGATGTAATGTCTAGAAATGCCTTTGGTGCCTCCACCACCTCATAATAGCCAGGGTACTCCGGTACCCCCACGGGAGAGCATGTACTGCGGTAGGAGGTTAACAAAGAAGAACCTTTTGATCTTTCACCCAAAACTGGTGCGGCCATCTCCCCTAGAATGATCTCACCCACGTTGATGGGTCGCCCAATAATCAGAAAAAATATCACACACACTCGAGATCGAGTGCATTCACTGTTGTGCTCAACGGGCATCCATCTAGCCTTCATGAAGTTTTTCCATACCTTGGCAGTCTTGTTGAAGTCGAAGTGGATCATCTCAAGGTGGGCATCTTCTTTAGTAAGTGTCCACTTCGCATTAGAATCAACACCACAAAGAGTGTGATGTACGGCATGGTAGCTTGGGCATTTGACAAACCTTTGTAGCCTCCATGGGTTAGACTATCAACTCTAAATATTTTGCACAAGGACCGTATATCCATTGGTATCCCCTTTCCGCGAACCCATGACATGAACAAGTCGCCATTCCAATTGGCATAAAGTTCTCGCACCATGCTCAAATTTGCATGGCCCAGGCACTCTATGAGCTTATCCATCTTCATTTCTACCAACCGAGCAAGCACATCAAGGAAATTCTTTTTCAGAGCTTTCACATTAATCCCATTTCGGAGACGTACCGCCCATATGGCACAAAGTCCCTATGTCATTGGATGGAATCATCATGAACTATATCCAAATGAGTCTTTGGTCCCAATGGTGCCTTCTTCGACCCGCTAGCAACCTGCTTTCCATTAGCTTGCCGGGAAAAACCTTCACCTTGCTTATTTTTTTTGGGATGGGGAGCAGTAGTGGAGGACTTTCCCACTCCTTTTCCTTTGGCGGCACTGTCACGAGCCATAGCATCCTACACACGATAAAAATGAATGTGAGAATGAATCAAAAAATTCGCCAAGGTCATTGTTAGAGGCAAAGATGACCCCATACTTAAAACCGAAGGCTACAGATAAGATACAATAATGGTTCAAAGTGCACAAACGTTGCACCATAAGGTGATGGGTACTCAAGACTTCCCCATGCCACACAAGTCAAGTAGTTAAAAGTGGCCATGAATTAGCCGTAGTAAAAGAAATCAATCATTGAGGCCAAAATACTACAACTAGTGAAATACACTAACTACTTTTAACAAGAGGCTACAAGATACATCCCACATGATACTAGGTGTGGGTAGTGTAATTATGGTAGGGTGACATGGAACACAAGTTTCGGATTAGGTAAAACCACCCCAAACACCGCACACTTTTCCCAACATCATATATAACTACACTCGGCTGCTCATACTTCGCTGATATTCAATTCACTCTTTCAAGCATTTTAGCAAACACATTGTAGGCATAAATTTTTTTTCTCTTTTTTCAACAATGGTGGAACAAGGTGGCCCTCCCAATTTTAAATGAAGTAGAGGTAATTGTAGTTTACTACTTCATATACAACATCACAACAATTTTTTTCAACCATTTTCATGTACATAAGGGCCCCCCACCATAACAACATAACATGTAAAAGAGACCTAGGGAAGTGGGGGTCATTTGAGAAGGGGGAGGGGCTATTACCACACTAAAAATTACTACAATACAAGAAAAGAGAGAAAAAGAGAACATACCTTGGAGTTGGAGATGAAAATAGGCAAGCAACAATGGAGAATTAGAGAGAGGGAGAAAGAACGAAAAATAGAGGCGGGCAAAGGGGTGTGTTTGAGAGTAACATGGATAGAGAAAATGCAGTTTTGGGTTAGAGTTATTTTAATTTGGATGGGGGTTTGGGTTATTGGGTATGTGTTAGTATGTGAGTATAGGTGGGTAGTTGGGTAGGGTTAATGGGTGTTGGGTCGAAATAAAATGAAAAAGAAAGAAAACAATATATATTACCTTACCTAGTGACACCCATCCCAGCGCGCCACGCTAAGCCTGGCGCTGGGGGCTGCGATGATTCTGGAAAGTGCGCCGGCCTGGCCTGGGGGCTATTTTGCCGAAACTTGTTTTTTTTTAAATACATCCCTCTACTCAAACACTTAATACTTACATTATACACACCCCACACCATGCCCGCCTATGAGTTCTATAGCACAAAGAAAACAAAAATATCTAGTCTACTCTAACTAAAAAAACAAAAATCTAAGCTAGGAAAGCTTTAAAAATTGGGTTGCCTCCCAACAAGCACCTGATTTAACGTCGTGGCACGACGCAACACGTTTATCAAGTATCGTCCAAGTCCACTGAGGTCTTATGACGTGTAACGTCACCACCCCAATAATATTTTACTCTCTGCCCATTTACCAAGAAGGTACCACTTGAACTCGTGTCACGCAATATCACTGCTTCATAAGGCTTCACACTAACCACTTCCAAAGGGACCGCCCATCGAGACTTAATCTTTTCGGGGAAAAGCTTCAACCTCGAATTAAACAAGAGAACTTCATGACATGGCTCAAACTCGGGATGTTGGATGTGCTTATAATGGGACCTCTTGGTCTTTTCTTTATACAATTTTCCATTTTCGTATGTGTGCAATCAAAACTCATCAAGCTCGTTGAGTTGTAACAATCAATTCTCGCCGTCTAAGTCCATATCCATATTTAGCTTTTTAGTCGCCCAATAGGCTTTATGTTCAAGATCAACGGGCAAGTGGAATGTCTTCCCATAAACTAACTTATACTGAAAGGTTCCTATAGGGGTCTTGTATGCATTTCGATACGCCCATAATGCGTCGTCAAGCTTTCCAGCCCAGTCCTTCCTATTTTCCACTTACCGTTTTCTCTAGAATTTGCTTCCCCTCTCTGTTTGACATTTCTACTTGACCACTCATTTGTGGATGATAGGCGGTGCCAAACTTGTGCTTAACTCCATACTTTGCTAGAACGTTATTGAATAGCTTGTTACAGAAGTGAGTTCCTCCGTCAGTTATCAGAACCCTTGGTGTCCCAAAGCGTGTGAAGATGTGCTCTATTACAAAGTTTACCACTACCTTTACGTCATTAGCAGGAAGAGTAATGGCCTCCACCCACTTAGACAAATAGTCGACCGCCAGCAAGATGTATCTGTGACCATTAGAGTATGGGAACAGTCCCGTGAAATCAATCCTAAACATCAAAGAGCTCCACTGCCAGTATATTTTGCAAAGGCATCTCGTGCTTCTGCGTGATTGTTCCGGTTGTTTGGCACTTGTCATACTTTTTAACAAAGGTGTGTGCATCCTTAAGTAATGTTGGCCAATAGAAACCCGATTGCAGCACTTTTTGGCAGTTCTATCGCCACCTTGATGACCTCCATATGGAGAAGCATGGCAGTCATGCAATATTGCAGTCATCTCCTCCTCAGGAACACACCTTTGTACCAACTGATCTGCGCACTACGTTTATAGGAATGGCTCATCCCACAAGTAGAGCCTCATATCATGTAGAAATCTGTTTCTATATCGGGTTTCAACTCTGGTGGCATCACCCCACTTGCAATGAAATTCACGTAGTATGCATACCACGGTGATGCACTCAAGGTAACGACCAATAACTGCTCATCTGGAAAGGTTTCCTTGATCGAACCCCCACCCTCCCCCAGCTACATGGTTCCAATTTTTTAATCTGGACAAGTGATCAGCCACTTGATTCTCTGTTCTTTTTTTTATCTAAGTCAAATTCTTGCAAGAGGAGAACCCATCGAATCAGCCTTGGCTTGGTATCTCTCTTTTCAAACAAATACCTTATAGCTGAGTGATCTGTGTAGACGATGACTTTGGTTCCCACTGGATAGGATCTAAACTTGTCAAATACCCACAACACTGCAAGCATTTCTTTTTCACAGTGTAGTTCATCTGGCTGAATTCAGAGTTTTGCTCGCGTAATAAATAGAGTGGAAACTTTATCCCTCTTTTTCCCCAAAACAGCTGCGATTGCGATGTCACCCGCATCTCACATCAACTCAAATAGTAGAGACCAATATGGGGCAATGATAATTGGCGCAGTCACCAATCATTTCTTCGGCTCCTCAAATGCTTTCAGACAAGCATCATCAAATTTGAAGGGGATATATTTCTCAAGAAGCCTGCATTGAGGAGAAGAAATTTTTAAAAAATCTTTAATGAAATGACAATAAAAACCTGCATGGTCTAAGAAACTACGAATGCCCTTCATGGATGTCGGTGGGGATAATTTTTCAATCCCCTCCACCTTTGCCTTGTCTGCCTGCAAACTATTTTTGGACACCTTGTCCCCCAAGACTATACCTTCTCGTACCATAAAATGTCGCTTCTCCCAGTTTAGCACCAAGTTTGTCTCTTCACACCTAGCAAGTACTTTATCAAGGTTCATCAAACAATTATCAAAAGAGTACCCAAACACAGAAAAGTCATCCATGAACACTTCTACAAGTCTTTCAACCATGTCAGTAAAAATAGCCATCATATACCTTTGAAAAGTCGCAGGTGCATTACAGAGACCAAAGGGAATTCTCTTGAACGAATACATGCCATATGGACATATAAATGTAGTATTCTCTTAGTCCTCTGGGGTTATAGCAATATGATTATACACTAAATAGCCATATAGGAAACAATAGTATTCTTGTCCAGCTAATCTATTAAGCATTTGGTCAAAAAAGGGGAGGGGAAAATGGTCCTTGTGGGTGGCATTATTTAATTTTCTATAATCTATGCAAATCCTCTACCCAGTCACAGTTCTTATGGGAATCAAGTCATTATTTTCATTAACCACTACCGTCATCCCCCCTTCTTAGGCACACATTAGACTAGGCTTACCTATTTTTCTATCACGGATTGGAAATAAAATATCTGCATCAAGCCACTTAATAACTTCTTTTCTTACCACCTCTTTCATGATTGGATTTAAGCGGCATTGGTGCTCTACACATGGCTTGCATCCTTCCTCCATGAGGATTTTATGGATGCAGAAGACCGGACGAATGCCTCTAATTTCAAAAGAAAAATAATAGGTAAAGTGTCAGAACCACCCAAATGAGCATATTGAAGGTGATGAGGCAAGGTTGTAAGTTCCAATTTTGGAGCCTCTTCAATCGACGGCTTTAGTGGAGATTTAGGGGCTCAAATGGGTTTAATCCCTACATGTATACACATGGTGCATCTAGTATATGCATCATCTCCTCAACCTTGTCATCAATCTCCAAGCTATAAAACAATATGAGTGCTTTCTCTAGAGAATCGTCTAGGTATACACTCGGGTCTAAAATTTGCTCATCCACCTCCCCAACAGATATCATAAAGAGCTCCTCATAATGGAGGGGAAGTTGGATTGCCTTGCAAACATTGAAAACTACTTCCTCATTGTCAACCTTTATAATAATTTTTTCCTCTCTCATTTTAATAATTGCATCACCTGTAGCCAAGAGAGTTCGTCCCAATATGATTGGAACTTGTCCATCAACCTCATAATCTAGGATAATGAAGTTTGTTGGGAAGAT